>NC_056667.1:34184166-34854583 GCF_018350195.1 Panthera tigris | reverse complement strand
GTTAGCTGAGGGACGTCGTGGGAGTTTTCTCTGATTCCTTGCCTCCACTCTGACCCTTATTTAGGGTCTGGTCTGGTCATCTCTCCTATATATGCTTTTTCCTTCATTTTCTCCTCTTCCTTCCTTAAGAAGTACAGACTCCTCACAGCACCAGGTTCCGTACATGTGACATTTATACACAGATATAATACACAGGGTGACATAGTTATGCCCGCATGCCATCTTCCCTTTTCCCATCTCAGCCTGCAAAAGCTCAGAGTGGCACTGCCCACTCTCTGTGGCCTCCTGCCAGCTCCAGGTTCTTGCGAAACAAGAGCCTGGCTGGTGCCCTGACCTACTGTGATGCTATTTGCTGTCTCTAGCAGTAGAGGGGGCCTGGTTTGAGCCCAGGCATGTCTCCTGGGTGGCCAAAGGCAAACATATGCAGGACGGCCAGGTGGAGGTCAGTCACCCTGTGGGCAGGTTTAGGCCCAGACTTGGGCTCAAACTGGAGCCAAGGGCTCTGGGCCAAGTCACGATCAAGCTCACTGAGCCTGGGGCATAGAACCCCAACTGTTGGCCCCACCGGCCTTTGCCCCACCGAGTACACCAGCCAACCTGTTTAGAGACTGGTGGAGCTTCAGGGGTCACAGCTATTTCATATCCCTGATCTTGGCTGTCCCAAACATAACTGCAGCCTCTCTCCCCTTCTAGAGGTACACAATTCAGCTCCCCGCCTCCCTTAGCTAATAACTTCCAGACAGTGCCCTGTGCTGGGCTGGGCCAATGGTAGGCGGGGCAGGTGGAGCCTCGCAGAGTTCTCTGGGATTAGCCATTACTGACTGTGGCAAAGGGCCCGATTCAGGAAAATATCCGCATATGGACATGCACACATATCCTCTCAGATGTCTGGACACACGCGTGCACGTGAGGGCACTGGCACACACAGGTGCTCACACAAGTGTGGGCATTTTTTCACATCTAGACAAACACACCTGAGCACGTATGCATACATATCTGCGAGTATAGACTGAGTATACCTATATACTCTCCCCATCATGCCCACACACTTCACTCTCCCTCAGTGCCTTCCTTGCCATGGAGCCAAAATGCTAGGACTGTACTGTTTAAAGTAAAGTAAATCCAAGTGTGCTTTACCCCCTGCTGGCTCTGACTATGGGCTTATAAAAATGAAGTGGGAACCTCTACAGCTGCGGGCAATAAATCCTGAACCACCGAGGAGGGCATGTTACCTGCCTTCTGGGCTCATGGCTGGGACTCGGGGCACTGATTACAAGTGCCTGCGGGGCTGGGTGGGCACCCGGCCAGCTGCTCGGCCTCAGGCCCTGCCTGCTAGCTCTGCCCAGGCCAGCTGTCTTCCACAGACCTGCGGGGTCAAGAGACCCAGAGCCCTAGGCGGTGAGGGAGGACCGAGAGAGGAGTAGAGACAAGTAGGGGAGGAGAGGACTGGGGTGGGAGAGAGTGAGCAAGACAGGCACGTGCTGCTGAGGCTGAGGGGAGCCCTCGCATCTGGAGATCAATTAGCATCAATTACTGACTTCATTTAATTGTCGTCCAAGATGAATTTGTCATTTTTAGCTGGGAATTAATGGGAGACCTTCACCTCTCCCTGGCAGCAGCCGCGGAGCCAACAGCGGTCACCTCAGCCTCCTAGGAGCCCTGAATCCTGCTCGAGGCCGGGGCGGGGCCAGGACAGGCAGTTAGCGGGGCTTCTGTTCCCTGGGCAAGCTCCTGCCTGCCCCGGGCCCAGCCAGCCTGGCCCACTAGCCCAAGGCCAAGGTGGGGGCCGTGGGTCCTGCATCGCAGTCCTTCGCAGCCTCTGGCTTCAGCCAGAAATTAATTTGCTGGGCTGAGCATGTTTACCTTTTCCCAGCAAAGGCGAGACAGTAAACAGCGGACCGGCGGCTGAAATTGAATTGATAACTGCATCAACGTGCCAGATAACGCCTAAAATAATACGCCGATAAGGAAATTCGATTTGATTTGCTGCTGCGCATCAGATTGGCCCCATCTGTAGCTGCCTGTAATCATTTTCAATTGCGTTGGGAAACCTTATTTGTCCTTAAATATTTCTGTCATTTTTCATTGCTGGCGACAGATCCTTGGGCAGGTGGCAGGGGTGCGCTGCCTCTGTGGGCGCGGGGCAGCGGCCCGAGGAGGAGGGGTAGTGAGGACTCGCAGGAAAGGAGGCAAGGAGCAGGCAGCCGGGCGGTGACAGCTGTTCCTCCAATCAATCACGCTGTCGACAGGGAGGGACGACTGGCTGGCAGAAATTGAGTTTGCCTCACAGGGGACGATTGAGCAAATTAATAGCCCATTAGCCAAGCAGTGACCTGAGAAATGAAGGTGCAGGGGTTCCTGCTCGCTCAGGCCGGCTGGGGTGGGGCAGGGCAGGGGGAGGGCCTGGGGAGGAGGTGGGGGAACATGGGGAACATACGTGTGGGAGGTGGGGTGCGGAGTAGACGGTGCAGGAGGAGATGTCAAGTTGGGGGAAGGGGGCTGGAGAGGCCGACAGTCCTGGGAGAGATGCCGGGGAGTGAGGGGGTGGAGGTGGCTCCACTGATGTCTCTTTACCATCTTCCCATCATGCCCTCTGGGACAGAGTACCATGCCAATAAACTCTCCTTCCTTGGTCCCTAGATACTTCCTTTACTTTCTCTCATTACTTTCCTGGAAACCGGCACCTCCCCTGCAGACACCACTCCCTGAAATCCTCTCCAGTGCAGGCTGTTTATTCTCCCAACTCCAGGTTCCTCAGGCCAGGAGGTGAGGTCAGTGTCTTCCTTGTGCTCACTGCCACTTCCAGACCACTGTTTCTCCCACCCGATGGGCTCTGCGGTCAAGTGCTACCCTGCATCTCTCATCACTGTCATCCCCCATTCTCCATAGTCATGGAGGACTTTGACTCTCACTTGTATACCCCAAGCCCCATCACTGACCTCCTCAGCAACTGTTATCTTTTCCTGTACTCACTTCCTCCTGGAGGCCCTTGTCAACAACTTGAATTCCTCTCTGATAGAACTCCCTCTCACCCAACCCTCCTACAGCCTTGCACCCATCATACTTGCTTCCTGCTCTGTCCTCCCATCTCCTGAGACACCACTTACTCATGGATTCTAGCCCGAATCCTAGGGCACATCGCTTCAACACCCTCTTGCTTCCTTTGCCTTCTCCACAATCCAACTGTTCTCCTTTTTGTTTCAGACACACAGACAGCTAAAAGCAGTTGGGGGAAAATCACAAAACCACGCAGATATGTGCCAATAAAAATTCACAGTTTCCAATCTCAGCACTACTAAGCAATCCTTTAACATGCCCTTGGTCAGCTCTGTCTCCCTTTTCCCACAGAGACAATCCATATTTTACTATCTGGAGTCCCCCACCCCATCTTCTGTCCCCCTCTGTCTTACTGGGTGGCCTTGCTTCCCACTTTGCTCAGAAAACTGAAGTCCTTAGGTATGAATTCCCTCAACTTCCAGATCCACACCTGCCTCCTTTTTTCTTCTTCCAGTTTTAGTGGAAGAGGTATTCATCCTCCTGTTCTAGATGGGTTTAGAATCTTTCTCCTGGATTTAGAATCCCATTCCTGCCTATGTTCTAAATCCTGGATGTAGAATCCCGTTCCTGCCTATGTTCCCTACGTGGGCCCCCTCTCTCTTGTGCCTTCTCCTTTCCCTCCTCATGCTTCCCTCCATCAGAATCTACGTGCTTGGAGTCGGCTCCATTGCAAACATTTCAACAACTCATCTCTGCCTTGTAGCTAACGCCTTCTCCTTCTTCCCTTTTTATCCTAAGATGCTCCAGAGTTGTGCTTGCTTGCTGTCCATACTCCTTTGTCTCCTAAGCACTTCTTGCCTTGCCGCAGTCTGCCTCCCCATCACCCCATTGTCAGTCAGACTGTGCTCAGTCAGATCCTGGATGGTCATCATTCACCAAACATAATGTATACTCCAGCTATATTCATTTATTCATTAACTCTGTAAATATGTATTGAGGGTCTTCCATGTGCTAGGCACGGCACCAAGGTCTAAGGATACAATAAACTCCAAGTCTTTACAGAGCTTACAAAGTAGTGAGGAAACATATACAATAAGAGCATACAAACAACTGTAAAATTGCAGTCGTGCCAAAGAGAGGCGAACAGTGCTGTGGGAACCTATAAATGCAGAGTTGCCTGCCCAGAGGAATCCAGAAAGGCCTCCCTGAGGACGAGACACAAGCTGAGATGTGAGGGATAAGTACGAGTTGAATAGATGAGGAGGAAGGGAAGGGATAACACTGACCAAATACTTCCTCTGTGCCAAGCACTTCCCTATTTCATAAGTGAGGAAACAGGCATGGAGACGCTCTGTAACTTGCCCAGGTAAGTGGTGGTGCTGGACTTTCAACCCTGGCAGGGCAATACCAGAGCCCCTGCTCTTAATCCTTCCGCTCTGCCCCCTCGGATGTCAGCCATTACCTTGTCTTCAGCCACTCCTCTCTCTGCACACTCTCTTCCTCAATTCTCACCTCCAGTCCTGTATCACTGCGTACCGGATCCTCCGCTCGGATGTTTCGCAGGCTCTTCAAGCTCAGTGTGCCTAAATGGGACTTACCTTTCTCTAGACCTGCCCTTGTCCTGCTTTTTCTAGTTCAGCGAGTGCCACCACCATCCGCAGACTTCCCTCCACCAGCAATCGGGACGCTTACTCTTTACTCTGGCCTCTACATCCAGTAAGTTTACATCTTAGCTATTTATACCTCTTTTCTCCATTGCTTTAGTTCAGACATCATCTCCAGTCTTTACTGTCAAGTCTCCTAACACATCTCTGTCCCCCTCTAATCCATTTCTATCTCTACAGCCAGCAGGGTCTTCCTAAAACACAAATGGGATCCTATCATTTGGCCACTTAAGACCTTTCCTTGGCTCTCAAAGCCCAGAGCATAAATTCCGAATTCCTTATCGTGCAAGTCCCTCTCCAGCCTCTTACCCCTCGGGCAATGCTGTATGCTATGGCTGGACGAGTCCCAGCTCTTCACGTGTTCTCACTGCCAATGGTGCCTGTGACATCCATCTTCCCATGGGCAACCTATACCTCCTATTTATTCTTTAAGACCACACTCCGACAGTATTTCCTCTTTGAAGCTTTCCCTGATATTAAGTACTCTGTCATGCTATTTCTTATGTCTATACCTCTAATACTGCAATTATCTGTTTATACATCGGTCTCCCCTGGTAGACTCTGAGCTCCTTGAGGGCTGGGAGGTTCTCTGATTCGCCTGGTACACAGAGGACCCCACACGGGGTCTGGCACAGAGTGGCTGGTAGTGACTGTTGAATGATTCAGTGGCCAAGTCAATGGGAGGGGAACTTGATGGGACTGCAGGAGAACGTCTGAAAAGACAGTGAATGGTGGAGTAGGTAGGTGGTGGAGGGGTGGGGGTGAAGGAAGAGGGGAAGGAAGCAATCGAGGTAATGTTGTCAAGCCTATAGTTTAAATAGAGCCTGGTTTCATGGTCAGTGAGAGGGAGAAGCCCCAAGGACTTCAAAAGGTAGAAGCCCTTGAAAGACGAATGCTCTAGCTGTCCTAGAAAAATGCCAGTGTCCACAGACCTGGTGAGAAGAAGGTGGGCAGTGACCACGTGAACACAGCTGGACAGTAAAATCCCATGCCTAAAAAACACTACAGACATACCCACCAGGACGGACAGATACCCGCATGCTCACAGAGGGTCTTCAGTAGCCTCCCCCATCACAGAGCCCTCTGCGGGCCTGCTAGCCCACCACCCCACGTGGAACCCCTAAGCTGCTCTCTCTCTCAGCAATTTCCCTACCCAAGAAAGCTCTAAGGGTTTCAATTACCGGCGCATGGGATTTAGTGCCCTGGGCTTCTCTGACTGGAGGAGATTTATTTGAAGGTTTAGTGTCGTGGAGAATTCACGTCTTCACTCCCAGGAGCCCAGCTTCCGTCCTGAGCCCCTAAATCAGGAACCAAGATGGGCTATTGTCACTTACCGCATTAGCCTCGTTAGCGGACCAGGAGGGGTGATTAATAGCAATGCACACACAGCCATCCTGCTCGCTGGCCGCTCTGCTGCTGTGTGTGACCTGGGGAGGGGGTGGGGAGTGGCTGAGCCTGATCTAGGGTAACTAAGGGGTCTGGGCTAGAGGCCCCCCCAACACCCCCCCCCCCTGCCGGAGAGGGAAGTCCCTGTGGTTCTTCCAGATCTGGGGACAGTCCAGAGATGAGCAGGCTCAGACTGGGACAGCCCAGCTAGAGGCCTCTGGGGCCTGACTCCTGGAGGGGTGAGATAGCAGGAGCGCATGATGGGGGCTGGTTCTAGGATAAGGCCCAAAGTGTATGCCTGTGTGTATGAGAGATGTGTGCACGGTGTGGGGTAGAGGTGGACGGAGAGAGTGGGGGGTGTGTGTGTAGGAGGGAGAGAGCAGTGGGTGTGTTTATTTCATTTCCCAAACACTCTTTGAGTGCTTACTATGGGCCAAGTGATATTCTAAGAGCTGGAAATACAGCATAGAAGAGGACAGACAGGGCCCCGAGAAAGAGGTGGGGTGTGTGTGTGAGAGAAAGAGGAAGAAGCATGTGAGAGAGAAATGAAAGCGAGCGGTTGGCGGTGAGAGAGAGAAAGAGAGGTGTGAACATAGGAGTGGAGAGGGAGAGGTTCAGAGGAAAGGCAGAGGGAAGTCTGTGTGTGAGCAGGGAGAGAGAGACAGGAAAGTGTAAGGGAGCATCTAGGGGACACTTGTGTGAAGCGGGTGTGTGTGACAGAGTGGGTGTGTAGATGGGGTTGAGAGGACATACTGTGCATGAATAGGGCCCTCGGTAAGGGGAGCACAGAGGAGATCTGTGTGTCAGGTGCTAGAGAGGGGAGTGAGTGTGCAAGAGGGAGGTTGTATAAAAGGAGATGAGGTGACAGAGAAGGGTTGGTGTGTATTTTCTCTGTTTTTCTTTGTCTCTGCAATTTCTCCCATCTTTCTCCTCCCAGAGTTTCTGGAGTCAGGCTACCCTGGGTTTGAATTTCAGTTTTGGGTACTGCATTCATTTACTTATCCATTCATTCATCCAACTGTTACTGAGCATTTACTGGCTTTTCCTTTCTGTGCCTCATTTTTCTAACCTGGAAAGCGGAGACTAACGGGGCAAGTATGAGAACTCAGTGATGGAATGTATTAAAATGACTTGTGAGCACATAGAATTAGGAGCTGGGGTCACTCTGGCACAGCCCCTGGCGTGTGGGTCAAGAAATGGTAGCTAGACAACTAGGGCTTCCCTACCAATCCTGTTTGCCTTTCTCTCTTCTTTTTCTGTCTTGCCTCGCACTCTCTCAGTCACAGCTGAGCCATAGTATTAATTATTAGAACCAATTGACTGTTTAGACTCTGATGTTTTAACTAATCACCACTAATGGCAGACACTGGTGGGCAATCACAATCATTTCGTTCCCAGGCAAACCCCTTCTCATAGTTGAGAGCAGACAGCAGGGGGCGGGGTGTGTGTCAACAATAACTGGGATTTGGGAATTCCTTTTGAACTTAGAATTCTGTCACGGGAATTCAGTCTCCAGCAACTACCACCCTGGACCAGAAATACCCTAGCTGTTCTCCTTCCCTGAGTTGCTTCTCAACTGTAGTTCTTAAAAATCCACTTTCAGGAAGAGTTGTTCAGACATAGGTTCAAATGCCACCTCCTCGAGGAGCGTCTGATACATGCTGGTTGGGACGGGAAGCTGCACTCTGTCCGTCTTGGCTGAAGCCCTCAGTGAAGAGAGCAAACATGTGCTCCGTGCTGCTGAGTGTGGCGAGAACACCAGGGACAGGGATGTGTTCTGAACTCTGTGCTGAGAGGACACCTGCTGACTTGTCTTGCTTTCCTCACATTGAGGCCTCAGAGCGCTAGACTGTACGCAGCCTTGCCCCCACTCTGAGGCTCTGGGCCATCCTACACCTGCTCCAGCCTAGCTGCGGAAGCCAGAGATCCAGAACTCAGGAATGCCAGCTTCCGGGTAGAGGCCAGGCAGGGCAGGACGGTAGGGTCCAGATGTCCTGGAGGGGGTGATCTAGGCACCCATGGCCAGTAGGTGTCGCTGTGGCTCCAGCACTGGGAGGGGGTGTAAGGCAGGGGGCCCTGGAGTAGGCCCAGGGGCTGGATGCCCTTTGGCCTCCCTCCCCTCCCCTCAGGCTTTTCTGCCAGGAAATCCTCCCCAGTGCTTCTCAAACTTCAAGTGTCCAGAGCCCTTAGAAGTTCGTGTTAAAATGTAGATTCTGATTTGGTAGCTCTGGGTTGGGTCCCAAAGATTTTGCATTTCTACAGAGTTCAGAGGTGAAGCTAATGCTGCTGTTCTGTGGATCAGTCTTTGAGGTGGGAAGGTTGTAGCCTGGACGGCTCCCTGGCTCGGTGACATTGCACTCCCTTCCAGAGCCAACACTCACCTTCACTCCTAGTTCCTCAGTAAAGCTTCCAGACCAGAGGCCATGGGTAACTGTCACGGAACCCCCTCTTTTTGGACACCAGCATGAAGCAGGCAGTTTCTAGGGAAGCTCTGAAGCAAAACCTACCTCCGCTCCTCTGAGCCAACTCAGCCCTACCACCTAGCTCAGATTCTAAATTTAAATCTAAACCTGAATCCAATCCCAATTTCCCCAAATAACCTCAGTTCCCACCCTCAGAGCTACATCCCGATACCAACCTCAGCCCAACTCTTGTGCCCCCTTAAGTCCAACAGTTGTAGTATCCATTGCTTCAGTCCTGCTCAATAAATGCTCCCTTAGCCTCTCTGATAATCTTTCTGGTCCTCTGCCAAACTTTCTTCTCAATACCAGTTTGAGTCAGGACAATGGGGCAGTAGGATCTGAGAACATTTGCCTCATCAAGCTGGTCCAGGCCTTAGCAGCAGAATTTAGTCATTTGCCCCAGGCAGAGGGGAAAAAGCAATTTGGCAGTCTAGCTGAGACTAGGCATTCCCACACGCTTTCTGGAAGGCCCCTTTCTGCCGGGGAAAGGGGCGAGTCTTGTCCTTATTCTGTGTTCTCCTCTGTCCTAAAGGTTCCATTTTTAAGGATGTGCAGAAGGCAGGGAGGAAGCATATCTATTAGCTCAGCCCTGATTGCAGGTGAAAAACGAGGGTGTGTGTGTGTGTGTGTGTGTGTGTGTGTGTGCGTGTGTGAGTTTTGGGGGGTGAAGTAAGCAAAGCACCCTCAATGGCCTTTTTCCCCCCCAAATAAAGGTTTTTCTGAGGGACCCTCCTCTTTTCCTAGCCCTGTCTACTATCTGGCCCTCCTGGGCACGACAGAGGCTGATTCTTGCAGGGGTGATAAGTTAGAAGAATTTGCCCCTTCCTAGTCTGACATTTTGTGATTTTAAAGAAGGAATGCAATTTTAAATAGGAATAATTTGTTTTTGCCCTGGTGAGCTATGCACTGTGACAACTCCCCAACTCTGGAAGGCAGAAGATGGGTCCAATCAGAGAACCATCTCTCACACTGTGAGGCACCATGTAATAAAAAATGCTCTTGCGTGTGCCAAACACTTCTGCCTTTAAAAAGCACTCCCCTTCTCCATTTATAAATAGCTCCATTTAGGAAAACTACCTTTGCCTTTAGAGAGCACCTCCATATTTACAAAATAGCTCTCTAGTTTTACAAATCACTTCTCAGCAACCATTTAAATAAAAAGATCCTCTTGAATACCTTGGAAAAGTTACTTTACTTCCCTGTGCCTCAATCTTCTCATCTGTAAAATGGAAAGAATAGAAGTAGCTACTTCACAGGATTATACATAAGGTTATTTGAATAGTACCTGGCACATATAAGTCCTTTATGTCAAGTAGTTGCTATTATTATTGCTGTTGTTGTTATTACTAATATCGTGGGATATTTAGCACCTTAGGGAAAGTTTCTTTAAAAAATTTTTTAATGTTTATTTATTTTTGAGAGAGAGAGAGAGAGTGAGAGAGCTGGAGAGAGGCAGAGAGGGAGACAGAATCCAAAGCAGGCTCCAGGCTCTGAGCTGTCAGGACAGAGCCTGATGCGGGGCTCGAATCCATGAACCATGAGATCATGACCTGAGCTGAAGTCGGGTGCTTAACTGACTGAGTCACCCAGGCGCCCCAGGGTAGTTTCTTTAGATAGGGGTAGGTAAAAGTATTTGTCCCAAGTCTGTTGCTAGTAAGTTTAAAAATAAAACACTTGGCATCTACAGTCTAGTGCTGTGTTCTGTCTACCACACTAAAAACATCTGGCCAGAGCAATCTGTATCGGGAAGTAAAGACTGACTGGGTAGGAGGGTAGGTCCAAGAGTCCCTTGCCCTCTGCTGGGTCTAGGGCATGGGAAGGAACAGAGGAGGAAGGCTCACCTCCCCCTTGTTGAGCTGTGGGAACTGATGGGGGGTCTGAGTGGGGGCAGGAGACTGGGTAGGCTCTGCTGCTGGATCTGTTCTGTGGTTGCCGTCTGGGCTTCCATGACCTGGAGAGACAGCTAGAGTGATGACGCTTAACCATGGCAGATCTGGACCCAATCCCCTGACCAGAAACAGAGCCTTTCCCCTCCAGGCTCTTTTTCATTTTGGCACTGGTACACTCCCTCCACCCACACTCCCTGCGTTCTGTCCTGGTGGCTCAGTCATAGGCCAGGTCTCCCAGGGCCTGGGCTGGGCTGAAGGTACGGAATAGGAGTAAGGAAGGTGGAACATGAGTTTTAGAGTCAGGGAGATCTGTCTTGAAACCTACCTTAGCATTACTAGCCATGCATCCTTTGGGCAAGTGCCTTGCTCTATGTGAGTCTTCATTTCCTCAAACCCAGAGACTGAGGATAATAATACTGACCTCCCAGGTTGCTTTAACAAACAAATGAGTGTGAATCGCCTGAAGCACAAAGGCTTGCACTGAGTAGGTGTCAGCATGCCTTCCTGCCCTGCTGGGAAATGGGGGTGGTGGGGTTGCTGGAGGCCTGGGAGTGCAGGGGGACCAGGCTGACAGCCTGGGAGGCTTGGGGAGGTTTTGCCCACAGGCTCTAGAATTCTTCCTTCCACGCAGGCCTAGCCCTCCCCCAGGGCAGAGTGGTCAGTGGTCATCGGGACAACACAGGCCTGTGTCATGAGGAAGGCAGCTGTGTGGGGGGTTGGGCTGAAGGTTATGTGGAAAGAGGACCTGAGGCAGGGGCAGCTGGGAGGCCTGGCCAGGCACAGCCTGTTACCAGCTGCACCCTGGGGCTCTAAGTCCTGCCACCACCAGCACCCCCTAGCTGAAAGTCACCAGCCCTGGGCTCCTGAGTCTTAGTTCTCAGTTCTAATTGTGGAGTGGGAAAGGAAAAGGAATCCAGCGAAGTCTACCATAGCTCAGGCTGGGTTGGCTCAAGGGAGAGCCTGCCCTCTGCTCTCTCTCCCTCTGTCCACTGGTCCATCTGTCCCTTTCTCCCTTTTCTTTCAATTTTATCACAAGCTATTCCAAACTTCCTGGAATACCCTCCAAGTTTGGGGCGCCAATGCTTAGGGGGGTGGAAAGAAGAGCAGCCCAGGCTCCAGGGCCGGGCACAGAAGATCCTACTGCAAGGCTGATGTGGGAAGACAGAGGAGGAGAATGGGTTTGGAACTCAGAGGAGGAGAGTGCTTCCTGGAGGAGGGAGCACCAGAAGTCTGGAGTGTAGGATGGATGGCAAGAGAAGGAAGGGTGGAACAATAACCAAGACAGAGGTGGGGAGACAGTCCAGCAGAGCCGGAGAGTATACTGGAGTAGGGGAAGATGGAGGGGGTAATGGGCCTGGGTGATACAGGCTGGGGTGGGGGGACTCCCTTGGGCCTTCATTCTGTAGGCATCAGGAGCCAAGGATGTGTTGTGAGCCAGGGAAGAACATGGCCTTGGCATTTCAGAGCTGGGAAGACTGACATGTCTGTAACTCTCACAAGGCAAGCCCTGACCCAGCATGAAGCAGTTTGATCCTTGCACATGGTGGACGTAGCTGGGGTTATTATCCCCATTTTATTGATGAGGGAGTGAGAGGAGTCAGGGGAGATACCTGAAGTCCCACAGCAGCACATAATGGAGCTGGGACTTGCAAGGTTGGCTTCCTTAGCAAGGCCTGCATGGGCATTTATGTATACACCACTGTTTGCCAGCCAGCCTTGTCCCTTCCCACTTCCTGCCGTGTACACCATGCTTCTGGCCACACCGAATTCTTTCAGTTTCTCAAATGGGCCATATTCTCTCACCTTGGGGCCTTTACATATGTCGTTCCCTCTGCCTAGATGGTGAACTTCAAGGTGAACTCTTCTGGTAAGTGGGACGACTCAAATCTTTAGGCTAGAATATGTGTCCCCAAAGCCTCCAAGCCTTACCCATCACATTGTAATTACACTTTTCTTGTCTATTTTCTCAGCAGGGCCTGACCCAGTGAGTGATGCCAAATGAACGGACGGGTAGAGAGGTGAGCTTCTGCCCGTCCCAGCCTTCCTATGCTGGCTGCGGTGTCAGCAGCGTTGCTTCACATGGAGGGTGGGCACCTGGGCTCAAGGAACACAGGAGGTGCTGAGGATGGCCCTGGGCCTGCCAGGAACAAAGCACTGGAGAAAGCAGAGATTTACTTGAATTTAAGTTAGTGCAAGACCTCGCCTGAAGCGGGCCCTTGTGAACCTTCAAGGAAACACAGGGCTCCTGAAGGCTGGAAAGGTGCTTTTGAGCAGAGAGCCCTTGAAGAATGGGGAACGCCATACTTCATGGAGAGAGAGTAAGGCACTTGCCCAAAGGATGCATGGCTAGTAATGCTCAGGCAGGTTTCAAGACCAGATTTCTCTGACGCCAGAACGCATGTTCCACCCTCCTTACTCCTATTCCATATCTTGAGCCCAGCCCTGGCCCTGGGAGACCTGGCCTACGACTGAGCCACCAGGACAGAACACAGGGACTGTAAGCCTAGGAGCAGGCAGATGAGTGGGAGCAGAGACGGGCAGAAGAAGGAATTCAGCCCCCTACCTAGATTCTTCTTGCCCAGCAGGGCCCAGACTGCCCACCTCACCGAAGGGCACCATGTGGGTGATTGCCCAGGACACTGGTCCTTCTAACGTGCTGAGTGGGTGAACTGGGATGTTATAAACTATACCTGTGAATCCTGACACCAGGTGCCTACTCCCCAGCTCAGGGCTTACCACAGATAATGCATTCTCTGAGGACCAGACTGTGGCCATGGTCAGAGAGCCACACACACCAGTCCCAGTGTGCCCTGTCCCAGTCCCTCTGTCCTCACACCTGGCTTTGTCCCCTCCAGACTAGAAGCTTCCTGAATGCAGGGGCTCTGCTTTAGAATCATCTCGTTCCCAGCCTATGTGTTGTTTATAAATATATGTTAAATTTAACTACTGGGAGAGCCAGAAGTATAAGAAACAGGGATGGGGGTTTTGCCTCCCTTAAGCCTGTTTTGTTACATGTAAAATGGAGACAGTAATCTCCATCACCTGGGATGCTTGGGAAGTGTAAGATTGGCATTAGTCCACCTTTAGGGGGTGGATATTCTTATCTCTATTATTTCTATTAAGCACAGTGGGGCTCAGAGAAGCTTGGGGACTTGTGCAAGGTCACACAGCAGGAAAGTGGAGGGGCTGGGATTCAAAGGAATCCTCTCCTCCTCTCTGCTACTCTCCAGCTTCCTGGGGGTGGGAATGTGAAGTTTGGTTGCAGGTATGGATATGTAAGTCAAGTAGGGGAGTCAGATAAGGTTCTTATCTGACCAGTGGGGTGTGGAGTTCAGCCTGAAGCACACAGCCTCGCATGGTAAATCCGAAAGGAGAAATAATGGGGAGAAGCATGCCTGAAGCCAGGGTGGTTCCTCAGGGAGAAGACATGGCCTTGTCTTCTGAGAGTCTGATAAATTCTGGGAGAGGAGGCAGGCCGCAGGCACAAGGAAAGGCAGCAGGTGGGCTGGGTAGAAGGGCATGATGGTAAAGGAGGTTTGAGACACAGGGTCTGAAGGCGGGAGAGCCACAAGAGAAGGATGGCAGAGACGAGTCGGCCCAGGCTTGGTACTCTTCATAACCTGGTTCCGCAGGCAGGAGTGGGGACTGGCCACCTGCCACCCTCCTCACACCTGGGCTGGGGCCCAACCCATGGGCAGCCCCGGGCTCCAGCTACCTCTGCCCCCTGGCCCAGCAGCAGGCCCAGCTGGCTCACCTTCTCAATCAATACTGCGCTCTTAATGGGCCCAGCCACCAGCACCAACCAGGGGCATTAAATGTTAATTATATCTATTTGGATTTGAAAAATTTTATTACTCAAGTTAATTATGGCTGGAGTCATAAAAAGGTTTCAGAGTGAAAGGGCTGCCTTATTGGGGCCACTTTCCCCAAGACAGATTGGAAAGGAAAAGAAGAAATAAAAGCATCTGGCTCAAAGGGCCGGGTGCTCCCCATCCACTAAGCTGAGAGCCCAGGTCTCAGGACCCACATCCCCCAAAGCCTGAAGTATAGCTCACCACCCCCCGCAGAAGACAGAAGAGGCCTGTCCTGGGAAGGCAGGTCTTCAGCTCACAGCCCCAGTTTGGGTGGTGCCATCTAGAGAAGGGCCCCCTGACAGTGGAGGGTCCAGGGAAACTGCTGGGGACCTCTGGGCTCCCAGAGATCTGGGATTGAAGGATATGCTCAGGCCTTTCTCCAAGTGGTCTTGATACTGGGAACTCCTCCAGCCCAGCTCCCCACCCTGGCCCGGCCCCACCCAGCCTGGTCTGATTGCTTCCTGCCAGCCCCACTTATGATTCATGGGCCTGACCTTCGGCTATAAAGTGTTCACTGTAGCCGGCATTGAGGCAGGATTTACAGCTCTGGGGTCAGCTGTAGGCAATGACACACACAATAGCTGACTCACAAGGGTGCCCCATTTCCAGCCCACACATAACTCTCTTTTGCACACACAGGTACACATGCACACATCTCGACAGCGACACAAACGCACATTCATGCCCAGGAGCTATCCTGCTCAGGCCTCTGGCAATGGGAGTTCTGTTTGTGGAACAAGTACTGTGTATTAGGTGCTTTACAGGCATCTGTCTAATCCTTAACGCCAATCCTGTAAGGTTGAAGCAGTGTTATTCATTTTATAGGAGAGGAAGCAAACTAAGGCTCAGGCAGGTTAAATTATTCGAGCTCTACAGAGAGCCCCAGTGCCCCGGCTCTTGGCCAGGGAAACACTAAATCTATCAGAGAATGGGTGCTACAGAAGCCTGGGGGGCAGGGGTAAGAGAGGCCATCCCACCCTCTTCCCTCTTCCCCATCAGAGCAGCTTGAGGCTGGTTCAGAGTGGGAGGGAATGTTTCAGAGGCAGACCTGTCCCTTGGGCCCCCTGCAAAGTGCTAGAAGGGAGACTAAAAACCAAGAGAGGAATGCCTTAACCAGATATGAGATTGGGATTGAAAACTACCCAAACGTTTAAAAATCAGAAGTCGTTGGGAATTAGGGAGGAATCTGCCCATGTTGTTAAGGGATCAACTACCCATCCGAGAAAGGGTATTTGAGAAGGTATAGTTGGTAGAGAGGGAAAAGATTTCATATTTGTGCCTCCCAAGTTGAGCTACTCAGTGAACTGGCTAATGTATTATCATCGTTGTCATTCTTGTTCTTATTGCTGTACTTTTACTGGGAAGACCAAGTAAAAGGAGTTTGCCACTTCTCTTTTCGGCTCATGTACCATTTGCCTCTAGGTGGTTCTTCCCATTTTCTCAAGCCTCAGAATTTCTGCCTTTTCTCCAAAGCCGGTGCCTACTGTCTTTTAGGGCCAGTTCTCTCAGTCCTCAGCATGGAGCTCATCCTCATGTCCGTTCCTCTCACTCTTGCGCTTTTGCCCCTAGATTAGTCCTTTCTCCTCTGTCTTCCAACGTGTGTGTAACTTCTCTCTTACCATGGCCAGCCCTTCCCTTGACCTTGTTAATTCTTATACCTCTTTCCTAAGTTTTTTCTGTCTTCTAATCTGCTTCCTGGAGGAAAGGCCTTCACCCCCCGGGATGGAGTGCCCATCATTGCTAGTGTCACTACCACGGCCTCACCCTCAGCCACTCACTGGAGCCCCATGGAATCCATGACCCTAGGTTCTCTGTGGGCTCCTTCTCACAGCACCTGTAGCTTTTCCTCATGCCCCTGCTCTGCCACCTCACCTCACCTCTGTGGTCCCTCCCCTCCCTGTCACTCCCTCCTCCTCGGCTGATCTCAGGCCAGTATCGCGTCTCCTCCTCCCACTCCTCCTGACTCAAGGCTCACTCCTGTGCTCTTTCCTCTTAGAGAATTTGTCTTCTTACCCTCGGGGACTTCAACTTTCCCCCTCTTCTATGTGACTCCCAAAGCTGCCTCTAATTTGGTGTTTTTCCTGAACTCCCACCCTGAGCTGTCAACTGTCCAAAGGACAGAACCATTTAGATGCTCTACTTTCATTTCAGATGAAACACGCAAATTGGACATCATCACCTTTTCTTCAAAACGGCTCATTTTCCTCCACCTCATTTCTATCCATAAAATAGCTATTGTTCTGGTTGCCTAGCCTCCCCAAACACCCGATCCATTGATTAAATTAATATATTGAGCAAATATTTTCCAGGTGACTATCATGTGCAAAGCCCAAATAGCCCAGGGTGGTGGAGGTGGAGATGGGAGGCAGGACAAACATGGAGTAGTGTGGTGCCACCAGGAATGAAGGCTCTGGAATCAGGTAGATTCAGGCTCAAAGTCTGGCCCCATCACTGCTTGCTGACCATGTGATATTAGGCAAATTACTTAATTTTTTTTGTTCATTTATTTTTGAGAGAGAGAGAGAGAGAGAGAGAGAGAGAGAGAGGAAGACAGAGAGGGGGACAGAATCTGAAGCAGGCTCCAGGCTCTGAGCTATCAGCACAGAGCCTGATGCGGGGCTCAAAGTCAACGAGCTGTTGAGATCATGACGTGAGCTGAAGTTGGACACATAACCGACTGAGCCACCCAGGTGTCCCGTGCTCCTAGGCAAGTTAAAGTGAACACAGAGCACTTCCTATTTGCCTTGCACTGACTTAGAGGCCCTACCTTTATAATCCACTTTATCTGCACAACCACCACAGTATTACTACAATTATGCCATTTTAGAGATCGGAAAAACAGACACAGAGAGGTTAAGAAATTTGCCCGAGGTCACATAGGTCAGTAAGTGGCAGAGCCGAAGAATGAACCCAGGCAGGAAGGCAGTCTGTACTTAAAGCCACTTTGCTATATTTAACCTCTTAGGGTCTTAGTTTTACTCTGTTTTGCTTCCTATTGTCACCAGCATCTAGGAAACCATAAAGTATCCGTTGAGTAAAGGAGTACAAATAAATGGCTAAAATGCACCTGCTGGATTTGACAGAGTAGTTGCTGACCTTGGCAAAAGCAGGGTCCAGGAAGAGGCCATAAGGAAAGCTGCAGTGGTCTAAGGAGTGAATGGGAGAGAAGGAGGCTAGATAGGTGTCAGGTGTGGACAACCCATTCAAGAACTTGAAGGGAGGAGAAAGGGGGCACAGAGTCTGGATAACGACTAATGTGTGTTTTGTTTTAGTGCATGGAAAAGGGTTGGGACTCCAGGAAGGAGCACCATTGCTGAAGCCAGGCCTCAGAGAGGACAGGAGGAAATAGGATCCCAAGCCCCAGGAGAGGGGACAATTCCTGGCCAGGAAGGACATTACTCTGTTGGAGAGAGAGATCTGAGTTAAACAGATAATGGCAGCCTCACTAGGGCAGGGCTGAGCTGGAGGAAACCCTAGGGGTTGGAGAGCTGGGAGGAGATGCCTCCTTAATACCATCTTTGCTGGGACAGCCAGTGACCTGGAGGGTGGACATTTGAGCTTCTTTCCTGAGCTTTCCCTCAGAATGCTTAGGGCCAGCTCCATAAAGAGGGGCTTGGGTGGCTGGATTAGAAATAGCCACTTCTGGCTGTACCAGGACAAGCCGGAGGTGGGGGAGGGCAACTCTTGGGCTACACATACCTGAGCCCTAAGTCCAAGTCTTGCCTTGCTGGGTACCAGCAATTAGTAAGGGACAGCCAGCTGGCATTTCCCCAGCATCCTACACCCTGACCGGGGGAGCCAACCCCTATTTCCAGAGCTGGGGCCAGCTACGCTTTCCTTGAGTGAAGCAATAAAAGGGGAAAATCAACATCCCAATGATCTTGTTTATGGTACTAAGTAAGCTGTACAGCTTAATCCGTTCGAGGTTAATGAATTTACGACTTGCTTTGGAGTTTGACAAGGGCTGTAAAAGAGGAATGAATACTCTGGGCAGCTCCTTCCCTAGCGGCTGCTTAGGGTTAGACTAGCCTGGCCTGGCCTGCCCTGGTGAAGGAGGGGAGAAGATTTAAGTGGTGGGTTCATGGCCAGTTGTCTGGGCTCTGAATTGAGAGGACCGGAGGAGGGACAATCCAGGGGCCAAAGGACCCTTTCTGTAACCCCCCATTAGGCTGGAGTGAGCCGAAGTCCCCAGGCTCTCAGGATCTTTGTGTCTTGGGCAAGTCATTTAATATCTTGCAGCCTCATCTGTAAGAGAGGGAGGATACCATCTACCCTTTAGTGTAGCTGTGAAAAAGATGTGAGGTAACACATGTGAAGAAATCAGCATTAGTCCTCAATAAGTGATAGCTACAGTAATTATCATTTTCTTCTGTCTTACATCATAATTTGCTGTTTATTCGTCTATGTCCTTTCGCCATTTGTCCATTCATTCAGAAATCCAATAAATCGTCATTGAGAAATTACACTGTGTGCCAGGCCCTGTGTCACACACAATTTGGTGTGAGAGGCACAGACCTTCACACACACTGAAAATGCAGGAAGACCAGTGCTGGGAAGGAGGGATGTGCGTGTTACTCTGGAAGCACAAAGAAAGGAGTGGCCAGGCCTGCCTGTCTGGTCTAAGCCACTTTGAATAATGTCTTGTCCTGACATAGCACTCGGCAGGTCACAGAATACTGCCATGTGATTCATTCGTTTGATCCTCACGACAATCCCATAATGACCACATTTTCTAAATAAAAAATTAGAACCCAGTGTGACCACCTGGTGTGACAGCAGGTCAAAACATTTCGAATTCGGGCTGTTTAAAAAGTCTGTGACATGCCAAGTTCCGTAAGCAGAGAGGGCAGGGATTTCAGTATCTCTATTTGAACAGTTAGGAAAATGAAGCTAAAATCATCAGTGAGAGAACCGAGGCTTCATCTCGTCTGTTCACGTGTGACTCTGTGAGGTTGCCAAGGTCAAGGGTTGTGCTGCTTCCATCTGGGTACATAGGGCCTAGTATGGAAGCTCATAGAAATTAGGGCCTCAATAAATGTTTCTCAGATGAACAAATGATTCTTTGTGTACATGTATATATCTGCTTCTGGGAGCACAACTCCTCAAAAGAGTCGTCCATATTTATCATTTTCTCTTCCTTCTCTCCCATCCTCTCTCGAGTGTGCTCTTCCCAGGATGGCCAGTGTCATCCCATTTGCCAGTTCACACGGTTAGGTCTCAGTCACCCTCGCCTTCTTCTGGCAGCAACTTTAGCACAGTAGCTCACTCCTTCCTCCCCGAAGGCTTATTTTACTTGATTTCTGCCACAACATGCTCTCCTGTTTTCTTCTTGCCTCCCCTGGACATTCCTTCTTAGTCACTTTGCTGGAGGTCCCACCTTTTCCCATCCTCTAAATACTGCAGTGCAAGGATGGATACTTAAGAAGGTGCACATGAGTGTGTGAATGAACTGACACAAAGTCCAGGCTCCAACCCCCTCTGCTTATGCTAGGGTGCTAGTTTCTCAGGCTTTCTGTCAGGGAGTATCTCCTTCCAGTTCCCCTGATCCTAGCTCACTGGCCCCCAGTTCCAGTGTTTTCAAAGTTGTCTCTCTGACTGTCCTCATGCTTCTACTCTGAAACTAGAGTTCCTCCTCTGTGATCTGTTGGTAGCTCCCTACAAACAAACCACCCCAGAGACCAGGGATCAGGCAGCTCTCATTAGCTTAGGTAAGGAGATGGCCTCCCAAGGTGAGTGCTGGGTGTTTCATGCAGATGCAGCACTGGCAGGGGTCAAATGCAGGGAGCAGAGGAGGCACAAACGCTGGTGCCAACTGGCTTATCCCTTGGTCCCACCAATGCCAGCACTGATGGATACTGCCTGCTCCCATGCACCTGCCCATTGGGCCCAGCTGCTTCATTCTAGAGATGAAATCCAAGAACATAAAGAATACAAGCGTGATATAAGGAGACCAGTCTTGGGCCCCAGCTTTGTCAGAGGGGAATGGATGAATACCAGGAGATCCCAGGTTTGATCCAGACCCTCAAAGCAAGGCCCAGGATCCTGCTCACTGTGGCCTCCCAGGCTTCTTTCTTCCCCCACATTTCCTCAGAGCATCCACTCTATATCCCCAGCTCTCTCTCTCTCTGCAGAGCTCCTCGAGTTTCCTTCCCTCTGCCCAAAGGATGATACATTGGAAATGTATACATTAGGAATGATACATTAGGAAAACATTGAGGCTTTGGTTCTGTCTTTCCCCTCTCCATGTACTCCAGACCTGGAAGTCATGGTTGCCTGGCCAGAGACTTCATTTTCTCTGGATATGACCCCTCCCTCCTCCTCAGGCATGTGTGGGAAAGAGCTAGGCCAAAGCAAGGATTCCTTGGCTAGCACCCTGGGGAGTCCTTTTGCTCTCCAAGGAGGGTCCCTGTGGGCTCCACCTGTCCAGCTGGCCCTACTGCAGGGGACAGGCAGCTGGGACCCGTCCTGCAGGCGTAGAGGCTGAAACAGGCTAATGAATCCTGATGGGAGAAGTGACCTTTTCCAAATGCCACATGTCATTGGATTTTATATCACACAAGGACAATGTGCCATGGGTATTAAAATCGTTTTTCCAATAGTTATATATGTGTGTGAGTGTGGTGCAGAGTCGGTATGACGAGAGGAAAATCCTAATGAAGATGTCATCAAATGAGCCTTTCCTCCTCAGCCCTAGATAGGCAGTCCTTTAGGACACTCCCTCTCTCGGCCAGGGTTTGGCCCCAGACCTTAGCTCTTGAACACAGATAAACTTTTCTGTCACAAAGTTTCCCTGGCTCAGACTCTCGCTCTAGACCTGGCCTTGGCTCCACTTCCTGGTCTAGGAAGTTCTACCCAGCATCAGAGGAAAAGCAAGACCTGGAGGAGGCAGCCATCCAGAAGCTGATGTCCTGTAGACACAGGCCCTAGGCATACTGGTCTCTTCCCCTTTGTCTCCTCCCCTTGGACTCTGCTTCTTCCCCTTGGAAGAAGCCAGAGGACACTTCGGGAAGGAAGGACACATAACCAGAGAGAGCAGGCCAGGTGGGAAGTGTGATGCTCAGAGGCCTCCAGAGCTCTGAAGGCCAGGAGAGGCTGGACTTGGAGCCAAGAACCCCAGACTCTTCTGTTTAAATCCTCATAGTTCCCATGGTCTAGCTTATCTCTACAATATTCCTGACAGGTGGCCTGCCTAAACACCTCCAAGGCCAGGAGACTCCAGACATCCCCAGGAAGCATTTCTGCTCTGGAGAGCTTTGGCTGTTTAGAAAGTTCACACACAGCTTGAACTAAAATCTGTTTCCCTGAAAGTTCCACCTACTGGTCTGTGTTTAACCCCTTGGCCTCAGACAGAAGAGGTTTGATCTCTGTTTTACACAATAGCGTTTTGGGAATCTGAAAACACTAACAATGTTCCCTGGAGTCTTCTTTTCTCCAGGCTGAGCATTTCTAGTCCATTTGATGATTTCCAGTGTGACCCAACTTCACGTATAATGACCCATAGGCACTCCAGTTCTGTTCCACTGAGGACGTTATGCCCATTTTCTATTGTCATCATGGGCAAAGGGAATCTGTGTGATAAAGGGGAAAAGGGCAAGCATCCCGAGTCGGAGCCCAAGGTTCAAAATCCTGGCCTCATTATTTAATAGTGACATGAATTTGGATAAGGTACTTCACCTTTTTGAGATTCAGTTTCTTTATCATAACACTAGATGAAGCAACAACTTCCTCATTGGAACAGCTTCTTCAGGATGTGGTCCAAGGATAGGCCAGGACCTCAGTGGAGACCTGCTCAGTCAGAGGAGATCAGCAGAGGTTGTAGGATGAAGGGCAGAAAAAGTATACACTGTCCACAAATAGCTCCTCGTCCCAGATGAGTGCCCAGAACTAAGTGCCCCAAATCCTAGTAAAAAGCTTCAAGCATGCAGTCTACCTCCATTTTTGCCCTTCATGCTCTGACAAACAAGCCCACATGTAAGAGACTGCTTGTCTCAGTGAGGGAGCCACCCCCTTCTTTTTTTTTTTATGTTTATTTTTTGAGAGAGAGAGGGAGACAGAGTGTGAGTGGGGGAGGGAGAGAGAGACAGAATCTGAAGCAGGCTTCAGGCTCTGAGCTGTCAGCACAGAGCCCGACATGGGGCTCGAACTCAGGGACTGTGAGATCATGACCTGAGCCGAGGTTGGACCCTTAACTGACTGAGCCACCCAGGTGCCCCAAGAGCCATCCCCTTCTTAGGCCCCACAACATCAGAACTCAAGTATCTCGGCTCAGAGTGGGGCTCCCCAAGTCTAGACAGATAAGACCCAGCCTTGCACTGCCTGCGTGGCAACTAGTGCTGATTCCCAGAGAGTCTCTTTGGCTTGCTCAGACTCTTCTGTTACCTGGGTTTGAATCTTGGTCTAACGGCTCACTAATTGTGTGACCTTGGCCAAGTTACTTAACCCTCTGTACCTGTTTCTTCATCTGAAATATGCAGATAATTTACCTACTTCAGAGTTGTTGCAAGTATTATGTGATGTTATAACGTAAAACAGAACAAAGAAAGTTGAGCACACTGTGAGCACTCAATAAATATTGGCTATTATTATTATCCCACTCCTAGGACAGTTGTGAAGGTCATGGGTGCTAAATAATAGAAACATATCATTCTTGGCAAACAATCAAGCTCTGTGTCCTATGGGGGTGATTCGAATTATCAACTGCCTATTTTCCTGCATTGGGCATAGGCCTCCAGGTTGGTCTGATCAGTGCGAAGTGGAGCATAACTGTCCCCTCAATTGGTATGGGATCCAAATGATGCCAGATACTTAGGGGTAAGGTATAGCACTTGCTGGATTCTTCTGAATTTACTATCAGAGATTCCCCAGAGCTTCTCTAGCTTTGCCTCCCTTCCCTCTGCATGTACTCAAAATCAAATATTTATCCTGGTTGCACTTCATCTGGCTGGAAGTCGCTACCCATTATTCGAGCCAATCAAGATCACTTGATACACTGATTCAGTCATTTTTCCTCCTAGAGTTGTGTCTTGTGCAGGTCTCATCAATATGGTTTTAGGTCTTTTGTGAAATTCCATAGTTCAGAGCCAGAAGAGAGAAAACATCCCCTTTGCCTGGCAGCCAGCTGTCTCAAGTCCTTCTAGTTTACCTGGTAAATTCATTCTCGCCCTTTGGGACCTAACTCCAGTGTCAACCTTCCTTAAGAACCCTGGACTAATATTTAGCTTAAAAAATATTTGTCAGAATACTTTATACTCACTAAGAAGGCTACAACCAAAGAGACTATACCAAGTGTTGGTGAGAATGCAGAGGGACTGGAGCCCTCATTATTTGCTGGTGGGAATGTAAAATGGTACAGTTGCTTTGAAAGACAGTTTGGCAGTTTTTAAAAAATATTAAATACGGAGTTACCATAAGAGAGAGCAATTCCACTCTGAGGTATATACACAAGAGAATAGAAGACATCCTTCCACACAAAAACATTTATGTGGATGTTCATAGCAGCATTATTCATCAGAGCCAAAAAGTGGAAACAACCCAAATGCCTTCAACTGATGAACCAGTAAATAAAATGTGTTAGATCCATACAACGGAATATAATTTGGTCATAAAAAGGAAGTACTGACACATGCTACAGCATGGATAAACTGAAAACATGCTAAATGAAAGAAGCCAGTCACAAAATAAAAGCCTATATATTATTAAAGAATTCCATTGATACGAATAGGCAAATTTATAGAGACAGTAGTTTAGTGGTTGCTTAGGGTTGGGGTGGGGGAGGACGGAAATTGCCTACTAATGGAGTTTCTTTTAGGCGGGACAAAGTGTTCTAAAATTAGACTCTGGTGACAGTTGCACAGCCCTGTGAATACACTTAAAAAACCCAATTAAATTAAACTGTACACTTTAAATTATATGGTATGTGAATTATAACTGAATAATGCTGTTTTTAAAAAATTTATCAGGCATCTACTACATGCTAAGTATTGGTAGCGTAGAACTAGAGGGCTGGGAGAAAGATTGGGGAAGGATGGTAAAGGAACATTCCCTGGAACAAATCATTTTTGAGCTTAGTCTTCATGGATGAGTAGAAATTAGGCAAAGAAGTAGAGGCAAATAGTGTGCTCAGCAGAAAAATATTAGAGCAGAAAGCATGAACTCTGTAGTCAGACTGTCCAGATTTGAATCCTAAATCTACCATGTACTGGCTATGTGACTTTGGTAAGTTCTGAGCGTCTCTGTGCCTCAATTTCTTCATCTGCAAAATGGGGAGAGTTATAGCATAGTATTCATAATACAGTGCTTTAGAGTAGAGAGTAATACAGTGTAATATGGTCATGGTGATAATGAAATGAGTTAACACATCAAGTGCTTACCACTGAAACAGATATGGAATTAGGTCTCAATAAACATTAGCTATGTTGGCTACTGGGTATAGCATGGTTTGGTGTTAAAGGAGAAGGCATAGAAAGAAGGGAGATGAGAAGGGAAAGGTAGAAATCAGATCACAGGGGGACTTGGATGCAGGCAGAGAAGCTTGGTTTGAAACAAGAGGGAGCCAGCCTCTGGAAGAGAGAAGGGGAGAAGAAAGGGTTTGAGTGGAGTTGAAGGGAGAGGCTCAAAGTTGCCCTCAACTTTGGGGGCAGGTATCCCTGTTTTCTAGGTAAAATAGGAAGCAAGAGTGGTAGAAGGATAGAAGAGAGTCAATACCGACACACAGATGGTGCAGAGGTGTGTCATTTTGTTTACCAGCTCTCAGCCATGGGTGTAGAGATAGACTGTAGAAATGATCTAGAGTTAGGGTTTTGCTAAGTAGTGTCCTAGGACAGGTGCACAGGACTTGAGGAGTATTGGTGAGAAAAGAGGGCAGGGGTTGAGTCAGAGTAAAGAAATAATGAGCAGGGTGTGCTGATACACTGGGAGAAAATGTTAGAATTGGGTATGGGACGTCTTGATGAGGTCAAAGGGGAGATATTCAACTGTAATTTATTTGATTATTCACTCCCTTATGCAGACAACACTTATTGGGAGCCAACCATGGGCCAGGGATACAGGGGTGGAACCTGGTGGATGCTGTCTTTGCCCCTCCAGTGGCAGGAGGGTAGGAGGTGAAGTGGGAGTCTGGGTGTGAGAGACAGGGAATTATAGGTGGCTGTAGTGGATATTTTCAGAGGTAATGCAGTTTTATCCGTTGACTTAACATTCAAATAGCTTCCCACTGTACTTAGAGTATACCCAAACTTCTTGCCACAGGCTACAAGGCTCTACATATCCTGGCCCTTTCCTGCCTCTCTGACTTCTTCTTGTATCCCCCCTAATACATTCTAGCTACTCTGGCCTCCTTATCAGGTCCTTGATTACTCCCACTTCTTTCCTTTCTTGGGACCCTTCTTTGCATGTCTGACTCCATTTCACCCATCGGTTCTGAGCTTACATGTGGAGGAATCCTTTCCCTGACCATTCTATATAGAGGAGTCCCTCCCACTATGACTCCCCATCTTAGCATGCTGTTTATTTCCTTCATGGTATTGATCACTCTAATTACTTGGTACTTTTTCATGTTTGTTTCCTACCTCAAAAACCAAAGCTTTCTGATAACAACAGCGTTTTGTACAGTACTCTATCTGTAGTGTTGAGAACACAGAGTAGGCACTTAATAAACACATGTCGAATGAATGACATGGAATCAGGGATGGACAAATAAAGTGGTGGTAAAAATCACTGAAGCTGAGGTGGCAAGCCCCAAGAACTGGGGGGGTGGCTGGGTAGTTCATCATTTCATGGGTCCTGAGATCCCCTAAGATGAGGGAAGGAAGTGGGGGAGAGAAGACTGATACAGGTATACATGTAGGGAACCACAAAGAAGCCAGTAGATGACATAGGTAGCAAAGGTAAGTGGTCTGATGAAATGTCAAGAGTTTGAAGGGGATTTTCTCTTTGCATGGGGGTAGAGTAGAGACAGCCTGGAAATGGCACAGAAGAGGAGCATGAAGCTGGAATCTGGGAGAGTGGGTGGCCTCTGCTGACAAGAGCTGTAGACCCATAGATGAGGCCTTTGCAGAGAGCTGCATTTCAGGCAGGGTGGAAAGTAGAGGGAATATTCAGAAGTGTGGGTTGTGTAGAATTTATTGGTGGCTTCAGGTGGCAGGGAAAAGCTGGAAGGAGGGGTGGCGGTGGGTAAGGAGAGGGGTGTATAGTAATTTGGCATGGAAACACTGGGGAGAAGACTGTAGGGGCTTGTACTTGGGCAGTGACTGGGAATGGCTGGGATGTGACACCTGATAGGAAGGACAGTTCTAGGGTTCCAAATGGAACCTTGGGATCAAGATCACTGCAAGGTTAGGGTGATCTTGCTTTGCAGAGCTAGAGTGGGGGTGTCCAAGACAATGTGGTTGAAGCTGACTTGACTGGTTGGATCCCTGCTTTATGCTCCTGCAGCACCTTGGACACACCCCCATGGATGCTAGGAAACTTGGCAAATGCCCAATTCCTTACCCTCCCATCAGCTCCTGGAGCCTGCCTTCACTGGTTTGCAGTCTCCATCTTTAGCCCCTTTCCTGGAAATGAGCCTAGAGTAGAGAAGGCAGAGTGAGATGAGGTGAGGGAGAAGAGAGGAGATGTGGTGAGGAAGATTACTCAGACTTTAGGTCGGCCCAGCCCAGCCGAGCCTCACAGTCAGCACAGCCACTGTCCGGCTGAAATAACAAGTCAGAGACTGAAAAACTGGCCAGCCCTCTTTGTTTACTCAGCTTTTTCCCCACCTTTTTCTTTGGACAATGCCCTGCTGGGCTGGGGCTGTCCTGCTGGGTTGTTGCTGGGGCTCCCCCGCCAAGATGGAGCCCAGCTGCTCAGCTGTTTACAAGGCGAATCCGGTTTACACTGGGGCCCATCCTGTCCTGGCTGGGCTGGGAGCTCAAGTCAGAGCCCAGCCAGTGGCCTCTCCTAGCCCAGACCTTCTCAGTCTCTTTCTCAGGCTGGGGAGCAATAGGTCTGGGGGATCCTACATGCCCAATGACCAGGGAGGGCACTGACCTCAAGATGGAGTAAGAATGAAGTAAGACTTGGCCCCACAGGCAAACTTCTGCCCCTTAGGAATCCCAGAGAAGGAAGACCTGGAATCCCATGGCCTCTGTCTCTGTTCTTTCAGGTGGTGAACTTGTGACAACAAAGATGGCAGCCCCCTTCCCCCCACCCCCATTCTTCCTGGTAGCTAAGGTCTGGGAACTAATCTCTGCCTTATCTGCCACCTCCCTCAAGGCTGCTCTGAGGATCAAAGGAAATTATGTGTATGCCAAGACTTAAAAAGCACTTGTTACTATGATGAAATGATCTATGGTAATTCACTGAAATGAAACAGATGATCTCCAGTCCTAGATTGGCAGCTGTTCAAGGTAGGGCCTTTATCCTCATCAACTTGGTAGCCTCAGGGCCCATTGTGGAGCATGACACACAGTGGGGGCACAATTATTTCATTTATTAAACAAATACTTCTCAAGAAACTCTCAGACTAGTGGGAGAGACAGGTAATAAAAACATAGCGTGAGCAATGATAGGACAGGAATGAGCACAGGATCCGAGCAAGCACACAGGACACATCTTTCCCAGCCTGGAGGTCAGGGAAGGCTTCTCTGAGGTAACGCCATCTAAGATACAGTGGACAAATGTGCTTATTAAATGAAGAAAGAATGAACGTGCAGAAGCCCTAATGCTAGTGCAGGGGCAGGGTGACTTGGGTGATCTCTCTTTACCCCTTTGTCCTCCCAAAATAGTACTGAAAGGGCCTGGTTTGAGGCTTTTAGGCCCTGAGGCCAGAGAACTGTCTGGATCTGGCTTGCCTAAGTAAATTTATTAAAGAATCACGTGAAGCCTTGGCAAGCTTTTGTCCCTGTTATCCAATCTTCTTCAACTGGAGCAGGAAGAGGAAAGTGATGGTGTACCTGTGGGCTGCAGGAAGCACAGGATAGCTATATGTTCTCCTGGACTTAGTACATCAACCTTCTCAACAGCAAGTATTTAAAGCTTGATCTTTAAATATGATCTGACAGACAAGTAGGAGTTAGCCAAGTGGAAGAAGGTAGGGAAGAGACAGTTCTAAACTAGAACTAGTGGGGAGAGCCCAAGAAACGGCCTGCAGGTGGGCCAGCAAGATCTAGCTGAGGAGATCCAAGAATTACAGTATGGCCAGAGGGGAGACTAACTCTGGGGGAACACTGAGGGATGATTCCTGAGAGGTAAGCAAGGGCTGGCTGATGAAGGGTCTAGTAAGCCCAGATCTTTGTCCTGAATGGGAATACATTTCCATGGAATCAACTGCCATCTACATTCTGTTGATTTTAAATTTGTATCTTTACCCTGGAGCTCTCCTGGGACTATCAGATTCTCATATCCAACTGTCAGTGGATGTAAACGCCTGAAAGTCAAACTATCCAGTAGAAACTCCTCCTGGTCTCCTTCCAAACTTATTCTTTTTAAAAAATTTTTTTAATGTTTATTTAATTTTGAGAGACAGAGAGACACAGAGCATGAGCAGGAGAGGGGTAGACACAGAATCCGAAGTAGGCTCCAGGCTCTGAGCTGTCAGCACAGAGCCTGACGTGGGGCTCAAACTCACAAACTCCGAGATCATGACCTGAGCCGAAGTCAGTTGCCTAACCAACTGAGCCACCCAGGCGCACCCCAAACTTATTCTTAATCCTAGCTCAGGCCTCTGCCCTGGTTCAGGTCTGCTTTCCATGATGCCTGTCTTTAACTTCCTTCCATAGATTCTGGCCTCCTCTCTTCTTTCTGGCCTGGTGTCCCATGGACTGATAGGTCAGTACCTACCCCATGGTTTTCCTGATTCCGTCATCTCCCTTTTTTGTATGCAGCATTCCACATGCAGGCCCTACACAAATCTGACCATGCAACTCCTCTCCTTCAAAGTCTTCAATAGATCCCCATGCCCTCAGGGTAAACAAGATGAAAGTTCAAACTCCTTAGCACCTAACTCACAGACTTCTAGTGAAGGATAAATGAGATAATGCACGTAAAGCATTTGGCACACCACCTGGGACATTTGGGGAATTCAATTAATAGCTATTATTACTAACATAATAATTTAATAATACATCATGTTGTAATCATATTCTAAGCTCCCTCCAACCTACATTGTGCTGCCCATCTTCCTCTTCATTCTCCTTTTGTGCCATTCTCCTCCACTCATTCTTCCATGTGCTCTGAGAGAACTCCTCTTTCAAGCCTTTATGTCCTCATCCATTTCATCCAAACTCATTTCATCCTGGAGGACCCTAGGCTTGTTTATTGTTTACTTGATCAACTCCCCATCATCCTTCCTTATGAGCATCTATCCACAAGTAGAGCAGCAGAGCAAAATTCTACAGACACACATTTCTCTTAGCAATAGTTATGTGGTATTGTAGAGAGAAGGGGTGACAATGACCCAAATCCTTAGTGGCAGTAGCTGATGGTAGAGATCAAAAAGCTACCCTGAGGCAGTGAGTCACAGACACCCAGAGAGCTAAGAAGTGGCTGAGCCAGAGAAAATGAGCCCCACAGAATGGCTGGCCTTTCTGCTGTGAAGGCTGGCTGGTCAGGAGGAGTAGAAGAACCAGTAAGTAGGATGCTGCAAGGTACTGGGGAGAGACTCAATCTGTCGTTTAGTTAGCAAATATTATTTGGCACCCACTTTGTGCAGAAGATTTGGCTATGAAAGGGGGCTCATTGTTTAGTAAGGAATCAGACAAGTAAACAGAAATTACAGTACAATGCGATAAGTATCATAATAGCAGTGGGGGGGTGCCACTGAGACATGGATTTAAAAAAGAGTCCCTTAATGAATTTCAGGGTGACAATTACATGTAATGAATATTCATGAGCACCTGCTCTGTGTCAGGCACTGTGCTGGGTGCTGAGGACACAGAAGACACAGAGATGAATGAGATGATCTCTGCCACCTAGTGGGAGGAGACAACCAAGCTAAAAAAATGCCACAAAGGCAGTCAAATGTCACATGTCTCCAGACTGCCTCCTCTTCCATTTAATGTGATAGGACTCATTATCATTTAATTCCTCAAGCTAGAAGCCTGGACATTATCTCTGACTCCAAGATTTATGTTTTAGATAAAACATAAAACATCCTGTAGAGGATGGATTAGAGGGAAAGGAAACTGAAGGCAGGGAGACTGGCTGAAGGCTAATGCAGTAATTCAGGGGAGAGGTAATGTCGCTGGCCTAGATTAGGCAAGGAGCCTTGGAGATTGGGAGAGGTGGCTAGAGCTGAGAGATATTTAAGAGTAGGATTAACAGAATTTGAATTGATGATTCAATGGGAGACTGAATGGATATACCAGTGAGAAAGAAGGAGGAGTCCAAAATGATCCCAGGGCTGGGTGCCTGGCTGGCTCAGTTGGTAGAGCATGTGACTCTTGAGCTCTGGGTTGTGAGTTCAAGCCCCATGTTGGGTGTAGAGATTACTTAAAAAGAAAATCTTTTTAAAAAATGATCCCAGGTTTATGGATTGGACATCTAAGATTGTGGTGTCATTTAATGAGATGGGAATGAAAAGAGGGAGAAAAATGATATGTATTGTACTTTAGGTATCTTCATGGAGAGATGTCCAGTGGGTGACTGGAAAGTGATTTGGGAGCTCAGGAGGTTGACCCGGATTGAAGTTGAGATGTGGAAGCCACTGGCATATTGGAGTAGCATTTACATGCAAGTGGATTAGATCACCCAGACAGGCTGTGTGCAGAGAAAAACAGAACAAAATTTCATTCATTCATTCATTCATTCATTCATTCATTCATTCAATAAATTTAGTGAGCACTTACCATGTTCCAGGTACTGTTCTAGGTGCTGGAAATACACCAGTGAACATGGAACTTACCTTCTACTGGTGGAAGCAGACAACGGACAACTACAAATACAATAGGAAGTCAGAAAGGGATAGTTGCAATGAAGAAAAATAAAGCAGGCTACAGAGGTGCAGACTGATGGTAGGCAGTGAGGGAAAGGCTCTCTGAAGAAGTGACATTTGAGCAAATGTCTGAATGAAGTGAGCAAGAGACTCATGGAAATCTGTGGGAAGAGTGTTTCGGTCAGAGGAAACAAGGTCAAAGGCCCTGATGCAAGATATAGTTGGTGTATTAAGGAGCAGCAGGGCTGATGTGGCTGGAGTGCAGAGAGCATGTGGGAGAGGAGCAGGAAATGAGGGTGGAAAGAAGCCAGGGGCCAGACCGTGGGGTCCTGTAGGCCAGGATGAGGACACTGGATTTTCTTCTATGTGTGACAGGAAGGCCTGGAAAACTTTGCAGCAGGGAATAATATAATCTGACTTACGTCGTAAAGGATTACTGTGGCTGCTAGGGTGGAGGACAGATTGTTGGAAGACAAGAAAGGAAGCAGGAGACTATTGCACGAGTAGAGTGAGAAATGGTGCCCTGTATTACCATATAAGCAATGAAGATGGTGAGAGTAGTCTGAACACATTCCCATTGGCTGATACATTGGATAAAGAAGGTAAGAAGAGATGCCAAGAATCATAGTAGAATTTGAAAGGAGACTTCAGATTTAGTCTGCTCTGCTCTGCTCTAACTCTGTGGTCTCAGGTATATACTTCACTATCCTATACTTTTCCATCCTATACTTCACTTTCATTAGTCCAACAAATATGTATGGAGTGCCTATGGTATGTAGCCCCTGTTCTAGGTGCTGGGCCTAACAGCTTAAATTCCAGTAGGAAAGAAAATAAGCAACTTAGGAAGTAATAAACATTACCAAATAATCAGTCAGCGTATGTCAGAGAAAGTGACAAGGAAAGGGGAGATGTGTAAGAAAAGCCCCTGTGGAGGTGACATTGGACCTGAGTCATGAGTGGGAACTGCACCCCTCGCTGGGTCTGCCTCCCAGCTTTGTTGGGTGTTCACTAGGACAATGAATGGAAAAGCACGCTGACGAAAGCAGTTAAAAATGATTGTCTTAACTTGGCTCAGGTCTCCACCCAAAATATACACCCATCATTTCTGTTTAGACCTGAAAAAACAAACAAACCCACAACTCCTTCCTGTGTGCTGGGATGGTGCGTAGGGGCACCACCTTCTCCAGCACCTGTCTCTAGGATTCACAGGATTTACAGGATTATTCCAAAGATGCCAGATCTTCCAGGAGCTCTAGGTATCTAGAACTACCACCAAGTGCCATCCCACAAATCATCATCATGGGGCTGAGCTCCCCTTGGGGTCCAGGACAGAAAGCAGAAGGCATCTAAGTAAATGACTTTTGAAGGAATGGTCTAGAAAGGAATGTCCCTTTCATCTCCTTTTCTTCTCTCATCTCCCCATGGCCTCCCTTCTCCCTTTCTCTTGCTGTCTCTCAGCAGCCCCCCACACCTTCCCATAGTGTCCTGGCCAGCTGCTGCCCCTGGAGGTAGTGCAAAGATCCTGGGCTCTGCCCGGGTGAGGTCTAGGCTAGCCAGCCTAACTCAGCAGGCTTCGCCCACAGCCCCACCCTGACAGGCGGTGCCTCTGGCAGCAAAGTCATGGCCCTGACTCCTCTGTCTCCACGTTTAAGAACATCTCTAACTGCTCCTTGGATAGCTCAATTAGTAAAGTGAATATATTATATAAAGTCTAAAAGATTAAACTATCATCGTCAGCCCATAATTTCATGAAGAAGTCAGGGGACCGTATCCCTCTTATTAACTCTATAACAAATGTGATGAAAATGTTCAAATAGAATGTTAATGCAATGTTACGTGTAATTTTCCCAGGCGATTTTCTGCTGAAATATTTCTTTATTAATAGTAATTGAGGGTATAAATTATGAATGAGGCGATTTTCTCCTTTCAGTAGGAAAGACGTACTAATGGCAATAATTCTTTATAATAATTTTTGGGGAGAGTGTGGCGGGGAGAGAGGCTAGTCTAAAAACAGACAAAAGCCCCCTTCCCAAGTCTCCCTGGGGGGACAACACCTTTGCCACAGCCACCTCTCTTTAGCTCCACGTGCCCCAGACCGCCTGCAAGTGAAGTCTTTGTTCTTCATTAATTTTCCAAAAACCTCAAGGTCTGTTTGGAGGGCAGGAAGGAAGTTTTGCCTCTGGTCCTCAAATGGACCAAGTTCTGAAGAAAAACTTTTCTGCCTAGAAACCGTTCTGATGACAAGACCGAAGCCAGACTCCTCTGCTGAGCTTCCAGGTCCAATCAGCCTGGACCCAAACCATTTTTGTAGCACCCTAGAATATTCAAGAAGGAATGGCCCTCAGAAGTCTTTCCATCTAATTCACCCATCCCTGTTTATCAATGAAAGGGAAAAAAGGGTGGAGAGTGGGGATGGGTTATTCTATGCTACACAGTGAGTTTTCAGGAAAGCAGGGGCTCAGCCAAAGGGACCTTCCACATGCCTCTGCATGTGGACAGCCTCCAAGCCTCTCCTGTCTTCAGCTTCATGCTTGTGGGGCCCCAGCCTGGGCATCCTCCTCACCTGTCAAGACCCAGCTCAAATGTGGAGCACCTACAATGAGTAGGTGGTCTCATGTGCTTTGGTCTTAGTCATGTGGCCTTGACTTCTGTTTAGGATTGTCACGGGTCTGGACAGAGCTCCAGGAAGGCAAGGGCTGTAGAGAAACACTTCCAAGTTCTGCAGAGTGGTTAGACCAGTGCATTTCTTCAAGGTCTCTCTCCATTCAGGGATATCCCACTATACATTTTCCCATTCATTCATTAAACATCTACCATGTGCCAGGCACTGTGCCAGGTACCAGGGTTACAAAGATGAATGTATCCAACAAGAATTAAGATAAATTTGGTGTCCTCAAGATCACAAGTGGGAAAGACAGTAACAGGTACACAAACACCTATGTGAGATAACACATGCTTATTTCATAGCAAGTGTTTAATTATTATTGAATGTTTGAGGAACTGCCAGGCAGCCAGTGTGGCTGGAGTAGAGTGAGGGGAGGAGAGGTAGATCCTGCAGGACCTTGTGACCACAGTAAGGATTTCATCCTGAGCGAGAAGGACAGTCACTGGAGGATTCTCAGCAAAGGAGTGGCACAGTGTTACCTACACTGTTAAAAAGAACACCCTAATGGATCACTAGTTGGATGTGGAGGTTGAGGGCGAGGAGGGAATCTAGGATGATTTGGAATTTTGGCTACAGTGACTCAGTGCCTGTTCACTGTGGTGTCATTCACTGAGTTAGAGACACTGAAGGGGGAGCCAACTAGGGGACAGAAGATAAGCTCAATTTTGGACAAGCTGAATCTGAGGAGTATGAGGGTCAAACATGTGGGAATGTCCAGGGGCCTAGGTAGAATCTGGAGTGACAGGGTGAGGTTGGGCTCTATAGGCTGGTTTCAGTCAGTGGCCTCTGGGCTCACACAGTTCCTTGCACATTGGATTTCATCATCTGTGTTTACAAGTTTACTTCTCTCTACTAGACTTAAGCTCCTTGGGGCAAGAACTGGGACTGGTTAATTTTTCCTCCTTTGGTCACCAGCACAGGGCAGGGTATGCAGTTGCTAATGGCAAGAGTGCACTGAATGAGCAAATGAATGAATGAATGAATGAAGGACGGAAGGAAGGGAGGGAGGAAGGGAGGGAGGGGAGGCAATGCTTATGCTCTGTGAGGCATGACCTGTGGTCTTGGGGGCACCATGGAATCTTTCTGGATTGCTCTAAACCCCCCACCCCCATCTCCACCCAAGAAAGGGCAGGCTCTCTCCCAGTGTCCTGAAAGATCACGTGAGAAATGCTATTGATGACCTTAACAATTGCCATGATGTTGGGCATTCCTGATGTCATTCATAGGGCTCAGTCTGTCACTGCTATGAGTGCTTGGCCCTTCCTTGGAGCAGGAGAAAAGGTCCCCTTCAGGTTCCAAACTCTGGCTGGGGGCTATATGGTCAACTTGTGTTGACTCAACTGCCCCAGGATCCCACCCAGCTGGAAATCTCATCATATGCCCTTCCCTTCACCTTCTTGCTATGTCTAAATCCCCAGTGACTGGACAGAAATGGGACCACTATAATGGGAAAACCTTGTTTTGTTCAAAATAATATTTTTCTAAGCCTTCTGTTTGGACTCTTCCTGGTTCCATAACCAGAGTCCATAGCAGGAACATCCAGCCTCGTGCACCCTGATAAAGAACACAAACCCATTCCCAAGAACCCAGATTTCAAGAGAGAACCCTGATAAATGCTCTATGGACATATTCCAGGATAATTCCCCACCAGTTCTTCCCTGCCCTTTACCATCTCTGGTTTTTCCTCTTTAGACACAAAAACCTTAGGAATATTCTAGTAGTCCTTGGCAGGGGCAAGGGTTGAGGCCTATATAACTGGGATGGCTTAGCTCTCTCCTCGGAAAACAGTGAGGACAGGGTGGGAAACAGAGCTATGTTAGTGATGTTCTCTGACTGACATAGTGACCTCTTGACCAGAGGCCACCAGGGTGACCTCCAAGGGCACCTCTATGTCTCCCCAAGCAGGGCCCTGGAGCCAGGAGGCCAGGCAGAGTTCCAGAGGTCTTTTCTCTTCCCCCAGGGAAATCTGTCCATTAGTAGTTGCCCTCCAAATTAGGGTAATGTATGTGCTCCTGCACAGACCCCCTACAGTATAACAGTCAGCCCTGAGGCTTCTCCAGCTCTGTTTCAGATCCATACCACTTGTCCAGAGAGACCCCTTCCTCTATTCAATACCGGGTCACTTCTAGACAAGGAAAGCTCAAGACTAGCTCAAAGCAGCCTTAATGGGGAGGGGGAGATCGATCTGGCAATCAGAGTGTTAAGTCCCCAACTCTAAAGCCTATCTTCTGGTCCCTTCCATACCCTACAGGCCAGCCAGAGTCTGGGAAACAGGCAGGTTTAGCTAGAGAGGGGTTAGGACTTGATCCACACCCCACCCCCCAACACTTAGTCTTGGCTCCCCTGGGCACCCTCCTCCCATTTTGGCCCACTTCCTTGTTGGACCAACAGCTCGATCTTGATCTCTTGAACAGGAAGGTTGACTCCAGAGGGGCCTTCTCTGAAAGCCAATGCTAATCGGGTTAGGGGCCAGGCTAGGGCGCTGCACTCCCTCTGTAGGACCAAGTGCAAGTGAAAAAACGCCAATTACCAGATGACAAAAAGGGTCCCTGCCCCTGGGGAAGGGCAAGCTGGGGGGAGGGACGGGAGGGGCACAGTAACTGAACACCTTGCCGGAAATAGCTCCCATCAGTCCACTTAGGGAGCCATCAGCCCCGGCAGATTTATGGGCAGCGTGTGCCCCTCTGATAGATCGGACTATTTAAAGGCAGCCGAAGCCTCCATTTATATCAATGTGGAGCAGAGAGGGAGGGTGAGAGGCTGTGGCGGGGGAGTGAGGAGCAGCATTGGGGGCAAACCCCGAGGTGGCATAGTGGCTTCAGAGAAGAGGTAAGGCTGCTGGCCGTGAGGACTGGATAGGAGTCTCCAGATCAAGTCCCAGTGGTGCCCAGGGAGGGCCTGGAATGAGGGCTTCAAAGGCTTCCCAGCAGCGTCTCTGCCCCAGCTCCAACCCAGACTCTTTGCCAGCCCCGCCAGCTGAATCGGGTAGCACAGACTGATGCAGAAGTGGAACTCCTGATTGGATTTCTAGCAGTGCCCCCACCCTCCCAGCTGCGGGGCATGCTTGCCCTCCATGCAACCTCCCCCTTGCCTGGGCTAAGAGAGAAGGAATTGGGTTAGGCTGGGGGCATTAGCCGTTGAGGAATGGCCTGCTGCCTCCTGCCTGTTTGTCCCCAGCCTGCACTTCCTGGGGGCAGATTAAGCTGCGCCCATCGCTCTCCCTGGCTCTGCCTGGGCCTTCCTCCCCTAACTCCATTACTCCCAGGCTGAGGTGCTTACCCGACCCGTGGTGGTCCCACTGATAATTCACCTCTCAGGAAACTCTGCCTTTCTGACCTCTCATCACCTCCTCCCCCATTCCCGCTCCCACCCCACCTCCCACCTCCTCCCCAGGCTTCCAGATCTGTACCCAACTGGCCTTATTCTCCTGGCTCAGTAATAAACTGCTATCATTCACCAACATATTACTAGGAACAGAACCAACAGCTATCAGTTTGTTGGTTACTGATTCATTAATTCGTTCACTCATCCACTGTGCTGACTGAACACTCTACTGAGGGCCCTAGGCTGGGTACTGAGGATACTGAGCTAATTCAGGTACATTCCCTGTCCTGGAGGAACTTAAGATTGAAGGGCAGGTAAGCAAGGGAGCAGCACAACCAGACTTGTCCCTACAGGGTGGAGAATGGATGAATGGGGATGGGAGCAGAGATGGGAAAGCAGCATGGTAGTTCTCAACCCTGGCTATACAATAGAATTAACTGGGGAGCTTAAAAATGATGATGCTCAGGGGCGCCTGGGTGGCTCAGTTGGTTAAGCGTCTGACTTCAGCTCAGGTCGTGATCTCGCGGTCTGTGGGTTTGAGCCCCGCATCGGGCTCTGTGCTGACAGCTCAGAGCCTGGAGCCTGTTTCAGATTCTGTGTCTCCCTCTCTCTGACCCTCTCCCGTTCATGCTCTGTCTCTTTCTGTCTCAAAAATAAATAAAGGTTAAAAAAAATGATGATGCTCAGGCCACACAGAGATCAATTAAATACGAATCTCCAGGGAGAGATCCAGGCATCAGATTTTAAAAAGCCCTACCCCATCAGGAGATTCCAATGTCCTGGAGCCAAGGTTGAAAACCAGTGAATTAGATGTCTACTGTAATAGTCCAGGCAGGAAAAGATAGTGATCCACACAAGGGTAGCAATAATGTGGATGGAAGGGAGAGGAAATTTGAGAACTGTTTCTCTTGCAGCTGTTTCTAACTGGTCACACTATCTGGTCTCCCATTTAACCAATACTCCCACCATTCGTCTCATATGACCTCAATCATGACTTCACAGAAGAAACTGAGGCCATCAGGTAAAACTCTGCAGGACTGGAAGTCCTTACAGGCAGGCAGCAGTTCTGAATTCACAGGGGTCAGTGGAGCTCTCACAGGATAGACACCTAATAGATGCTGAACTGAACTGACTAGTGGGCACCTAGAAGTGTGGGTCCCCAGCTGAGGAGACAGATGTGAGGAGAAAACACAGACTGGGGGGACACTAGCCCTGGGGAAGACCAAGGGGCTTGGGGAAGAAAAGAAGTGCAGAAAAGAGACAGAAGGACAACCAGAGAGGCAGAGAAAGGGGTTGTGGAGGAAGGAATAAACCAAGTAGCCAGCTTTCCCTGCGATGCTGTCCTGGGTGTCCAGCCATTATCACTGAATTTGGACTTCACAACCTTTTGAAGGAGGCACTCTGTCTCTATTTTACAGATGGAGATCCAGGGTCCGAGAGTGTAACTCAGCTCAGGTGTTGTGAGGGGACCCAAATTTGGGAGCTAAGATGTGAAACCAGGTCTGTCCAATCTAAGGCATCTTTGCACTATGGCATACTATAGGACACAAAAGGATCACAGAGCCCAGTGACAGGGAATTTCAAGGATGAGGAAGGAGCCAACAGTATCAAATGCAGCAGCCTCCCCTCTTCCTGTTTACCTGGCCCCACTTTCCTGGATGGCCTTGGAACAGGTGCCATCAGGGCTGGGAGGAAAGCAAGGCACCCCTCAAGTCCTCAGCTTTTTTGGATAGAACCCCTTTGTCCACAATCAACTGTGCCACTTCAGCCGCCTCCCACAGCAGGCGGCCAACAGGCAGATTGGTTGGGGGTGGAGGCTGTGCCTGAGCTTCAGCTCAGCCCAGTTAGAGCATGCTCAGCTTGGAGGGGCCCAGCCTGGCCTTACCCCTGTGTCCCTAGGACGGTGCTGGGAGAGAAGGGGCTGCCTCCCTCCTCCCCAGTTCACAAAACCCTTCTAATTTGGTAAGGCCCTGGCCCATTGTCCCCTTCTTGGTGAAATATCCTGAAGCTATTCCCCATGGCCCTGGCCTCACGAAGTGCTCTCTTCTCTGGATTCCCACCATAGCTCTTTACTCAGGCCTGTGAGAACTTGATCACGGTATATTTCAGTTACCTGGTAGGTGTCTGTTATTCTCAGCCCCACTCAGGTCACCAGCAGCCCAAAGGCAGGGGGCGAGTATGATTCTTGACTGGATCCCTGACATCTTTCTGTGGTGGTGTTGGATAAATACACATTGATGGAATGAATCAAGAAACTCTAGGACAAGGCTGGAAGGAGACATGTGGGGTGGAGGAGGGGAAGGTAGGAGAAATGAGGCCCTTTGTGATTCATAATGGCCCAAGCAGTGCAAATGGCCCCAGGCTTTCTAGCAACAGTTTCCAGTCCTTAGGAAGAAACTTTTGGGGGCATATAAGGGGCTTGTGCCTGCCTTTTAGGGTTTCCTTGAGCTGAGCATGTTCCAGTTCCCTCCAGACACCCACTTAGCCCCTGTGGTTGTCTGGGACCTGCTGAGTCTGAGGCGGAGATTGAAACAGTGGCAGCAACGACATGGCCGGGAGAGGCTGAAGGCGCTCCTATATCTTTGCTCAGGAAATGGCCTCATAAAAGTGACAGGGAGACGCACCTATGGATGCTTGTTAAAGTTTTATTACTAATCACCTCCAAAGTCAGCGAGGCAGAGGGGGGGTTGGAGCTGGGAAATGGAGTCATCAGGGCCTGGGAGCAGGTGTCAGCTGCCTCAGCATCAGAGGCAGAGATGGCCCGGTGGGCTGAGGTGGCCCCAGCTCCCTGCAGCATCCTGGACTCCTCACCCTGCTCTGGGTCCACCTGGATGGGGCACTACCCCAGCGTTCTCCCACCTTGTGAAACGGAAACTCCCTCATTCATTCCCATATCTAGTAGGTCACTATGCTGAGTTCAAACCTCCTCTGAAGCTACAGACCCATCCCTGCTCCTCCTCCCAGTGCCACTGCTCTGGTCAGATGCATCATCTCTTACTTGGTCCATCTAGATGGCCTCCCAAAGGCCCTGCCTTTGGTCGGCCCCTCTAGACAACCTCTCCCACTGCTCCTGGGGTGATCCTCCCTCTTCAGTGACCTCTAGTTGCCTCCAGAATGGGTCTAATTCCTTGATAGAGCATGGACATTCCTTCAAGGCTTGCACCCTTCCTTGATCTTTAACACAATTTTCCACTATTTCCCACCAAGGCTGAACAATTAGAGTCTCCCCCCCCAAATCCATGTACTATCTGCCAAGAAATTCCTTCTCCCCAAATGCTTGGTAAACATATGCTCTTTTTTAAGGACACAGCTCAGACCTCTTCAGGAAGGCTTCCCTGACCTCTCAATGCATTCATCAATCACACTGTTTGATAATCGTGATTCTTTGTACAAGTGCTTCATAGAGTATAAACTTCTCTAGGGCAGGATTCATGTCTGATTCATTTCTCCATCCCCAGGAGTCTGGCTTGGTATCATGGTTTGCTGACTGAAAGAATGAATGGAGAAGTGTTATGAAGTTTGCATTCTGCAGAGCCACTCGCTACATAAGGGTAGGGGCAGTGGCACAAGTGTAGGGGCAAGGCAGTGACGCCGGATCCCTGGGCTGAGCGAGAGATGGTGTGTCTGACCAGGGCAGTGGCACTGGGAAGGAGGGGCAGGGATGGATCAGATGGCTTCAGAGGAGGTTTGAACACAGCTTGCTGACTTGCTAGGTACAGGAGTTGAATAGGAGTTCAATTATTAATTGAATAAGTCAATGAGGATTAAATGAGATAATGTGTGTGAAAACACTCAGACTCTAAAGATACTGTTTTCATTGTTCTGTTCCCACACATATCCTGCCAGTGTCCTTCCTTTTTCTTATCTATTTGGTTACCACCACCTCTGTTCTCCGGGACCCAAACTGATGAAGGCAAGAAAAGAATCTGAAGATGCTGGAAAATCTTGAAGCTATTTTTCCTGTTTAGAAACTGCACCTGCTCCTCTAGTCACATCATGGTTCTTCCCTCTTCCGGTATCTGAGAGGTGAGAGAGGGGTGCAGAATTTTCACTGACTCAATTGGCCCTCAACTCAACCTTATATGGAAGATGCCCTTCTCTGGCCCTGGGCTCTGTGTTAGTGCTGGGGACATAGAACCATCGGACAAGTTCTTGCTCACCACAGGTTCTCACCATGTCTCAGGAGGTGATACAGTTAGCAAGTGGCTACAGCCTTTTTAAAGGCCGCCCCACTCCGGAACCCTGAGCTCTGCTGGTGCTATCTGGGTGGGCACTAAAGAGGACAGAAACCAGGGAGTATGGAGGGTCCTAAATGAGCTATGACTCGGCCTGGTCTGAGGGGGCCCAGCAAGCCTCAGCTCCCACCCCAGGAACAGCCCTTCCTGGAGGGAGCTCAGGGCTGATGGAGCAGTAGGTGGGGAAGGGGGGGCTCTGCCAGAGAGGAGGCGCCCTCAGAGGAGGCAGTATGGGGCCACTTCACCACACTTCTCTGTATAGGCCCATTCTCCCTCACAAAGCACAGGTCACCCTCTTGCCTCCAAAGCAGGCAAGTGAACAGGGTCAGGGGTCTTTGGAAATTATCTGCCCAGGGCAAAGGGAATGGCATTTGATGCAGAGAAGCAAGCATCCTCAAAAGTGGGCCAAGATGCCTTGACACCCTAGGGCCAAGTCCCTCCATCTACCACCCTGGATTGAGAGCAGTTTCAGTGGGCACAGCTCTCCCCAACTTTGCTCTGCTTTCCATGAGTCAGAGCTGTGGCCCCTCTGCCTCCCAGGCACCACCCACCTGCTCCAGCCCCAACTCCTTTTCCTTCTGGGCTAGACGGAGGTCTCCCCTGAGGTGCCCCCTGCCTCACCTACATGAGCTTGGTCTGATCCTGTGGTGCTGCCTGCCCCCCCTTCCTCCTTTTCATCTCTATATATCTGTCTAATGAACATTTCAATAAGCCGAGCACAGCTTTTTCCACTTAATAAGCAGAGTGCTGACTTCATTGCGGCTTTGCTCTTCACTTATCTGTTCAGGGCCTTAAATCACTCCTAGGAAAAAGCTTAGCAAAGGGAAACCTGGTATCCTGGCTATTGGCTGCTCCTGTCAGCACCCTTCCCTGCTGGGGCTGAGGGGATGCCCTGCTTCCACAGAAAAGCATGAAAATGCAAATAAACTCATGGTAGCCAAGAGACAGGAAGGCTAAGGCCAGAGGCCGGGGGTGTCAGAGCCACCACCTTTGAAGGAAGTTCTAGAGGCAAGTGGATATGGCACAGCACAGCCAACCTGGGGTATCCTGCTCCAAACTGGGGATGAGGTGGGGTTGCAAACCAGTGAAGCTCTGTGAGGGAGACATTCTGAGAAAGGTATGTTTAATGAACATCTACTATATGCTAGGACTATGCTAGGTGCTAAGGACAGATGGGGAACAAAATTATAGGCCCTGCCCTCATGGACTTGCTTTCCAGCAGGAAACAAAAACATTCAACAAATAATTTCCTAAATAAGGTCCGTGAGGGACAATGACAGGTGTTATGGTAATAAACAATGGGGACTGGGGAAAGCTTCCCTTAGGAAATGAGGTTTAAGCTAAGGTCTGAAAAAGACTGGTTGAGACAGGTGACAGGTAACTCAGGAGAGACCGGAATAGCCCAATAACTGCTCACTTCCACCAGTTACATGTTGTGTAATTGTTATGTGTTGAGACCACATAATGTAGTGGCAAAGGACACAGACTTTGGAGTAAGACACACCTATATATGAATTCTAGCTGTGAATTTACTAGTTGTGTGATTTTGGGGAAGTTAGTTAACCTTTCTATGCCGTCGTGTCTTCATCTGTAAAATGGGGTTAAAGCACCCACCTTGCAGGACTCTTGTAAAGGTTAAACTTGATCCTCATTGTAAAGAATGTATAAAGTACCTGGCATGTAGGACATGCTCAATAAGCAGTAGATGATACTACTAATAGTATTATCATATGCATCTATTTTCCCCCCTTAGTCTACCATGAGGTCCTTGAAAGCTTAGACAAAGTCTTACAGGTTTTGTGTCTGATTAGACAGAATGGGAAGAGATAGATATTTCACATGGTGCAAGGACTCTCCCGGAAAAGAGCACCAGGCATCCAGCCAAAGAAAGGCATGACCCATGGAGTATATGTGCATATATGGTGGGGGATGGGCCATGGGATGCTGTGTTCCAGGATCCTTCTGGATCTAGTTGGCAGGAAGACTTCAGGGCAAAAGGGCACAGACTCAATTAAATGTGAGCAAGTGCGAGGCAGCGCCTTTTGTGATAAACACATCAAAATTCCCTCTCCAGTGTTCAACTCTGCATGGTCAGCCACGGTTCTGGCAAAGGACCTGGAAATCCTTCTTCATTTAGACAGTTCCCCGAGGCTGTTGGCTAAAAGACTAAGAGAGCCGTGAATAAGATATTAAAGAAGAAGGAGAACATACTTCTCGAGGTGTCCAGCTGGAGCAGTCCTATCTGCAGGGCTCTGCTGTGTCAATCTGTCCTGTCCTAGAGAAGATCCAGGAGGTGCGAAACTTCCTTACTAGGAAAGGTTAAATGACTTACTCTCAAGTCTGCAAAGCTGAAGGCTGCTGGGGGATGTACAGGAAATCACAAACAGTGTAGAGAAGGTGATTAAAGACTTACTCATGAAATCCTGAAACCCTAGGCAAGTGGGTTTGCTTTGGAAGCTTGAGCACATTTGAGTTGAACAAAGGTGATTGGTATTTAACACAGTGGCCAGTAAACTTAAATTCATTAGCCCAAGTGGTGGGTCTAGCAGAAAACATAAATGAATCAAAAAGTATTTGGACAAATTTATGAAAGACAGTCATATATGCCTCTTTAATCAGGGTTTGTTCAGTGAATGAACCAATGAATATGAATGATCCTGGTTTTCAAGGTATTTCAATTCAATACAATAAATATTCATGGAGTACCTACTATGACAAAGCATTGTGCAGGATGTAAACCTGAACAGTTTCTATCTAGAAGCTTACACTTTTATAAGAGGATTAGAAAGAACAGTGTCAACACAGGGAGAACACAGTGAGTGCTGTAAGAAAAATGCATGAGACCATGGGCACTCACAGAAGGGAGAAATTCTGTAAGGTTTAGAAAAGGGATCAAAAAAGATTTTATGGAGAAGGTGATAAGGAAATAAAGGTATCCCAGAACAAGGAAATGACAAGTTCCAAGATTTGGAGGTGAAAAAATAAAAGAATATGTTTAAGTACTGATAATAAGCATAGTAAGAAGGGGTGGGGAGGAGGGAAATAGGGAGTGAGAGAGATACTTAGAACAGAATAGTGTCAGTCCAATAGCAAAGGAAAGTCTGCGCTGCCCTATAGGGAGTAAAAAAGCAGAGTCAGAATTCCCAAGGCAAGATCTTCCAGATCCTATGACAATCAGGCCCTGAGATGGAAAGGAGCAGACAGAGATTAGGGTAGTTCTTAAATTTAAGACTCAAAATAACCGGTAGATTTCAGAGCTAAGCAGAAAGAAGTTCCTTCAGCTCAGCCCCCAGAGAGATGCAGAATGAGGTCCCATGGTTCCCCATTAGCACAGAGATTGTCTTTGCCATTTCTGGCCTCCTGGGGTTCTTAGCGAGCAAGAACATTGAGCCCAGTTGCATTGTGAGCTCCCTGGGTACTCCCTCCCTGTCCAGTAACATTTGTACAGAGGGGAACTTTGATTAAAAATGAACATTAGGAGCAGCCAGGAAGAGATAAGAGAGGAAAGGAGATATCCTAAATAGGTCCACCAGTGTGTGTGTGTGTGGGGGGGGGGGGGGCGGGTTGCAATAAAAAGAAGGTAGGTTTACCAGAGGACAGTGGCCAAATCTTAGGACACAGAAGGGAGTCATTTGTTCACTCAGGTTGTTATTAACTAGCAATTTATGGAGCATGTTGTATGTGCCAGGCACTGTACTAGATCCAAGGAAATACAGTACCTGTCTTTAAGAAGCTAAAAGTCTGGGGGCGCCTGGGTGGCTCAGTCGGTTAAGCGTCCGACTTCGGCTCAGGTCATGATCTCGCGGTCCGTGGGTTCGACAACCGCGTCGGGCTCTGTGCTGACAGCTCAGAGCCTGGATCCTGTTTCAGATTCTGTGTCTTCCTCTTTCTCTGACCCTCCCCTGTTCATGCTCTCTCTCTCTCTGTCTCAAAAATAAACGTTAAGAAAAAAAAATTAAAAAAAAAAAAAGAAGCTAAAAGTCTGGTAGGGAAGAAAAACATATGGACAGATCATTAGAAAATGGTGTGGTTAGAAAATTAAGTTCTGGGTAGGTACAAAGGGGGGAATGGTCAGCAACATTAAGGAAGGCTTTAAAGGAAAGATATGTCACTTGAGCTGCATCTTGGAACATGAGTAGGAGTTCAACAGGTGGATGAAGGGATAGAGCGCATTCATGGGAGAGGGAAGGGTATGTGTAGTCAAGGAGGTAAAAATAAATTGGTATTTGCAAAGGAAGTACTTCAATATGGCTGGAATTTAGGGTATGCATGGAGGCGCCATAAGGGCTGAGACTGGGGAGATGGGTGGGGTCAGCTCATAAAGGGCTTTAAATGCTGTACTAACGAGTCTGGACTTGATCCTGTAGGCAAAAAGGAGCCATTGAAGGAGTTAAGGAAGAGGTGAGGCATGATTGGATTTGCAGTATAGAAATATCACTCTCAGGCGCCTGGGTGGCTCAGGCCATGATCTCATAGTTTGTGAGTTCCAGCCCCGCTTTGGGCTGCGTTGGGTTCTGTGCTGATAGCTCAGAGCCTGGAGCCTGCTTCAGATGCTGTGTCTCCCTCTCTCTTTGCCCCTCCCCTGCTGATGCTGCTGTCTCTCAAAAAATGAATAAATGTTAAAAAAAAAAAAAGAAATATCACTCTTGAAACAGTGTGGAGAAATTAAAGAATCAGAATTATTGGCAGGGAGACTGCGAAGGAGCTATGGCAAAAATCCAGGAGAAAGGATGAGAGGTCTCAGCTAGAACAATGGAATAGGGAAACAGTGGGAATAAAGAGGAAGAGATCAAACAGAGTGAAGAGGTGAGTGGGGAGGGTAAGCCGGGAAGGCCATTGCCTTCTACCTGCTTGCTGTGAAATTCCAGCCAGGACCTAGACTAGTTCTCCACCTGGCTGCATGCAAGGACCTGCTCCGTTATGGAGCATTGGGTGGCCTGGCCCCACAGGTTTGCCTCAGATGATTTCTGGGCAAAAGATAGATCTTTTTGCCATTCCATTCTCCTGTCATTTGATTCTGGGCCCCTGATCAATGCCCCACTCCTATCCCAGCCTGTTTCCTATTCTTAAATCTAACATCGAAGCGCTTCCTTCTGCACACTGAAGAAGCTATTAGGATGGTTTTTGGCTCTACAGGACAGACAGCTTTGTTGAGCATGGATAGACCAGGGAGTGTAATCTTGAGACACATGTCAGGATTCCTACTCTGCTTAGCTTGGGGCCCGATACTGTACTCAGGGAGTGAATCAGGAGAGGAGTAGGGCGAGGGAGAAGGACACTCCCTATGCAGTGATAAGAGGTTCTCACTTTTTGGCCTAAGTCTCTTCTCAGTGCCCACCAGGCTGTCAGCTCCCTACATTCTAGGCTTTGCCTCTTCAGAGACTCTTGCTCTTTGTTCTGGTAAGCCTGAGTGGACAAGGAGATCCAGCCTTCCTCATCTCCATCCTGCCTCCATTTTAGGAGCAGGGGCTGGCAGAATCTGTTTGCCCTTCCAGTTCTACGTACCACCCTTCTCCATCCTATCCTATGCCCAGGAAGCTGACCACAATGGACTGCCTCAAACAAGCTCCCTTGCCTTCAGGATTCTTACTGGGTTTGACACATAGAGGACATTAGTGAACAGGAGGAGAGAGGCAGTTGGGATAATATTATCCTGGCTCCTTCTTCCTCTACTGAAGGTCACAGCTCCTAAGCATAGCCGTAGTTGTAGCCACAGCTCTGTCTGGGATTTGGCACATGCTCCCTCAGGCCAAGGAGTGGTAACAGCTCCCCTGCTGCACTTCACCTTCTCTTTGCAAATAGTCCCTTCCTCAGATGTTCCTCAGTTACACCATTTGTGGACCTCTGTTTTCCCCTAGAATTCTAATACTGCAGGCATACTCAGATGTATCACACTAGCTAGACATATTTGTTTTAGCAAGTTCTTTTCAGTTCCATCCTACTTTGTCTATCATGGACTTTTTGGGATTGTATTAGTAAATGCCACTCCTTTCTGGGCTGATGGGCAAACTGTAGAGAAACCAAACAAATTTTATTCCATGCTGTTGGCCTGGGCAGCTTCTCATATAACTTTACTTAGATGTTCATTCCTATAGCTTTGCAGAGAGTACAATGGCTAAAAAGAAGCTGGGGCACCTGGGTGGCTCAGTTGGTTGAGCATCCAACTTTTGATTTCAGATCAGGTCATGATCCAAGGGTCATGGGATCAAACCCCACCTCGGGCTGAGCTCCATGGTGAGCTGAGCATGGAGATGAGCATGGAGCCTGCTTAAGATTCTCTCTCTCTCTCTCTCTCTCTGCCCTTTTCCCCTGCTCACTCTCTTAAAAAAAATAAATAAATAAAAATAGAAGTTAAACTGAGACACAGAAAATGTCAGAACTGGGAAGGTGGGTGGTTTGAAGCATTCATTCATTCTTATAGTTAGCAAATAGTTGTAGAGCACTTACCATGTTCTAGACACCATGCTACGTACCATGGATTCAACAAACAGTAAACAAAATACAATCTTGGTCTCACTGTGCATGTGATTTTGTTGGAGAAACAAAGGAGTAATTAGGCAATTATAATAAGATAACCTTATTAGAGGGGTGTGTATGGGGTGAAGTGGAAATACACAAATGTGGCACTTATCCTAATCTTCGGAGGTGGGACACAGAAGGCTTTCCAGAGGAAGTGAGTCTAAGCTATGATCTGAAGGAAATCTTGGGAGTTGACAGGAGTGAAGAGTTGGGGGGAAGGAGGGAACAGCATGTGCAAAGGTGAGGAGTTGGAACCTGATGCGTTGGAAGGCTGAAAGTAAGTCAGTATGACTGGAGTTGTAGGTCAGGGGCAGAGTGGTGAGAGATTAGTCTGGAAAGGTGGTAGACCAGATCATATATAGCCTTCTAGACTGTATTAAAGAGTTTGGACTTTGTTCTGAGAGCAATGGGGAGCCACTGGTGGTTTTTAAGTAGAGAATGAACACAATCAGTTTTGTATTGAAGTAGCTGGTTGTACTGTGGTTGGAAGAGGCAAGATAGGACCAGGGGGCCATCTTGGAGGCTGGGACAGGGACAGGAACAGAGACAGTGAGACTTCATAGAATATGGACTGGTTAGTGATTGCGTGGGGAGAGGGAGGAAGACAGAAGAGTCAGGGACTGCTCCCATTTCTGACTTAGTGTCTGTGGAGAGGGGACATAAATAAGAAAGAGGGGAGGAGCAGGTCTGACAGGAGGTTGAAGGTGTGTTTCATTTCCATTCTTGAAGAGATGTTGAGATGTCATGTCCGAGTATAGCCTAAAGGAAGCCAGTTACAGGGATCTGGAGTTTCCATGTTCACAAGTTCTAAGTCTGCTACTGAGCTCCTTTCTCTGAGTACCCCAAAATTGTCTTGGATGAGGTTTATCAGAACCACCAAGCAGCTTCCATACTTCCTGTTTCAATAGCCTGCTGCCTGTTCTTTGATGGCATCTCCCAGCACTGGAGGGGCACTGGCTTCTGCTTGCATACATCAAACCAGTTCCAACTCTGGGTCAGAGCCCCACAGGGCTCCCATCCATCTCCCATAAGGAGGTAAGATGGAGGTGCATGTCAGGAGGAAACAAAATATATGGCTTGGCTTGGCTTGTGGAATGTCAGCCTGAGGAGCTCTGCATTATGGAGTAGGGAGCAGGAATGAGGATTCTGAGCAGAGAAGGACTATGGTGAAATTGTAGCCTTATGATGTGTAAACTGGTGGTGATGTGTAAGGTGAATCGGAGGTAAGGGGACCAATGGGGAGGTTGTTATAATAATGTAGAAAGTGGCTTTTTTTTTTCTGTATGGGGGTTTTCTAATGCTAACCAAATTAGTAAAGATTTAAAAATTGATAATGTGGGTGATGGTTTAAGAAAATGGGTATAGTCATTCACTGCTGAGGAGATTGTGAATTGGTATAACATTTTTGGAAAGCTGTCTATCACTATGTATCAACAACTTTTTAAAAGTTCATACCATCTGACACAATAATTTCTTTGCTAGGAATATAACCTAAGGTAATTATCAGAAATTCAAAAATATGTATGCTCAAAGATGTTCATCAGTGTGTTATTAATAATAGCAAAAGAAAGAAAGAAAGAAAAAAAGAAAGACAGAAAGAAAGACAGAAAGAAAGAAAGAATCATCTAAGAATTCATCGAAGGGAGAAGGGTTCAATAAATTAAAATGCAAGGAAATAAAGAAAATAAATGTTTTAACATCATTGGAAAAAAAGGGGTTGGAAGCATATTTAAATAGAATTAGAAAATGCTTGCAATAGAGTGATAAGTGGTAAAATCATGATACAAATGAAATTTAGTATCCTGGATTGAATCCTGGAACAGAAAAAAGATATTGGTGGAAAAACTATGGAAATCCAAATATAGTCTGTAGCTATAGCTTAATAGTTTAGTTAATAATAACATTGTACCAATATTAACTAATTCTTAGTTCCAACAAATATAAGATGGTGATCTAAGATGTTAACATTGGGGAAGCTGGATGAGGGGTATATAGGAACAATTTATATGATTTTTGTAATTTTTCTGTTAATCTGTAGCTAACTTTTTTTAATGTTTATTTTTGTGTGTGTGAGAGAGAAAGAGACAAAGCATGAATGGGAGAGGGACAGAGAGAGAGAGGGAGACACAGAATCTGAAGCAGGCTCCAGGCTCTGAGCTGTCAGCACAGAGCCCAACGTGGGGCTCAAACCCATGGACCGTGAGATCATGACCTGAGCCAAAGTCAGATGCTTACCCAACTGAAATACCAGGTGTGCAGTAGCTAACATTTTTTGAAGCTTACTACACATCAGGCATTGTATAAACTACCTACCTTCCTTATAATATTCCCTTTAATCCTCATTACTATCTTATGTGGTAGGTACTATTAAAGCCCATTTTACAGATGAAGAACCAGAGGCTCAAAGTCATACAGATTTTAAGTAATATGGCCAGGATTCAAATTCAGATATTCTTGACTCTAAGGTCTGTGCTATTTCAATTCTTCATTGAAAAAAAGAAATGCAGTACCAAATGGTTAATCGTGGCTATCTCTGGAAGGTGGAATCACGTTTCCTTTTTTCCCCCTTGGGGGCTGTTGTGGGAAGAAAAAGGATAGGGGAAAGAAAGGATAGGACTTCCCATCTGATGATGCATGGGTGATAAAGTCAAGAATTGAAGATGGTAGCACATTTTGGTGTTACTTCCAGAAAGGGGGCCAGTTTTGGTGAGCGCTGGGGAAAACAATGACTTTGGCTTCTGCTCTGCTGGCATAAAGGTACTATGGGATATCCAAAGTTCCATGAACAACCTGAGTGGGAGGTCAAGGCCTGCCTCAGGGTCCCCATGGTTCTGGGAACCATGGGTTAAGTGTGCTATGTAACACTGGGAGGAGGCACACATTCAGGGGTGGAGGGTGGGGATGACATGAATGGGACCAACCCAACCAGGGAAGCATTGCAGGGAGGGTCAAGAATTTCCTGAATGTCTCCGATAAGTTGCCACTGAAGCTGATCACAGGCTTATGTTATGCTTACGATCCATACAATACAAGCTTATGATATACTTTGGTACATCTCCTGCAGCCTAATCTTGGGGCTGGGACAAGGCAGAGCACCTATCTTGGGCAAATCCTCGCGGATACAATTTTGCTTTCTGGAGAGGTTCCTGCTCCTAAAGGTGGAAAAGCGATTTTTCTGCATCTGTTTAGGATCTCAGGCTCTCCTGATTTCCCCATTTCTTTTTCCTCCCATCAGCTCATCATTAATGACAAGCCCTCAGATTCTCCCTAGGCACCGAGGGAGGAGTTTTACCCTTGTTTTCCATGAGTTTGGGGACATGAATGCTGCCAGAATGCTGCAAAACCAAGGGCAGCTGTTGGCACTCAATGGCTTTCCCAGCTAATGCACCCCGAGACTGGCACAGAGTGGGTTCCCCCCAGGGGATGTCTATCTAATCCTAAATACCTCCACCTGCCTCCGCATCACACCTGCCTCACACAGCAGCAGGTAGGAGAGGTCAGACCTGGGCCCTCTGGGTTTTTTCTCTGGGTCAGCCTTTGGCGACCTTTCTAAAACCCCGTGGACTTCCTGGCCTTGATAAGGGGACCACAGAGGACACCAGTCAGCAGTCAGGAAGGTTCAGGTGTGCACTTAGGCTCTCTATGTTCTCTCCTTGATCAATTTGCTCTCTTTTTGGGCAATAGGCCCTTAGGGCCTGAAGGCCTCCCTGGCTTTTGCCCTGCAGAGGACAAACTCCAAACTTCTCAGCTGGCTCCAAGTCCCTGCAGAGCTATAGGCTGAGGACAGGGCTCCTACGGTGGCTTGGAGCCCTTGCTGCTTCTCTTTTTGGAGGTTGGACAGATGGAGCCCAGGCATAGGATAAATAAACCAATTAAATCTGAGAAAACAATGTCCTGCTACTTCTCTCCAGAACCACTGCTCACCCCCTGAGTCAGACTGAGGTTGGGTCTGTCTGAGAGCTAAGAAACTGGTGTGGGGACTCTCCTTGTCCCTGGCTAGAGACCCCCTCCTTTAGGCTGGCCCCCGTAGTGTGGTGTGTTTTCTTAACGTGGTGAACACATGTCTCTGGAGGATCATTGTTTTCTCTCTGAGGTCCTTCAGTCAGAATGGGAGAGGCCAGGTGTTCCCCAGCTAAGAGGCGGGGAAAGGAAGAGGAAGGGGGTTGTGAGATTGGGGAGGCAGAACTGGGAGGGATGACAGATCAGGCTGGTTGAAGCTGGGGGAGAGGGAGGTAGTTCCTAGACTTTAGAGACTTGAGGCTGGTGAATGCCTCCTGAACACACCAGGATCAGCCTGGGAACAATGTGATGCAAGAGAGAGATTATCCCTTTTGGAATCTGCCCCTTTTGAGAACTACAGAAAAGTTGGAGAGAAAAAAAAATCCCACCATAGATAAAGATGCTGTGCCTCTTTTACTTAAATTTGACCTGTCTTTAGCAATGATTCACAGAGATTCTCCTAGATTGTAAGGTGCTGTGCTAGCTGCTGGGGCTAGAAACTAACAAGATATGGCCTAGCTAGAGAAGACAGCCATACACATATACTAAGCATGATAAAGCTACATTGTGTCTTTTCTGATGGTGGCAGTGAACCAAGTGCCTATTGGGAAGAAGGGCTCATTTATGCCTGGAAGGGTTGGAAGACTTCACAGAGGAGAGGACCTCTGAGCTAGGTCTTAAAGAATGATCAGGAGTGTACTGATGGAGGCCGAATAAAGGAGTCGGCGGTGGGGGGTGGGGAGGCGCTTGGGTAGACGACAGCATGCCAGGTAAAGGGTGTGTGAGAATGCTTGGAGACTTGGAGGGCTTGGAGATTATCCTGGAGCAATGAGGAGCACTTGGAGGGCTTTAGGCAGGTATTAGAGTGGGATTCTAGCAGCATTGTGCTACCAGCAGGGTAGAGGATTGGTGGGGGAAAGAAAGACTGAATGGTGAACAACCGAGTTGGGAGGATTTTTAGATAATATAAGTGAGACATACTGAAGACCCCATACTGAGCTAAGTTGGTAGCAGGGGCTAGAGATGAGGGGGCATACATAAGGGATGATAAGGAATCCATAGGATTTAGTGACTGATGGAACATGGGAGATATAAGGCCAAGAGAGAAGACAGTGAGGATGCCTAGGTTTCTGGCTTACATTCCCTGGGAGGTGTGTGGTGCTGTTCATGCTGAGAGAGACATAAAGGAAAGAGAACAAGTTGTGTGTGTATGTGTGTGCATGTTGAGGTGTCATAATGCTGAGTGGAGACTGAGCTTTGGTCCAAGTGGGGATATTCAGTATGCAGTGGGTTTATGGATCTACAGCCTCTGTACCAAAGATCACTCCAGGATTTCATGACTGGGTAATTGAAAGGATGATAATGTCATCAACAGAAATAAGGACCACTGAAGGTGAATTATGATGGGGGTGCGGCTAGATGATGGATTGAATTCTGCAATGTCTATGGGACATGGCACTGAAGATATTCACCAGGCAGTTGGAAAAATGGGATCAGAGCAGCTAGAGGTCAGATTTGGAGCTTTATATTCAGAAGTCCTCTAAATAAAGATGATGGCTGCAGCTGCAGAGCGGATGAGATCATCAGATTCAAGTGTATATGGAGAGCAGAGGGTCAAAGACAGAACACTGGAAAACACCTACTTTTATTTAGGGCGGGAGGAGGGCAAAAAGCCAGAGAAGGAGCTGTCTGCAAGAATCAGGAGTATGGTACTAGAGAGAAGAGTTTCCAAAAGGTGGCCAGCAGGTTAGCTGAAGAGGTGCTGAGAAAGGCAAGGACTAAGATAGACTTAGGGATTCAGATGCATGACCTTTAAGAGAACAGATCCAATGAAGAAAGACAAACGGATGATGGCAGAAATGAGCCAGTGCTGAGAAGTGAAGATGGTTAAGTTATAAACAACCCTTTGAGCCATGAGATAGTGAAGGGTACAGATATTTTAAATGCAGAAGACATGGGGCACCTGGGTGGCTCATTCAGTTGAGTGTCTGACTCTTGATTTTGGCTCAGGTCATGATCTCACAGTCATGAGATGGAGCCCTACAACACCTCTGTATTGGGCATGGAGCCTTCATGGGATTCTCTCTCTCTGCCCCTCCTCTGCTTTCCCGCTGTGTTCTCTCTTTCTCATAAAATAAAATAAAATAAAATGGGGGAAGACTTGGCCCAGTTGCATTTTTGTGATGCACACAAGGACACATCTCTACTTTAGTTGTCTCATGGGGCTGTTGCATTGCCCTTCCCCTGTCCTGGGACCTCTTGTGTTCATAGATCCCTAGGGCCAGTGTGCCAGTGATCCCTGGAGGAAGGGTCCTCTTCCACCTGTGACACTCATGAACACCTTGATGCATTCCTCCCTTCTTTCTGCCCCAACTCCTCCTCTTCCTTTGTGAAACAAACATTTACTGAACACCTATTTCATATCATCTGCATTAGGGGGCACAATAGGGCTGAGAGGGGAAGCATGGCAAGGGGGCAGGCCAGGCCGCAGCAGTAAGCTGTCTGAAGTAGGCAGGAGCAGGTGTGGGAGAGGGAGGGTGGCTCTAAGGACTGTGTTTGAGACAGAGACTCCAGGCCTTTGAGACTGACTGGAAGAGGGCTGAGGGGAAAAAAGGGACAGATGTCGCCTCAGAAGTTGCAGCATTGGGGTGCCAGTGTGGCAGGGTCAGGAGTGAGCCCCAAGGCCTCTCTTGCCTGCTCACAGCCAGAGCTGAAGCAGGCACTCCATCTCGGGGTAACATGATCCTGTAACGCAGGGCTCCTCTGATGTGGGCTGCTTGCCTTTTACAGCATTAGGGGAGCAACATTTCATGGAAAATTCAATAAATCCCCCTGTACAGCCAGACGTCTGTAAACAATGGCTTCCAAATTCAATCAGGCTGGGGACCCGCAGCAGCATTTATGAGCTCTAACGTGGAATATTATATAGGGGAGTGAGTAGCGGGGGCTGGGGGAAGGGCTTCCTGGAAGATGAGCACTCCTGTGTGGCTCCTGGTCTCAGATCCTGGCAGCGGAAGTGATTCTCCAGGTAGAAAGCCTGACCCTTGGGACTCTTGGGCTGGGCCCAGGGGTCCCTGAACCAAGGCTCTGGGCTTGGGGAGGAGGACAAGGGATTCAGCCTTTGGTACTGGCTGTAAGGAGGCTGAATGGTCAGAACAACCAAGGCTGGGAGTGAGTTCCCCCAAGCCTCCCACAAATCGCCCACCTGACGATGTGCAAGAGCCACCAAGGTGTATTTCCTATTTTTGCAACACGTGAAGGGCCTACAGCTTTCAAATCTCCTTCCTGTTAGATTCCTACCCCTTTTGTTCTATGGTCTGTCAGTGATCTTTAGAGAGCTTGTCCCTCTCTCTTGCTCAGGTTCAGATTGTTCCTCACCTAGTACAGAAAGATTTGCAGTAGGGTCAGGGCATAGGGACTGTAACTTTGAAAGGATGAAGGGGCTGATGTTTTAGGGAGGCTGAGGTCTCCTCTGCTCTTGGGGTCCCCCTAGGCTTCTCCTCTCCTTTGCCCTTTTAACACTCGAAACTCTGGCTCTCCCGACCTCTTTCTCTTCCACAGTTGTTGCCTTTGAACCCTCTGACAGGCTCTCCCCTGCAAACCAATGTGGGGCATTACAGGGCAGAGGAAAGAACCACAGGTCTGGATTCAAATCCAGTTCTTGTCGCGTACCAGCTTTGGGTCTTGGACAAGTCACATTCTCCTCTGACTCTCAGTGTCCTTACCTGGGGTGGGGGAGGGGGAGAATAATATTAACTGCCTTGCAGAGGAGCTATGAGGTGAGATCGGACAATGTACGTAAAGTGCCTGATGTTCCGGCATGGAATAAGTTCACAATATGCTCTAGTTTCCTTTTCCACGGTTCTCCCCCTCCTCTGAAACCTCCCTTCGATAAAGCTTCTGCTAATTGTCAGAAACTGCCCTCTGTGCAACCAAAGGTGCCAGATGTTCCATCAGCTCTTTGCTCACGTCCTGCACATCTCCCAGGCTCCTTTGTGACTGGCTTTCCTGTGGGCCTGCATCCAACAGGAAGAGCATCAAAGACCACAATAGGCCAAGGCCACACTGGAAAGCCCGTGTAAGGGGTGGAAGCAACTCTGAGGTGTCCCAACACCGAGGTGCCTTTCTTAGAGACTTGGGAGGTAAACTTCCCGAGGGCAGAGATTTTTGCCTACTTTGTTTCTGGCTCTATTCCCAGTGTCTAGAGCAGCGCTTGACACTTGGTAAGTGTTCAGTAAGTATTAAAGGAATCAATCGCTTCAGTTTCTCTTACCATTTCCCTGCAGTTTTTCTCTGGTTCTAGAAAGAGAATGGATGTTTGCCCTCTAGAAAAACAAACTGCAAACCCTCCTGAAAGTCAGGAATGTTCTCTTCCCTTGAAATGTCCTTGAAATGTTGGCCAGGCTTCCCCCATGGAGTGGGCAGGGAGCATAGCATAATCACTGCCAGCAAGGATTCTCCTTGCAACCCACTAGTAGAAACGTGAGTTTTGGAAGGATGAAGGGAAAGGGGTGATTCTTGCAGGCAAGGCTCTAGACTAATCCACACCCGGCCTTTGAAGATAGTGGAGATGTAACTTTTGTGGATGTGGACTGGATATGCACTTCCTGCCCTCTCTAGAAGACAGTTCCATAGAGCTCCCACCCCCTGGTCAATCTTAAACTATAGGGCAAAAGGGAGAAAAAGATTGGCCAGCCCCAGAATAGTGCTAGGTAGCGTCTATAAAGAATTTGTTGTATGTCATACTCTACACTCAACACTTCATGCATTAACCCACTTAAACTTTGCATCTTCCTATTTGGAAGGTCTAGTATTATCCCCATTTTACCTATAAGGAAACCAAGGCTTAGAAAGGTTAAATAACATGTGAACATCACAGGGCCAAGAAGAGAAGGAATAGCATGGGACACCAGATCTGTCTGGCTTAAGAACAAGCTATTAACCAACACATCTCTGCTGCCTCAGAAAAAGGTGGAGACCAGTCCTTGGCTTGAATAGTTCCGAGGCCCTGGCAGAGATCAAGCATTCTCCATCTGCTTCTGCTCTGCTCTGCTTCTTCCCCTCCCCACACCCCACCCTGGCTTCGATTTACATTGGGCAACTGAGATGGTCTGAGAGAGGTAATCGCCTCTGGGTCTCCAGCCTTCCTGCTGGGCACTCCTAGGGGAAGAGAGAGAAGGTGGATTGGGGCCAGGGGACAGCTGCTGCTCCCTGACCCCAGCTACAGGTACAAGTGGGATGCTCTGCTGCCCAGCTGGGACCAGTTCCAGCCAACTGGGTACACCTCTGCACTCTCAGGCTTGGAAGATAGGCTCCACCATTGTCAACATTCCACCCATCTGGAGGGAGGAGATCCTTTAGTATTGGAGCCAAGGTTGGCCTTTTGGTTTTCCATTTGGCAGGATTGGGGTCCAAGGAGACAGATCCCAGAACTATCTCCCCCCACAGCCAGATACCCAGCCTCTGGGGCTCTGGGATTCACTCCTGAGGCAGTCATGCAAGATGCTTGTATATGCTTTTTTCCAAATGTCCAAAATATGATGCCATGTTCACGTACCCCTGTCCATGCACATGCGGCTTCAACATTGACTTCGGTAACTAGCTGGGTCTGTGCTCCGGCTTTCTCTTTCTCTCTCTCTCTCTCTCTCTCAACTCCCCCTCCCTCTCTCTCTCTCTCATTCTCCCTGCTAGCTGCTGTAAGGATCAGTCCCCAAAGAAAAATGCCCAATTTGTCATGTCATGTCCAGCTGTTAACCTCCCGTCGGTAAGCCATGGGGAAGACTTACTTTCTCCTATTTATTTATTTGCCACTTGGACAATAGAAGGCCCCAGGCCTGCTGAGTTCTCCATAATAAAGCCACCAACGATCTCCCCCATCACCCCTCCCCTCCCCCCACCCCCATGTCAACAACACTAGCCAACCTGCAGGTGTCACTGGGCATTAACCCCGGGCTTAACTCTGGCTCTGCTGAACCGGAGGGAAGGGGGAGGGGGTAGTGCACGAAGGTGGGGGGTCTGACGGGGAGGTCTCTGCACAAAGAGGAAGGCCTGGGGATGGGCTGGCTCATAACCATCCCTCCGGAAAGCTCACTGTGCTGAGGCTGGGGGAGGGAGGGAGGGATCAACCAAATAATGCAGCTCCTTCTTCCCAGCCTCCCCAGTGGTCTCCAGGCAGAGCCTTGGCCAGCCGGTGGCAGGCGCCGGGGCTCACCGCACCTAGCAACACTGCTGAGAGACGGGGCCCTGCAGGAATGAGGCCCCGTGTGGCTGGCCCTAGAGCAGGCCCGGGAAGGGCCGGGGCAGGGCAGGGAGGCTCAGACCCTCCAGACTCCAAGCTGCTCTGTCACCCCTACTTTCTCTAACACTCTTATGCTCCCATCTCTAGGCTTCTTTGGCCCAACCCAATTTGCCAAAGGAGAACTTGGTGCTTGGGAGGAACTGCTAGCAATGTCCCAGCTGGGCTGCCAGTTCTCCTGGGGATTAAAAGAAAGCTGGTGGTGGTGGGGGAGGGAGGGTAGGGGGATGGGCTGCTTCTCAGTCAGTGGCCCTTCCTTCTGTTTGGATGTCAGAGTGAGTTACAGATCACACTGAAGTGCAGCCCCCGTGGCCTTTCATCTGGGGCTCCCAGGCCTGTGGTGCCGATACCACTGTCCTCTCTCTTAGGACCCTAGCTTCCCCTGCGACAAACTGAGGAGGGGAGAGCACAGATTAGGATTAGCTGGGTTGTACTCCCAAACCAACTCTCCAGTAGTTCCTTACTTCCTGTTGACCACTTCTCCAGAGACCACTTCAGAGACAATCTGAAGCACAGAGGCATTAGCAGGGCATTTCCCAAGGCTAGTCACTGGGGGCTCAGTCTGTAACTCACCACTCACTGTCCTTAGAGAGACCACGACCTTGGAATAGCAGCACCCACATACAAATGAAAGACTTGGTCAGCTTCTCCCTGCTGAGATTTCTTAGTTAACTGTTTCAGGATAAAAGCTCACTATTTGCTGCATCAGAATGAAAATAACTAGGAAAAGAAAAAATGGTGGTTAACTGTAAACGTATCTTTTTTTTTTTTTAGAGATTTTTTTAAAAATTTTTTTTAACATTTATTTATCTTTGAGACAGAGAGAGACAGAGCATGAACAGGGGAGGGGCAGAGAGAGGGAAACACAGAATCGGAAACAGGCTCCAGGCTCTGAGCTGTCAGCACAGAGCCCGACGCGGGGCTCGAACTCACGGACTGTGAGATCATGACCTGAGCCGAAGTCGGACGCTCAACCGACCAAGCCACCCAGGCGCCCCAACTGTAAACATATCTTGAGGGCCCACAGGGGTCTGTGCTGGTACTCACGCTGTTCTTGGCCCAGTGCTGCCATCATTTATATGAGAAGCAGCTAGAGAGACTCTAGGGCCTTAGAAAACCAGAGTGCAAAGACAGAGGTCAAAGGTCATGACAGCCAGGCAGATCAGCTTTAGTTACATCAAGCCCAGACTCTCCTGTAGCACAGGTCCTGGTTGCCACAGTGAGGAAAGCAAGGACTACCTTCCACCTGGGGACTTTCAAATGCTAAAATTTTTCTCAAGAGGAATTTCTCAATATTTCATCTTGTAAATTTAACTATAGCCAAGAGATGCATGGTAAGAAGGATTTAACAGTTGCCCTGTTCCAGAGTGAAGTGACCAGAATGGGGAAGCAACGGACCAAACTGGAGATGTTCAGATCACTGTTTAGTGTGAGGAGCACTTGGGGTCACCTAGAACTGTTCCACAATGCCCTGGGCTGGCTTGAAAAACAACACCCTCCAGCAGGGGCTTGGTGACACCTATCCAGGACAGAAAAGGGGAAGATTCTATGGCAGGCAAAGGATGGGACTATGAAATAGGTCTCTGAGGAATCTTCCAATTAGTGCTCAGAAGTTACGTTCCTAGAGACTTCATGATTCAATCTAGGAGACAATGTGTACAGAGGAAAAAATCCAGACAATGGTATGAGATGGACCTGGATTGGAATCCCAGCTCAGTTGATTACTAGCCATGTGACTTTGGATAAGTTAGTCGACTTTTTTGAGGTTCAGTTTCCTCTTCCATAAAATAGGCATAAGGATCCTTAACTCCTGGTTGTTAGGAAGATTAAGTGAAACAATCTAAGTAAAAACACCTAGAATAATGCCTGGTTTATAGCAAATACCACAATAACTGTTAATTACTGTCTCTTTTCCTTGTCTGAAACTTACCTGGTTCGGTCTCTACCTCAACAAGGAAACCTAGTTTGTTGTACCTCGTGGTCACCATGCAAGGGGGAGATGTCTTCAGTGCCCCATTCATGGCACCTGGCTTGCCCTCTCAAAGAGTTTGATCTTTCTCCCTCCCCACTTCAGCATCACCCTTGATTCTGGGCAGAGACGTTGTAGTGGCTGGTTTGTGTGTGAGGCATATACACATTTCTTATCTGGCCTGAATAGCAGGCATTAAAATGCATTTTGGTTCACCCAGGACAATAAAGAAAAAAAAGGAAGCTTTAAGTCACTAATAAAAATCAAATGTAGGCAGTTTGCAGGAGTGATCAGCTCAGAGCTTTGCTGTTCTCTTGTTAAGGGTCTGGAGCCATAAATAACTTCCCCATAAGAAGGCAGAGGCGAGGGGGAGTGAGTGAGAGGGAACGCAACAACACAAAATTTTTCATTTTTCTCCATAAATCATTTCAGCGTGCGATAATATTTGTTTTTTCTAATGAGTCTCTTGTGATCCATTCCAGGAGCTAACATCAGGGCCTGTCAGGGGGTGATGTGTGGTACAGTTCAACGCTTTACAAAAACTGCCTGCTACACAGATTTTTTTTCCCTCTCTTCCTTATGCTAAGTATTCATGAAGCCCATTATTCTGTGCTCCTGCTTTACAGATTCTTCCTTTCTGTCTTTCTCCTTTGGCCAGCAATGCCCTGTTCTCTCCTCCTGCTTATACTGAAGGGCTCTGCTGCAGCCTGGGAAAGAGAGGTGGGCAGTGGGAGAGGAAGGTGGCTCGGAGATATCTGTGGGAGGTCTTCAGGAGTAGACTTTGAGCTTGGGTGGGTGGAGGAGGATTCTTCAAAGTTCAACTGAAGCTATGTGAGAGAATGCCTTTTATAGGCTGGATTTCTCATGGCCAACTGTGATGGAACCTATCAGAGCAGGCAAGACACTTGCCAAACAAAAAGCACCCAAAGAGAGTTGACATGTTAACAGAGGCTAGATTTGTAAGAGAGATTGTGCATACCATGGTGAAGAGTTTGGAGTTTATCTTATAGGCAAAGGGAGTCAATAAAGTCTTTTACAAAGAATCAGATTTACATTTTAGAGTCTCATGATGAGTGTGGAGAATAGACTGGGGACTCATGCAGGTGGAAGGGAGCGAGGAATGAGATGGGAATCAGGAAATTATGGAAGAGTGTTGCAGTGATATGATGAAACAGAATAAAGTAGTGGATTCAGAAATGAGGGATTTTTAGGACAGCTTAGTAACCCCCTACTCATTCTTTAAGACTGATTTTAGTATTACCTTTGCTGTGAAATCATTTCCACCCTCTCCAGATTGGCTCACCCATTCCTCTTGGCTCCTATAGTAGCTTTCTCATACCTCTCCTCCCTTCAAACACTCATCACATTGTATTATAACTATTATCTTGAGCTCCTTGAGGGTAAGGCCTGTGCTATAAGAATCCTTGAATCTTACCATCTAATACGTGCCTGGCACATAGACTTACTCAGGGGTACTTATTTTGAATAAGCAAACAAATGAACAAATAAAAAGAAGGGGGAAAACATAACTAGAGGTAGAGAGCTGAGGGGCTTAGGGGTTAGGTAAAAGAACAGGAGCCACCCAAGGAGACTGAGAAGGAGTGCTCAGAGTTAGGATAAATCTATGAGAGTCATGTCATGACAAGTCATGGGAATAGAGAGCTTTTTAAGAAAAAGGTAGTGATTTTGGTGCCACATGCAAAAGTGAAATTAAATAAGTCAAAGAGAGAAAAGTGTCCATAAGATTTGGAAATTCAGGGGTTGTTAGTGATCTTTGTGAGAGCAGTTTAATTGGAGTGAGTACGGGCAGAAGCCAGACCAGTCAGTTCATTTCTGGATGGGAAGTGAGAAAGTGTGGACTCCTCTTTTAAGAATATAGCTCAGAAGGGAATGTGAAAAATAGGTGTACTTCAGGAGAAGTACAGGATCAAGGGAGATGTTTTCAGGAAGGGGGAGGGTTTCAAAAACATTTGTAGGGTAAAACCAAACAAAAAAGAGGGTAAAAAAGAAGTGACACACATATAGGAGAAAGGGAGATCCAGAGCTCACTGGATAACCATGCCCAAAGAATATCGATCAGTCTTCAGTGACATACAGCAGGATTATGTCCTTTGCTCTATTCAGCATTTTTATCAACAACTTGAATCACAAACAATAAGGCTAAATAAACGTATAAGTGAGACAAGGCTAAAGACAGCTAACAAGATGGAGTACAGAATCAGGATTCAAAAGTCACTTCTGCAAGTTTGAACACAAGTGAAATTTAATAGAAAAGAGCAAGCATTCTACATGTAAGCTAAAAAAACATAAAATCTGAGAAAGTGTAGGTTGGAGGAGTTATGCCTTGAGAATAATTCATGGGAGGAAGACCTGGAAGTTCTAGGTGAATTTACATTTGCCAAAAGACTTCTGAAGACTTTGGCCACATTAGTGAGGTACAGTGGACAGAACAAAGGAAGGCTGGCCACATCACTGCACAGTGGAGACATTCTGCTCCAATTTGGGCTTCATACAGCTAGTGGGCCCTGGATCACCAGGGCACATTCGGTCAGGGTGGAAAGATGTCTTGAAACTGTGATTTGTGATCAATGGTTTAGGAAGTTGGGGAAAGAAGAATTTGAGAAATGTGATAGGAATTCTTAAACACTTGCCAGTTTGTCATATGGTAAAGAAGAGATTTCTTCCGAAGTGATTCAAAGGGCAGAACTTTAATCCCAGGGTGAGAATTAAATAAAGGCAAACAAATTTTTGGCTTAATATGAGGTAAGGAGTCTATAGCTCCCCCTTTATGCATGGGTTTTAGGACTCCTAAACTTGAATATTAAGTGTTGTGTATATGTGAATATGTACGGGGTCCATGACTTTCAACAAATTTTTAAAGGGGTCTGTGACACACACACACACACACACACACACACACACACACACTAACAACCTTAAAAAAAGGGAGAATTGTCTCTCAAATATGACAATTGGAATGGAACTATGGCTTCCAGAAGGAGCAGGCTTCCCATTACTAGATGGAGGGAGAAATAGAGGCAGAAAGACCTAGTTAAACCTCTATCAAGTTTGGAGCTCTATTTCAGGAAGAGGTTGGTTGTAGACCATGCAAAGCAAGTTGTGTGTGTGTGTGTGTGTGTGTGTGTGTGTGTGTGTGTGTGTATGCGTGTGTGCGCGCGCAGAAGGGTAGAGAAAGAGAGAGAGATAAAGGAGAAGGCAAGACAGAAGTACTGAGATAAACACTGTCATGGGCCGTTTCCATCATGTACTCACAAGAGCATAATAAAGCCCTTGTAATATACTAGAACTTGTGTGGTCCCGGGGCCTAATTTGCATACTAATTACTGAGTGCAAATGGGACTGAGGGGTAGGGAGGGAGGGTGGGGGAGGCATGCAGGGAGCGAGGGGCCTGGACTGTTTGCTCTGCCATTTCATATCATGCTAACAAGCTAATCCGGCGTGCAGTTAGCTCCTGATATATAACTGCTCATTAGTATTATAATAAAGTACATGAAACAACCATAAAACGTTATATACTGCACAAGTGTTGTTTTCTTGCCAATTATCTGCAGGCGGATTTATCACCACAGTTGTTTCGAATTCCCCTTGGTGAGGTTTGGGCGGAATAAAGAAAGGTGTTGGTGGCGGCGGCAGCAGAGGGGGGCCTTTTCGAGGGGCAGACCATGTGTTTTCTTAAGTAGCACTTACTGATGCGCCATTTCATGAGAGTGAAGCAACGAGATCCCATCCTTCCCCACCTCGGCAGCTCAGGGGGAAAGCAAGGAGGGTGAGCACTGAAGAAGGCTGCAGGGCCACAGTTCCGGATCCAGAGGCACAGTGCGCATAGCCCTTTGGACAGCACAGAACCTCCAAGGACAGAGTCCTGTATCAGTCTCACAGGCTGTTTAATGAGACCTTGTAAATCTGTACCACTTACTTTCCAACCTTCCAGAGTGGTGGCTCCAGTAACTCAGTTCAAAGCAACACTTCGCCCCCATTGCCTTACCCCAAAGGGCTGCTTATTGAATGACTTCTAGCCAAAGCAGCCTTGTTTGGGGAAGATGTTCCAGAGATCAGTGGTTCTTATGAAGAGTTGCTTTCTGCCTCAGTGCCCTCAAGGCACTCTTAAAACCCAGTTCCCCGCTCCATAGGAGAAGCCAAGAGCAAGTGAGGGAACCCCCAACTTTTCCAGCCAGTCCACTGGGCCCAAGCCACACCTCTTAGGGTCACTCTACTCCATCATCACCAGCAGACACAGGAGAGGCCCATAGTGGCGCTGGGATTGGGAAACAGAGAGGCCCTCTTCTCAGTTTTTCTGTTAGATTTTAAGCGCTCCCTTATTTAGTGATGAAGCAGGAGGAGGCTCTGGGGCTCTGCCACCCCTTCCCACTTTTCCCCAGGCTGCAAGAGGATTGCAAGGCTCTCACTTGCTTTCCTATCAAGGTCTCCTGTGAACTGTCTGCACCCACAGCACATAGCCAGCTCCTGCCAGCCTCACTGTCAGGAATGGGCCACAGGACCAAAGAAGCTAGTTTTTAAAAGGGAGCCTTCTGACCAGAAGTCTTAACTAGGCTCTGTGTGTTCTCCCAGACCTGCAAGGGGACATCAGCTTTAGTAGTTCCCCAGGAGCTATAGCAGAACTATGAGTCAGTTCTGTCTTGCACGTGCTGTCTTGAAGTACCAAAGGATGCATATAGGTTCCAGGAAATGGATGTCAACTTCAAAAGCTGGGGATGTACCCCAAGCAGCCATACTCCCTTTCTTGATCCATGGTAGATCTGCTAATTCACATATTAAATTCAGACTTTGAACATATCTGTCCTAGACTCTGGGCTCCTTCCAAAGAACCCCAGTGGTAGGGGTGCCTGGTGGCTCAGTCGGTTAGGTGTCCAACTTTGGCTCAGGTCATGATCTCACAGTTTGTGAGTTCGAGCCCTGTGTCAGGCTCTGTGCTGACAGCTCAGAACCTGGAGCCTGCTTTGGATTCTGTGTCTCCCTTTCTTTGCCCTTCTCCTGCTCATGCTCTGTCTCTCTCTTTCAAAAATAAATAAACATTAAAAAAAAAAGGAAAAAACCCCAAAGAACCCCAATGGTAAACAAGACAAGGCAATACCAGTAGGAGTTCCACTAAATTCTCAGAAGAAGCAGCCTCCTGAAGGGAGGGGATTTTGGAAGCCCCTCCCCACGAGGATGAAAGGAATGGAATGAAGCTATTCAGTCTACACAGCCATCACCCTCATGAAACCAGAAGGTTTTACTCCTCCTAACAAGAGGCCATGCTGTAACTACCTCCCTGGTCATATACATGCCATATGTGCTGTATTTGTATATGTACATACATGCTGTAAATACCCTGTGGACAACTCAATAGTTCACCTTCTCCACTATGACTAACATCTCCACTTGAAGAGCTTTATAATGTCAAAACTTTCTGTTCTAGATATGTCCTTTGTTGTCTTAATTCTCTATACCCTTTAAATGTTTGCATCAACCAGACTACAAATGGCCAGAAAAGTGACCATTTGACTATTTTCTTCTTTTTTTCCACTTGACTCTTTTCTAGTGCCAGAGGCATGCTTTCATGTAACATAGACTTTAGGTTGATGAAGTAGAGGATCACAATTCTCTCTCATATGCAATTCCACTTTATTATTCAGTTATTATGATAACCACAATAATGATGATGGCAATGATGATAAAGAAATGACCACCTCATTCTGACATCTGACAGTCCCCATATCCAAGGGGAGAACAGTGGGCTGAAGGGTGATTCGTGTCTCTAGAATAGACTACATACTATACTCTGTTCTGGCAAAGTCTAACAGTGAATAAATGGTATTTGGGATATGGGCAATTATTATGTGAATTCAAGTTCTGCAGCAGAGGCTGCAAGGTCTTCTGTGAACTGGTACCTGCCTCCCTCTTCAACCCACCTTCTGTGCTCTACTCCTCACCCATTGCCCCTGAAATGCTGAATTGGGTCTAGTTCCCCCTAACAAAGGAGGTTTTCTTGTACCTCTCTGCTTTTGCTCATTCTGATCCTTCTGCTTGGAATGCCCATCTACTTTTTTCCACTGCCAACTCTTCATACCTTGGGTTGGGTATTATCTCTTACAGAAATTTTTTGTAATACTCCATCTCTAGTCTGATCTAAGTGACCCTTTATGTGCCCTTATGTGCCTGTACTTACCTCTGTCTCAGTGTCAATCTCTACAGGGCAGGTGTCTTTTTCTTTACAGTCCCAGCACCTAGCATAAAGGCTGGCCCAGACCAAGCACTTAGTACATTTTTTTACTTATCGTAGTTTGAGCAAACCAACTTTGCCTGGAGCTTTAAACTCACACCAGCATCCCAAACCAGACAGAGCCTTCAGTGGCCTTTTGTTTACTTTCTAGGTAACAACCATGAATCCAGCATGCATTAGGCACTCAGAGCCCAGCAATCCCCTCCAAAACCAGAGAGAAGGGCGAACCCCTGCTTCCGTGGTAATGAAAGCCCTTTACCTCATTGTCATCTACTTTCTCCTTCCTTTGAATTCAGTCCTTAAAGGCACAGGGAGTGACTGACCAGCTGTCCCTGGACAGTTCCACTGTGGCTCAGTCCTATTGTGCCAGGTAGACCACCACTCCCACTCCCTGAGGACTCTGGAAGCTCCCTGTTCCTCCCATGCGGTAGTCAGTGGGTCTTCAGGGGCTGTCCCACAGAAAGCCCCAGGAGCCCCCTCTGCTTTGGGCTCCATTTGCAGGAGCCTTAGGTGTACAGGAAGCAGGCAACTGATGCCTTTCCCAGAATCGTTATGGAGATTAACTGAGATCATTGATGCAGCGCTCCCAACACTGTGTCAGTCACACAACGAACACTGAAGTCATACTGTCCTGGTCCTTCTTCCCCTTTGAAAGGCACACTGTTATAATGAGAAGCAGAAGAAGGGGGGGAAAAAAAGAACACAGGCTTTGAAGTCCGAAAACACTTCTGTCTCTTCTAAGCTATTCATGCAACCTTGGGAAAACTGTGTAGCTTTCTCAGCTCCCGTTTTCCTACCTATAAGATGGAAATAATAAAGCCCACCTATAATTTTAATAAGGAATGAAACGTATGACAAAAGATATCAATATATGCATATATCTGAAGTGTCTACCCCTGGTATACAGTAGGGACTCAATAAACAGTACAAGATGATGATGATGATGATAATGATAATGATAATGATAATAATAACACTAATTATAATAAATGTAAAGGCCTGAATTTGGATCTAAAAATCCAACAGCATAGAATAGGGTGAAAGAGATGGGACTCAGCAATGAAGATATTGGGATTTGGATTGGTAACCAGCACAAGCAGAGTCAGCAGCTAATGAGAGATCCTGCTGCATTCACAAAGCAATGACAGGCTCACCCTGCTTTACCCTGCATCAGCTGCCTTGGGTAGGGCAGGTCTGGGCACAGTTTTCTAAGAGCCCCAGCCAACCATATATGTGAAGGCCTACTGTAAACCATAGAGCTTTTTTACACATGGAAAGCACTATCATGAACCATCAGCTGCATATTAATGAATGAGGTAGAGATAATCTGTAGTGACTTCAGAGGGGAGCAAACAGTACTACAAGGCAGGGTAGGGGACTCAACACCATAGAAAGAAAGGGGAAACATCAGTTTGTAAAAAGGAGGCTGATAAAGGCAGAGGAAGCTGATTCCTGTATGTCCCCTGTGAGGAAACTGAAAGCTGATTTAGACTCCTCAGATTCAGGCTCTTTTTAAGAAAAGTATTTTCTAACAATCTAAGATATCTAGACAAGGACTGCTTTGAAAAGTGATAAGCTCCCTCTCATAAGAGGTACCCAAGCAGAGGTTGGTTGATGTTAGTTGGTCCTAATAGAGGGAATTCAAACAGAGAAGTTGGGACCAGAGCTCTCCTGGCCCTGAAATATCATGGCTACAGGGGCTCTCTTCCTCTTGTTCTCTATCACCAAGTTCAGGGGTACGGGGGCAGGGGAGAGTCAGAAATCTTCAAATCGATCACAATTCTGATATTCATTAATGTCTATTACATGCCAGGCATTGTGCTAGATTGCTGAGAAAATACACAAAAATAAGGAAAAGACTTTGGCCTCAGAGCTCTTGCAGTCTAATAGGGCTAACTGCTGTGTGTGACTGAAATCTGGTAGAGTGCTTGGGCTCACGCCAAAGAATAACTAAGTACTGGGAGTCCTCGTGCTGAGTTTTGAAGAAAGACATTTATCAGATGGAAAAGGGAGGTTAAGAGTACAACAGGTAGAAGGGACAAGATGTGCAAAGCCACGGAACTGTGGACAAGCAGAACACGTTTAGGGAAGATGAGGTATGTGGAAACAAATAGATTGGGGTAAACTGTGAAGCACTTAGTATAACGTACTGAGGACTTCAAATGTACCTTAAGGGTTACAGGAAGCATGGGAGGGATCTAAAAACGGTGACACAGTCCCCCTGTGTTTAAAGATTTTTTTTCAGGGTTTGTTTCATTTATTTATTTTGGGGGAAGGAAGGGGAAGAGAGAGATGCAGAAAGAGAATCCCAAGTATGCTCCACACTGTCAGCACAGAGCCCGATGCAGGGCTCGAACTCAGAAACCATGAGATCATGACCTGAACCGAAATCAAGAGTCAGACACTGAGCCACCCTGGCGCTCCCCCCTGCCCCCCAACCACCTGTGTTTAAAAATGATCACTGTAATGGGCTGTAAGGAAGGACTGAAATGGAAGAAGGCTACAGAAAGGGAAGCACAAGCATGGATGATTGGTGACTATATGCTCAGAAATTTTTAAGAATTTTTTTCTAATTGTAAATGTAACATATGCCCACTATAGAAAACTTAGAAAATCAAGAAAACTCTAAAGAAGGAAACTCAGTGACCTATAATCCTGCCACCCAGTATAAAGGTTGGTGTAATTCCTTTTATTTTTTTCTATGCATAGTTTTAACATTATTTTAGGATCTCTGCTGAAATATTCTTCAAAAACTTGATTTTTTTAAATAGCTGCACAATATTCCATCATATGATTTCACTATAATTTATGTAACCATTCCTTTGTTGTTGAATACTTAGGTTATTTTCATATATTCTCTGCTATAAATAATACTGAAATAGTTATTCTTATGCATAAATTGTTGAGCACATTTCCAGTTATTTTCTTAGAATAGATTCCAAAAAGGGAATTACTAAAATAAAGGACATGAATATTTTAAGGCTTTTGCTACACATTACAAAATTGCTTCCAGACAGGTTATACAAATATGTGCTTTTAGTAACAGTATGTAAAAATGCCTATCTAACTCCACCCTTATTAACACTGAACTTTATAATTTTAAAAGTTGTCAGTTTGTATAGGCAAAATGTTTTCTTTTTTTTTTTTTTTTTTTTAATTTTTTTTTCAACGTTTTTTATTTATTTTTGGGACAGAGAGAGACAGAGCATGAATGGGGGAGGGGCAGAGAGAGAGGGAAACACAGAATCGGAAACAGGCTCCAGGCTCTGAGCCATCAGCCCAGAGCCCGACGCGGGGCTCGAACTCACGGACCGCGAGATCGTGACCTGGCTGAAGTCGGACGCTCAACCGACTGCGCCACCCAGGCGCCCCAAATGTTTTCTTATTTAATTTATGCTAGCTATATTAATTTGAAGATTTTCATATTTCTTTTGCAAACTTTTTGTTCATGCCTTAGTTCATTTTATATTGAGCTAGTAATATTTTTTATTGATTTGTAAGAGCTCTTTATATATTAGGAATATCAAATATTCTGCCATGTTTACAGGAAATCTTTATTTTTCAGGTGGCATTTTGGTATCTGCTTTTTACTTTTGTTTGTGGTGGGGATTTCTTTGTTGTTGTATAGAAATCTAAAAGCTTTGGTGACTTCTTCCATTGTGTTTATGCTAAGAAGGTCCTTCTGTAACCAGATACATATCCACATTTGAAACAGATCTAGCTATGGCTTTATCCTCTGTATTTAACTATATATATTTTTTATAGATCTTTTAAAAAAGTTTATTTATTTTGAGAGAGAGTGCGCATGTGTGCACACAAGGGGCAGAAAGAGAGGGAGAGAGAGAATCCCAAGTAGGCTCCGTTCTGTCAGCGTGGAACCTGGGGGCTCCATCCCATGAAATGTGAGATCATGACCTGAGCCAAAACCAAAAGTCAGAAGCTCAACCAACTGAGCCATCCAGGCGCCCCGTCTGTGTTAACTTTTTAATTCATCTGGAACTTATTTTAATATGAGGTACAAGGCAAGGAGTAGCTCCTTTGCTACTTTCCAATATTTCTTTTCTTTTTAGGTGAAGGAGGACACATAAAGGGCAGGGAAAGAGGGAAGAATCTAGATTGAACCAAGTTTTCCTTGTGTGTTTGGTTGGATGGTGCTTAAGGATCATTTAAGTTGCCAGATGGAAAAAAATACAATGATGTCACTTTTGAATATGTTGAATATGAGGTGTCCTGCAAGGGTCCAAGGGGAGATAGTGAGTTGGCAGTTGGAATATGGGCATGAAACTCAGGAGAGAGGTTGAGGCTGAAGTTGTAGACATGGAGTCATCAGTATTTAGACAGCAAGTGGCACCACAGCATGGATGATGAACTCACCCAGGGCAGATGTGTAAACAGAGACGAGTGAAGATATTCTGGGCAGCAACCATGTTGAAAGGGCATACAAAGGAGGAGAGGCTAGGGAATGAGAACAAGAAGGAGTAGATAAAATCCAAAGAAATGGGTTGGAGAAGCTAAGGAAAAAGAGAATTTGAGGATGGAAAAGGTGACCAGAATAACCATAAAGTATGAGATAGAACACAGTCTGCAGTGAGTGTCCCCATGGACACACACGAGTTAAGACTGCTTTCGAACAAGTTTAGCAGTAAAGAGAAAGAGGCAGATGGGCAGTAACGTGCTTGAATGAGAGCATTAGAACAAGGTTTAAAGGGGAGACACGAGGGCTCTCGAAGGTAGAGGGACAGGCACTGGTAGGAAGAGGGACAGTGAAGAAGACATGGTGGTGTGAGGTCTCAAGGAGCAGCGGTGATGGGCACCAGGGCACAGGCAGAGGATTAGTACTGAGTCAGGATGTCAGGCTGTGAAGATGACCCCCAGGGTTAAGGGTAAGGTTAGGAGGGGAGAAAAGTTGAACTTATTGGCCTCAAGTCTCTCTGTACAGCAGGAAATGAAGTCATCCAGGGAGAATGTGGTAAATAGAGGCAAGGAAGGAAATTTTTTGAGAGAAGGAAAGGCTTAAAGCAACTGTTGTGGGAAATGGGAAAGGGAATTGATGACAGGCCAAGCCGGAGGAGCAGTGAGAACCATTCAGGGCCCAGCTAAAGTTCATAGCAGGCAGAATGGTTGTGTGATTTTTTAGTCAAGCATTGCAGGGCAGAGGTAGAGGACAAAGCAAATGCTTCTATGGAGTTGGACTTGAGATAGGCAGAAAGGCAAAGGGGTAAGGAAACTGAACCAAGAGATTCTTTAAAGAGATTGATCAAAGGGTCAAGGTTGAGTAAGAAAGAAAGTGAAGCTAGGAGGGAATGATGGGCTTGTTAAATTAGGAATGGTCCAAGGATCAAGGGTCTAAGTAAGGTCAAAAACCAGTCTCAGTGGGAGTGAGGAAGTAGCACAGGTGTAAAGGGTCTGGTCAGAACGTGGGATTTCTCCGGCAAAGAAATTCTGGGGATGGTCAGACAGAGGGCGGGGCCACATTCCTCTGGACTTCTGCTGTAGGAGTGAAGGAGACTGGAGTAGAGAATCCAGGATTTGGATGGTCCCTGTGGGTGTTGAAATTCCCAGGATGAAGGCAGGAACAGAGGCCAGGGAGATACTGAGCCAAGCGCCAAAGTTCACCGTGAATAGAGGGGATATGTCATCAGCAGATGGCGGTGACAGGAAGGTGAAGAAGTTGGCAGAGCCTCAGAGAGCAGGGCTGGTTGTAGGAGGGGGGAAAGAGCACCTCAGTGGACACAGAGGTATCACTGCTGACAGTACTAGGGGCCAACATGTTTGGGGCACAGTTAAGCCAGCCAAAGGAGGGGCAGCAGCTTCAAGGCTCTGTTTATTTTGTTGGCTGGTTCAATCACCCATTCATTCAAAAGGGATTTGATGAGATGTGTCTGATGAGGGCTGAGCACTGCACTAGCTGTTGCGCTGAGGCTACCTCTGCCAGAGGAATGCACTAGAACCGGCAGCCTTTCCTCCTTTTGCCAAAGGTGGCCCCACTCTCTCTCAGCAAGCCCCCCACACCAAAGTCCTGCCACCAAAGCCAGGCAGGCCCTGACACGGCTGATGGCCAGTAGGGGATCTTCTTGTTACAGCTTTTTCCCCAGAGATAAATAGGCCACAGTAAAAAAGATTGCTACATCCTTTCAATAAAGATTTTTTTTTTCTTTTCCAGACAGCTTGAGAAATGTTTTAAAAGCTTCTCACATTTCCAGTGAAACCCACAGAGAAGAATTTTGCTTGTTATCAGCCCTGGAAGCCTCTGATAGACGGGTGACATTTTTTTTCTTTCTCTTTCTCTTTTTCTCTTTTCCTTTTTTTCACCAGCTGAAGAGAGAGTCACAGTGTGTTTTATAACTGGCTCTCTGCATTTCAAAAGCTCAACGAGAGCTCTCTGCTAACCCCGATAAGCCTTGGGCTCTTAGCGTCTTAAATACCTCTGACAAGCTATACATTACAGCGCTAATAATTTGCCAAATTTGCGCCCATAATATGATATCTGTAAAACGTCAAGGGCAGTAATGCGATTAGCGGTCTCAAATGAAATATCGAACATTCAGCGTTTAGGTCCTGAATAGGGGGAGAAAGGAAAGGAAATCAATTTCAAAAGCAGGAGGGAAAAAGGCGATAAGCGTGTAATAAAAATAGAGAGAGACAGAGAAGAGATGCAGAGGAAGAGAGACAGGCAGAGCAAGACTCGGGACGAGATATACCCGTCTTGTATTCATGTTTTCGGCAGGTAAGAGACGTAGAAAAACTTTTACAAATTAGTTTGAATACGAAGCTGGGAAATAACCTTTGGTCACCACAGCAACTGGGTTTGGGTGGAAGGAGAGAGGTGGGGGCTGGGAGCTGAGCAAGGGGTTGGCCAAGCCTAGGGAGGGCCTTTCACTCTCTGCCCCCAACAGCCCGCTTCCATAAAACACAGGAAGTTGAATTACAAGGAGTCTGAGGGTGGGCTCTCGCCCTGCCCCCACCCACCCGAGGTGGGAGAGTCGTAATGGACTAATTATCTGGCCAGCAGAGGCGGTGGCGGGGGCAGTCACAGGAGAGAGGGCCCGGGCTGTCACATACCAGGCTCTAGACTAAATAACAACATCTCACACCTGCAGCTTTACGAGCCCTTGCCGAGAGGAGCGCAAACCCTCCCCTCTCCTCTGCCCCTTCCAGCTTCTCCCCATACACTGTGGGCTCCCACTTGAGCCAGGCTGCTGTGTGGGCACCACGGTGTGTGTGTGTGGGGGTCCTCACCCTTGCTGAAGCCATGGCCCATCACACAATCCTTGCAACCTGCAGGTATCTCTGCAGGCAATGCTCATTCTCTGGGGTCCTCCAGGTAATTCTCCAGGGCTGGCAGCAAGGCAAGGAGGCTGTGCCATTAAACTATGCCATCCCAGAGTTCTCTGGTGAGCAGCTTTGTCTACACCTGCAGTTATCTGTCTCAGGCTGAGGGACTGTCTATAGGATGGGGCTGCACTGGAGCATGAGGGCAGAAATTACTAGGGGGTCCTCTTAAGACCTTAGGGGACAGCAGAGGCAGGAGCCCTCAGCACATCTCTCTGCTTTGCTCTTTTCATTTCTCTCCCTAATACCATGCTTCACAGAAAGAAGCACTTCTTTCAAAATGTGCTGTGCCTGCCCTTTCTGCACCACTTGGTCTTGGAAGTGACCCCATAACCCTGAACCTCCCTCTTTTGCAAAGAGATGAGACAGAGCTGCATCAAAAGAAGAAAGCAAGCCGTGATGGATGTAGGAGCCAGTGCCTCATCAAGGGGATGGCAGTCCAGGAGAGCAGGGCCAAGTCCTTTCCCCATTCTTGAATGCCAAAGTCCTCTTGTTCCACAGTCACCCTGCAGGCAGTTGGAGGATCCCAACCAGGATGCAGGCCAGCTCACCTGGGCAAAAAGGGGCTGAAAGGTGGTAGATGGGTTGGGGTGGGAGAAAAGCAAACAGGCTGCCTGGGGCCTGCCCCAGACCCTTCCCCAGGGTGACCTGGAATGGCCATTCCAGGGCCACTTCTTGCGGCACCACGAGCCATTAAAATAGGAGTGCTCGGGGAGCCATCAGCCCAGCACAGATGACTTTCCCAGATGTGGCAGTGGGGCAGGATGTGGAAGCCCCCAACCCCAACTGTACAGACAAAACATTCCCGCACTAACCATCCTCGGAAACCCCACAGCCCAGAGCCCCTCTTACAGATGCTTTCTAGACCATTTAGCAGGAGGCAGTGTTTATTTTTGAACATATGTTCTTTCCCATCTCTCGCCTCCCTTCTCCCTCACTAGTCCTTCCATACCCAAAGCTACCCTCTAGATGGGCTGCTGTTGGTTATTACGGCCAAGCTCCGGTGTGAGTAGCCTGTTTTGTTTTGGCTTGGCTTCATACTTTGGTGTGTGCATGTGCGTGTGTGCACACACACCTGCACACATACATGCACACACTTACTCAAAGCTCCATCAGTGGAGTGCATGTACTACATAAGCTCAAAGAGTACATGTTCTCAGAGGTTCTGCCTGAGTTTGGGAGCAAACCCTGAACCAGACTGTAGGTTCCCTACTTTCCAAAACTGGTACACTAGTCAGAAATGTTTCTGGGGCATTATCTTCCTGTTGGGAAGGTGAGATGAAGGATAGAAGGTCGCTGCCCAGAAGGGAAATTCTTCGTCTGGAGTTTGGAATGGGCTCTACTTGGTTCTCTGTCCATGCACAGAGCCTAGCATAGTGCCATGTTCAGTAATCGCCCACCCCCTCAACAAGGCCTGTCTCTTTTCTTTAATAAAATAGAATCCCCCAGTGTTTAAGTGACCTGCTCAGATTTTGCCCCCTTGAAGAAGCTTTCCTTAACTGAAATAGCCCAGAGTTCTTCTAATAGATGAGGCGCTCACGTTTATTAGGTGCCTCTTGGGTGCCAGGTACCATGTTAGGCATTTTACATGTTATTTTATTCAGGTTTCAGAGCTCTGGATATTATTATTTCTATTTTATAGACAAGAAAAAAGGCTCTGGGAAGTTAAGTGATTCATCCAATCCAGCGAGCAAATGGGAGAGCTGGAATTCACACTCAGGTCTGTCTGAATCAGAAATCCCATGATCTTTCCAGTATGTGATGGAGCTTCCCACATGGAAATGTTTTGCAAATATTTGTCACAGTCCTTTCTGAAGTGTGGCCCCCCAGGAAAGAAAGTAACACCCTAGGTTTAGTCTAGCCAGGGCAGAGTAGAGAGATTTTTCTTATGAAGCCTAAGTTTGCAGCCATCTATCTTACTTTGTTGTTTCATGTATAGCTGACAGTCAACCAAACCCTCAGATTTTCTCAGACTCTCGGTCTCTCCCTCACTATATTCCTAGACACATTGGTCTTTGGTGTTTGTTCCCTCTGCCTGGAACACCCACCTCCTCATTCATCCTCTCGCTAATTCCTTCATTTACTCTTTCATTCTTTCAATAAACGTCAGTTGAGAGCCTACTATATGCCAGGTGTGGTAGCCACTAGGAATACACCGGTGAACAAAAAGAGACAAGTCTCTTCACTGTGCATACAGTCTAGGGGGGTGATGGGCATTCCTTCAGTAATGACAGAAATACACATGAGTCTGCGACAGAGATAAGTTCTGCAAGAGCAATCCATGTTGCTGCAGGAAGTGTGATCTTGTCAAGAAGGTCAGGGAAAGCTGACCTACAGAAGTAATAATAAGAGCTGAGATCTGCTGAGAACCACATTTCCTACCCCAAACCCCTCTGCCAGGCTCTACCAATCCTTGATTTTGTCTAGAAAGCTCCAGCAGTCTTTCAGGTCAGCTTATATAGCACCTCCTCCTAGAGTCTTCCTTGATCCTCCAGACAAGGTGAGGTCTCCATTGCTCTCCATATTCTTCTCTATAGTGTTTCACTTACATTAATTGCTTGTTTAAAATCTGTCCTCCCAATAGACTGTAAACTCCATGAGGGCAAAGAATGTGTCTCCCTGGTTGCCTGCTTTATGTCCAGTGTCAAACACAGTCCCTTGATATTCAATAGATACTTGCTAAATGAAACATCATTTCTTTCCCGTCCTATACTGGTGCAGATGGTTTTGGATCCAAGCACAGGAATTTGCATTTATTAAGTTTCACATTAGACCACCCCAGTTACTAGCATTCCATTACGTTTCAATCCATCTCATATTTAGAGTATCTACTGTTTACCCTGAATGCACTTGATGTTGGGGATACAAAGAAACTCTCACAGTCTTAACCCTTGAGGAGCTGATAGTCTAGTTTGGGAGACAGATAAGAAAACCAGTAGTTCTAGAGCAGTTGTTATGTCCAGAGAATGGAACTGTTAAATCAGACTTGGAGAGGAATGGTAGGGAAGGCTTGAACTAGAGACTCACAGTTTTAGTTTAAGATGGATAAGAGGCAGGGAGGACCTTTCAAGAAGAGGAGGCAAAATGTGTTTGGGCATGGAGGCAAACCCAGGATATGTGAGACAAATAAATAAGTAGTGTAGATGACTTGTGAGGGTCAGAACAGGGCTCCTGCAGATAGCTTCTTACAATCACACACACATACACACACACACACACACACACACACACACACACACACAGACACGCCCCACACCCCACCCCACATTATCTTGGACTTCGTTATTTTCTTTTTTTAAGTTTATTTGTTTTGAGAAAGAGAGCGAGCAGGGGAGAGGCAGAGAGAGGGGGAGAGAGAGAATCCCAACTAGGCTCTGTGCTGTCAGCAGAGAGCCAGACGCCTGGCTCGATTTCACGAATGGTGAGATCATGACCTGATCAGAGTCAGACTCTCAACTAACTGAGCCACCCAGGTGCCCCTGGACTTTGGTATTTTCTTACCATTCCTTTTTTTTTTCAATCTGAAGAATGTCTTCTTGACAAAATATGATGGAAAGTGGCTTCTGGGTTATATCTCTGTTAATCCATTTTTCACACTAGTTATGAGTTATCTTTCTAAGGTATGTATCAGATTAGATCACTACCACTCCCTTCTTGATTTAAAACTTTCAATTACCAATTGCCCCTAGAAGTCATACTCTTTATTACGGCAAATAAGGCTCTTATCAGTTTGGTCCAAGCTAATGATGCCAACCCCACTTTCTCCTCACTTTCCCCTCACACACATCACTGTGAGCCACAGTGACTTACTAACATCTGCACTTGACTTTCAGCATTATCTAATCTCTCTGAATGGGGAGACAGAAAGGAGGGATGTTGAAGAGGTCCACAGCTTGGATCTCATAACTACTTTCCATGGAGCACCCTGCTCCCAACACCATGATTCCCACTTGCTGAATTATTTATAGTTCCCTGAATGCTTTTCTTTCTTTTGCCACTGGGCTTTTGCACATGCTACTTCCTTTGCTTTGAACACCATTTCTCTGGCTTTTAGTCAGGCTGGCACCTACTTCCTCCAGTTTTCAGGATGCAAGCAAGGTGTTACTTTCTCCAGAAAGTCTTTTTGCCTCCACTTCTGAAGTTCCACAGAACTATGTGCTCATTTTTATAATGGCATAACCACTCTACATTTTAATCTGTTTTCTTATCCATTTCCCTTGTTTGCCTTTATCTGATTTATTGTCTTATGTTAAGCATGTAGCATTTGTCTATTCAATGAATGACCAAACAAATGAGTAAATTTTTCATTGTTCCTGAAACACATGCTTATCAATGACTGTGCCTTCTCTGTATGTCATTCCAAAACTAAACTCTTCATTTTTCCCTACTCCTCCCCACCCACCAGTAAATCTCTTCCTCCTCCTCTCCTGTATCCACCTCAGTAAATGGTACCTCTGCCCACTGGCTCCTACTAGAAACTTGAGAGTTTCTCATGGTTCATTTGTTCATTCATCATTCATTGAGCACCTGCTCTGTGCCAGGCACTTTGCTAAACAGTGAGGACATGGCCCCTGGTTTCATAGAGTTCACTGTCCAATCAGGATTAACTTTCTGGTGGCTCTTCATCCCATCTCTGAAAAGAACTGTAGGAAGACCACACGCTGCCTGCCCATCCATGCTGGATCTCACCCACAGGAGGGCAGGATGGTGGAGAAGAAAGTGCCAAGGCTTTGGTGTCAGGAAGAGGTGGGCTTAAATCCAAGCTCTTCTTTATGCTGAACCAGTTTCATTTAATGTTCCTCCTTAACAAAATATATAATATTTTAAAATATAACATGAAACGCCTACTCAGTGCTTGGTGTTGCACAAGGTGTCAATGACTCAGTGTTGAACAAATGAGACATCGTACTACCTTCACAGAACCTATGCTTAGTGGAGAAGCAGACATTAAACAAACACACAAGACAAACATATCACTACAATTCATCATAAACACTTAAAGATAAAGATAATAAATAGAAAAATAGGGGCCATTTTTATTAGACTGGGAAGGGTTCTCTGGGGAAATGGCATTTAAGCTAAGATCTGAAGCATAAGGACATAGCCATGTGAAGAGGTGGGTGGGATGCAAAGACCTCAAAGTGAGTGGAGAGTCAGAGCAGACAGGGAGCAAATCTTGCTGGGTTAAGGATTATGAGCTTGACTCTAGGGACCATGCATCTTAAAGAGATTTCTGGGTTGCTTGGCAGAGAGGCTGAATTGGGAGGTGGAAAGAATGGAAGAGAGAAATCAAATAAGACTATTTCAGCAGTAACAGAGGATAGGTGCTGACGGCCTAGTTGGGGGAGGTGCCAGAGAAGCAGGGTAGAAGTGCATGTATTTGAGATAAGTTTTAGAGATAGCATGGTTGGGATTGAGTGATGTGTCAAATATGGGGCTGAGCAAGAGGGAAAGGTCAAGAATGTTTCTGGTTTCCTGTGCAAGCAAGTAGATGGGGAGATGGCATGGGAATAATGGAGAAGGAGCCGATTTGGGAGTAGGGGAGGTGAATTATTGGCAGAATTCTGAACAGGTAGGTCAGAGTGTCTGTCAGAGATCTAAGTGGCAGATGAGGGCTTCAAAGAAGGGTCTGAGGTAGACTTGCAGTGGGAGGGGCGGGGGGACAGCGGGGAGTGGGGGGTGGGAGAGGACTGAGGAGTAAAGGGAGGGTGAAGGAATTCATTCATCTCTCTGAACCACATTTTCTCCTCTTCTAAAGTGGGAGCAGTCACATGAAATGAGACAATGTAAAAACCACCTGGCCCATAATAGGCACTCAATAAATACTGGTTTCTTTCCTTTCTCTTCTTCTTTCCCTCTAATTTATTCCCACTTTTCCTCTTAGTGGCTCATCAAGCCCTTTCCCTTTCTCACTGTCCCTATACATTGCGCACAATTGTCACAAAGGTGAGGAGAGTGAACTTCTTAGAAACTGCGAAGGAACTTAGGGCCAGGATTAGTCGACTTAAAATTCATGCTTCCAACAATTATGCTCTGCCATCTGCTTGGAACACCCTTCCCTTTGCTCTTCCGCTGCTTAGCAAACCTCTGTTCTCCCTAACGAACCATTTCCAGTTTTGCCAACTCTGTGACGTCTTTCCGAGGTCTCTAGCTGATTTGGGTGCTTGCTTCTTCTAGGTGGTGCTGCAACTTGCTCATACATCCATTTTGGCACGTACCATAGTGGAGTGAAATGGTCTCTTTAGCTCTTTAGCTGTGCTGTCTCCTCTGTGGACTATGAATTCCTTTAAGCAGAAACTTTTTTTTTTAATATTTATTTATTTTTGGGGGAGCGCAAGCAGGGGACAGGCAGAGAGAGGGGGCAGAGGATTTGAAGTGGGCTCTGTGCTGACAAGCTGACAGCAGTGAGCCCGATGTGGGGCTCGAACTCACACACTGCGAGATCATGACCTGACCCAAAGTCAGACACTCAACCAACTAAGCCACTCAGGTGCCCCAGGCAGGAACTGTTTTTAAACCTCTGTATCTCTAGCATTTAACTTAGAGTAGGCAGTCTATTAAAAAATGTTGCATGACCTCGAAGGCTCTGAGATTCCATAATTTTAAGCAAAAAGTTTAGATGAGTGAAAAAGCAAGCACCACCCACAGCTCCTTTGCTATCCTTTTAGGAGGGTATGCTGTAACAGCTAAGATCACGTCCAAGGGAATCAGGCTAGTAGGTTTTGGCATCTCATCTTTAGATCAACATGCTGCGTTGACTGGCAAGCCGAGTGGTACTGAGAGGCACCTGCAGCCAAGTCATTATTCCAGATCCTAGTGAAAGGACTCTATTTTAGGAAAATGCATGTAATTTATAATTTTAGTAGTCCTACACAGAGGTAATATAGGAGGACAAGGTTATCATCTCTGTGCTAAATGTCAAAGAAGGAAAGTTCTGTAAGCTGCAACTATTTCCCTGGACTCTTGGAGGATCTACAGAGCTTGGAGAACCCTGAGGTTGCCAAGAGAGACTTCTCATATTTTGTGATTTTTCCTTGATGGATGCCAGCCATTTTTTCCTTTACTAACAATCTCAACTCAGCATATAAAGGGAAAATAAAAGGGAAATGACTTAAATAGTTATGTCTGAAAGGATTTGACCAAACAGGATGCCTGGAGTAGAGTAGCCATTCCATAAATATTGGTACAAATAAATGGTTCTAAAACCCCAAATGCCTCAGTTTTTCTTTTAGAACCTGTACTCTGACCATAAATAATCACTTCATCCTCTCTGCTCCTAGAGCACATGAATCTTATGAATCATTTACATCACTTGCTATTATTACTGTACTGAGCACATGTACCATACCCTATATTATTCAAGAACCGTCCACTGAATTGTATTGACTCATCATCAGTTGTCATCTCAGTGACTGCCACAGCTCTAGATTCTAGCCTCTGCTGCCTTTCTCCTACCCCACTGCAATGCCCAGATTCCCCTTCTGGTCTTGGAACCTCTACTTTGCCTGGGTTGAAATTTTCTTCAATTAATTAAGGTAAAATGGAAAGGACATAGAATATTGCCTGGTCTCTGTTGCTGGTACCTATACATCCCCCCTCTATCCCAGTCTTCTGGACTCTCCTTTCAGAATTGGCTCCCACCTCCACAGCAACTCCCCAGCACAGTCCTTGCTAGGTCTTCCCTTTCTAACTTTGTTCCCACGACTGACCCATTCCCAAGGACAGGTTCTTGCCCAGCACATTTCCTAGCTCCTTCATTTCTTTACTCTTGTTGGACATGCCAATCTTTGCCTCTGGAGCTTGAGAGGTTATTGTAGAGGTCGTGCATACAACCAGCAAAAATGATGGACTTCAGAACCTCTAATGCTGTTCCCCAGTCTGAGATTCTGAGATTCTGGTACTTCACCTTGAGCTCACCTGAAGAAAACATTTGATTTAGTTTCATTTGTGCATCTCATTACTACTTTAGCCAAAGGGTATATATTTTTTGAAAATCTAAAAAGTAGACAGATAGCTGACTAGTTCTCAGCTTAGCCCATACATTATGCTTAAACAGGGAGCTGCAGTCTATCTTGCAAGCCCCAACTGGACCAGTCTACACTGGAAATGGTCATTAGCATTAAAGAGTTGATTGGAGTTTGACTATAGAGTTTCTAGTACAGTTCCCAATGGAGAAAGTCTTAACTACTCCGAATAAGGGATGAACACCTAATGTTCTAGTTTCATTGCCACCTCAGAAGTCTTCCTGTCAGGCCACATTTCCAATGAGCAATGAAGAATCAATTATCTGAATGTTTTAGTACCCAAGACAAAAGTCTTATTTCTCAGCATTTTATACTCAGGAAGGTGTGGTCTTCCAACACAGCTACTGTCTCAATATAATTCTGTGATTCTGGGCCACCCATTGAACAAATACTGAAAGACCGCTGTATGCTGGGCACTGTGCTGGGTGCTGGGATTATGGCACTGAACAAGATAAACAAAGTCCTTCATTCAAAGGGCTCACAGTCTGGAGGAGTGGGAGTCAGACACTAAACAAATATAATTACCCAATCTATTACTTGGTTATATTTAGGATGAAGTGCTACAAGGATAAATACAAGATGCTAGCTGACTATATATTGGGTCTGAACAAGCAATGCTAAGGCAAAATTGTTAAGGGTGGCCGAATGGCTCCCTTTTCCTGCCTTCTTGTAGGTTCCTTCTACTTCTGAAAGAGAAACTTCCAAAGCTAACCAGTGCCTCTAAATGAGTAAGGGAGAAAATAGAAGGCATTGACAATGCAGGTATAAAATGCACATGTACCTGTGCAGACAGATGCATGGCCATGTGTACATACACATGTACACACACACACACACCCAGCAAAAGAAAACCCATGAAACATGCCCTGAGGGGGAGGAAGAGGAAGAAAAAAAATGAAATCCAAACAGTCTTTTTCACCCCGAAAACATATAATTTTGTGTAAATTTTTACTTTAAACATCTCTCTTTTCCTGAGCTGTGATATGGGCCCTGTCAAAGCCAGGGCCAATTACTGCCATTAGGTTCCCATCATGTCACTGCTTCTTCCCCGTCAGGAAGGCCCTCGCCTCACAGGCCTATAATCTGCACTCACTTTCGCTCCATCACTTTCAGAAGGAACAAAATTGTTTTGTGTGTTTTTTTTAAAAGGGCCTTTATTTGGCCCCTGTCAACTCTGAAAAGAAGAGAGAAAGAGAGAGAGGGGGAGAGAGAGAAGAGGAGAAAGAAAGATTGTTTAAGTGTTTAACCATGAGGCTGCCAACAGGAAGCATGGTGAGAGGAAGCTCAGCACTCCTAAGGGTCCAGGCTTGGGGACCACTGGGCCTTGTCCCCCTTTTTGGAGTTCTTTCTACTCCCAGAAGAGCTCTTCTCACAGGTGCTGATCTCACAGCTTGAAGACTCCATCTGAAGACATCCTGAGAGACTGACCTGACTATATGAACTACCAGAACGCTACTAAGGTCACAGGCAAGGAAGAGGGGTAATCTTTTTGGGCTCCAACCCTCCTATGTCACTGGCTGTGGTGGGGGCAGTGGGCCAGAGAGGACCCTCAGGAACACTGAAGAAGCTGTTAGCAGAAAGTAACTTGAAAGCTGGTCCATTGGGACAGTCCTGCTAAGAATGCGGTTGGCTCGGTCCTTCCCTTAGCTCAGCGGGGACATTCTGCACACACTCTTCTCCTCGGGTCAACTGACTACTCCAGGAGCACCGTACTCACTATTGGGAAACTGTCTCTTCATCTCCCTCCATGGGAAGAAGCCAAGGCCCACGCACCACCTGAGACAGCTGCTCCTCCTGCACAGGAATATTCCACCTTTCCGAAATCTGCAGACAGTTATCACACCCCTAGCCTGGCCAGGCAGGCCCAGCACGCCACTCCACTCCCGCCGCCTCCGTCGTCACTTAGCCAAGCTAAACAGATTTAGCTCCTTTAATCTTTCCTCATTAGCTGGCAATCTGGAAAGGAAACAAATGCTCACCCCATACAGGTTCAAGCTGTTGCTTTAACCTTGTAAAAGCGTGCAGGGCTCTGGGGCTGTGGAGTCAGTTAGGATCATTACCATGAGAGGCCACTCCCTCTCAGCCGCCTGGTAGGGGCCTTCCCCACTCTTTCTGAAGCCACACCAGACTGTCACCTCCCCTCTAGGCCTGAGAGCTATGCACCCAAACTACTTTGTGCAGGTAGCCCCCAAAGCTAGGTAGCTTCCAGCGCCTTCCTATGACTCTCTTGGAAGAGGAGGGGTAGTTTCCCCCGGAAAATCATTTGTTGGAGTCGATCTGGTCCCCACCACACACACATATGTAGGTGCTCACGCTGATGACTTCTTCAGGTTCCTGTGTTATCCTCAGCCACATCTACCTATAAGTTTCTTCAGTGCACACAGTTTCCCCACCACCCTCCTGGGTCCAAAGTGAGACCTTGTCAATGGGTTCAGGATCTTCTGTTCATTGGAAGGGTATCCTTCTCCCTGAATGGATTCTCTGCCTCCAATTTTTCCTTTCTGTGCAGACTTTACCGACATGACTACACCCCTGGCAAAAACCTGAACCTGTTTTAACAACAGCCACTTGTGATACACCCGTTACAACACATCTGTTGTTCTGTTTCCAATTTGATCACTTAGTATTATTCTGTTTGGTGTGGTTTGGCCCTTAGGCACACTTAACACACACACACACACACACACACACACACACACACACACACACACATGCACGCACGCACGCACGCACATACTGCTCTTAGTTCTATTTTCCTCCCGAAGATGACAGATTCTCTCCCCTTTTCACTGTATCTAGCTCCAAACTAACTGGATGAACATTGTGAGGACTGTTGTACCATTTTTTAGAAGTCACATCCGTTTCACTTCCCCAGGCTCCTGATGGCCCCTTTTACTTTCTATGATTTTCCAGACATAATTATAAGTGGTTCAATCAGCTCCCCGCTTAGCATGTTCCCAGAACACTAGCCTTAATACCTCATGATGGATGTCATCCTGGCTTGCTGATTTGTGAAACCTTTACATTTTCTGAGTATTCTCCTACCTGCTTTCTATCAGTAACGATTTTTGCACAGTCTGCATTTACTTCCTAATTATCCAAATTCCTTTTTGTCATTTTTCTTTTTAAAGACTGATCTAAAAAATGAGCTGAGTATCTCTGCCCTGTAGGAGGTAAGATGAATCTCCCACTTCTCCTCATTTATTAAGGGTCTATATGCTCACTGGTCTTTCCCCCACCTTTCCCTTCCCCTCACCCTCAATATATTGCAAAACATGTTTACTTGCTTTAACTCTTCATTAGTTCAAGTTTCTCTCCACCTCTTCTGGTTTGTTCTCTTGCCTACAGTCCCCAGGATCTCTCCTCTGCTGTCTACCAAAGACAACCCTTTTATTTTGCTGAATGCTAGGGTGACCTCACCCAAAGCTATTCTAGCAGGCAAAACCTTTTTTTTTCTCTTATTCTGTGTCAGAACTGGCTGCAGTTCTTAGCATTCTTCCAGCCTTCTCCTTCTCAGGGCTCCAAAACTGGACTGGCATCTTGGAATATAGGGGAAAATCAGAAGTTGGCTACCTGCTTTCCCTGCCTCACCTAAAAGACCTCAACCGTCATTCCCATTTTCTCCTATCCCTTCCCTGAAAGCGTTCTCTGCGCCATTCAGCCTCTCTGGCTTCCATTATGGGGTTCTAAAGAAATTTTCTAGATGTCAAAGCAATACTCAGTCCTCACTTTTACCTTTGGAAAGACTTGGCTTTCATTTTGCTCATTTTGTCTGTGAGTTGTGACCTTTCCCCTTTCTCCTTTCATTCAGTCATTTGTTCATTCATTCAACATGTATTAAGTCCTTGAGTGCCTACCACAAGCACTGGGGATGGAGTAATGAACAAAATGGCAGGATACCTGCTCTCACAGTTCTTAAGGTCCAGTGGAGGAGAGACATTAAATACTCTCTGAGTGCTATGAGAAAGTAAGACTGGAGGACAAAATTTACATTGGGAGGACAAGAAAGGCTACGTTAAGCAGTAAAATTCACAGAGATGGGAAGGATGGGTAAGAGCTGGATGAAGTATACGCTAAGATGCTGAAAAGGAAAGTTGGAGTGTTTGATGAACCAAAGGAAAAGTAGTTGACTGCCTACAGGGTAGGGGAGAACGCCCTGAGCTGAGGCCAGAGAATAGTGTCCTAAACTGAGCATGAAATTCAAGACAAGGAACAGGCCCAGGAAAGAAAATTATGCTCCACTGTGCCCTAGAAGAGTTGAAGGACAACTCATTTCCAAAATTTTGAAATATTCTAATATCATGTACCCTATTGCTCTGATGAAAACCAGGGCTGGGAAAAAAATAAAATGAAACCATTGGATTTATTCTCTCTTTTGCCTTAGCTAACTCAAGTGACCTTCCTGATTTTCTCACTTATAAGTGGGACTCTATACTTAGTTAAAGAAAATTGCAAAAGATACAATTTCATGAAACAATTCTACTCTGGAGAGAAGGTAAGGGTAGGAGGAATGAAAGTTTTGGGATCTTTGGAGATGGATGGGCAATTTGTAAGAGCCCCCTAGGTGATGCTGATGTACCATCCAAGGGTTAATTTTTCAAAATTAACCTCTCTTGAATCCCAGTTTCCTTATCACATAAAAGGGATTAACCTTATCCACCTACCCCCACAGATTAAAAGAAGACTCACATGAGTCTTGAAAACTACAGAGTGGTCTTCAGGTACTAGTAGTCAGAATGGTGAGAGAAGTCTTCACTAGGCAGACCCAGGAAGAGCTGGGGGTCCTATAGTTGCTATGTGGCCTAGAGGGAGGAAGAGAACAGCAAAGCCTGAAGAAGATCTGTTCCCAGAGCCTCAGGAAGATGGACGAAGGAACAGGACATGGGATGCAGCATTGGGGATGTGAGAATGGTACAACTTGGACTCTTGGACTATGACTTCCAGCCATGTTATAGTCTAGATATAACGTATAGTCTTACGTTGCCACTGGAACAGGCTTGAAAAAGCCTTTGAGCACATCTAGGTCAAACACCGCATGAACAGAATCCCTTCTACAAGTGCTCTTCTATGTTCTGGGGCACCTGTCCCAAGAGCTGAAACTAAAAAAGCAAGACTTCTTGAGGAAAAGAAGGGGAAATGTGTAGAGAAACAGGGATAGCCATTAAGAGGGCAATTAAAGGGTAAAAAAGGTTCTCACTGCCCAGCAGTGAGTCTGTACTCCACCTGCTGACCCCATGCAGTTCCCCCATCTCTCCTTAGTGTGTGCCCTCTGGGGATACATGCACAAACCCAATCTACACAGGTGGGGCCTCAGGCCAAGGATACCAAGAGCTTCTCAGCATATTCACCAGAGGAGAGGGTCCCTGCCTGGCCTAAGGAAACAATCTCACTGCTCTCCACCCCCGCCCAACCCTGCCTCAGGAAGAAAGGTCACTCCCTCCTCCTCGGTCTCCACAGCAGCTTTTCAAAGGTTAAATTCAACCAGCCTGCTCCACCACCCCCCTCACGCCCACCCCCAAACAAGAGAGGAAAAGTTAATTGAAAATGCTGTTTAATTTTTCAGCTCCAGTGGATCCTACCCCAGCACAGATGGCTCCCCCAGGACTGTCTGTCCCGAGCCCATCTCCACCACTCCATTGCTTCCCCCCTCCCAAGCATGGGGGCAGAGGCGCAGCCAGCAGTGGCTCAAAGGGAGAAAAAAAGAAGGGGGAGTGTGTGGTGGGGGGGCACCTCCACACAAAAGAGCATTCTGAGCCCTTGGTTCCCTGGCCTAGGGAACAATGCTCCTGACTTGATCCTTTCATAAAGAGAGTTTCTGGTGTCAGGAGACAGCCGCCCAGCGCCCAAGCCGCCCCGCACAGGCCACTTCACTGCCCACCACCAACTGCTGTGCTGGCTGGGCTTCATTCCGCACCCCCCTCTGCGTCCAGCTGGAAATGAGTGCGGTACCAACCCCCACCCCTCTCCCCCACTCCGCTACTTGTTGCCCCCTAAAGGCTCTGACAGGGCCCCAGAGAGGCCAGCCAGCTGAGATGAAAGGCGAGGACTCTAACTGGATTACCCCAACCAGCCCCAGGACTAAAGAGGCCAAGAAGCCCTAATTAAAGCCATCCCCCTGCCCCCTTCCCCCCCACCCCAATCACCGCAGCATTTCTCCTTTCATCCCAGGTTCTCCACTTTGTTCAAATTTCCGCTATTGATGAGTTACTAGGCTCTGGAGAGGTGGGGTGAGTGGAGAGAAGTACAAATCTCCTCAGCCTCCTGTAGCTTAAAGTGCTGGCTGTCAACATGCTTGGACTCTGTTGTCCCTTATAGCCAAGAGGGAGAAACCCTAGGAGGGAGGAAAAGGAGCTTGAGGCAAGGGAGCCAAAGAAGGAGAAGGGAGTGGGCCTGAGGGTGAGAGGCTATCCTGGCTGCTGGTTGAATGGTGTCCTGCTATGCCAGGCACAGCCCTGTGGTCTGCCCTGATGACCAGCTATGTGGAGAAGAGCGACAGTGATTTCCTTCCCCAAGGGGAGCCTTGGGAGCTGGATGAGGGGGCTCTGCCTCGCTCATCTCCCCCTCTTTGTATCACCCCAAATCTCCCCCACTCCCACCTTCTCTTCCTTGCCCAGAATTAGCCACTTGCCTTTGGCTAGAGAGCATGATGAGGCATTGGAGCCTCCATGATAAACCCACAACACTGGTTCTGGGGTTTGCAGTAATCTGTTATCTCCTTTTTGATCTTCAAAAGCTCACAAGGCAGATATTTTTGCCTTCACTTTACAGATGAAATTGAGATGGAAAGATTCCAAGGAACTTCCATCATCACACGTTTACTACCATTGGGCAAGTCAGTGGAAAAACTAAGACAAGAACCCAGGCCTCCTGACTCCTACTCCAGTGTTCTCCCCCAGCCAAACTCCAGGAATGTCAGAGAGGCCCAAAGTTAAGCTGCAGCACCCTTTCCAGGGATTCTGGGCTTGCTCTTTGGGGAGAGGGGGTGGAGGTTTTACTTGGACCATCCCAGCTTGTAGGGCATTGCCAGAGGCTGAGTGATAACCCTGGGGGCCAACAGATGAAGGCTGGGAGCACCCACCTCTGGGAAAGCAAAAGTCTGTCCCAAACTAAGGGCCCCATGGCACTTGCCCTCCTTCTCCATTCCCTTGCCTATGATGACAGTCTTCCTGGGAGGACCAGGGAAATATGGGTAGTACAATGCCCTCAGCCTGCCTGCCTTGGTGTATGGCATGAGGAGAAGAGGAAGAGTCCCAGTGGCCACTGGAGACCATCCCCTATCCCACTATCAGGAAGTCGCTGGCAGACCCGGTCTTCCTGCACACCTGCCCTCTCTGACCACTGCAATGCCGGGCAGGACTGTCAAGTTGGTGAGGTGGGCCTTAAGGAGCCGAGTGTCCTGGTTGGTGCCAGTCCCTTGCCTCCATGTAAGAAATGAAGGGACAACCACCTCTGGGCTCTGATGCCCAGGCATTGCTTGGGCACTGGATCCATGCAGAGGAAGCCTTGGTGTTTGTGTCTATTCTTTTGTTCTGTCTTGTTTGCTGCCCAGAGAAGAGGTAAGGGATAAGAGTGCTCTTTTCTCCTAATTTTCAAAATAAGGGGGTAATATGGGACACCTTCCTGAGGTGTCAAGGGTGGGGGAAAATGATTCTACCAACCAGAGTAGGGCGGAGACTGGGCAGGGCATGGGGGGAGGGGAGCGGAGAGGATTGGAGGGAGGTCAAGGGAGAAACGAAGAAAGAGGAAAAAAGAAAAACCCAGCAGTGCGCCATGTCGCATTGTTCATGCTCAGCCCTTCAATTTGCTCTCTGCATTCTCCTGCCGTGGGGAGAATGTTACGCTGGCTTAAGGGACAAATCAGACACAAAATAAAGACCAACACTCAGCAGTAAAGCAATTATCGCAACATTTTATGCCAGGACTGTTCCTTTTGAAGGCAGCCTGGTGCTACCCGCATGTACCTTAACCCGTTCCTAATAACCATAAAGTTACCATTATTTACGGTACAAGACATTAAATAAATAATGCAAACTCAGGCAGGCGAGCAGTCTGTGCAGAGCCGGGCAAGGAGGCTTCCCTGCTGTGAGCCAGCCGCAGGGGTTAACAGACGATGGAAGGGACACTCACAGCAACCTGTCTAGGCCTCACTCTGCCCTCTCCCCCAGGAGCCCATGAAGAGTCAAGAGGGCACACGGCACAGCAAGCCAGAAGGGAAGGAGAGAAATTAGGTAAAGCCTGACACTGAGCCTAACCAAGAGGGAATCCAGCCAGAACTGATGTGGCTCATGGACTTGGCCAGAGTCCTGTTTCCTTGATGTTTGCCTGGGAGGGATCCAGCACCTAGAGGAACTCCGTTGAAATGGTGTGGTAAAGAGGAACGAACATGAGCTCTGAGGCCAGTCAGATCTGGGTTCAAATCCTGCTGTTACTCAAAAGCTAGTGGACCCTGAACAAACTCTGGTTTCCTTAGAGATAAAACGGGGGAAATAACATGTAGTTTCAGGGGTTGCCTTGAAAATAAAGGAAATGAATGTAAAGCAGGGAGCACGGTGCTTTGCACTTAACATCTACTTAATGTTGATTTTTCTTTCCCTCTGAAAGGAATTCTTAGCTTCACTTTTATAAATTAAGACTGGTCATGGGATTACAGCAATCTGAAATGGTCCTGAGGACGCCAAAAGTTTCTAGCTCAAGGTAAAAGGGAAAGCTGGGAGTGGGTAAAGAGGCCAAAGAGACAGATTGGATAAAAGGCTAGATGCTAACCTTCTTGAGGCAGCAATGGTCACGTGGCCTCCAAAGAGAAACTGTCAATCTATGCTGAGAAACATACTGACACCAAAGAGATGCAGGCACCGGGGGCTCTTAAGCCTCATTCCTGAGATGTCACAGACTATCTGCAAAATCAAATATGGAAGAGGGGAGTTTGCCCTTTCCCCTGTCCCATTCTAACCAGCTCTTCATAACCCGTGTCCATCCAGAACCCCAGAGAATCACACTGCATTAGGTGTTATTACAGCCTGGATTCCTGACAGGAATCTCAAAGGAACCAGCCACACTGAGTCGCCACTCTGCGCCTCTGCCAGCTCCTCCTCCTTCTGCCAGGCCCTATTCTCCGAATGTGAGCACAGGAGGCCAGTGAGGATCAGAAGGGCCTGGACCCCAGGTAGTCACAATTACGTGGTCCTTAGAGCTTCTGTATGACAGCCATTCATGTTCATACCCTTGGGCGGATGAGCCCATGACCTAACCCAAAGACAGGTGCTGGGCTGGACTGGCCCACTGTCTTGGCTTCTACTCAGAGGGGGTTATTTTTGAGGCACATCAGGATTATCTAAGAGAAACAATGTTGATCAGCATGCTTAGAATGTTAGGGAGCATCAGAATCAGTTGGAGAGCTTGTCAAAACACAGATTGTGGGCCCAAACCCAGAGTTTCTGCTTTAGTAGGTCTGGAGTGGGGCCTGAGGATTCGCATTTCTAAATTCCCAGGTGATGGCTGACACTCCTGGTCCAGGGACCAGGCTTTGAGAATACTGGCCTAGAAATCTGCCTCTGCTTAACTTTCCCAGTGCCCTCTCTTCACCTCAGGCCTGGTCCTGACAGATGGTGGAGGTGGGGATGGAGGTTGGTGCTGAGGGGTCTGGGATTATTTTTTGGCTGCAAACCAGATGGAGAATTAAATCAGAAAAATACTTTTCTGTGTGTCATCAGATGAAGGGCAGCACAGTTATGGACATCTTTTAACACGCAAATTTGTGCGCATACAAAAAATGGGTACATTCCTCTTTTATTTTCTTGAGTCAGGATTTGGAGTCCAAGCCTCTTCTTGTTCCCCGGGGTGAGTTTTCATCTCTGGAATGGTTTTCCTTTGTAAACATTTCAAATGTGCCAGAATCAAAGACAAAAACGTGAATGTAATCTTAAAAAAACTAATTCACACATAGTTCTGTAGTATTCTTCTGTTACATGAAATTAGATGTGATTTATGTTACAATGTGTTGTATGGTGCGGTGATATTATCTCATTGGATTATAATTATTTTGTTAATGTTTTTCTGTTCTAGAAGGTGAGCTCCTTGAGGGCAAGGGACAGTTCTTATTCCCTCCTGTCTCCAAGGGGTTGGTATAATGTTTAACACAGGAATGTTTAACAGATATTTAATGAACCAATATCTGTTCCATGAGGAAGAGGCCTAATACCGTGTACATGTTTATTAAATGTAAAAATGAGAATAAGTCCATTGACCCAATTCTCCTTCTTTCTTCCTCAGGCCCTTTTCCTCTCAAATATTTCCAGGCTGGAGCTCAGGGATTAGTCTGGGGGTATCATTGGCAGGTCCGTAACCTGTGGAGCTCAGAGCACAGAGTGGTACCATTTGGAGAACTGACCATCCCGTTAGATTTCTCCACAAGGATTCCCAGAACACCAGATCATGCTGCAACCTTAGCCAAGAGCCTTATAAAGTGTGTGTGTGTGTGTGTGTGTGTGTGTGTGTGTGTGTACTTCTGCCACAAACTCAGGGAAGGGGAAGACCTGAGGACCTTGCCTGTCTGTCTTCCCCAAGGTGCTGAGCTGGGGAATGGCTGGCCCCCACACCCTACTCTGAGCTGCAGCCTGTTTTGTAGCCAGGGCTCCCTCATTCTTTCTCTTTTCTTGCTGCTCCAAAGACTACTACAGTTCCATGTTTTTATGTTTTATTTTTGGAGGAGTTAGGATGCCAGGGAGGGTCAAGGGAGGCCCAGAGCAGGGAAAACAGCTGGTTCTTGACCACCAGGAGGTCCTAAACCACCCTCCCCCTTAACCTAAGCCTGCACAAGTCACAGAGTCAGTCCTAGCAAAGGCGCTGCCTCAGGGTGATTGGGGGTGGGGGAGGGGGAGAGGGAGGGAACTTCATTCTTTGGTGGCTTAAAATAAGTCAAAGGCTCCATAAGGCTTGCAAAAGGAATGAGATGTCACAGACTGCCCTGCCCTGCCCTGCAGTGCTTCCCTGCCGACCAGGTTCTTCTGCTTCTTCCCAGTCAATAGCCCTGATTCTTCTCTGCCCTGCACTCCTCAATCCGCTTCCAATGGAGGGAGATGGGACTCCTGCGCTTTTCTGCTCTCCTATCCCAGCCTTTCTGCCAGCCTGGGTGTCCCACAGCTGACTGGCCTGCAAGCAGGACTTCATCTTCAGAACCCACCCCCTCCCCCTCGACTTTAGCATTAACCTTTCTCTCTCCTATAACAAAAGCCAAACTCTTTCAAAGCCAATCTGATTGAAATTCAAAAACTTTCCAGGGCCTCAGCACTACTCTCTACTCCTCCCCATATTGACAGCCGGTCACCAGCCACCCCCCCCCCCATCCCAACCTTCCAACCCTTCACCCCCCCAGCAATGCATAAAATAGAGAGACAAAGGGCTCTCCCACCCCCTTTCCCCAAGCACAAGACTCTCTCTTTGTATCATTGTATCACTTGAGGCTGGTGGAAAAGGAGAGCTGGCTCTGGGCTCTCCATTGTCTCTGGCTACCCCCACCCCCACCCCCACTGCCTTCTGCAGCTTGGAGGCCTAACGCTGGGCCCAGTTTAGTTGACCAAACCAAGAGAAGTTGGGGCCTCTATGGAGGCTCAAGGCCCACCCTCTGACGAAAGGAAAAAGAGCCAAGAGCAAGTCTAGGCCAAAAGGGGGCCTGGCCCCATAGCTCCCTAGCCACATATCCTAGGCTTGAGGGTGAACCTAGAACAGCAGACCCAAGCTTGCTCCCTTGTTTTCCTGGACACCAGATGGAGATCCTCCCTCCCTCCTTCCTCTTTAGAGACTTACTCCCTCCCTCTGCTGCAAGAGCGATTAGAATGGTCTGGCAGGCTCTGGAGAGGGGAGGGGGCCCAGGTGGTAGCCAGAAGGCTATTAGAGAATGGAGAAAGGCAGCCTGGGGACACCTCCCTGAGCAGAGTGGCAGCCAAGGGGGTGGGGGAGGAAAAACCTAAACAATTTTCATTTAATTAATTACTTCAACAAGTATTTATTGAGCATTTATCATATAATCATATGCTCATTGGGGAAATGGCAGTGAACAAAATAAAGTCCCTCCTTGCAGAGCTTACTACATTCTAGTGGGAGAGAGACAATCAACAAATTGAATCAATACATAATATTCAGATATAAGTCTATATAGAAAAATAGAGCAAGAAAAAGGGCTAGAGAATGCCAGGTGGGAGTTACATTACATGAGGGGAGGGGAGAGTGTGTAATGAAGGCAGGCCTCCTGATACAGTCAGAATTCAGCCAGAGACCTACCTGGAGGAAGTGTCTGGGAAAGGAGGATCCCAGCCTCAGGGAACAGCAAGAGCAAAGGCCCTAAATTATTAAGGAAGAGAAAGGCTGAAGCCATGAGATCAAAGGAACACTGTAAGCTTGAGATTAGAGGGGAACAGGGAGGCCAGATAATGTAGGGTCTCTTAAGCCTTGATAAGGGGTTTGGATTTTACTCTGAATGAGTGGGAAGCCAGAGGGGTCAGATAATTTGATTTATGTTTTAAAAGTTCCCAGGGCGAACCCAGAAATGGGGAGACCTTATCAGGAGACTGTTGCAATTACCTGGGTGAGAGATGATGGTGGCTTGGACCAGGGACTGTGGTAGAAATGGAGAGAAGTGGCCAGATTTCGGATATATCCTGGTGGTAGAGCCAACAGGATTTGCTGGTTGGTTTAATGCAAGGTGTCAGAGGATGGAATCAAGGATGACTTCAGAGTTTGGGGCCTGATCCAAATGGGAGACTGAAGTCACCATTTACTGATATGGCAGAGATAAAGGGGATACTTGTTTGGGCCTGCGCAGTTGGAAGCATGAGTTAAGTTCTGGGCTTATAAATCTGAGCTGCCTATTAGACATTTAACTAGAGATGTCCAGTAAGCAACTGGGTACATGGATTTGAAGTTCAGGGGAGAGGTCTGGGCTACAGATGTACATCTAAGAGTCACCAGCACAAATCTGGTATTAAAGTCATGAGACTGGATGACACTGCCTGGGATGGGAGTGTAGATAGAAAAGAGAAGATATCTGTGGGCCAAGTCCACGGGTACCCTAAAGTTTAGAGATCAGAGAGAGGAGGAGGAACAAGCAAAAGAGGAGCAAGCAGTGAGGTAGGAGAACTAAGGGAAAGCGGTGTCCCAAAAGCTAAGTGAAGAAAGGCTGGGAGCAGGGAATGGTAGGTTGAGTGTGTTGTGGACTGAGGATTGGTCCATTGGATTTGGCAATAGGAGAAGTCACTAGTGACCCTGACAAAAAGTCATTTCAGAGGAAAGACTGGGGAAAATCTGACTAGATAGGGTTTGAGTGAAAATGAAAGGAGAGGAGGGTGACAACAAGTGTAGACATAAAGGGGAATGGGACCAATGGAAGGGTTCTTTAGGCAGTGGTCAATATTACCACATGTTTATATGTTGACAGGAATGATCCAGCAGAGAGAGAAAATCTGATGATGAGATGGAGAGTGGACAACTGCTGGGACAGTGAACATCCTTAAGTGGAGGGACTGGGATCCAGAGCATAAGTGTAGGAGTTCTTCTAGAGAAGCATGATAAGTCCACAGGAACAGGAGAGAAAGCTACAAAATGGGTGCAGACACCGATGAGATGTGGTACATGAGATGGTTGTAACAGGTTGTAACAGGTAGAAATTATCTTCCAATTGCTCCATTTTCAATTAAGCAAGAGGCATTAATTAAATGAGAGGCAAGAATTAAGCAGAGAGAAGGCAAGAGGTGGACTCGGCCAGGGTTGGAGGTTAGCTAGGAGAGTATAATGAAAGAGAGAGGGGTAAGGGAATTGGCTGAGGGTACATACAAGGCAGTAAAAATGACAGTGGGCCATGAAATCTAAGCTAGGTTCGGAGAGAAGTTAGGGCATGATGTGGTGAGGGACACTGAAAAGCTGTCCTATGGGACCTATGTAGTATTGTCCCACTGGGGTGAGTATTGGGGCATTTAGAAGGAGTGAATTAGTGGTTTGTGGGAAGGATGCTTAAAATGGATATTACAAAGGGGTACAGTTATTGGTAATGACAAGGTTTTGGGATGAACTTCAGAGTCCCTGACTGAGGTAGGATGGAAGACAAGACTATTGGAAGAAAGAAGGTGTAAGAGCCGAGGTAGCATTAAATTGGAAATGGTTCTCAAAGTGGGGTCCTTGGACCAGCAGCACCAGTAATACTTGTGAACTTGTTAGAAACACAAGTCTTTGGGCTGTACTCAAGACTTACATGATTAGAAACTTGGAGGGTATGGCCCAGCCCTCCAGCCCTCCTGGACGATTTGATGATGTTAAAGTTGGAGAATTACTGGTATAGTGGATTTTGATGGATTGTGGGAATTGAAGGGGGGTGGTGAGAGTAGGGTCAGATTAGGGGAGTAGTTCTCAACCATGGTCACACAACATTAGAATCACCAGGAGAGCTCTAAAAATCCTAGTACCCAGGCCGTATTTTAGAGTTAATGAAATTATAATCTGTCAGGGATGGGGACCTTGAAGATATCAGTATTTTATATTTATTTATTTATTTATTTATTTATTTATTTATTTATTTATTTATTCATTTATTTTTGAGAGACAGAGAGCAGGGGAGGGACAGAGAGGGAGAGAAAGGGAGAGAGAAGGTTCTGCACTGTCAGTGTGGAGCCTGATGTGGGGCTCAAACTCACCAACCGTGAGATCATGACCTGAGCTGAAATCAAGAGTGGGACACTTAACTGACAAGTCACCCAGGTGCCTGAGGATACCAGTATTTTAAAAAGTTTGTCTTGTGATTCCAATATGCAGGTAAGGTTGAGAACCACTAGATTATGGGACATATAGTCCCATATGGTCCAGATGACGAAGGTGTCCTGGGAGCCAGGGGGCTTTTGTGGTGAGTGAAGTAAACAGAAAGCATGATGACATTGGTTCAGGTAGACTCTGGGGCAGAATGTGGTGGTGAGACTGGTTGTGCTGTCACTGAAGTTGTGACAGTATTATCAGCAGCACGTGGACCTCCAGAATTTCTACTTTATACCTGCCAATATGTCTTTCTCTTCTGGAAACCCAGAAGAAATGTTGGGAGGACAGATCTATAAATGAAAGAAATAGGGATGTTCACTGCCTACCAAATACACTCCATGGTAAATGCCGGCTTTCTTTGGGCATGCCCAGATCTAGAGAAGCAAGCACTGTCTGACCCAAGTTATGGCAAGGTCTCTGCTGATTCACTAATTCCAACCAGTGAGCTCCTGGCACACCAAGATTTACTCAGTTGGTTTCTGTTCTCATGGAACCACAAGAAACTTTTCATGTGTCAGGCATCTTGGCCTCCAGGTCCAGTCCAGATGCCTTGGGAGTTCAGATAAGAGAAGGAACATCATTAGCTTTGGAGAAAGATGTACCCTAAGAATTTAGGAGGCAACTTTTAACAGAAAAAAGGGGGACATGGAAAGGGGGTGTCTTGACAGCAGTATAATACGTGCTTAATAAAAAGATAATAAACTCAGGAATGAGGAGAAATATTGAATTTGGGGGAATGGGGGAGATTATCGTGTACTAGGGAAAGGGAGTAAGGATGATCATATATTCATGAAGTCTGGCCTTTATGGAGGAAGACTTGACTGTTGGAGATTATCTCATATAATAAAACAACACTAAGGCCAAAGAGAAGGATTATCACATGGTGGTGATGGGACAATAAGGGATTATCATACACAGGTGAGGAATTGCCATGCACTGGAGTCTGATCACACCCTGGGGAGGGAGACCTGATGTTCACTCAAGATTTTACATTATCCCACACAGGTGTGTTAGGGCCCAAGGGCATAAAGGACAGGTGATTTTATATAGCAAGAGCTTGGTCTCTAAGCATAGGGTAGAATGCTGGTGATGTGGGGGGTGGGGACAGAAGGAATTATCAAGTACATACGTGCCCAGAACCAATAAGACACTTGAGAACATACCCAGACTGTGGATAAGGTGGACACAACCAGAAAGGAGGAAACAGACACATGCAATATGTTGGTCATAACAGCACTGTTTTTAAAGGAACCTCCAGAGGTACTTCAGGAATTCTGAACTATAAGACTTGGAATTTATTTGAAAAGTGACACTAATGTAACTCTTGTTCTGCATCCAAGGAAAGGGCAGAAGTGGCCAGAGGAGAAATTGTCCTGAAGATCCTGCCCTCCCTCCTCAGGCCAGGAGACGTTACTGGCCAGGACGCGTCACCTTTGAAGCAACAGGCAAGTGGGCAGGAGGCAGGTGCACTGTCTTTCTGTTCATCAGGAGTTTGGAGGGGGGACCACAGGAAAGTGGAGGCACCTTTTGCGGCTGTCATGCTATAATTCTCAGCCCTAGCAGTTCCTTATGCTCTAGGGCTGGCTACAAACTTATTCAGCATTCCAAAGTGAATATGCTTGATTAAGTTTTAATTTTAGCAACCTGCTAGGTGAACAGAGGACACTGTTTCATTGTTGGGGGTGGGGTGTGGAGAAGGAAGAGCTAGAATAATAGCTGGGCTCTGGACCATCAGCCCACATCATACAAATCTATTACACAGCAGCACCACATGGCGCTAGGGAGGTGACAAAAGGCAAGGGTGAAAAGTAGGAGCTGCTGATGTGGCAAATCACCCTTGCCTCCTCCATGGTGCACACCTTTCTTCTCTTACGCCAGCTCTGCAGCATGGGGTTGTGAGGGGGCACTGACTCATTCATTTACACCTTCCCTTCTTCCCACAACATTCCTCATCCTGCAGGTTTTTAGCTAAAGCTGTTCAGAGCAGGTTTTTGCATTTCACTCATTCATTCATTCACTCATTCATTCTCATGCCATTTCATCTCTCTTCCAGTGATAACTCATCTACTTCCACAGCTTTAGTGACTCTAACTCTATCACCTGCCCAGACCCTTCTTCTGAATTCCATCTTGGTAAAACTACCCGCATCCCCAACATCACCAGGATTCCCCACAGGCACCTGAAATTCAGTATGTCAAAAGCTGAACTCATATATTCTCCCCTTCACATTAATTTGTCCTTCCATCTCAATGGATGGCCTTCTGTTCACCTAATCTATCCCGGAGTTACTCTTTATTCTCCACTCATAGCCATACTATTCTTTTTAAAGTACAAATCTACCGTGTTTCCTAAAACTTAAAACTCTTCAATGGTTTCCCATTGTCTTTAGGATTTGGTCCACCCCACATGGATGGCTCTTGCCTATCTCTCCAGCATAATCTCTTGTCACTGTTTCATTTATCCATTCATTCAGTGAACATTTACTGAGGGCTTACTATGTGCCAGACAGTATTCTAACTGCTGGAATACAGCAGGGAAAAAAATGGATCTCCATCCTGGAGCGCTGGCTATCCTGATTTACTTTCTGTTCCCCTCTCACCTCTGGGCCAGTATATACAAAGCGTACACTGCCTAGAAAGCTCATTGTCTTCCTTCTACCAGAAATCTCCCTGTTCCAGTTCCTCCTTGCTTAGCTAACCCCTACTCATCATTTAGGTCTCTCTCATTCTCCAGACTAGGTTAGGTTCCCCTAACTACACGGTTCTAAAGCAACTTGTACCAGCCCTATCAAAGCACTCACCACGTTTTATTTTAACTGCTTTTTAAGTTGTTTATATTGCCATGAGACTATACATTCTTTGAAGGCAATTTTCGACATTATCTTGTATCCTTAGTGCCTAGCATTGTTGAGTTAATTAAGTAGATATTTAATTATCACCTGTTCCATGCCAAGCATTGTGGGGAAGTCTGAGAATATTTATCTTGCCATCCAAACATACTTTCCTTTATTTTCTAAATCATATATATATATATATATATATATATATATATTTTTTTTTTTTTTTTTTTTTTTAAAGTAGGCTCCATGCCCAACATGGGGTTTGAACTCACAACTCTTGAGATTAAGAGTCGCATGCTGTATTGGCTGAGCCAGCCAGGAGCCCCCAAACACTCTTCTTTAAAAATATTTTATATTCTGTTCTTATTAATGGTGTTACCCATTGTGCCCAGGCACCCAACTTAGAAACTTGATCATGAATGTATTTCTTCTCACTTGTCCATAAATCAAAATCTTAGCTAAATCCAATAGATCCTGTAGCTCTGTAATGTCTTTAGTTTATCTCCCTCTTTTTTATTCTATTACTGTTCCAGTTCAAGTCCTCAGATTTCTTGTCTTTTGAAAAAAATTTTAAATGTTTTCATTTTTTGAAAAATGTTTATTTATTTTTGAAAGAGAGAGAGAGACAGAGAGAATGAGCGGGGGATGGGCAGAGAGAGACAGGGATAGGATCTGAAGAGGGCTCTGGCTGACAGCAGACAGCCTAATGCAGGGCTCCAACTAGTAAACTTTGACATCATGACCTGAACCAAAGTCAGATGCTCAACTGACTGAGCCACCTGGATGTCCCCTTTTTTTAAAAAAAATGTTTATTTTATTTATTTTTGAGAGAGAGAGTGAGAGAATGAGAGAGAGGACAAGTGGGGGAGGGGCAGAGAGGGGGGACAGAGAATCCAAAATGGGTTCGGTGCTGATGGCAGAGAGCCTTATGTGGGACTCGAACTCAGGAACAGTGAGATCATGACCTGAGCGGAAGTCAGATGCTTAATAGACTGAGCCATCCAGGCGCCCCTCTTGTCTTTTTTTTATATGTCTTTATTGAGGTGTAATTTACATAGCACATAATAGACTCATTTAAAGTGTAAAATGCAATGATTTGGGTATATTCAGAGAGAGTTGTGCAGCTATCACCACAGTGAATTTTAGAACATTTTTGTCACCCACCCCCCACAAAAGCCATACCTTAGAGTTATCACCCCCAATCCCCTTATGCCCCACAGCCCTACTACTAATCTACTTTCTGTCTCTACAGGTTTGCCTATTCTGGACCTTTCATATAAATGGAATCAAATAATACATGGCCTCTTGTGTCTGGTTTCTTTTACTTAGCATGATGTATTTAAGGTTCATCCATGTTATAGCATGTATCAGTAATCCATCCCTGTTTTTTTCCATCTTTATTGAGATATAATTGACACAGAACATTGCATAAATTTAAGATGCACATTGTGTTAATTTGATACACACATATTACAAAATAATTACCACAGTAGGGTTAGTCAACATTTCCATCACCTCACATAATTACCATTTCTTTTTCTGTGGTGAGAACACTTAAGACTTACTCCCTTAGCAACTTTCAAGCATATAATATTGTTAACTATAATCACCATGCTGTACATTAGATCCCCAGAATTTATTCATCTTTTAAAAAAATGTTTATTTATTTTTGAGAGAGAAAGAGAGGCAGAGAGGGGGTGACATAGGATCTGAAGCAGGCTCTGTGCTGTCAGCATAGAGCCCGATTAGGGGCTTGAACTCATGAACCACGAGTTCACAACCTGAGCTGAAGCCAGCACTTAACCAACTGAGCCACCCAGGCACCCCAATTTATTCATCTTATAACTGGATGTTTGTACCTTTTGATCAATATCTCTCCATTTCCCCTACCTAGCAGCTCCTGGAAACCACAATTCTACTGTCTTGTTTCTGAGTTTTGCTTTTTAATTATTTTTATTTTTATTTCTGTTTAAGTCACCTCTACCCACAACGTGGGGCTTGAACTCATGACCCCAAGATCAAGAGTCGCATACTCTACTGACTGAACAGCCAGGCACCCCTGAGTTTGGCTTTTTAGATTCCACATATAAATGATATCATACAGTATTTATCTTTCTCTGTCTGACTTATTTCACTTAGCATCATGCTCTCAAAGTCCATCCATGTTATTGCAAATGACAGGATTTCCTTCCTTTTTTATGGTTGAATACTATTGCATTGTATATATATTCAGCACATTTTGTTTATCCATTCATCTGTTGATGGACAGGTTGTTTCTATGTCTTGGCTATTATGAACAATGCTGTAATAAACATGAGAGTGCAGATATCTCTTTGAGATCCTGATTTCATTTCCTTTGGCTATATACCCCAAAGTGGAATTGCTGGATCATATGGCAGTTGTATTTTTAATTTTTTGAGGAACCTCCAAACTGTTTTCTGTAGTAGCTGTACCAATTCACATTCTCACCAACAGTGCCAAAGGGTTCGTTTTTCTCTACATCCTCACCAACACTTGTTATCTCCTGTCTTTTTGATGATAGTCATTCTAATAGGTGTGAGATGATATCTCATTGTGGTTTTAATTTGCATTTCCCTGATGATTAGTAATGTTGAGTACATTTCATGAACTTATTGGACATTTCTATGTTTTCTTTGGAAAAATGTTCAGATCCTCTGCTCAACTGAAAAACAATTTTTTAATGTTTATTTATTTTTGAGAGAGAGAGAGACAGAATGTGAGTGGGGGAGGGGGAAAGAGAGAGGGAATCTGAAAAAGAGAATCTAAAGCAGGCTCCAGCTGTCAGGACAGAGCTGGACAGGGGCTCAAACCTACGAGCAGCAAGATCATGACCTGAACCAAAGTCAGATACTTAACCGACTGAACTACTCAGGCGCTCCTCCTCTGTTCAATTTTTAATCAGACTTTTTTTTGGCTATTAAGTTGTAAGAGTTCTTTATATATTTTGGATGTTAACCCCTTAACAATATATGATTTGCAAATATCTTCTCCTATTCAGTATGTTGTCTTTTCATTTTGTTGACTGTTTCTTTTGCTGTGCAGTAACTTTTAGTTTGATGTAGTCCTACTTACTTATTTTTGCTTTTGTTGCTTGTGCTTTTGGTGTCATACCTAAAAATTGTTGTCAAGACCAATGTCAAGCAGTCTTTTTCTTTTTTAAAGTTTATTTACTTATTTTGAGAGAGACAGAGACAGCACAAGTGGAGGAAGAGGTAGAAAGAGAGGGAGAGAGAGAATCCCAAGTAGGCTCTGTGCTGCCAGTGCAGAGCCCAATATGGGGCTCAACCCACAAAGTCAAGAGATCATGATCTGATCCAAAACCAAGAGTCAGATGCTTAACAGACTGAGCCACCCAGGTGCTCCTAAAGGAGCTTTTTCTGTTTTCTCCCTGGAGTTTTATGGTTTCAGATCTTATATTTAAGTCTTTAATCCATTTATAGTTAAAATTTGTGAGTGGTGTTAAGATAGGGGTTCAATTTCATTTTTTTTTTTGCATGTGATTCTCCAGTTTCCCCACTACTGTTTATTTAAGAGACTTTCTCCATTGAGGATTCTGAGCTCCCTTGTCAAATATTAGTTGACTGTATATGTGAGGGTTTATTTCTGGGCTCTCAGTTCTGTTTCATTGCTCTGTATGTCTATTTTCATACCAGTACCATACAGTTTGGATTGTTATAGCTTTGTAGATAGTTTGAAATCAGGAAGTGTGATGCCTCCAGCTCTGTTCTTTCTCAAGATTGCTTTGACTATTCAGTGTCTTTGGTGGTTTAATACAAATTTTAGGATTATTTGTTCTATTTCTCTGAAAAATGTCATTGGAATTTTGATGAGGATTGCACTGAATGTCTAGGTGGCTTTGTGTAGTATGGACATTCTAACATATTAATTCTTATGATCCATAAACATGGGATATCTTTCCATTTATTTGTGTCTTCTTCAATTTCTTTCATCAAAGTCTTAGAGTTCTCAGTGTACAGCTCTTTCACCTCTTGGTTAAAGTTATTCTTAAGTATTTTATTGTTTTTGATGCTATTGTGAATGGAATTATTTTCTTTATTTCTTTTTCATATATTTCATTGTGAGTGTATAGAAACATAAATGATTTCTGTATGTTGATTTTGTATCTTATAACCTTACTGAATTTTTTGATTTGTTCAGTTTTTTTTTTTTTTTTTTTTGGTGGAGTCTTCAGGATTTTCTCTAAGATCATATCATCTGCAAACAGACAATTTTATTCTTCCTTTCTGAGTTGGATGTTTTTTATTTCTTTTTCTTGCCTGAATGTTCTAGCTAAGACTTTCAGTATGATGTTGAATAGAGGGGTGAGGGTGGGCACCCTGTCTCATTCCTGATCTTAGAGAAGCTTTGAATCTTTCACCATTGAGTATGATGTTAGCTGTGAGCTTGTCATGTGGCCTTTATTATGTTGAGGTATATTTCTGTTATACTCAATTTGTTGACAATTTTTATCATTAAAGAATACTGTATGTTGTCAAATGCTTTTCTGAATCAGTTGAGATGATTATATGATTTTTAATCTATTAATATAGTGTATCAGATTTATTGATTTGCATATGTTGAACCATCTTCATATCCCAGGGATAAATTCCACTTGATCATGGTGTATCATCCTTTTTTCTTTTTTTTTTAAATTTTTTTTCAACGTTTTTTATTTATTTTTGGGACAGAGAGAGACAGAGCATGAACGGGGGAGGGGCAGAGAGAGAGGGAGACACAGAATCGGAAACAGGCTCCAGGCTCCGAGCCATCAGCCCAGAGCCTGACGCGGGGCTCGAACTCACGGACCGCGAGATCGTGACCTGGCTGAAGTCGGACGCTTAACCGACTGCGCCACCCAGGCGCCCCTATCATCCTTTTTTCAAATGTGCTGTTGAATTCAGTTTGTGAATATTTTGTTGAGAATTTTTGCATCTATATTCATCAAGGATATTGGCTTATAGTTTTCTTTTCTTATAGTATCCTTATCTGGCTTTGGCATCAAGGTAGTGGTGACTTTGTGAAATGAGTTTGAGAGTGTTTCTCCTCTTTGAGTTTTTGGGAGGAGTTTGAGAAAGACTGGTATTAATGTTTCTTGAAATGTTTGGTACTTCATGTGCCAGCCATTTTTTTGGCTGAATACTATTTCACTGTGTGGATAAATCACATTTTGTTTATCCATTAATCACTTGATGAATATTTGGGTTGTTTCCACCTTTTGGCTACTATGAATAATGCTTCTATGAACATTTGTGTACACATTTTTGTGTGGACATATGTTTTCAGTTCTTTGGGGTATATATTTAGGAGTTAGAATTGCTGGGTCAAATGGTAACTCTATGTTTAACTTTTTGGGGAACTGTCAGACTGTTTTCCAAAGTGGTTGCACCATTTTACATTCCCCTGCATGGGGGCCAGGATAATCTTCTCTGTATTGCTCCAATTTTAGTATACGTGCTGCCAAAGTGAGCACGTTTTACATTCCCAATAGTTTATAAATGTTCTAATTCTCCACATCCTCACCAACACTTGTTATCTGACTTTTTGATTATAGCCACCCTACTGGATGTAAAGTAGAATCTCACTGTGGTTTCGATTTGCATTTCCCTGATAACTAATGATATTGAGCATCTTTTCATGTGTTTATTGAGTTTTCATATATCTTTACAGAAATAGCTATTCAAATCCTTTGTCCATTTTAATATTGAGTTATTCTTTTTATTATTGAGTTTACTTCTTTCTTTCCAATCTGGATGCCTTTTATTTCATTTTCTTGCCCAATTCCTCTGGCTAGACTCTTGAGTACAATGTTGAACATAAGTAGTGAGACTAGACTTCTTGTCTTGTTCTTGATACTCCCAATCTTTCATCTTTGAGGAAGTTCCCTTCTATTCCTAGTTTGTTGAGTGTTTTTATAGTGAAGTGCTGATGAATTTGTCAAATACGTTTTTTTTTTTTTTTGCATCTATTGAGATGATTGTATGGCTTCTGTCCTCTATTAATATGGTGTATTACATTGATTTATTTCAAATGTTAAACCAACTTTGCATTCCTGTTTGGTTATGGTGCATAATCGTTTTTAGATGTTGCTGGATTTTGCTTATTATAATTTATTGGGGATTTTTGCACATATGTTCATAAGGGATCTGTAGTTTTATTTTCTGGTGGTACATTTGCCTGGTTTTGGTATTACAGTAATATTATCTTCACAAAATGACTTGGAAAGGATTCCCTCCTCTTCTATGTTTTGGAAGAGTTTGTGAAGGATTGGTATTAATTGTTCTTTAAGTTTGGTAGAATTCACCAGTCAAGGCATCTGGATTTGGGCCTTTCTTTGTGGGAAGTTTTAAAATTACTACTTCAATTTCTTTCCTTGTTATAAGTCTACTCAGAATTTCTTTCTTTTTGAGTCACTTTTGGTAGTTCGTACTTTTCCAGAAACTTGTCTATTTTATCTAAGTTATCTATCTTTTTTGTCATACAGTTATTTACTGTATTCCCTCATAAAGCTTTTTTATTTCTGCAAGGCTGCTAGGGATGTCTCTCTTTCATTCCTAGATTTTGGTAACTTGAATATTCTCTATTTTTTTCTTATTCAGTCTAGCTAAAGGTTTGTTCATTTGTTGATCTTTCCAAAGAATCAATTTTTGGTTTTATTGATATTCTCCTTTGTTTTTTATTCCATATTTCATTTATTTTATTCTCTAATATTTATTATTTCCTTCTTTCTGTTTCCTTTGGGTTTAGTTTGCTTTCTTTTTTCTAGTTTAAGTTGAAAGTTTAGGATATCAATCTGAGATATTTCTTCTTTTTAAAATGGAGGTGTTTAAAGCTATAAATTTTCCTCTGAGCACTGCTTTAGCTGCATCTCTCAAGTTTTGGTGTGCTGTGCTTTCATTTTCTTTCATCTCAATTTCTAATCTCCCTTTTGATTTCTTCTTTGATACCTCATTATTTATCTTTAACTGTCCCTAGGAAACATACCCAGTATCTCCCTTTCTAGTTGATATTACACTTTGTTGCCCAAATAGTCTCATGAAGAACAATCTAGTTTAATACACATTTGTTGCATACCTACTATGTTCAAGCTCGGGTTTGGGAATATAAAAATGTTTAAGACAGTTTCTGAACTGAAGTAATTCACAGTACAGTGGGAGAGATGATCCTGAAACAGACAATTATAGGTTGATAAATTCAATGACAGACTTACTTTCAAAGTACAAAAGAACATAGAAAAGAAAGTAATTAGCTCTTTTTAGCAAAGTAAGTCTTACAATAGAGATAATTACTGAGCAGGGTTTTTTAAGGACATATAGTAACTCATTAGTTAGGCAAAATTATGAAAGACCATTTCCCAGGATGTGGAAACAGTAAGTGTAGACTTAGAGTTTCACAACTCTAAATATGGCATTCAAGACCATCCTTTCCCCCATCCTCAGTCTATGAGATTCTGGTGAAGCACATTCTTACCCTCACTCCACGATGATGGGTATGAACAGGCATAAGATAATCAGAGCATTATGTTGCCCTGGCCAAGGTGATTGGTTCAAGATGGCACAAGTCAAAGCTAAAAGCAGGCACTGGGACTTCAACTGGGATTTTGAGAAAAATGATTTGCCTTTCCATGCTGGAAAATGCCTAATGAATAGCTAAAAACCCAAGTTATCCTCACGTAGTTGAAACTAGGGAGATGGATGAGAGCCAACGGGGAGTGTCTGGCACATGACTCAAAAAATATTCATTGAACAAATGAAAGAATGAACAATGTGTAGAACAGAATTCTGAGGAGTACCAGGAATCCCAGCTGAAAGCCATCTCATCTTCCTCTGAGTTCCCACAACTTCTCAGAATTGTTCTTATGGTTTACCATGTTTGTTTCATAGTATAGGTATCTATAAATCTGCATTATCTGTTCTCTTAGTATCTAATGTTTTTCTGATCCTAACTACTTAAGATATCTATCTATCTATCATCTATCTATCTATCTATCTATCTATCTGATTTTATATTATCTGGCCATTGACTACCCCTTCAGCATCAACTTTTATCACTTCAGCAATATTTTAAAACTTTAAAGTGTCATGCACACTTGTTTCTGTCCTCATATTCTAACCCCCTTTCCAGAATACTTCAGCTCAATTCAACGAGCACTTTTTGAGAATTAACCAAGTGCCCACCACTTACAAAGTGAGAACTGTTAGTGGAGGTTAATATCAACTTAACGGTGATCATGAGCACTTTTAAATGAAATACAATAGAATAGAGTAAGATAATGTTGTAGAGTGCATCACATAAAGGATAGTACTATCTTTGTGAAATTTTTGTTTCAGTTGGTGAGTGTGTGTACTGAGTTGCACTGTAAAACATTTTTTTAATGTAAATCATAGTGTGCAAAGTTTGAAGGCCACTACTCTAAGAAACCCATATTACAAGGTGAGCAGGTCTTTGGTTTATTATTCAAACAACTAAGAACGCCCACAAACTTCTCTCCCTGTATCTCTAGCCCAGATTTTGAGACTTTGTCCCCAAGCCCAAACTCTGAAGAAGGATCACAAATCAGGTTAGAGTCCTTAATTCTGTTGCAGCAACAACATTATAAAACAAAACAGAACAAAACTATCTTTTCATATCTAACATACAACCTGGCTCACAGCAGTTTGCTGCTGTTAGTTGTGTTACTACTTATAATAATAGTTAGCACTTATTTGGCACCTGGTGTTTGTCAGGCATCTAAGCTCTTTACATGTATTATCATATTTACTCCTTATAATTACCCTAGAGGTAGGTAATATTATTGCCAATTTCATTTTGTAGACTGGGAAGATTGAGGCACACATGTATTAACTCAACTTTCCCAAGGCCTCGTAGCTAGAAGTGGTGGAGCTAAAGTTTGGACCTGTGTAGTCTAGAGTTCCAGCCCATGCTGTTAACCATAAGATCTATGGCTTCTCAAGTGGGTTTCACTGTTGGACAGACACATGCATGTCTCAAGGAACAACTCTTCTGGGATGGGCTTCAGTAGCTATTTCCTGAAGAATATTTTCTATCCTGTAGCTCCTATCTTTCCTAACCATCCATTTTGATAAAGAATAGCCTAATTTATTTGGCCCTGGGTCTGAAGTTCAGTGTTAATCTGCAGGTTGGTTTAGACTCTCACTAGTTTCCTTGGACAGAGAGAAAAGAAGGAAAATGAGGCCAAAAATGCATTTCCATTTTTAAAGTTATTTTTAAAAAGCAAGATGATGGGGGAAGACAGCATATATCTGTCTCTTGAAAGGAACGAGCCTCTGTCTCTTGCCCGTGGTTTTCTCTGACTTTGAAGCTCTGCTTCCTGCTGGAGCCTCCGAGCTCTCTCTGCTCTGGGTGCTCTCACAGCCCACGTGCTCCTGTTGAAGGTGATGAGGACAAAATTGGGCCAGGTCACCAAAAAGACCCCTATCCTTTGTTCTCAGTGAATGCTCTCTTTTTCTGAAAATCCTCAGCTTTATCTAAGAAAGGGAAAGGGCAGACCCTATTTCATTAGAAGAAAGGAAGAGGTTCTGGGAGACTGTTCCTTCCCCAAGTATTCGGTGAGTTGCTAAATAACAGGGAGAAGAGTCAGAGAAAGGACAAAAAAATAAAAAAAATAAAAATAAATAAAAAATAAAATGACACAGCACAGCTCTGAGCCTCTCTCCTATCAGGTTTTACAGAGGGGCAATAGATTTTCTTCATTGCCAGTCCTGACTTATCACAGCCTTGTTTTTAATGAGGTATAATAAGGGGAACATTTTGTAACAACACGGTTCCCCTATTTTATCCCGCAAACAGCTGTGTCATGCTTGTGGCTGGAAGAATGAATCATATCTCTGCCTGCATATGCTAACTCCCATGTAATTACCCCAGCATCTTAAATAAAGCAGGTCCTAAACCTGTCGCTCACATTACAAGCAAACGGTGCAGACCTCGTAACTGGGGCCTCTATCATTACAATTAATTTATCACAGAAGCAACTGAGATTAGAGGCTAGAATTAAAACCCAGAGCATGGAGAGTCACCGTAGTGACACTGAAAAACAGGCTCTTGAGAGGCGGCTGGCTCCAACGGCTGCCTGACTAATGCCTTTCCTGGGGAAAAGCAGCCTTAGTTGGATTTTGTTTTCTTTACATTTTTCCCACTCCAAGATTTTACTAAAGTGATTTCACTGCCTCTCTTGATTCAGAATGATGTTGGAAAAATTCTACCTGATACTTAACCAGAACTCTGAGCAGGAGTCACCATTTTCTCATTCTTAAACGACCACTGTCTCTCCATACGGACAATCCCCTGAGACCTCCCATTTGTTTTTGTTATTAGAAAGGAATTTCTCATGACATCAGTTTGTTTCCTTTCAGGGGGCAGGAGATTGGGGGAAGGGGGAAAGGAGTCCAGAGCATTTGCTTCAAATACAAAATGCTGTCTTCATCTTCAGAGGCTATGGTTCTCAACCAGGGTCCCTCATCTGAACCTTGGGGACAGAAAAATTACTTGAGTAACTCTTTTCTTAGTTCTCCCAAGGATGGTACAATTAGTGCATCTAAACAGTATATTCTAAATGCATATGAGAGAAGTTAATTGGGTTGAAGGGATGGCTTAGGGCATTTGTGCTTACCCTGACTGAAAAGGCTTACAGACAGACTCAGTTACAGCATTACTCAGAGAGCCCACCAGAGAACCCTCTTCCAGGCCACATGAGTCAGCCGCCATCCCATTCAAAGCAGGTCTCACTCATCCCCTCATGCAGAGATCCTTTTATTAATACAGTGGATAGTACCTCTGCCTGCCATCCCATCTAAAACCTGAACTAGAATATTCTTGGTCTCTAGACATGGACACTGGGGTATTCTGTTGCTGCTTCACTGTCAACATCATTACCAGAGCTCAGCAGTCTACTCTCTCTGTCAGTTCTACCTATTGTGTGGCAGAGTCTACTGTGTGCCCACTGAAACCCGTTTCTTCTTCCTGGGCACACAGCTAGATGGCCTTTGCTAGCTTCCCTTGCAGTTAGAGATGTCTGAATACCAGTCATTGGGTTGTAGGTGAAGGTAGCATATGCTATGCTATTTCCCTGGACCAATAAAGATTCTCCTACTTGATCCTTTATGCTTTCTTTTCTCATACGGCAGCTAGAAGATCCAGCAGAGGATTCTGAACTCTAGGGGTTGACAAACCTCAATTCCAAAATCACCATTATGAAGCTGCCTTCTGAACAGGGTTTGCTTGGTGTAGTAATTACCTTATCCTGACTAATAAACTCTGAAAGTGAGATGACCAAGCCCCTTCCTCAGACAGCATGTGAAGGATGGGTAAGAAAGGAGAATATGGAGTCCAAGGCTGGGAAAACAGATTTTGAAGATAGTTCAGTGCTTGGATAGGATACGTGTTTTAGGAGAACAGAGGCCAGCTATGGGCACAGACTCTTGACCTGAAAAAGGGAATTCACAGCTTTGGGGGTTTCTTGGTCCCTCACATACCTGACAATTTCATTCTGATGAGGCTTTGGAAGGCTCAAGGGAGAAAAGGTAATGAGGGGAAGTCTGAAAATCTAATTCAAACAGAATAATAAACATGTATATGAAAGCAAACTAAAAATCATAATCTTAAATCAGATCAAGCTGCATCACTGCTTACACTACACCTTTTGGTCCTCTCTGGATCTGGTTCCTTGTCTATCGCTGGTTCTCACAGCTCCTTGGACATATCTTCATCAAACACCTTCTCAAAGTAATCTGCTTGTCCACAAGCTTGGTAGCTTTTCAAGGTCAGAAGAGCCTCATTTCCCTCTATACCCCTTTAGCCAGCACAAAGCCTGCAACCCAGGACCAGCTCAATATCTGCTGAATGAATGGGTACAAAACATTGCACCCAATGTGATGAGTATATTTTCTGATACAGGCATGGCATTCCTCCCTCTCCTTACTCTACACATGGAGGTGTTTTCTAACGTAGTGCTGTGACACTGGAGATAGTTCCTCCCCCATACTTCCTTTCAGCTTTCTTTCTGATGGAGAGCAAGTATCTGCAAGCTGGGCTGTGGCATTGAGCAGCATGGAGCAGAGCTAACTGGCCCACAAGGAGATGGAACTCATCTACTTGAAAGGTGTATGTTAGTGAACACTGTGGTTGAATTAGCCACAGGCTATGCCAACGGCTAGCAGTGTGAAATGTGAAGAATCCCATTTCAGATCCCCTAGTACTCAAGTACCTCATGGCCACCAGAAAAGATCTCCTTTTCTTCCTACAGAAAGACTGTAGCTAGCTCCATATAAGCTAGTCATTACACACCGAGAGAAGGAATACAAAAATGCTTTGAAAAAATATGCAGTGTATAAAAGGGGAACACATCAGGATAAGCATGAGTCTGATCTCCCTCCTTCCTTCAAATGTCTTTACTGCGGCCCTCTCTCCCTCCTCCACCCTCCTCATGCCGCCCACTTGAGAAGGGAGACTGCAGAGATCTTGTCTAGACCAGCTCTGGTCTGGCTTGGTTTTATCTCATTTAAAAAATATTATCCCTTTATGGAAAAATGATTTGATTCAGTTTGGAATAGAAGAGTGTGGGTTCAGAGTCAGATTGATTGGGTTCAAGTTCTACTTCTGCCACTTATTACATGGAGAAATCTTAGGAAAACTACTTAACCTCTTTAAACCTCTGTTTTCTTGTCTGTAAAATGGGGGTGAAAAAAACTCAAGTTCACAGGACTTTGTATTGCATGCAAAACATTTGGCACAATGCCTGACAAATAACAGGCATCCAGGACATGTTAGCTATCATTGTTTTGGCTTCCGATCTCTGGAGTAGCACCCGTTTTCCCGATGAGAACAAAAATCCTCTTTCTATTAAAGTCTAGTCCTTTACATGTGCTTCTTGCTTTTTAAAAACCATGTCATTAATCATCATCTATTTTTCTTACATTATCAGTCTTTTTCTTTGTCTGAATCATTTCCATCAGCAGCCACAGATGTACTAGTCTCCTCTACTAAAAAAAATCCCTCACTTAACCTCACATCTCTGTGCTTGCCATCATATTTTCATGCTCTTCTTTATAGCCAAACATCCCCAGTGTTGTCTACATATGTTGTGTACCTTTTCTCACCTCTCATTAACTCTTCAATTCATGACAATTTGAATTTGCCCTGTCACTCCACTGAAATGGCTCTCAAGGCTACCAATCACCCTCCATATTGCCAAATCCTGCAGACACATCCCTTTACTTGATCACTCAGTGGCACCTAACATAACTCCCCATTTACTCTTTTCCTAAAACACTTCCCCTTCTGTTTTTGGTTTTACCATCCTTTTTAGACTCCTTTCTTCTTCTCTTTCTCCTTCTACTACTACTACTACTACTACTACTACTACTACTAAATCTTTAAATGTTTTTCTCAGGGGGTTGGATCTGTGTCCTTTTATTTTCTTTTAACACAATTGCCTTGGTGATTTCATCTTTTCCAATCACTTTAAATATTGAGATGATGTTCTAACAAAACAACAAAACATCTGCAATATGGGACACTGGCTTTGGAACTAGACAGAGCTGCAAGGAAGTGGATATAAAAGACCAGAATAGTAGCAACTTGTATTATATAGAGGTAAACATTTGGCTCAACAATAATAATCTGGAAGACAGGAAATGTATCTAATGAACTAGTCCAGTTGGAGGAGACCTTCTGGCAAAATATTGAGATCATGAGCTGGTTCCTTTTAGCTGCCTTTGATAAGGCACTAACAAGAAAGAGGTAACTTAGAAAAGAACTGGCTAGTCTGGAAGCAGAGCTCAGTGGAAATATAAAGAACTCAAAACTTCATAAAACATTCTAAATTCCAGCCTCTTCAGTAAAAGATTTTCAAATTCAGATCCATCCTGGGGCTAAAGATCAAATTCAGGATGCTGCCAGAAGAGATCATTTCAAGGTGAAGTCAAAATCAAGGGTCTTCAGTAAGCTCTGAGGGCTATAAGGTAGCATCTAGTAGGTTCTTTCAGCTGGGAAAAAAAGTTCTTAGAAAGCTTATGGGTGTGGTTCTCCAGCAGCATGGCATGCCCAGACTGCCAGTAATTAAGTCTGTATAGATCATGTCTTGCAAAAATTTGAGGTGTAGCTTGTGGCACATAGAGTAGACCAGTATCAAATACATAGAAAACCCATAACGTTTGTGAAAGAGTTGTATTGGCAAAAGCACTGCCAGCATCAACTGAAAAAGACTGAGAGTGTTCAAGATGTAAAAAGATCTCTGAGTCCCCAAATTTCTACAGTCAGGCAGTAGACAGAAAAAGTTGTTCAGCTACCAAAAAGGCATTATTATTTAATGCCTTCTTTAGAAGCATCCCAGGCTGATGGAAAAGGAAGGGCTTCTAGAGGATGAGAACAAAGAGCCATAGAGAACAATGGATTGGAGATCCACTCCCAGAAACAGAACCAAGGACTAACCAAAGAATTCCCAACTACCAGGATGGTGGGACCTGCCAATACTTGCCTAGTAGAATTTCAGAATTTATATGGATTGTGGTTTCTATATGCATCTAGTTCTTCCCTTTTTTTGAATGGAGTAGTTGATTGCTGTTATCTTGTACCTATTCCACCACTGTATATTAAGTGGTGGCAGTGGGAGGGGAGATAATGGTTTACCTTTTTTTTTAGTTTTTTTAACATTTACTTACTGTTGAGAGACAGAGAGAGACAGAGCACGAGCACGGGAGGGACACAGAGAGAGGGAGACACAGAATCTGAAGCAGGCTCCAGTTCTGAGCTGTCAGCACAGAGCCTGATGTGGGGCTCGAACTCACTAGCCATGAGATCATGACCTGAGCATAAGTCAGAAGCTTAACTGACTGAGCCTGCCAGGCACCCCTGGTTTATTTTTTTTATTTTGGTTTTTAGATCTCCAGATCAAGAGAAATTATATTTAGTCCTGATATAGAGATGATATGATCTTGGGAGTTTACCACCAGGTGCCATGATTTAGATAAAATTTGGGGGAGACTTGGGATTGTAGGTGAGTGTATTTTGTAGGTGAGAGGAAGTGAATTCATGAACAACAGGTAGACTGTGCTAGATTAGATTATCATCCAAGAACGTTTACTCCCCTGCTACCTCCATGGAGAACTTTTGGCTTTTGGCTTAATTATGTGATTGTTTTGGCTAATAATACATGGAGTCAGATATGTCCCAAGCATGGGTTGAAATGTACTTATGTGGTTGGCCCTCTTGAAGAGAAATCCTCCCGTGGTAGCTGCTACTCTTCAGCCCAAGCTGCAGAATGAATATCAAGGGATCAGACTAGAGCTCAACCCACTTTCAAGGAGCAAAGATGTCTGGCCACGCTGAAGCTAGATTAGCTGATTTATAGATACACAAGAAGTAAGTGCTACTGTTGTATGCAACTGAGATTTTTGTGGTTGCTTGTTACATAGCAATTGCTAACTGCTTCTTTCTCAGTCTTCAAATGCAATGAGCACTTTCCTGCTTCAAGACTATTGAAATAACCTGTTCTTTCTTTTTGAACATGCCCTTGCTCATTGAAGGCCTTCACTTCAGGTCTTTATAGACCTGAAGCATTTCTTCAGAAATTACCCAATTATTCTATATTATTGTGCAATTAATTTATTTCGTAGCATTCATCCCCATGTGTAATAATAAATATTTAGGTTTGTTTGCTTTCCCCACTGGACTATAGGCCTTGTAAGGGGAAGGACCATATCCACTTATTCATTAATGCATTTTCAAAGTCTAGGATTAATACTAGTGCATAATAGGCTTACCAGTAAATATTTGCTGAATAAAGGGAACTTTTATTTTTTTATTTTTTAAAATGTTTATTTCTTTTTGAGAGAGAGGGAGTGAGAGAATGCAAGCAGGGGAGGGGCAGAAAGTGAAGGAGACAGAGGATCTCAAGCAGGCTCTGCACTGACAACAGAGAGCCCGAGGTGGGGCTCAAACTCACCAACCATGAGATCATGACCTGAGCCAAAGCTGGATGCTTAACTGACTGAGCCACCCAGGCGCCCTGAATAAAGGAATTTTTAAAGTGAGGGAATGAACCTAAAGTGGGAAACACTTGGAATGTTCTTTGGGCTACTCAGAAGACAGATTTAGAAAGTGTAATTCAATTTATTTCCATTCTTCTTCATATTTTTAAGAGTAACTGCTTTTTCCCCTTCTTAATGAGCTATACTTCCCAAGGAATTAGGTTGTCTTTTTGGTAACCAAACCAACAAACCCAGCTAAAATACATAACTAATGGGCTCCTTCTTTACACTATACCTGATTGCTTTAGGACAAATATTAGGACTTGGGGGTCAAAGAGGCAGATCAGGCCATCTGCTGTTCTGCCAAAGTCAGAGCAAATTTTTTCACCAAGCTTGGTTGGTGTAGTCCATCCACTCTAAAAACATAAGTATACCCACAAAAAACACATGCAGACACACAGAGCTTGGTTCAAGACTATGGTAGAAACCTGAAGTCGAAAGATATCTTCTATCTTCAGCCTGATGACTTCAAGCCCATAGCCTGGCAACTCTAACATATACTTTCCCCAAGCTACCAATAGCTTCCTCCCTGTAGCATTTGCTGTCCCTGCTGCAAGGTCCCAATGTCAGTCTCAACAACGTTTCTGAAGCCATAGACCACATAGTATGGAGAAACACAGGGGTTCCAGAGCATGAAGACCCTCCTATAAGGGAGGGGTAGAAATTAAAAACAGGGCCTGGATCCTGGTACAAGCTAGATGAATTGTTTCTGGGAGTCTGGCTTTCTAGCTTTTCTAACCCCACCTCTCCAAGTCAAGGATTTTGACTTTGTTTTTAAAGTTTATTTATTTTTGAGAGACAGAGTGCAAGCTGGGGAGAAGCAGAGAGAGAGGGAGACACAGAATCTGAAGCAGGCTCCAGGCTCTGAGCTGTCAGCACAGAGCCCCACACGGGACTCGAACCCATAAGCGGTGAGATCATGACCTGAGCCAAAGTAGGACACTTAACCGACTGAGCCACCCAGGTGCCCCAACCTTTTTTTTTTTTTTTTTTTTGAAGTAAGCTCTATGCCCAATGTGGGGCTTGAACTCACAACCCTGAGATCTAGAGTCATATGTTCTACTGACTGAACCAGCCAGGTGCTCCAAGATCTTTGACTTTAATCTCTATACTTTTCTACTTTCTTTTCCTTCTTCAAGGCACTAACATTTTATTAAATATTGTATGAGGTATATGATATGAAAATATCTTATATGATACGAAGATATGACATAAGGACATGAAATTATGAATGCATATGAACATTATATTTATTATTTATAATAATAAAACAAACATGTGAGCCATCTTCCAAACTTAAGAAATAGAACATAATTGCTAATAGTTATGTGCTCCTTCTTGATCCCATCTCCCTACCTCCCTCATCCTTCCCCAAACTTTTTCTCCCCTCAGTCCATACTCACACTGTGTGTATTCTTTTGCAACTGGCTTTTTGTCCTTTCAATATTATATTTCTAAGAGTTCCTTGCGTTGATTCATACGATTATAGCGTTTTCATTTTCACCTGTATAATATTCAGCTATATTCATATACCACAATCTGTTAATCCATTCTCCTGTTAATGGACATAGAGGTTATTTACAGGCTTTGTTTTGTTGCTATTATGAACAATTCTGCCACGAACGTTCTTTGATACACATCTCTTGGGGTATATGAACAAGAGTTTCTCTAGGGATTATACCAAAGAATGGAAGTGCTAAGGCATATGATATATACATGTTCAGCTCTACAAGAATGTAAGCTACAATGCATAGGGTCTGTGTTTTCTGTCTATTTTGTTTATTGCCATGTCCCTAAAGTCTACAACAGTGCTTGGCACAGGGTAGGTGACTCAATAGTTATTGAATGAATAAATGAAGATAATGCTATGTTTTCCAAAGTGTTGATACCAGTTGATATTCCCAGCAGCCTATGAAGTGCTGGGAACATTTATTATTATTATTATTATTATTATTATTATTATTATTATTATTTGCTAATGTTTTGATCAAACACAAACACCTCTTTCCTTGTCCATTTGCTCATGTATTCCACATAAGACTTTTCATTTTCTTCTTCTTGGCTCTATAGCTAACAGACCTCGAATGGTCACCCTCTCTGTGTGAACTAGCACAAGTTGAACTATTCTAAGCCTCAGTTTCCTCACTTATAAAATGGGGATAGCAATGCCTTTCTCTGCAAAGATTTAACACACTCAATCATGACACCAATAAATGATGAATCCTATTACAGAGAAACCCTCTCACCCAATGCACTGGTTGATTATCTAAAAAGTCCTGTAAAGCAAAATATCATTTAAAAAGACATATACTTACCTCAAACATTTTGTTTTAACTTAAAATATACAAATGTAGATTCATCCTCCAATTTTTTGATGTAAGGCCAAGGAATGTGTCTGCTAACTGGCTTTCCAGATCTTTCCTGCATAAATCACACCAGTAATACGTTGTCTACCATTCTTGGTTTTAGTTTTTTTTTTTTTAATTGTAGAAAAATAAATTAAAGAAATTAGAGTGCAGATTCCTAGATTGTTGTAATGTTTCCCCTCAATCAGTATTACAGCTCTTTTGGCAACCATTATTTTAAGAACTCACCTGAGTTTTCAACTCGGCTTTCATAAAACAACAAAAAACATCTCTCCTTCTGATTTTATTGTTGAGTTTATAAAATATTTAATGAAATCAGGCAGTTGTAATAGCAACTACCTCTGGCGTGAACAGGCTTCGGGACAAGTATAGCTGAATCCTGGTAAGCATATAGGTCAGCTGGTGGGAGTAGCAGTGACAGGACATATTGTATAACAGCAAAATGAAGAGCAACCATCACCTGAGAGTATATTGTAGGCATCAGTACATTTTACACAGGGTATAGAGAGTGTTGGTTAACCAGGCAAGTAAGTTAAATGAAAGTTGGTTAAGAGAACTACTCTCATTATTCTCTTTGTTTCTACTGTTGACAGAGTTACAAGGCCCACCTATCTCCTCAGCTGATCCCCCTGATAATCATGTTAGGCTTGGTTCATTGTCTAGGTTTGCCCCTTGGCCAGTAAGGTACAGAAGAAGAAAGGGACTCCCCAAGGAATGAAGCCTGGAAGGTTGGAGGAGATTTTAAAATACTTGGTTATTGAAGGGTTACTCTTGATTTCTAAGAGTTCCTTGTCCCTAATAAATTAAATTGAGATAGGAACAGAAGTAGAGAGAAAGTTCCACCTTTCTACATTGTCCTCTGACAGGGCAGAGCACTGTGGCGAAGAAGAAGGTCTGACTTTAATTAGTCAGACCATCACCCTACTAAACTCCACTGAAACCAAAACAAACCAGGCAGTCCCATATGTCATAAGAATTAAAGGCATGGTTCCCACTTCCTAACGATGCTTTTACAGAAACCGTTCCACTGTAAAACTTTATGATTTGAATCTTTATAGCCGCCAGCAGAGCACATGTTCACTGCCTTAAATTATAACTTAATCACAATAGAAGCTGAGTTTCCAGCCCTTTGCAGTCAAGACAAGAGAGGGAAGGGGTCTACAGAACAAATTGCCACTATCCTCTGCCCAACTGCCTCCTCCTGGGTTGAAGAGTTCCAGGATGTGTAGGGACATGAAGAAACACACACCTTGTTGCCCAGGAAGACCTAAGCTAGAGCCTTTCAGTAAGGTCTAGAGACATGAATATAGTCCTGTCCAGCACTTACATGGCCTGGTGAGGGCAAAGTGAGTGCTGCCAAGAGAAAAAGAGTAAGAAAGAAAACACCAGCAGGCTCGCAGATATCCTAAACCCACCTCATCACCTCACTGCTCAGATGACTCTCCCTTAACTCTGGTTGAGCATCCTGTATCATTAGAGACTGAGTTGGCAAAAAAGGGAAACAAAAGTACAACCCTCCTTCTTCTCCTTAGTTCAACATGGTTAAAAACATCAAGTCAGAGGAGGAGAGTAATAGAAGATGTTGAGCAAATGGCTGAGGCCAGATCTTGAAGGGCCTTGAATGACACACTGAGAAATTTTGATTTTATTATTTAGACAATAGGGAGTGATTAAAGTTTTTCAGTACTGAAGTACCATGATGAAATTGCTTAAAAAAAAAAAAAAAAGACTCTCTGCATCCAAAGAAAATATACAAATGGCCACAAAATGAAAAGATGCTCAACATCATCAGTCATTAGAGAGATGCAAATCAAAACCACAATTAGATGCCACTCCACGCCCAGGAAGATGGTTATGAAAAACAGATAAGCCAACTAACCAACCAGAAAATAGCAAGTGTTGGCCAGGATGTGGAGAACCTGGAACCCTCATACACTACCAATGGGAATGGTGGCTGTCAATTGTGCAGCCATAATGGAAAACTGTGTGGCAGTTCCTCAAAATGTTAAACACAGAGTGAACATATGACCCTGCAATTCCACTCCTAGGTTTATACCCAAGAGAAATGAAAATACATGTCCACATAAAAAACTACACTGATGCTCACAGCAGCATTATTCAAAATAGCCAAAAAAGGGACACAACTCAAATGTCCATTAACTGATGAATGGATAAGCAAAATCTGATGTAGCTATCCGTGTGGTGGAATATTATTCAGGCATAAAAAAAGAACGAAGTCCTGATATATGCTATAATGTGAATGAACTTCAAAAATGTTATGCTAAGTGAAAAAAGCCAAACACAAAAAGCCACATATTGTATGATTCCATTTAGGTACATTGTCCAGAATGCAAAAATCCACAAATTCAGAAAGTAGATTAGTGGTTGCCAAGAGATGGGGGTAGGGAGGAGTTGGGAAGCACAAGTCTTCTTTTTTGGGGTGATGGGAAAATTCTGGAATTAGATAACGGTGATGGCTGCACAACATTGTTAATATACTGAAAACCACCAAGTTGTACACTTACAAATGATTAAAATGATGAATTTTATCTTTAATTTTAAAAAAAGACTGGAAAGAAGCAAGATAAAGGCCAGAGAGACTAGTTTAGATACCTATTCAAATAATCTAGGTGAGTTATAATAGTAAGAAAGGAAAAACCAGTAGGGATGTGATGAGGGACTGGACTAAGATAGCAGTAGTGGGGGTAGAGGAAGATACAGATTTAAACATATTTAGGGGTAAAAATAATCAGATCTTAATGCTTAATGTGAGGAGTTGGGATGGCTAGATGGGCATTGCTACCATTAACCAGAATAGGAAATAAAAAAAGAGGAGGAGTGGGTTGGAAGGAAAAGATGATTCCTTTTTTAGACATGGTAATTGTGAAGTGCTTATGGGAGCTTATAGGTGCTTCATTCATTCAACCAGTATTTAATGAATACCTACTAGGTGTCTGGTGCGAATATCCAGTAGGCAGGTAGAAACACATTTTCGGAGTTTGATAGAGAGTTCTGAGCTGGACGTAGTTTGGGATTCACAACATAAGAGAATGGATAGGATCATTTAGGCAAAATGGGTAGGTTGAGGCATGAAGAAGGCTGAAGACAATCCTTGAGGGTTAGAATTTCTCAAAAGAGGCAAATAAAAAGCAGCCAGAGAGGCAAAAAATACAGAATTCAAGGAAATGTAGAGTGTGAAAAGGAAGGCAACAATGCCAGCAACAATGAGGGGCATCTGATAAAATCAAGGCTGAAAAGTACCCACTGAATTTGGTAATTAGGAAGCCCTACTGGCCTACTAATGCAGTGATGGAGGTCAACACTGAACTCCAAGCGGTTGGTTAAGGAAGTGGAGACAATCTTTCTCTCAACAAATATTTATTGAATGTCTATTATGTGTCAGGTTATGATAGGGAGGAGATCTTTCTGGGAGGTTTGGAAATAATAGGAAGGAAAGAAACAGGACAGCAAATGGAGGAGGACATGGACACAGAGTGGAAACAGCCGGAAGGACAGGAGAGCTCTGTTAGTGCACGAAGTTTAAGGTTGATGAGTTCTGAATGATAAGGTTCACAGTGTGGCCATGGGACTAGACAGTGACGGGAGTGGTGATAAAGGTCTTTAGAAGTTAATAGGCCAAGAAACTATAAATGTAAGGTATTGGATCATTCCATCCAGCAAATAAGGAGGAGAGAAGAGAGCCAGAAAACAGGCAAATGACAGAAGGAAGAAGGAATAGACAACAGAAGAGTGGAACAGAAGGGGCCTCAAAGGGGGTATTGTGTTTATCCCTTTGTCCCCTTTATTACAAATAAACAAACCCATATATTCCACTGCCAGCTGCACAGTGCACACTCCACAAATAAATGCTGCTGACTGACTGATGTGTCCTCTCAAAAGCATCTCATATTTCTAAACTGATCTCTGACATTTCCTCCTAAACTTTGTTCTCTCCCATTATTTTCTGTCTGTGAATGGTACCATCATCTATCCAGTCAGGAAGCATTATAGACATTTGTCCTTCCTCTCTGTCACTCTTCAGATCGAATCCATCAGAGAGTCTTGTCAATTTCACTTCCTAGGACTCTTTTACATTGGTCCAGATTGCTCCACCTGCACTCCAGCACTGTAACCTGAGCAACCAACCAGCCTCTCGCCCTCCTACCTCGCCTGGGCAATCTGCTCTTGGCTCCTTCCAATTCTCTCTCCCCTCTGTAGCCAGAGTAATAGTTTAAAAATGTGAATCTGATCTAGACCCTGGTCCCCTTCTTCTTCATACCCAAGCCCTCTGAAGGGTTTCCATTGCTCTTGGGTTCTGAATGAGCTCCTTAAGGGTCAGACACCTATCTCCTCAGCCCTGCCTCATACCACATGGTCATCGCCATTTCCAATTTTTTCCCTCCTAGACCTTGTTGTGAGCCCTCCTGATGGGGCCTTTGCACATGCTGCTGCCTCCGCCTAACACGTTTCCCTTCTCCTTGTCGCCTCGTTAAACTCCTGTTCAACTTTCCTAAAATCCCTTTCTGGGTCACAGCCTACCCTTAGACTTACAGAGTCTGTCACAGTTGCAATTTTACATTTGTTTGAATACATATTTGATTAATGTCTGTTTCCATGAGGACAGGGGCTATGCCTGACACACATAAGGAACTGAATAAATATTTATTGAAGCAATGATGTAGTAAGAAACTTACCCAATGTTCTTAAGTGGCAAATCTAGGACTGTGTCCCAAGAGACGAAGTATTAGGTAGGAGGTTCCCTTCCATTTCTGAGATTTTGTGCTTTCTAGGTGACTTTTCATTATTTTCCTTTTCCTTCTCTTAACATAGGCCTTGTGAACACCCCTCCACTGGGTACCATAAGGAATTAAGGCCTCTAGGGATTGGAATGAATTCACTCCTTCAAATGCCAGAAATCTTTGCTTTGCTTTTTCCTTTCCTTTTCTTAAAAGAAACTCAACAGCAACCTTAATAACCAATCACTTGGTCTCTACTTAAACATATCTAATGCTAAAGCTCACAATTCTTCTATGAAGGATTCCTTCCGATTTTTCCTTTATTTTCTTTAATAATGTATGAATTAAGCATCTTTTTCATGTAATTATTGGCCTTTTGTATTTCTTTCTAAAACTAGTGCTTATATCCCTTACCCACTTCTCCCTGTGCCTTAATTTAACTGATTTATAAACTCTATAGATTAAGGAAATTAGCCCTTTGCCATATTATGTTGCAACTATGTTTTCCAGTTTGTTGATCTTCTGATATAGTTTATGCCATCTAAACAATTCTATTCTAAATGGAACAAAATGTAAAAGATACAAAAGAATACACAAAGAAAAAGAAATTTTCCTCTCACCCTTGTTCTCCAGCTCAATTCCCCTCCTAAAGGCAAGTGCTATTAAGAGTGTCTTAGATATTTTTCCAGAGCTTGCCTGAACAATAACAACATACAGGTACATCTGTTTTTCCCCCAAACACACAGAAGGTAGCCATGTACCCCGTGTTCTTCAACTTCCTTTTTTACTTACAACACAGGGTGTGTTGGAGACCTCCCTGTATCAGTACATAAAGAGCTGATAGACATTGCCCAATTGCTTTCTGTAGAGGGTGAACCGATTTATACCCCATTCGCAACACATGTGAATGCCTCTTTCCACACCCTTCACCAATACAATGTTAAAATTTTTTTGATCCCTGCCAACCTGATAGGTAAAAAAATGGCATCTGTATTTCTCTAAGAGTGAAGGTGAGCATCTTTTCATATATTTAAAGTGCTGATGGCCATTAAAAATTTTTTTATGGCTTCAAGACCTTTCCACTTCCCAAGAGTTAGGATTAGGAAGGATAACTGGGATTATTGGAGAAAGGATTTTGTTAATCTAGATCTAGTACCTACTTTTCCACTGGTATAGCAGTGGGAGAGTTTGAGCTTTATCCTTATTTTTTTCAGTAACACATCTGTGACTAAGGCTACTTTATGGCAGAGTAGAAAGAGTTTAGGCTTTAAGGTCATACAGACTTAAATTGGAATACCATCTTCCTTCTTTCCTTATTTACTTATTGAAGTTTTACAAGGTGGAAGGCCCAGTGCAGGATGCTGGAGATGCAAAGATATGTAAAACACAGTTCTTGCCATCCAGAAGCTCTCAGTATGATGAAGGAGCAAGGCACATAAACCAGTAAGTGTAATGCAAACCACATAACAATAATGATGCCGCTGATCCTGATGAGATAGTGGTAATAGCTGGCAGCTCTGTGGATGATGAATTGGGAAAGGACAAGACGAGAGACGAGGAGAGCAGCTAGCAGGCTGTAGCAGCAACCTGGGCAAGCAATTCAGTGAGAATGAAGAAGAACCAGATTGTATACAATGAGACAAAATAAGTAAGACTTAGTGATTTTGGTAAAAGCAGGGAATGTGAATAGACTGTAGTGCATTGAAGACTGAGAGGTGAGGAAATCTGCTCTTTCTTGGATATGACAGCTCTTGAGGCATATCAGAAGGTTGTTCATCAAAATGTTCATTCCTTCCATTCCTCCACTTCCATCTTCCCTGCTCCACTCATGTTGCCTTGCCCATATGGCTTGCTTTGTCTTCAAAGCAGGGTGGAGTGATTTTTCTATCCTTGAATTTGGGCTTGGCTATTGATGTGCTTCATCCAGTGGAATGTTAACAGATATTATGCAAGCAGAAGCTTGAAATGTGCTTGCAAAGTTGGGCTTGGTCTCTTGGTCTCCTGCCTTTCACCATGAGAAAAATCATGCCTCTGGTAGCTGCTGGTTGAAGGAAGATAAAGGACACATGCAGCAGATTTGGACCTTACCCACAGTGGTGCCAAGCCTGGCTGAGCCCAGCCTAGATCAGCTGAACTTCAGCTGATCCAAATACCTGTGCATTCAAGAAATGAATATCCACCACCTTCTAGCACCAAGTTTTGAGTGGTTTGTTATGCAATGTGGCAAGAGCTGTGAATATAGCTGTCCAACTGAGATATCTCTTCTCTAGGCTAAATATCTTTACTTCCTTCCACTGGTCATTCATATGCCTTCTCCTTTCTCAGCAAGATATACCACCTGGGACCAATTAGGAGGCATTCTCCAAAAGTCATCAAATTAGAATTCCACATGCCTGAGGCCCTCTTCTCCCTCCTCCCTTTAACTCTGCTTCCATTCAAGAGCCAGACAAATGGCAAAGGAAGAAGAAAGCTGTCCTTAGGGCCTGGGCTCAAAGAGACTTTAGGATTAAGAGATTCAAACTCAAATTCCATGAATGAATCAGAAGGGAGTAGTCCTCAACTCCTGGTTAATTCTAGAAACTCAACTTATTCTATAAACCAAAAAAGAAGGCCAGGAGCCATCTAAAATGTCTGCATGGAAACTAGTCATACACCAATTATCTGCAGCTGGGACTCTAAAGATGATACTGCTTTTTATCCAAAACCACCTAATGCCAGGAAGATAAAGGAGGATTAGGGGCAGATTAATATTTTGTGGCATCTGAAGCTTAGCATATACAACTTTGAGGGCACTCTTAAAAAAAAAAAAAGAAAAAGAAACAAAATTACAAGTATAAATTTAGGTTCAATGTGAGTATTTATTAAGCATGACAAATGATAATACAACAGATTACAAAAAATTTAAAGTTGACCATAAACATCACAAAAAATTTTTAATATAATTTTGAAATTAATTGTCTGATACACCCCTAAGTGATTATTTCCTACAATTTTTGGGCTGCAGGTTTTTGACTGACTCTTCAAATGAACAATATTGTCACTTTCTATGGAGAATAGAAATATAATTCAGTCTTCTACCATTGTTGATCAAACTTTATTACTTATAATTTAGCTGCAAAACTCCCTATTGTTATATAAATCATTTAGGATTATTGTGAAATTTGGGAAACATCTACCAAATTTCTTTCATATAGGAATTGTAAGGTTTCAGTGCATTTCAAATTTTTCTGAATACTCTTTATTGACATTCTTTTACCAGTTTATTATTGATGTCCTAGCTATAATGGCATACTAGGAATTTCATGTTGCTTTTGGTGATGTCAGTATTCTGGAGATAAGTAAAATATATAACTTCACATAAGAATGCACTCATTATTAATAGTATACGTTTATGCCCTATAAACATAAACAATTATTAAAAATTATGCCCTATAATTTTTTAAAGTTTATTTATTTATTTTGAGAGAGACAGAGCACACAAGTGGGGTAGGGGTAGAGAGAGAGGGAGAGGGAGAGAGAAGGAGAGAGAGAGAAAGAGGAAGAGAGAGAGAGAGAGAGAGAGAGAGAGAGAGAGAGAGAGAATCCCAAGCAGGTTCCACACTGTCATTGCAGAGCCTGACGTGGGGCTCAAACTCACACACTGTGAGATTATGACTTCAGCTAAGATCAAGAGTCAGACGCTCAACCAACTGAGCCACCAAGGCACCCCTAAACAGAAATTTTAACAAATACTATCTTATTAAGTGATTCCCATTAAAAAAATCCTACACACACACACACACACACACACACACACACACACACACTTTATCACTGTATATCATTGTAGATACTGCATTAAGAAGTATATTTCCAACGGGTGAAAGGTTCTGTTTTGACCAGGCATCACTAAAAATAAAAATGTCCAGTTACCGTTTTACATATGTGATGACTACTTTATGGATCCATGCATTTTAAGCCTTGTTTCTCTTCTATTACAGGGAGCCATGGGGCACATTCATGTTCCCTACAAGCTCTGGCCATGTGCCTTCATGTCCTGACACCCAGTGAGTCAGCATAGTGGGCAGGAGCGGTATTCCTGACAGCCATACACTGGGACAGCCGGTAGTAAGTTGACTCAGCACAGAAGAGACTGCAAACCACATAAATAGATCCCATTGAATCCAAATAAACTAAATATATTCCCAATTCAACTTCCCTTCACCAGGTCCCCCAAATACCCACAACCACTCCAAAGCCACTCCACAGGAAGGGATGTGTGAAGTCTGAACAGAAACAGTGATCTAACTTAACTTTAAGCTATTTTATTTTTGTAAATTTGAAAAATGTGACCATGTAAAAATATTGCTAAGGCCTCTCCCAGGGTCTTGAAAGGAGCTCTACAAGTTAGGGGCCCTTGTAAGTTTAAATTTCATTAGCTTCATAGAAAATCTACTTCTAGGGAGATAAAAATCTCAGCTTTTTCTTGGTCTAGGCACCATCAATAGACAGCAGTATTTGTGGGTTTTTTCCCCATTAAGCAAATATTTATTGAATACTGACTATGTGCCAGGCACTAGGGGTAGGATGTGGCTAAAACGAATACAATCCCTCATGAACTTATGCTTTAGCTAAGAGATAGACATCAATCAAATAAAGAGCCATTCTTCAGATCAATGTCACAAGAATATTTCTTTCAACATTATACCTGTTATGCCCCAACGAAATCACTTATTGTGATTTATGGACATGAGAGGGGAAGGCCAGGAAAGCAAAAAGCAAGGAGCTATTTAGTGGAAGACCCCTCAGGAGCAGCTCTCCTCTGACCTTGTAGTTCTCTGTGGACTCCCAGTCTGGCCACTGGCCAGGGCTCCACACCTGCCACAATCAGCTTGGCACTACAGTCAGTCTCTTCCTCTGGGACCTTGAGGCTAGAAAAGGCTAGTTCAGCAGGGCTTCTCCAGCAGGGGAACACAGGTCCCAAAGCCCAGCAGAGAAAACTCTGGATGCTGGTCCGAGGAAGCTGAAGAAGGACCCTGAGGCAAGTAGTAGTTAGTGCAGCTAAGTATGTCTCATCCTAACTAAAAATGGGAAAATGTGGTGAATTTCTTCAGTGAACATCACGAGGAGGTTCTGATCTTCCATTATACCCTGCCCTTCTTTCCTCCTCTCTGCAGAGTCAACCTGCTGAGATATCTTTTACCTTCATTTTTCAGCTAAGCCTCTTAAAATAGATATCTACATTCCTTATCTCCACTTCTCACCTCCAATCTACTACCAATCCCAAAAATCCAGCTTCTACTACTGAAACTGCAGATCTGAAGAGTTACAGGTGCTCTTGCTGCCCTGTCCATATTCCTGCACTTATTACTAGAGTGCACACCAGACTTCCAACTGCCAGTATCTGCATTCACTTGCTTCCTTGTACAACCAAGGTCTGTTTTGTTGCCCAAGCAGCAGGCTGGAAATGTCAATAAATCAATGCCCTCTCTGATCAGCTCTCAACCAATAACCTGTAGGAGTTGGTATATAAATACTCCAGATCCCTCATCCCTTGAGAGGGATAACTGGGTGTTCTGCACTGACTTCCAGAGCTTTCCCTGTGAGATTAAACTCTAACTGCTCGCAGTGGTTGCTGGCTTGATAACTCATCCTTTACTGGCTGTACCCCAGGCTTGTTTCACTTTTTTCCACCTCCTACTAGTGTTCCTTCATTTTCCAAATACACTAATCCTTATCTCAGAGGCTGCTTCTAGGGAAACCCAAACCTAGCACCAAGATCACCACCAACATCCTAATTATTTTAGTCCTAATTAATTAGTCGGTTAACAAGTATGCAATGAGTACCTACTATGTGTAATCTGTCTAATCTTACCTCACCTCTTTGTTACATTTGATATTGGTAACCATTCCTTCTTGAAGCCCTCTTTCCTTGGATTCAGGCTTCCCCCTTTCATCAGCAGCTCCTGTCCCACTTACCCCTTACACAATGATATTCCCTTGAGCTCTCTGCTCAGCCACTGCTCTTCCCACTTGACATCCCCATTTTTAGTGATGTGACATATTCACATAGGGTCATATCCCATTTATTTACTCAAGATTTCCAAATCTCTTTATCTATTTTTACTCTCTCCTGCATTCTAGACTTTTATGTTCAATTGCCCATTGGACATTTTTACCCAGAAGCTGCAAAGTCACTTCAAATTCAATATATCCAGTATTTGAGGGGTTATTGGATGGGTTCTGTGCAAAGACAAGTATGTAAGGAAATGGGGTAGAAGATACTGGCAAGAAAGTCAAGTGACTGATCAGGGGCACCTGGGTGGCTCAGTCGATTAAGCATCTGACTCTTGATTTTGGCTCAGGTCATGATCTCATGGTTCATGAGATCAAGCCCCTTATGGGGCTCCATGCTGATGGCATGGAGCCTGCTGGGGATTCTCTCTCTCCTTCTCTCTCTGGCCCTCCCAACTTGTGCTCTCTCTCTTTCTTAAAATAAATAAATCAACTCTTAAAAAAAAGTGATGGGGTGCCTAGGTGGCTCATTTGGTTAAGTGTGTGACTTCGGCTCAGGTCAAGATCTTATAGGCTGTGGGTTCAAGCCCCACATCGGGCTCTGTACTGACAGCTCAGAGCCTGGAGCCCGCTTTGGATTGTGTGTCTCCCTCTCCCTCTGCCCTTCCTCTGCTTGCATTCTGTCTCTCTCTTTCTCTCAAAAATAAACATTAATTTTTTTTTTAAGTGATGGACCACAGGATCTAGGCTCAAAAAGGAGAGAAGTGATTCTGGGGGAGGCTGAGAGATTGGCAAAAAAATTGGAAGAGTCAAAGGCAGTGCTGAATTACCCTACAGATACACATATTCTCAGGGCACCAGCAAAGCAAAGGGACCACCTACAACATTTTTTGGGAAAGAATTTGAAATTAAAAAAAAAAAAAAAAGAAAGCACTGAAATAATCACCAGGGGAAAAGTCAGAACTTTATTGGACTTCCTTATGCTTATTTTACAAGTTAGTATTGTTTTTATTTTAAATTCCATAGGGGAGCATTCTCTTTTCTGGTGCTTAGGAAGATTAAAGGTCTGGCCTGGGTCTAGGAAGTTGATGAAATTAAAATATAGATAAAACAGGAGCAAGGGAGAGAGGATGCTGGAAGGATAGAGGTTGCCATCCAAGATTAGATGCTCTCTTAACTGACCTCGTCTTTAATGACCTACTGGGTTTGTTATAATTTTTCATTCTCACTGTAACACGCACTACTTAATGATCACTGCACCTTGAATGCTCCTGGTGAGTAAGCTACTCTCTGGCATATCCATGTCTGCTTCTACCAGTTGAGTGTAATTCATTGTGATTGTTCCAAAATTTGTTTATGCCAATGGTAATGGTTACTGAATTCATATAACTTAATTAAATATTACGTAAACCAGCAGTGCAAAAAGAAAGAATTGTTGCTTCTAAGAACACAAAACCAAATGCTTTGTAATGTCTCAATAAAGGTAAATTTCCTTTTTAAAATGCTGTTGAATTGGGTATGGGTAGGACAACTGGAAAATAGTTAATATCTATCAAATGTTTACTATGTGTCAGGCACCACAGAAAGGCTTTATATAAAATATCTATATGATCTTCATAATGACTCTCTGAAGTGAGTATTGAGGAAACTGAAGCACAAAGAAACTAAGCAATCTGCCTGAGTTAGGAAGCAGTACATTCAGGATTTGCTACCCAGGCAGTCTGGCTTGAGAGACTGTGCTCTTAATCATTATGATGCTATCATGTAAAAAACCAGAAAAATCATAGCAACAGAATCTCAGGTTATTTTACAAGAAATATTTAAGTTTCTTGTTCTGCTTTAAGGAAGTTGAAGCTGGGGCGCCTGGGTGACTCAGTCAGTTAACCATCTGGCTTTTGCTCAGGTCATGATCTCCCGGTTCCTGGGCTGGAGCCCTGCATCGGGCTCTGTGCTAACAGCTCAGAGCCTGGAACCTGCTGCAGATTCTGTCTCCCTCTCTCTCTGCCCTTCCCTTGCTCCTCTGTCTCTGTCTCTCTCAAAAATAAATAACATTAAAAAAAATTTAAAGAAGTTGAAGGTAAAATCCATAGATGATTCAGTATGGGTGCAGTCATCCAAGAATAAAGGACTCCAGGGGTGCCTGGGTGGCTCAGTCGGTTAAGCATCCAACTTTGGCTTAGGTCATGATCTCACAGCTCTTGAGTTCAAGTCCCACATCGGACTCTGTGCTGACAGCTCAGAGCCTGGAACCTGCTTCAGGTTCTGTGTCTCCTCTTTCTGCCCCTCTCCCATTTGTGCTCTGTCTCTCTCTCTTATCTCTCTCAAAGGTAAATAATAAACGTAAAAAAAAAAATAATAAAGGACTCTACACTACCTGAAGATTAGGTGGTGGATGTACATTTATACATTCTAAATTAGAATAAAATGTTGAACATATATATGTGGTACTTTTTATGATTTCCTACTTTAGCTGATTTTGCTTAATGAACCTAGTAACAATGCTGAATGAGTAGGACTTCTCTGTTTTGGAATCTAAAATTTTGGAGATGGAATAGCAATAGATGAAGAATCAGTTAACTTCTGAAAATACAGATATGAATATAATACTTGCTTAAAATTAAAAGCCTTTGATTTCCACCAGCTCCGCCCACTCCCAGCTGGGAAAAAATCCAAAGATACAAACAGGATCTTCCTAACCTTTATGATTTTATCTCCAGCCAGTACCCTTACTCATATTTCTAGTCATTTGCCAATTACAGGCATACCTCATTTTACTGTGCTTCAGAGATACTGCGTTTTTTACAAATTGAAGGTTTGTGGCAACCCTGTGTTGTGCAAGTCTATTTGTGCCATTTTTCCAACAGCATTTGCTTGCTTTGTGTCTCTGAGTCATATTTTGGTAATTCATGCAATATTTCAAACTTTTTCATTATTATATTTATTACGGCGATCTGTGATCAGTGATTTTTGACTAGTATTGCAATTATTTTGGGGTGCCATGAACCCCGCCTACATAAGACAGTGAACCTAACAGATAAATGTTGTGTGTATTCTGACTGTTCCACTAACCAGAAGTTCCTTTGGTGTCTCTCCCTCTCCTCAGGCCTCTCAGTTCTGTGGAGGCGCAATAGTGAAATTAAGCCAATGAATAACCTTACAATGGCCTCTAAGTGTTCGAGTGAAGAGTTGCTCATCTTTCACTTTAAATCAAAAGCTAGAAATGATTAAGTTTAGCAAGGAAGAAATGTGGAAGGCCAAGACAGGCCAAAAGCTAGGCTTCTTGTGCCAAACAGCCACATTGCAAACGCAGAGGAAAAGTTCTTTTTAAAAAATTTTTTTAAATGTTTATTTATTTTTGAGAGACAGAGAGAGAGAGAGCTCGCAAGCAGGGGAGAGGCAGAGAGGGAGACACAGAATCCAAAACAGGTTCCAGGCTCCAAGCTGTTAACACAGAGCCTGACATGGGGCTCAAACCCACAAACCAGGAGATCATGACCTGAGCAGAAGTCTGATACTTAACCGACTGAGCCACCCAGGCACCCACAAAGTTCTTAAGGGAGATTAAAAGTGCTACTCCAGTGAATGCATGAATGATAAGAAAGCAAAAAAACTTTATTGATGATATGGAGAAAGTTTGAGTGGTCTGGATAGAAGATCAAACCAGCCACAACACTCCTTTAAGCCAAAGCTTAATTAATCCAGAGTAAGACCCTGACTCTCTTTCAATATATGAAGACTGAAAGAGGTAAGGAAGCTGCAGAAGAAAAGTTGGAAGCTAGCAGAGGTAGGTTCACGAGGTTGGATGAGGAAGTCATCTCTGTAACATACAAGTCTAAAGTAAGCAAGTACTGATATAGAGGCTCCAGCAAATTATCCAGATCTAGCTAGGATCATTAATGAAAGTGGCTACACTAAACGACGGATTTTTCGAAACACCCTTATATTGGAAAAAGATGCCATCTAGGATTTTCATAACTAGAGAGAAGTCAATGCCTGGTTTCACAACTTCAAAGGACAGCCTGACTCTCTTGCTGGAGGCTAATAATGCAGCCGGTGATTTTAAGTTGAAGCCAATGCTCATTTACCATTCTATTTACAACACGGTTTACTGAATATTTTAAGCCCACTATTGAGACATACTACTCAGAAAAAGATTCCTTTCAAAATATTGCCGCTCATTGGCAATGCACCTGGTCACCCAAGAGCTCTAATGGAGATATACAATGAAATTAATGTTGTTTACAGGCCTGCTAATACATTATCCATTCTGCAGCCCATGGATCAAAGAGTAATTTCGACTTTCAAGTCTGTTATTTAAGAAATACATTTTGTAAGGTTATAGGCTGCCATAGAGAGTGATTCCTCTGATGTATCTGGGCAAAGTATATTGAAAATCTTCTGCAAAAGATTCACCATTCTAGATGCCATTAAGAACATTTATGATTCAAGGGAAGAAGTCAAAAATAGCAACATGAACAGGAGTTTGGAGGAAGTTGATTCTAATCCTTATGGGTGACTTTGAGGGGTTCAGGACTTCAGTGGAAGAAGTAAGTACAGATGGGGTAGAAAGAGCAAGAGAACTAGGTTTAAAAGTGGAGCCTGAAGATGGGACTGAATTGCTACAATCTCATGATAACACTTGAATGGGGTTACTTCTTATGGATGAGCAAAGAAAGTGGTTTCTTGAGATAGAATCTACTGCTGGTGAAGATGCTATGAAGATTACTGAAATGACAACAAAGGATTTAGAATATTGCATAAACTTAGTCGATAAAGCAGCAGCAGGGTTTGAAAGGATTAACTCCAATTTTGAAATAAATTCCGCTGTGAGCAAAATGCTATCAAAGAGTATTGCATGCTACAGAGAAATTGTTTGTGAAAGGAAGAGTCAATCAATGAGACAAACTGCACTGTTGTCTTATTTTAGGAAATTGCCACAGCCACCCTTGCCTTCAGCAACCACCACCCTGACCAGTCAGCAGCCATCAACATCAAGGCAAGACCCTCCAACAGCAAAAAGGTTATGACTTGCTGAAAGCTCAGATGATGTTTAGCATTTTTTAGCAATAAAGTATTAAAAAAATTTTTTTTTAACATTTATTCATTTTTGAGAGACAGAGACAGAGCACAAGTGAGGGAGGGGCAGAGAGAGAGGGAGACACAGAATCTAAAGCAGGCTCCAGGCTCTGAGCTGTCAGCAGAGCCCGACACGGGGCTCAAATTCACTAACCGCGAGATCATGACCTGAGCCCAAGTCGGACGCTTAACCCAGGTGCCCCCAACAATAAAGTATTTTTTTTAAATTTCACTTATTTATTATCTAGCTAGCTAGCTAGCTATCTGTTTGTTTATTTTAAGTAAACTCCACACCCAATGTAAAGCTTGAACTCATGAGCCCGAGATCAAGAGTCACATGCTTTACCAACTGAGCCAGCCAGGAGCCCCAGCAATAAAGTAGTTTTACTTTTTAAAAATTAACTAATTTTTATTTTTTTGAGACAGAGAGAGACCATAAATGCACGTGTGCACATGGGGGAGGGGCAAAGTGAGGGAGAAGGAGAGAATCTTAAGCAGGTTCCATGCTCAGCATGTGGCACTCTATCTCATGAAATGTGAGATCATGACCTGAGCCAAAATTAAGAGTTGGAAGTTTAACTGACTGAGCCACCCAGGTGCCCCTAAAGTATTTTTAAATTATGGTATGTACATTGATTTTTTATACACAATGCTACTGTATACTTAATAGAATACAGTATAGTGTAAACATAACTTTTATATGCACTGGGAAACCAAGAAATTTATCTGACTCACTTTAGTGCCATATTTGCTTTTTTTTTGGTGTAGTCTGGAACCGAACCCACTGCATCTCCAAGTCGTGCTTATACTTCATGCCCATTCATGCTTCTGTACCTTTTCACATGTCATACTTTTTAAAAAAATGTTTATTTTTATTTATTTTGAGAGAGAGAGAGAGCATAAGCAGGAGAGGGGCAGAGAGGGAGGTGGGGAGAGAATCCCAAGCAGGCTCCACGCTCAGCACAGAGCCTGATGCAAGGCTTGATCTCATGAACTGTGAGATCATGACCTGAGCAGAAATTAAAAGTCCGACACTTAACCAACTGTGCCATCCAGGCAACCTCACATGCCATACTATTTACCTGGAATTCTCTTATTATATTTTCCAACTTGAGATATCTTATTCAAAATTGATCTTCATTCATTTATTCAACAAATAATTCTGGACATCTATTTGTGTGAATAATGAATTAATATATGTAATATATATTTATATATCCTTCCTGAAATGTATGATAAGCTGTTTTTTTCCTTCAAAGCATTTATCAAAATTTCCCATTTTCTATTTATTTTTGTGTTCATTTGTTTGATACCTGAGGGAAGGAGAAGAGGAGAAGGAAAACAGAGGAAAGCAGGGTGGGTACAAGTTGGGCATATGTGGCTTACAGGAAAAGGGGACTGGTCAGGAAAACTGAGGAATTCACTTTGGAGCTGAGGTCTGAGGGATAGGTAGGACTAACTGGGCAAAGTGGGTTGGAGGCAGGGGTGCATAGGGGCAAAGAGGTGGTGTAGGAGGATCCAGATTCAAGGGAACAGCAGGTGCCAAGACCCAGAGGCAGAGGGTGGGACAAGGTGAGGATGCAGGATTGCCAGAGCATAAGGGAGACTACAGGAGGATGAGGCCAGGTCCTCAGGGCCCTAAAGGCCTTGCTAACATGACGTGGATCTTTATCAGAAAAGCAAAGGGAAGCCATTGGTGAGACTCAGCAAAGGAATAGTGTTTTCAGGCTTGTGATTTTTAAAAGTTCTTTCTGGCTGCCATGTAGAGAACAGATTGGGAGTATGGCCAGTTAAGTGGACTTAATGCTTTCTCCCATGTGTTCCCACCAAAACTGAGAAGCTTCTTGAGGGCAAGGCCTTGGTCTGTTTCTTCACTGTTGTATCCTCAGTGCCTAAAACAGCACCCAGCCCTTAGTAGGCTCCTAATAAATGTTATCTAAATAATGCCACTTTATGATGTCATTTCTCACACTACACTGTAATGATTTTTGTACACAGGAAGGATCTCATCTCCACCGAGCTTTTCCAGTGCTCCGAAACGTAAATGACCTTTCTTGTAAAAGGGAAACTAAAGTCCTACTTAATGCATGGTTAAAGGTGTGAAAAAAAAATCATATAATCTGAAGGGAGAAGATATTTGTCACCTGTTTTTTTTTCCTTCTCTTACAATATGGAGTAACCATGTCTCATCATGAAAGCACTGGACAAAAAAACTCCACAGATTCTGCAGTACAAAAGAGCTTCCTTCTCTCCTAAGTTAAACACCTCCAGAGATGAATGATAATTGGCTTGATTTGGATTACCCAATAGCTTTTATTTGTTCTTTCCCCCTGAAGGTCTTAGGGCCTTGTCTCCAAGTCAAGAGAGTTCTTATTCTGGGACTATGATATTTGAGTAGTATTTTCACTACAATCACAAGACCCTAAGGCTAGTAAAGTTCTTCAGAGTCATGTCATCTATCCCTCACCCCCACCCCAAAGCTTAAACCCCTTCAGTAACATTCCTTCTCATCACTTGGCTGCCTGACCTCAGGGTATCCTCAGACAAGCTCAGGCATCAACCAAGGACAGGTGGCAGGTGCTAGAGCCAGAGAACTCAGAAAGTCATCCTTGATCTTCACTATGTTTCCATGTTTATTCAGAAAGTCTGTGTAATATTCACAGCTTTAAGTATCTGTTGCCAACTCCTTCCCATACCCTAGACGATTAAATTAGTTATCAGAATTCTTTCCCCTCTCAACTTACTCATCTTTTCATACTGTTCTTAATGCTTTCACCTCTCCAGTTCATTCATTTGCAGTTCTAAAAAACCTTTATTTCCTGCAACCAACTTAAAATAACAAGTTTTTTAATTAGTTAATTAAGCAAGTATTTGTTGAATACCTACCACATTTTCCATCCCACAAATTTCTCATTCCTTTGATAGCACCATGACTCCCCCCTCCCCCCACCCCCAGCTAAGACTCTTAAAGTAGCCTCACTGCTGGCCCCATCTTCAGCCTCTCTCTTTTTCCCAAACCCCAATCCCTTCACAACAGTCACTGGGATCAGAACATTCCCCTTTTCCAAAGCCTGCAGTGGCTTACCTCTCTACTCAGATCGAACCTTGGAACTACAGACTTTCAGGATCTGCATTTGTGGCTCCTGGCCTATCTCCCCTATTCTACTGCCCTCAAGGCCAGTGCTCTAGTCTGCCATGACACATTGATGTAACATTAAGGTATTACAAGGTAGCACTTCTATTTTCATTTCTTTCCTTCCCTTTCTTTTGCTCTCCTTTTTCATCTTTCCCATTTTCTTCCTCTCCCTCCTATGACCTCATGGGTGGTCTCACTTGGGAAAACTCAATATCATCTTGCTCAACCACTTCCCAAGTCTTGTCACTGAGGTATCCTCCCTCATGTTTTATCCTTGAGGCACTGTGGTGTACCCTATGCCCTTGCTAAGGTGAATCAGCATGAGGAGATCAAACTCACATTCTAAAAAGACAGATTTGACAGAAGCAAAAAAAAGAACAAAACAAATACAAATCCAGTAAACTGAGAATGACAGGAAAGCGATTTGGCATTTTTTATAAAGTCAAACATATACTTATCATATGACCTAGAAATTCCACTTCTAGGTTATTTATTCCAGAAAAACAAAAACTAAAATTTATACAAAAACATATCCACAAATGTTGATAGTGGCTTTATTCATAATTGCCCCAAACTGGAAACAACCCATATATCCTTCAACTGGTGAATGGATAAAACTGTGATGCATCCATATAATGGAATATCACTCGGAAGAAAAAAAAAAAAGAATAATTACTAAAACAGGAAATGTGATGCCAGAAACTGAGGATCAAGGGGAAGCTGACTGCAAAGGAGAACGAAGGAATTTTTGAGGATAGCAGAACTTTTCTGTATCCTGATTGGGCTAGTGGTTACTGGATTGTATGCATTTGTCAAAACACTTAGAACTATACACCATAAAGAGTGAATTTATAGTATAAATTCACATTACTATGTGTAAATTAGATCTCAATATATATGACTTTAAAAAATAAATCCACCAAAAGAAAAGAATTAATAAAGAGAGATGCAGAAATAAGCAAAAAATAAACCTGATAAACAATACAAAAAACAGGTTCTTTAAAATACACCAACACACAGCAATAAAATAGAAAACATTTTAGCAAACCCAAATGAGAATAAAAGAGAAAACACACAGGCAAACAATATTGGAAATAAAAAAGTGGATTTAATTTTCATACAAAGAAAATCTAAAAATTGTAATTTAAGTATAACTTATATATAAAATATAAAAATCTACATGAAATTGCATATTTTTCTAGGTAAATATGAATGTATATACTGACTCAAGGAGGGGTATAGAACCTGAGTAGGCCAATAATCATATGAAAAATTAAAATAGTAGACAAAGCTATAACATTCCAAAAACCATCAGTTCCAAATAATTTACAGATGAGTTCTACTTCAAGAAACAAATAATTTCTATGTTATTTATATAGTATAGGAAAAAACTAGAAATTTTGCAACTCATTCTGCTAGCCAACAGTTCCCAAAGTGTGGACTAGGGATCCCTCAAGAGCCCTGGGGCTTTTTCCGGGAGTCCATATGGTCTAAAATATTTTGATAACAATAGCAAGATGTTTTGACTTCTTCATTTTCATTCTTTCACACAAGTGTAGGTGGCATTTTCTAGAGACTAATGGAATACTGTGTAATGATATCATTGTTCTGACAATTAATGAAAGTGTGCTCGTACATTCTTGTGTTTTAAAATTTGCTCCATTTTAATTTCTAATATTGACAAGAAACACACAACCAAAAGTTCTTTGAGGTTCCTCAATCATTTTTAAGAGTGTAAATGGGTCCTGAGACAGAAAAATTCGAGAAACATTGTACTAAATTAATATTACTCTAACATGAAAAACAGACAAGAAAACAATCTGCTTACTTAAGAACATCAATACAAGTATCTTAAACTTAATTGTTCTAAAAAACTTTTTTCATGACTAATAGATAAGATTTACCCAAAAGTATAAGGGCTGATTCTCTATTAGGGAATCTACTAATATAATCCATTACATCAATAGATTCAAGAAGAAAAATGCTGTGATCACCACACAAAAAGATACTTTAAAAAGTGATATATTTTAATTTCCACTTCTGATTTTAAGAGGCAAGCAAAAACAAACAAACAAATGAAAAACAAAACAAAAATTTTAAAAACTCTTGACAAGCCAGTAATAGAAGGAAACTTCTTTCATTTGATAAAGGGCATTTACTATTCCCATTAAAGTCAGGAACAAGAAAAAGATGCCTGCTTTCACTGCTATCATTGTAACTACTGAACATGGCACAGAAGATCTTAGCTGCTCCAATAAGACAGGAAAAAGAAATAGGAGTATTACAAAGTCATACATAAAACAGTCACAATTCATAAGTGATTTAATTTTCAACTTAGCAAATCTAAAAATTCACTGTAAAAATTCAAAACAAATATTAGATTTCAGTAAAAGCATGATAAAAGATAATCAACAACTCCTTTTCCTACACACCAACTAAAACCAAATAGAAACATATATTGGAAAATATCTTATTTATAATAGCAAGCAAATTATAAGATACATGTGACTAAACTCACCAGTGTGTCCAAGATTTATATGAAGAAACTGTAAACTTTATTGAAAGACATTAAAAGAAGACAAAAATAAATGAAGAATACATCATGTTCTTGGATGAAACTCAAATTAAACTATAAATTTAATGAAATTCCAATCAAAATACTTATAGGATATTTTATGGAACTTGGCAAATTGATTCCAAAGTTCACTTGGTAGAGGAAATGTATAAAAGCAGTCAAGAAAATTATGAGAAAAAAAAAAAACCCATGTGACAAAAAAAAGAGAAACATAATAAAAAGGTAGAATACGCAGTTTTGGGTCCCCTAAGGCATAAAAATGTCCTATAATGCTACAATAATCGAAAGTGAGCGGTGAGGGCACAAAAATGGGCCACAAAAAAAAAAAAAAATCAAGAAAACAGGATAGAATCCAGAAGCAGACCTGTGTACAACTTGGCATCTCAAATCAGTGGGGGAAAGGTAGAGTATTTAATTAATTATGTTGGGACAATTGGAAATTACTTTAGAAAAACCAAAATTATAATTCTAATTCATACTATCGATAAAGATTTATTTTTATTGTATTGAAGATCTAACTTGACAACAAAACTGTGAAAGTATTAAAAAGAAAAAGATTATATATATGTATAAAATCTCCTGAAAGTAGGAATAGCATTCTAAGCCAAACACAAAACTCAGAAGCCATAACAGAAAAAGACTGGCAGGGTTTACTACATAAGAAAACCTTTGTGTCATGTAAGACAGTGTATATAAAGACAGCCAAAAAAAAAAGACAAGCAATAGACTTGGAAAAAAATATCTGTAACGTAATGAAAGAATTAATATCAAATGTAATGATGCATGCCTTCAAATCAATAAGAAAAAGACAACAATCTAATAGAGAATAGGCATATAATATAGACAGGCAATTCACAGAAGAAATACATATGATCAATAAATATATGGAAGCATGCTCTAATTCATTAGTTACCACAGAAATACAAATCTGTAAAAGTTTATAATACAGCTTTTTTACTCAATAGATTTGCATAAACTGAAGGACTGATGATAGCCAGTGTGGGAGTATGTGAATGAGTATTCTCATTCACTGTGGGATGGGAGCACACTCAAACAAAAATTTTAATTCTCACATCTTTTATCTCAGCCCTTCCACTACTAGAAACTCACGTGCAGAAACAATGTCCATAAAAACATATGTGTAAAAAGTTCACTGCTGCTTGCTTGTAATAGTGAAAAATGAAGCAACTAAAAGGCTTCAAATAGGGAAACAACTAAATAAATTATGATAGTTACAAAATATGGAATAGCATTAGGGGTTAGAAGAATAAGGTGATTCTATTATGTACTGACATGAAAAAAGATTAAGGATATATTAAGTTAAAAAAGCAAGAAATATGTTTATGGTATGAACACATTTGTGTACAAAATATTTTTTACCTACATTTAAGTATATATCTATATAAGCATATACATCTATAAATAGGAGAAGGTCTAAAGAGGGTACAAACTGAACTGTAAATAGTGTTTACCCTTATGGATGGAAGTAGGATTACAGAAGTGGAGTAAAAGAGACTTTTACTTTGTACTTATTCTGCAACTTATTTTTTTTCAATGAGCATGTATTTCTGTTTTACCTGTATGTTTTCAAAATCAATAAGAAGGAGGAGGAGGGGAGGAAAAGGGGAGGAAGAGGGGAAGAGGAGGAGGAGGGAGAGGAGGAGGAAGAGGAGAAGGAGAAGAAGAAACAGAAGGAAGAGGAGGGGAGGAAGAGGTGAGGAAAAGGGGGAGAAGGAGGAAGAAGAGGAGGAAGAGGAAGGAGGAAGAGGAGGAGGAGAAGGAGAAGAGGAGGAGGAGGAGGAGGAGGAGGAGGAGGAAGGGGAGGAGGAAGAAGAGGAGGAGGAGGAGGAAGAGGAGGAGGAGGAGAAGGAGGAGGAGGAGGAAGAGGAGGAGGAGGAGGAAGAGGAGGAGGAGGAGGAAGAGGAGGAGGAGGAGGAAGAGGAGGAGGAGGAGGAAGAGGAGGAGGAGGAAGAGGAAGAGGAGGAGGAGGAGGAAGAGGAGGAGAAGGAGGAGGAGGAGGAGGAGGAGGAGGAGGAGGAGGAGGAGGAATTATTCCTGAAATATCCACAGTTAAGAGGTGATACAGGCTTTAATGAGAGCATTGGTTTTGAAAGGAGGAAGGAGTATCTCTCCCAGGCTCTTTTTAACTCACTTTGTGCATTTCCATTAAAGGGATCACTTAAAGACTGCAACTATGTATGTATCTGCCTTCGCAAACACAAACTGATAAGTATTCATCTCTGTGTCTTTGGTGCCTAACAATGGGTTTGGCATTCAGCAGATATTGAGTAAGTGTATGTAGAATGAATCATAATCTGGAAGATAACAAAAAGGTAGAACATACAGTTTTGACTAAGTAAGTAGATGAGATGGGGTAAAGGAAAGGATTGGAGTGGGTAATGCTGTCATTACCAAGTTAAAAAAAAATAGGAAGTTTGGGGGAAATTATGACAATAGCGAAATTTAATGATCACTGACTATGTGCAGATACTGTGCTAAATGCTTTGTAACCATTATCATTATCTCATTGACTCCTAAGAACAACCTCACATAAGAAAAGAAGGGTTAAGAGACTTTCCCAAGGTCATGCAGCCATTAAGTGCAGGAGCTGCAATTCAAACCAATATCCGAGATTCCATGCTCTTAATCCTGAGGTTATACTGCCTCTCTAAAGATGGAAAGTTAATAAAATCAATTTTGACATGTTGTGATTGAGATGCTAATGGGATATTCATTGAGGTGGAGCAGTCCAGGGAGTGGCTGGATATCACAAGTCTGCAGCTTTGTAGAGAGGTCAGAGCTAGAGATATGGATTGGAACTTGTCTATGGGAGAGTGGTATCTGGGAGGTCAACATTCAATAATCATTCAATAAATATTTACTGAGCTGCCATATTAGTTCCAGGAACATATGATATCAAACATTCACTTCAAACCCATTTGATTCATAGGATGCTTACTATGTGAAAGTGCTATGATCTGGTATTTTTAAAAATGTTTTATTTATTTTGAGAGAGAGAGGGAGAGAGAGAATCCCAAACAGGCTCCATGCTCAGTGTGGAGATCATGATCTGAGCTGAAGTCAAGAGTTGGATGCTTAATCAAAAGAGCCACCCAGGCACCCAGATCTGGTATTTTTAATTGTTGGTCATTTCTTTTTTCATGTCTAATGCTCCCAATTGCACCAGGAAGTGTCTTAAAATATTAAATTTCTTGTATTCCCCTTGTTATAAGGCTCAAAACATGTATGTCAATAAAAACCAAAACATGTTTGTCGACTGAATGCTTGAGAAAACATTAAGAAATAAGCAGCCATTGGGGCGCCTGGGTGGCGCAGTCGGTTAAGCATCCGACTTCAGCCAGGTCACGATCTCGCGGTCCGTGAGTTCAAGCCCCACGTCAGGCTCTGGGCTGATGGCTCGGAGCCTGGAGCCTGTTTCCGATTCTGTGTCTCCCTCTCTCTCTGACCCTCCCCCGTTCATGCTCTGTCTCTCTCCCAAAAATAAATAAAAAACGTTGAAAAAAAAAAAAAAAGAAATAAGCAGCCATTCACGAAGGCTAGCCTAAGTCTTGGCAAACCAAGCGTAGAGAGTCTCCATCTCTGTTACTATCTAAAAGTCTATAGAGGCAGTCAGGTTTCAAACCAAATAAAAGATTTTTCATCAATGTCATCAAGGTTAATGATAGGCATCAGAAAATTGTAGCTTGGAACGGTAGGCTGGTTGCCAGAAGACTCCTACCAAGGGGTATTTCCCTTTGCAAATTTATCCAAGTCCAGAATCTGGCCTTTGGCCTTGCTGGTCCAGAAATATAATCTTGTTGGTTGAGAGAACACAGGGAGGCACATGCACATTCACTAAGTCATAAAAATCTGACATACAAAACTAGAGTGTCAGTTTATTAATATACGGCCAGATATTTGCATCCATCATCATACCCCTATAGCCAAGTGATGTGCAAAGCCAAATTATTAGAAGACCCTATGGTAAACTCAGAATCAGCACACAGGGAGTTAGTAATAGGATCAGGATGTTTAAAAGCACCAGTCACTGATAACCCAATGCAGAGGCAGCATGAAACAGGGTCAGAACATAAACTCTGGAACCAGATTAACCTGGAACACACAGAGCTCCTCACTTCCTAGCAGAGTGGCTGTGGGCAAGTCACTCAATCTCTCCAGCCTTGTTTTTAAAAGGTGAATGATGATACCTACTTCTCAGGCTTATTTTGAGAATTAAGTGAGATCATGCATAAAATGCTAGACCATCCTCTCATGTGATAGGCACTCAATAAATGGCAGCTACATCCATCTCCACACCAGGGACATACATGTTAAGGGTTCAAGTCAGCCTTTCAGAATATTTGCTTTGAACAAAACAGAGCAAGTAAGAGTGGGGGCAAAAGACTAGTAAGAAGGCTTCTGCAGAAATCCAGAACACAGATACTCGTGGCTCAAAACAAGGATACAGCTGGTGTGGGGTAGGGACTGGGGAGAGATATGCATACAGATTTGAAAGATATTTAGGAGGTAGGTACTATGCTGGGTGTTTTACATAATTATTTATAGTCCTGACAGCAATTTACAAAGTAGCCCATTTTTCAGATGGAAGTCAGAGATATTAAGCAACTAGCTCAGGATCCCATGGCAGTGACTGCACTGCAAAATGAATCACAATTGGTACGACTCCAAAGTCTCTCATCTTTCTACAAATAAAATATACCACTGTTCCTATCTTGGTTCTCAACCAAGATGTCAACTGTGAGGAATATACTAATTTCTTACCACTAATAATTAAAGTATTGAAGTTTAGGGAAATGATTGAGTTTTTGGAAAATATAACTTGGAGCAGATCAAGGTTATCACTATAATAAATAATGTCATGATTGTACACTTCCATTATGATATGCCTTCTTGAGGGGGAGACAAAGAGGAGGAGGCAGAGTTCATGGAGCAGAAATTACACATCACTACAGATTTGTCTATGACAGATTACCATGCATGTGAACTTCATCCACTGTGTGGAGACGAAAATAGTTTAAGAATAGTTACTCTGGGGAAGAGGCATTCTTTCTGATCAAAGAAAGTCTTAGCTGGGCCATCTACAAGACTTCACTGTAACAGTGACAAGTTCTTCAGACAGTAGGCATAGGTGCTAACCAAAGGATAATCTTCTGGTCACACTCACATACAAATCATAATCTGTTGCAAAACTTAATCTTTCTAGATGGAGGATAATATCATATAATAGATTTCAGCTCCTTTTCCACAGGAACTGACAAGTTAGGCTTTTCCCACTTTTGCAGCTTAAATTTTTAACCCAAGCATAAACTTTTACATTTGTTCTTATAAAATTTTGCTTTGAATTTGAGATGAGAAATTTCAACCTCGTGAAATGAATGTAAATCAAATTTCTTTCTCTGCATATTTAATACACATGGCTTCTATATTCCTACTCCAAATACCACTTTAAAGCAATCGTTGTTTTCAGAAGTTTTTAAAGGTACTCATTCATTCAACAAATGTCATTGCATGCCACCCCAGTGCCAGGCCTTCAAGGAATTCACAATCTTATAAGGAAACAGGTGGATATGTACTCACAATAACACTAATAACACTAATGACAATTTCTACCATTTATCGCTACCTGCTCTGTGCCAGACACTGTGGTAGGCCTCAAAACTAAAGAGAGAAATAAGAAAAATGCCTCCATTCAAGGGGCTTCCCATATCTTTGGAGGGCTTATGTACAGTCTAGTGGGAAAGACAGGTATATTAACCAGTATATGCAGTAGAATAACCAGGTGTCCTGCTAGAAATAATAATAGTGTATTTAGTAGAAGGACAACAGATGGTGACATTAATGAGGGATGAGAAAGAGCGTTGGAAAGGTCTTATAGGAGTGACCTTGAAACTGAGTTTAAAAAAGATGAGTAGGTATTCTCCAAATTAAAGGCAAAGGGGAAAAAAAGGGTAACTCTGGCAAAGGCAGGTATAAAACAGTTTTATGTGTTTAAGGAACTGCAAGCAGTTTGGTAGAGATGGATGTTACAGTAAATAAAGATGAAGGAGGGGGCTGAGAGGATCCAGCAAAAGCTGAGGCTTTTCAGGCAGATGGAGGCCTTACATGCTATGTTGTCCATGAGGCCATGGGGAGACACTGAAGGGCTCCAGGCATGGGAATGATGAGAACAAGGTTTGTCTTAGAAACAGAACTCTAGTGGCTACGAAGAAGATGGAATGAAAGGGTCTGAGTTTAGAAATAATGAGATCAATAAGAATATATAGGCTTAAAAAAAGGAATATATAGGCTATAGTTATAGGTGATATTCAAAAGGAGCAATGGTTGAATAGACCCTAATTTCCCTGAAGAAATAAGGGAAGAAACAACCCAGTAGAAAAATGGACAAAACTCTGAACAGGCACTTCACAAAGAGAAAATTAAATGGCCAGTAAATATGAAAAGTGTGCTCTAGCTTATCAGAAATCAGAGAAATGTAAGTAAGAACCACACTAAGAAATCATTATATATCCACAAGGCTGGCAAAATTTAAAAGGTCTCATAATACCAAGTATTGGGGAGAATGTGGAGGAATAAAAATTCCCATGCACTGCTGGCAGTAGAACAAATCAGTAGAAGCTCTTTTAAAAAACGATGTTAGCCAGGCCACCTGGGTGGCTCAGTTGGTTAAGTGTCCAACTTTGGCTCAGGTCATGATCTCACATTCGTGAGTTGGAGCCCCTCATTGGGGCTCTGTGCTGACGGCTCAGAGTCTGGAGCCTACTTCGGATTCTGTGTCTCCCTCTTTCTCTCTGCCCCTCCCCTGCTCACACTCTGTCTCTCTCTCTCTCTCTCTCTCTCAAAAATAAACAAACATTAAAAAAAATTTTTTTTTAAATAGTAAAATTGAAGAAGCCCTTACTCCTGGACCTGGCAATTCTACTCCTGGATCTCTACCTAAAGAAATTTATGCCCTATATACCAGGATACATATAAAGAATGTTTAGAGTAGCATTCTTCATAAGAACCAAAAATTGGAAATAACTCAAATGTGTATCACTATTAGAATGGAAATACGGGGCTCCTGGGTGGCTCAGTCGGTTAACCGTCCAGCTTCGGCTCAGGTCATGATCTCTCAGTTCATGAGTTCGAGCCCTGCATGGGGCTCTGTGCTGACAGCTCACAGCCTGGAGCCTGCTTCAGACTCTGTGTCTCCCTCTCTCTCTCCCCCACTCTCTCTCTCTCTCAAAAATAAGCAAACATTAAAATTTTTTTTTTTTTTAAAAAGAATGGAAATACAAATCAGGGTATAGTCATATAATGGACTATTATAACACAGCAATAAAAATGAATGAACTCTAGGGGTGCCTGGGTGGCTCAGTCGGTTAAGCGTCGGACTCTTGATTTCTGCTCAGGTCATGATCTCGTGGTTGTTATGATCTCGTGGTTTGTTGAGTTGGAGCCCCGCATCAGTGCCAAGCCTGCTTGGGATTCTCTGTCTCCTCTCTCTCTGCCCCTCCCCCACTCATTCTCTCCCTCCCTCTCTCTTCCCCCCACTCAAAAATAAATTAAAAAAAAAAATGAACTCTAGCTACATGCAATAATATGGTTGAATCCTACAAACATAGTGATGAACAGAAGAAACAAAATACAAACAGTACAAAAAAGTTATTTCACCTAGGTAAACATTCAAAAATGCTAAACTATACTGTTCAGGGATGCATACATAGGTGATACAATTATAAAGAAAATCAGGAAAATAATCATGGTAAAAGTCAAGATAGTAATTACTCAAGTAAGGGAGGGACAGGCTGTGATCAAGGAGAAGCACACAAGGGGGTCTAGGGTGCTGGAAATGTTCTGTGCCTTGAGCTGATGTGGTTTTATGAATGTTCACCATATAATTATTTAACCATACAATATGTTTTGTGTACCATTCTCTTTATGTGTGTTATATTTGAGAATAAAAAGATAAAAAATGAATGTACTTGGGGAGAAAACAAAAAGCACATTAACAGCTCTGTACTGCTAGATGTTTTTATAAATGAAAAACTATTTTTGTTGAAAATAACAAACAAATCAGAGAAGACTTCACATAGAAGACACATGTGAGTTGAAACATAAAGGATTGGCTGGAATTTGCCCAGCCAATAAAGGAAAAAAAGGGATTACATGGAGGGAAAATAGTATGTCCAAAAATCCATGGAAGTATGACAGAACAGAGCATAACAAGGGAAATGGCAATACTTTATACGACTAAGATAGAAGTTAAGACAAGGAGAATGCGGGGCGCCTGAGTGGCTCAGTCAGTTAAACATCCGACTCGTTTTCAGCTCAGGTCATGATCTCATGGTCATGAGATTGAGCCCTGTGTTGGGCTCTGTGCTGACAGTGTGGAGCCTGCTTGGGATTCTCTCTCTGCCCCGCCTCCGCACGTGCGCTTTCTTTCTCTCTCTCAAAATAAATAAATAAACATTCAAAAAAGAGAGAGAGAAGGAGAACCGTTAAGAAAAAGCCTGGAAAGGGAGGATGAAGAGTCTTGGATTCTTTGTGATAGGAATGAGTATTAGGGATGAGGACAACACAAAGGGCTTGCTTGTTAGATCCTCGTTGGCAGTCTATGGGAATGGATTGGAAGAGAGAGAACACTAAAGCCAGAGAATGTTGAGAGCCTGTTGGAATAGTTTGGTAAGACATTGTGAGAGCATGGACTAGGGAGAAGGAAGAACGGACAGACAGAGGTATTTAATAAGTAGAATTTTTAGGCCATGGAGATTGATTAGATGTAAAGGGTGAAGCAATAAAGAGATCCTAAGTTTCTAGTTTGAATAACTGTTAGCATGATAAATCAAGATAGGTAATGCAGGGGGAGAAGTAGGTTTGGTGCAAGAAGATGGTTAAGTTCAGTTTGGTCTTAATGAGCTGGAAGTGCTGTTGGACACCCAAGCACAAAAGCCTGTTACAAGGCAGCTAGATATACACATATGAAGCCCAGCAACAGAGATACTTGGTCTCAAAATTGTTAAATACTTCAATGTAATTTGAGCCACCATCAATTTGAGATGTCTTGCTTTCACTGAGCAAAGAGTAGAGTAAGAGCATACTTGGGTGTGATGGTAGAGAGGAAACAGGGATGATTCGTAACTCTCTGGCCAGAGCAACTGGTTAATGGTGATGTCATCACCTGAGATGGGAAAAACTAGTGAAGAAGCAAGGGTATTTTTTTAAATGTTTATTTATTTCTGAGAGACAGAGAAACAGAGCATGAGCGGGGGAGGAGCAGAGAGAGAGGGAGACACAGAATCTGAAGCAGGCTGCAGGCTCTGAGCTGTCAGCACAGTGCCTGATGCAGGGCTCAAACTGCAAGATCATTACTTGAGCCGAAGTCAGACGCTTAACTGACTGAGCCACCTAGACACCCCACTAGGGTATTTTAAATTGTTCTTGTTTTTAGAGAGGGAAAGAGAATCAAGAGCTCTCCTTTAGTCTTTTTTAGACATTATGCTTGAAATCTCTCTTAGACCTCCAGTTGAAGACATCAGGTAGGCAATTATGTAGACCAGTATGAAGTTTAGAGGACAAGGTTACAGTTGGAATTATAATTTTTTGGTTCCATTTGTATAAAGACAGTATTTAAGGATTCCCTGCTTTCCAACCTGGGTCCAGCAGAATGGTTCCCGCAAGTAAAGATGGTAAGAAGAAGGGCTAATCTGCCATCAATGAATTGGTGGCCTAGGAGCATACCATCAATATTTAAAAGTGCATCCATGGAGTGGGCTTCAAGAAGTATACCCCTCAGGCACTCAAAGAGATCCAGAAATTGCCGTGAAGAAGATGGGAAGTCCAGATGTTAACCAGGCTCAACAAAGCTGTCTGGGCCAAAGGGATAAGGAATGTCTGTTCCTGTGTGCAGTTGTCCAGAAAATGTAATGAGGATAAAGATTCACCGAACAAGCTCTATATGTTCGTTACCTATGTACCTCTCACCACTTTCAAAATTCTACAATGTGGATGAGAACTGACAAAGTTATAAAACTGAAAGAGAGAGAGACAGAGAGAGAGACAGAGAGAGAGAGAGAGAGAGGCAGAGAGACAGAGAGAGATTCCCTAACCTAATTCTGGGCTGAGTGTTATTACTGTGAACTACACTATGTACTTATCTCTTCTAAAATACTTACCTTAATGTAATGTATTGAGCTGTTTATATATCTGTGTTCCCCACAAGAACTATAAGCTGCTTGAAGGAAGAACCTGATCTTGTTTACACTGGATTCTTTTTTTTTTTTTTTTTAGTATTTATTTTATTTTACAGACAGCACAAGTGGGGGAAGAGCAGAGAGAGGGGGACAGAGGATCCAAAGAGGGCTCTGCACTGACAGGTTGACAGCAGCAAGCCCAATGTGGAGCTTGAACTCACAAACCATGAAATCATGACCTGAGCCAAAGTCGGACGCTCAACTGACTGAGCCACCCAGGTGTCCCTACACTGGATTCTGATGGCTTAATGGCTCATGGCATATAGCAGGTACTCAATATATTTGTGTAATGAATGAATGAATGACGACATGCTACTCACTCCTCTTACTAGTCTCGAGTAATCTCTGCACGACATTCGACAGAGATCAGAAACCTCTACATACTATGTTTCTAACTGCTACTCCATCCTTTCCTCCACGGTTCTTCACAAAGTATCCTGCTTCCTACTTTAAAGGTAGAAGCCATGGCATCTTCCTCCTCATCCATTTTGAATTTTCTCTTCTATCACTCTTCTTAGATTTCCTGCTCATCTCCAAAGCTAACCCTTTTATCTATCACCTTAACTGTATCTCTTGCACTTCTCAGATTTGCATCTTTCATTATTCCCGATCTGTATGATCACATATTTTATCTTCCCCTTCATTCACTCATACAAGCTCAGGCAATGTGAAGGTAACATACTCACCCTAGAAAATACTAGACTTAGGAAACAGACTAATGTAGAGTTCACATTCTGTTAGTAATATTCTCTTTAATATATCCTGCCAGGCATGACTTTCATTGGCTCAGAAAATTTTTGGTGCTATGACAGCAAATTAAAAGCATCAGTCCCTATGACTGCTTAGGACTGGAGCAGACATGGCCTGTGCTCCTCTCAACTGTTGACTAGATGGGCTTTGTACTAAGGCAAGGACTTCTCTCTTTAGCTAGCAATCACTCTTCCTTTCCAAAGATAATAGACTTGGAAGTGGCCACCTAGTCGATTCTAGGTCAGGGATGAACCAAGTTGTATATTCTGATACCCAAGAGTGCCTCTGACAGGTTTCAGATGGCGCCCTTCAAGCCAGTTGCTCTTTTTGGCAATGTAGTCTTGGTTCTAAGAGTCAGGCCCTGGCCAGAGCTCCCCCCTGAATTTGGCTAATGTCACGGTCTCCACGGTAATGTCTGCCCCTCCTGGGCAGGTGAAGGAATTTCTCTTGGGAGACTCAGGGATCCAAAGGAAGCTCTGCCTCTAAACTCTCTCTCTTGGACTTCTAGTCTGGGTCCCAAACTCACCCATGAGCAATACTCCCACAGTAGAGTATCAAATTGAGAAGGGATCTGTTCCAAAAGAGAATCTCTTCCATTCTGATCCAACAGACCACTCAGTAGAGCTTTCCTTAGTCAACTGAAGTGACAGAAAGAGTACAGGTTTTTTGGCATCAGACAGGTCTGTCTTTGAATCCCAGCTCTGCCACTAACTAGGTATGCATTGGTCAAATGTCTCAAGTTCTCTCAGTCTCTGCTGCATTGTCTGTAAAATGGAGATGAAATCTACCATTTCATGAGAGATTGATATATAATAAAACTTAAATTTATTCTCCTGTTTCCCTTCCACTTCCTCTCTAACAGGCTAGGAACATTGGCCCCAATATCAGGGTCAGCTTTGACTAAGTCCCTCCACTCTTTCCCATGTACTTTTCATCTTTTGCCACCCTCTCCTTTGCACACTATGTACCTGCTAGAGAGAACTCTTTTCAGTTCCCTGAATACATAAAGCTCTTTCTCCACAGTGTTGTTCAATACAACTTTCTAAATAATGAAAAAGTTCTGTACCTGAGCTGTTCACCGTAAAAGCCACTAGTCACATGTGGGTAGACAAGCACTTGAATTGTAGCTAAGTGGGACTGAGAAAAAATATTTAATTAAATTTAAACAGCCCCCATACCTGGTGGCTAACAATTTACAGTTTTAGACTATAGGTCTTTGAGTTTGCCATTTCCCTGCATGAAACATATTTCCCCACTCTTTATCTAGCTAACTTCTACTCAGGCTTAAAATCTCAACTTGAACATCTATTCTTCCAGGATGTGTGTCCTGGGACTCTGGACCCTGTTAGGTTTCCCCTTTGTTACCTTCCAAGCATCCTCTATACTTCTATTATATCACTTATCATATTTTATTTTAATTATTGCCTGTATTTTCCATTAGGTTGTGAACTTCTTCAGTTATCTTACCTATGGACTACCTCATGGATCTGGGTGCCTCTTATCTTCCCTTTTAGTGGACATCCACAGGAGCTTAGGATTTAGACTTTTTCCAAGTTGGGAACCATTACCTTTGAGATAACTACAGCATGTTTGAATAGCTTTAGGGATTGATTAGAAGTGGCTTTGTACCTTTCTAAGGATAAGCCCAAGTCAGAAACTAAAAAGGAAAGGAACTATAAAATAACATTAAAAATGAAAAACTTCTGTATGCAATATAAACAACAAAACTCCACCATCTTAATATGTCAAGATAAATGATAACTGGGAAAAAATGTGCAACGTATATGATAGATTTGAAAAAAAGGATGAATATCCTTCTTATAAAAAGAGCTCTTGGGGCGCCTGGGTGGCTCAGTCAGTTGAGCGTCTGACTTTGGCTCAGGTCATGCTCTTGTGGTTCATGAGTTCAAGCCCCACGTTGGGCTCTGTGTGGACAGCTTTAGAGTTTGGAGCCTGCTTCAGATTCTGTGTCTCTCTCTTTCTCTGCCCTTCCTCTGCTCACACTCTTGTCTCTCTCTCTCAAAAATAAACATTAAAAAAATTAAAAATAGATAAATAAAAAGAGCTCTTAAAATCAATAAGAGAAAGATGGATAAGGGATATGAACAGGCAATTCAAAAAAGACAAACTAATGTCAATAAACATTTTTAAAATGATTAATGTCATTAGTAACTAAAGAATGCAGATAAAATAAACAAAATACCATTTTTTGTCTATTAAATTGACAAAAATGAAAATGTTTTATAATATATTGATAAAAGTATAAAGAAATAGGTAATCTGGCAATAAGCATAAAAATTTAAATATGTATACTTTTTATTAAACAATTCTACTTTTACGAATATATCCTAAGAAAATACTCAGATAGCTGTCAAAGGTGAATTTACAAGGATGTTCTCTGCAGCACTGTTTATAATACTGGGAAAACCTAAATAGACAACCAGATACTTTTTAAATAAAATATATCTCTGCGATGGAACACTAAATAGCTATTTAAAGGTGGTGATATAGATCTGTATTTATTAACATGAAGCATTATCTATAATAAATGAAAAAGTGAAAAAGCAAGCATGTTAGCATGATCCTACTTACATAAAAATATTTGTCAGCTTTCTTATCTATCAACTCATAAAAAGGAACGTGGAAGGACATACACCAAAATATTAATGATTCTCTTTCCCCACTTAAACTTATGGCAGTTAGCCAGTGTGAGGTCCTCCCCAGGATTCTCAGGTGTGGGCTTTGGTATCCCCTCAGATGAGTCACAGGGAACCTAAGAAACATCCAATACTAGGTTTCCTGGTTGATGCAGCTGTGAGTCACTGGGAGCATGGACCCTACCAATCTTATTTACTGCGGTATCCCTGGTGTCTTGAATTGCTTGGCACATAGTAGGCATTCAACAAATATGCATTAAATTAATGAAATGTATCAGAGCCCCAATTATACCTAATGATAAGCATAAGTAAACATTGTTTTGATAAATTAAACCCAGAATATAAAATCCACAAAAATTTAAGATAATACAAGACTCCCAAATATGTTATATTTCTTACACACCATTATAATGCTGTGGGCTAGAAGTTCATTTTATTTTATCATTTGTGTGCTTTCCCAGAAGAGTTTGAGAAACAGTGAATAATGTCTCTGTGCAAGGCCTCTCCCACCCGCTTATGAGACTACGTATTACAACCTCTAACTCACAGATGAGAAAATGAAGGTTTGGTGATTGCTCAAGGTCACACAGTTAAAAAGCAGGGGAATCAGGATCCAAATCCAGGCCTGCTTGTCTCTGAAAAACTCATCTGTGGCTTGAAAGGTGCAAAGTATGACAATGAAAAGGACATTGCAGTTCTGTGACAGCTAACGTCTGTGCTTCCTAACGAGTCACTACCACTTAGCCTGGAGCTCCCACGTCTAAGAGGTGCTTTTTCTTAACCCTTGGAGAATCCTGAGGACGATTTGTCACCAGGGTTATTAGCATTTTTCCCTGGATATCGACAGCTTGTCTTTCCTCCCTCCAACCAGTGACTGATTTCTTCAAATGCTCGCCAAATACAGCCCAAGTCACCATGGTAAACGTATTGACAGAATCATATTAACAGCCACTGAGCATTTACAGGGTTGTAAGTTATGCAGGGGGAAAAAAGATAAGAAAAAACACAGGAAAATAAAACAAGTTCAATCAGCAGTGACATTTGTTTAGAAACTGTTGGTTGGAACAGTTTTTAAAATATATTTTAATTGCTAAATATGGTTTCTTCAAGAGAGTGGCCTCAGTCAGAGTTGCTCCTCCTCAAAGCTAATCATTAATATTTTAGCTGCTCAGCTCACAAACTGCTCTTCGCAGCTGACCCACCCACAGCTGTGTCTACGCAGTCAACTTTCGCTCCAGGGGCTTGCTTACTAACAGAAATCCGACTGCGCTGGTTGGTTTGCTACACCAATCCTCTAGTCTGCTAGTCCATTTACCGTAAGGCAGCAGACATTTAGGTCCTTATTTCTCTAAAGATTGAGGCTGGTTCAATAAGCAAAATTCTGCTCTAAGCCACCAAGACAACTGACAATTTTTCAGAGGAATGACCTATCTTTTCTAAGTTAATTTACACCTTTTATTGGGGAACATAAGTGTTGCCTTAGGCAACATAGAGAATACAGAAGAGTTTGTTTTCAGTTTCTAATTCCCTGGGTACTCCTGTGTGAACCTTATAACAAATAAGGTCAGCCCCCTAGGCTGAGGGAGGGACTGTGGGTAAACAGGCGTGAGGGCACTCTGGGGTCCCGCGTGTGAGTGTGTTTGGGCACAGCCTCGGCTCCCGTGTTTCCAACTTTGCATGCTTCTTAAGGAGAATCTAATCCTCACGGGAGAATTTAATCTGTTCATTTGCAGGCATCTCATCAGCACCCTGCTTTGTTGAGGACTGTTTGATGTCCCAAGGAAAAGACTTCGAAGTCTTTTAAAGCCTTTTTGATGTGAACCAGAAAATCACGTTTTGTCAAGAGTGCACTCAACTTGAACCTCAAAAGGTTCAGGACTCAGAAACCACACGGTTCAAGTGGGATTTAAACTGGGCAAAATCACTTCCTTGTCTTCCCCTGCAAGTCCCTCCCCTGGCCTTTGTGCTAAACAGTTTCTGTGCACTGTTGGGCCTTTTTTTTCTCTTTCTTTTTATTCTCTCTCTCTCTCTTTCACACACACACACACACACACACACACACACACACACACACACACATATCTTGGCAAGAAAATCTTAAGAAAAAGAAAACTATATCACCCCCAAAGAAGTGGCTATCTCCCCACTAAGGATAAAAGACGTCTCCAGCTCCTCCCTGTCCTCACAGATTCAGAATGATCACTGCTGCGGCCCCAGAGGCCTGGGCTGCTTTAGGTGAGGGTCAAATGATATACAGAGCCAAACAGCTATGATTGCATCCTTAATTGAGGTATTTAACTAGGTACAAGACTCAAGCTTCCTGTGCCCCAGGCAGCTTTTGCAGAGAAAACTGGAAACTTGTTTCAGAGGATAGCTATTTTGTGTGTAAAGGAAGCACATATCTTAGGACTTCACTGTTCAACTTGGAAATGAAGGGACAGGAGATCTGACTCCTCCCCAAATCAGGAGCTGACAGAGAATATGCCAACCCTGTCTCTTTCCAAAGGTCTCTTCTTATATTTTTTCCTCTTAAGACTCACAAACACAGTTACTCAAAGGCCAGCAAAAGTTTAGATTTAGGAGGCAGAATCTCAATTGTCAAAAGGTCCCAAGTGTTCCTGATATCCCAAGGAACATCAGATGCCCTTTCCCTATGGCTGTAAACATACCAAAGCTTCACTGACCACTGTCTCATGTCCTGCTAACCGTAACAGTCACCATTTACTGAGTGGCCACTGTGGATCAGGCACTAGGCTAATAATAAATATAATATTTCAATAAAACAAAAAGATGAGTCAGCTCATTTCTATTTTGCAGACAAGGAAACTGAGGCTCAAAGAGCTTAAATTACCTGCCTCAAAGCAGCACATCTAGTAAGTGCCCGAGCTGCAGTTAAAGCCCAATCTGTTGAACTCCAAAGTCAGTGTTCTTGGCTTAACACCACGCTGTTCAGCACCTGCTTTGTTGCAGTTTTGGGTTTTTTAAAAAAGCATTTAGTGTTCTATATATTTATTTACTTAGTATTTATTGAGTACCTACTTAATGGGAATTGTGAATATTTCAAAAAGTGTAAGACACTATGCCTTCCCCCTCTCTCACTGTGACTACTGCAATAGCCTTTTTACAATGATCTTCTTTTACTAACACTGACCCTATTTCAATCCATTATTCACAAAGCAGCCATTGTCATCTTTTAAATGATAAATCACAACACGGTATTTCTCCATTTAAAACACTCTGTAGCTTCCCATTGTCTAGAGAATAAAATCCAAACTCTCTATGATCTAAAAGATTCATGGAGATCTGGCTGCTCTTTCTTTCATCTTCTGCTGTATTCGCCCAAGTTCACCCCATCCTAGCCCTCAGACCTGTCTATCCCTCAAATGTACCAGGACACCCTTCTCCCAAACCCATATGTGCTTGCTCACCATTCATATTTTAATCCAAACATCACCTCCCGGGGCATACCCGGCACATTGGACACAGCGGATCATTTTTTATGACAAATAAATAATCATGTCACAATCAATCATGACAATTATTTTCCTGATTGATTCTTCAGTTTAACATAAGTGATTAATAATTTTAAAATAATGGTTTTAGGGGCACCTGGGTGGTTCAGTGGGTTAAGCGTCCAACTTCAGCTCAGGTCATGATCTCACGGTTCGTGAGTTTGACTCTGCATCAGACTCTCTGCTGTCAGCACAGAGCCCACTTCAGATCCTCTGTTCCCCTCTCTCTCTGCTTCTACCCTGCTCTGGTGTTCCTTGGGATATCAGGAACACTTGGGACCTTTTGACAATTGAGATTCTCAAAAATAAATAAACATTAAAAAAATAAAAATAATAGTTTATTTTTTATTTTATAATTTTTTTAAGTTTCTTTATTTCTGAGAGAGAGAGAGAGAGAGAGAGAGAGAGAGAGAGAGAGAGAATGAGCAGGAGAGGAGCAGAGAGAGGGAGACACAGAATCCAAAGCAGGCTCCAGGCTCTAAGCCGTCAGCACAGAGCCTGACACGGGGCTCGAACTCACGAACTGTGAGATCATGACCTGAGCCAAAGCCGGATGCTCAATCGACTAAGCCACCCAGGTGCCCCAAAAATAATAGTTTATTTTTAAAGATAATCTAATTTGGAGCACCTGGGTGGCTTAGTCAGTTAAGCATCCAACTTTGGCTCAGGTCATGATTTCACAGTTTGTGGGTTTGAGTCCCGCATCGGGCTCTGTGCTGACAGCTCAGAGCCTGGAGCCTGCTTCGGATTCTGTGTCTCCCCCTCTCTCTGCCCCTCCCCGCTTGTGCTCTGTCTCTCTCTGTCTCTTTCTTTCAAAGACAAATAATAAACATTAAAAAATGTTTTTAAGATATTCTAATTTAGTAAACTTTTATTAGATGAACTAAAATGTCCAAATACTAAACAAAAATGTCACACCCCATTTCACAGTTTGTTTCACTGTTTCAAAATTTAAATGCAAATAAGAACTCCAAGAGGTCAAAAAGAATGGCAGACTGAAATAACTCAATTTATGTTTCTTTATCTTTATAATTAATGTGCTCTTGCTGTTTATTTTGAATCTACCATTTACATGCAGGAGTGTGCAATATCACAGGAGCTGGAGTCCTAAGTGAGCCCAACGGCTTCTGAACTGCTAGACACTTGCTCTCAAAGCAAACCAAGTCTGCAGGTGTCATGGGTCCACAATATAACTAAAAGTTCTCTCCGTTCTTCCTTATAGAATATAATGCTTATTAAAGAATAAAATTTAAAATGTGCTACTTTAAAACTTTACACATATATTAGTAAAACTCAAGAGTAACCACAGCAAATTTTTAGAACTTAGACCAACAAAAGATATTTTCGGGGAGAAATATATTAAAACTGATGTTGTTTAAAACTGCTAGCACATGACGACATTAAAAAGCAAACCAACTTTAGTTGACTTTTGTTTTAAAATTCCTCTACAGACTAACATAGCACTCTACTCCCCTCACCAGTGCACACTACACTCTATCGCAGTAAAAAAGTTGTAAGTGCTGTTATATGGGGAAACACAGGTATTGTGAGAACGGAACAGGGTCAAAGGAGTAGGAGAAGAACAATGGAAGTATAATGTCCCAGAAGCCAAGGGAATGGGAAATCCAAGAAGGATGAAGTCAACGGTTGTATCCAATACTACAAAGGATCCCTCCTCTGAATTGGGTACCAGGGCCAACTGGGAGCAAGGCTTAGAGATCTCCCTTTACTACGTGAAAGGTAAAATCAACTCTACCTTCCTCTGGCTGGCATGTAAATTAATTCAAAGGGAAAACTTCTTATATTTGCTCTTAACCAGTTTTTAGCATCAAAGGCAGAAAGATAGAAGAGCACGTATCATATTGAGCCAATGGCAGATCTGCGTTCTCTAGACTCGAATCCTACCAAGACCTCAGCCAATGGCCACCACCAACCCTGACCAGTGCATGAGGAAGGAAGAGAGCCCACTGAGAGGATAGCTTAGGGATAGTCTTCTGCCCTGCATCTACTTGGTCATAGTGCCAACTTGTGGGGAAAATCTCATACAATTGGGTACAAACAGAGCTGGTTAAGTGGGATACCATTAGTCCTCACATCTGTTCTCTGTTTACCCCATCTTGCTCACTTGAAGAAAGTAGCAAGTATGTGACCACCTTTAAGTGTCTTTTCATTTTTAAACTCTCTTCACTGTATACCTCCTGGATCAGTCTGTACTTTTTGGATGGTGAAACAAAAACAACCATCAGCCAATTTAGCCTTTTTATAAACTAATTCAGAAAATTAATTTTGTAAACAACAACAACAACAACAAAATCAGACACTTCCACAGCAGTTGTGACTACACATACCATCACACTGTGCCATTTGGAAGACATGGAACCAATCAGCAATTAGTTCTAGAACTAGAGAAATGCCCCAGTTTTATCCAATCATCTAAGATTCAATCTTTTTTATTTATTTATTTATTTATTTATTTATTTAATTTAAATATTTATTTTTGAGAGAAAAAGAGAGAGACAGAGCACGAGCAGGGAGGGGCAGAGAGAGAGAAGACACAGAATCTGGAGCAGGCTCCAGGCTCTGAGCTGTCACCACAGAGCCTGATGCGGGACTCAAACTCACAAACTGCGAGATCATGACCTGAGCTGAAGTCGGACACTTAACCGACTGAGCCACCCAGGCGCCCCTCTGAACCTTGTTTTGTTTTTTTTTTTTTAATGTTTATTTATTTTGAGAGAAAGAGAGAGAGAGTGGACAGAGTGACAGAAAGATTGGGGGAGAGAGGATCCCAAGCAGACTCCATGCTCTGGTCAGCACAGAGCCTGATGTAGGGCTCGATCTCACAAACCGTGAGATCATGACCTGAGCCAAAATCAAGAGTTGAATGCTTAACCGACTGAGCCACCCAGGTGCCCTTCTCTGTAGCTTGTTTTACATATAAGCACATAGGGCCCTAACTTACTTTTAAAACCACTACATAGTATTCTACTATAGAGATGTGTCATAATTTACTAATTCCTATTAGTGTACATTTAGGCGGCTTCTCGTTTTTCAAATTACAAATCATACTATAAAGTACATACATCTTTATGCACTTGACCAAACACATGTAGGATAAATGCCTACAGTTGAACTGCATCAAAGGATATTCGCATTTAAAATTTTCATAGATGGGTGCCTGGGTGGCTCAGTCGGTTAAGCTGCCGACTCTTGATTTTGGCTCAGATCATGATCTCACAGTGCTGACAGCTCAGAGCCTGGAGCCTGCTTCAGATTCTGTGTCTCCCTCTCTCTCTGCCTCTACCCCACTTGCACTCTCTCTCTCAAAAATAAATAAGCATTAAAAAAATTTTTTTAAAGGGGTGTCTGGGTGGCTCAGTTGGTTGAGCATTGGACTTCAGCTTAGGTCATGATCTCATGGTCTGTGGGTTCGAGCCTGGCGTCGGGCTCTGAGCTGTCAGCACAGCTGAGAGCCTGCTTCAGGTTCTGTCTCCCTCTCTGTCTGCCCCTCCCCCACTCGTGTTCTGTCTCTCTCTCAAAATTAACATTTAAAAATTTTCTAAATAAATAAATAAAATTTTCATAGATATTGCCAAATTGCCCTCCAAAGAGACTACACCACTTTACACTCACACCAACCATGTGTACAGGGCCGGCTGCCCCGCACCTTCATCAATAATGGGTACATTATGGGGCACCTGGGTGGCTCAGCCGGTCATGATATCACAGTTTGTGAGTTCGAGCCCCACGTCAGGCTCTGTGCTGACAGCTCGGAGCCTGGAGCCTGCTTCACGTTCTGTGTCTCCCCATCTCTCGGCCCCTCCCCTGCTCATGCTCTGTCTCTGTCTCTCAATAATAAACATTAAACAAATTAAAAAAAATAATAGGTACATTATGAAACAAATTGTTCATAATTCAGTGAAATGCTTCAGATGTGTCATTGTCTTCCTGCCTCCAGCTTCAGGTATCTCCTTCTTTTTAGCTTTCTGGTCACTTTTGGTTTTCTTCCTGCCCCCTCTGAGGAGACTGTTCTATAGTTTTTTTTTTAATGTTTATTTATTTTTGAGAGAGAGAGACAGAGTGCAAGCGGGGGAGGGGCAGAGAGAGAGAGAGAGAGAGACAGAGACAGAGAATCTAAAGAGGTTCCAGGCTCTGAGCTGTCAGCACAGAGCCCAACGCAGGGCTTGAACTCATGAACTGCGAGATCATGACCTGAGCCAAAGTTGGACACTTAACCAACTAAGCCACCCAGGCGCCCCTGTTCTGTACTTTTTTAAAAAAAATTTATTACTGAAGTATAGCTGACATACAATATTATATTAGTTTCAGATGTACAACATAATGATTCAACAATTCTCTACATTACACAGGTTCATCATGATAAATGTAGCCACCGCCTTATTACATGTTACTTATTACACATTACAATATTACTATCTTCCCTATGTTTCACTTTTCACCCCCATGACTTATTTATTGTATAACTAGAAGTCTGTACCTCTTAACCCCCTTCACTCGTCTTGCTGTACTTTTTTTCTACACTTACACTCTTAATTTCCTTTCCTCACTTCTCCAGCAACCTTGTTTTTCCTGCTCACAAATTTCCCTTATAGTTTTTATGCAGCTCAACAGGATTCAACAACAACCAAAAAACTCCACTCCTGCCCTGTTCTCCCAACCTGCTGGCACTCCTAAACCAAGAGAGAATGTTAATAGGGAAACCTGAAGATCTTTAATCGGGGCCAAAATATCAGAAGGAATGAATCCATCTTGGTGTAACTCTAAAGAAAAAGAACATTGAGAAGAATTCTGAATTGTTTCCTTTGTTAAAATTGAATCTGTTACTTTTCCCCCTACATTCCACTCCTGGATTTCCTCTCTTTGAATCAATAGTTCATAATTTTTATTAATTACTCTTTGTTTTTGTAGCTAGAATTGGAGAGGAGGCAAAAGTAAGGGTGGGAGGAAAGAAAGGAAAAATCCAAAAGTGGCTGATTGAAGAAGAGGAACAAATGGGCAGGAAGAGTAGAGGTAAAGAGGCAAAACACAACTCAAAAAAAAAAAAAAAAAAAAAAAGCCAACTTAAGTCCTTAAAGAAAAGTTCTTTACTTTGGCTCCATCACCACCCCTTTCATTCCTGAGCTCTGAAAACAGGATCCTAGTGCAGGAATGGGTTGGAGGGTGGGGAACAGTGAAAGAGGGAGTGAAAGTATCCTATTCCTCAAACTACAACCCCCTCCTCACCCCCAACTTCTTATCCAGCAAAGCTCCACCACCAAGAATCAGCTTAATAGAATAAACCACTTAGGGCTGAGGCTCAGAGAAAGTCAAAGACCCCACAATCTCCTTGCCTATTAAGCTTCTTAGAAGTTAGAATGCTGCTAAAGAAAGTGATATTATGGCCAAGCTACTTAGAGAGAACACAAGGATGCTAAGTTGCGAAGAGGGAGGCCAGTGTGGGGGTTTATGAGCATTTATCATTAGCGAAAGATGATGGGGCAGGCGGTGGATACTAGAGTGGGAGCAAAAGCAGCCAGTGTGAGAACAGGTGTTCTTGTAGGTCTTCAAGCTGAGACAGAGGAGAAGGGTATCTGCAGAATCTACAAATGGGATGAGAATCTGGAGAAGAAATAATTGTTTTCTTAGGATAAAGGGGAAAACATGGCTTCACATAAGCTCCATGTAAGTAATCAGAGAGTAAGAAAAATAAAGCAACCAGCAACAGTTCCTTCCTAGGTCAATTTCCCAAAGATTTCTGGCATTCTGCCACTTCCTTATCCTCTCCCCAGTATAGCTGGCAGAGTCCACAGTCTCGCTATCTGAAAGGTTGGCAGTGTAGAGGGCGGGAACAAAACTAACCAAACCCTTTATCCCAAAATAAAGTCATGATGGCTCACTGGCCTTCCCCAGGCAGGAGTTTAGTATGGAATTCTGCTTACTTCCACCCTATGCTTTTTAGGATAAAGGTGGGCGCAGGGGGTGGAGATCATCAGGTGAGCTCTAGTCCTCCTTGCTCCAGCCCTCATTTAACTGGAGCCAAGAAGAAAAGACAACATTATAGGTACCAACCCCTTAATGTCAACTGGGAATTTTTTTCAGCTATAGAAAGATCTGTCACAAACTGCACAAACCCATAAGAGATCAGGGCTCACCGTCACTGCCCCCATAATGTAATCAAGAATGGAGGCTAAGGGGGAAAGAATCTGGTTCAAGAGACTTCAGATCTGTCCCTGGGCCCTTGGAATAGTGATTATATCTAACATGTATTAAAGGTCTACTTTGCGCCAGGCACTATTCTTGGGACTTTATTTGTATTTTATATGAACTCACTTAATCCTTAGAACAACCCTAGGAGACTAGTACTAGTACCAGTCCCACTTTACCCTGAGGAAACTGAGGCACAGAAAGACTAGACCCATCTGTCCTGTCTCAGAGTTAGCTCTTCTTGAACTGCTCTGGCTGTGAAGTGCAGAGCATGCCAAAGGCGGGCTCTGCACCACAAAGAGCATTAGGAGTTAGCAGATGCCAAACCATCTCCCCCTCTCTCCCATCAGGGGTATGTTTGACAAACTGGTTTTTGTTTTGTTTTGGATCATAACTAGTAAGCTCCAGGCAACACATTAGGTACTGAGAACAGAGGTGAGTAAGACAGTCCCTACCAAGGAACTCACAGTTGCAGGTAGGGTGACAAAGGCCTGTGAGTGGGCCAAAATAAATTGTGCCCAAGGGCTGCCTCACTACAAAGGACTCCCACAATTTTTTCCAGTATGGACACAACCTGGCATACAGACGTGAGGTTCTGAGAAGTGTCTGGCACACAGAGAGTAGACACAAGCATTATTCTTATTAACTCAGGAATCTGACCCACAGGCTTCCCTCCCCTGGGGGTTTTCCTTCTTCCCATTGGCTCTGGAGCCAGATTGCCTGCGTTTGAATCTCATCTCTGCTATCCCTTTCTTTCGTGACAGTGGATGTATTTCTTAAATGCTCTCGGCCTCAGTGTCCTCATCTGTAAAATGGAGATGATAACCATACCTATCAGGGAATTTATGAGGATTAAATACATGATTACTTGTAAAGCATGCAGAATAGTGTCTGACTGGTGGAAAGCACTCAAAGGTGTTAGCTCTTCTTATGAGGAGTAGTGCTCTGTGCCTGCCTTTGCCTGCAGTCATTTTACTTGCAATAAAAAGACTGAATTTAAATGCATCTGGTATGGTTAGTTTAAGGAGGATAGGAAGTCTCTGGGACTAAATAGGAGGAGAACAGTTCCCCTGGGAAGTTGGAGGAATAACCCTGGAACTTGTTAATTAAGATCTTGTTAATGAATCTGCTTGTTAATGGTCTATTAAATAATCACACAATGAAGTTTACCGCACAAGTAAAGCCTTTTTCAAATGCTTGCTCTTTCCAATCCTTCTGGCCCAGCTCAGACTTCTAAAGATCTTGCCTAAAGGGCAAGTCCTACCAAATCCTTCCAAATCTGATGACCCTCTTCATCTTATCACACTCGCCTGTAAAGCATGGCTATTCTTGCAGCCTAGGCAAGGTCTCTGGGACAGAAAGCCTCATCACCTCAATTCTGCCTATCATTCCTTGGGTAAAGCCATTACGCCTGTAAGCCAAAATATTTCCGTCCACAGAGTAGGAACAGAGTCATGGGCCCTGGGAACTGAAAAAATAAAGGTGCTCCGAACTTTGCTGAGAAGAAAGGCAGAAGGTGAATTTGTTTCAGTGGGAATCTGGCAAAATAATATTTCAGCTCAGATGTCACAGATCTGTGTAGGAAGTGGCCTACCAACCTCCACTCACAAGGAGTCTACAAAACTTTTGTCCCAAACCACCTAGGAAAATAATGCTGCAGCCAGCGGCAGGGAATGCATTTCTTCTAGAGTCCAACTTCAAGGATGAAACTGCATGTAGGAGGGCTCCCTCTAGGTTGAACACTCAGGTATTTCATAAACTACGTTAGCCTCCCAAGACCATGCTGCTCCTTTAGACAGATGTTCTCAGAAGGGGATAAATAGATTATACAGTGTATGTGTATGTGCTATCTGTGGTCTGTGTGTGTGTGTGCCATTTAGGTTACTTTTAGATTACAAAACACATCTGTGTTATCTTTTCTGATTCAACAGCCCTGTAAGGTAGGGCAAGGATTTTTTTTTGCCACCTTTCATTTTATATACGAGGCTCTGGGGCTGAAAGAGACAGTGATTTACCCAAAGGTACACAGTTAGTAAATGAGAAGCCGGAGCTTCTGGCTCTGTGAGCTTGCCCTGTCACTGAGCTGTTTCCAAAGCTTCTATTTCTAGTCATCACTTCCCACTTGTAAATGTGCCAGGGGGTGCCCAGCCCTGCGGTGGATCCTGTGTGGTCCTTCAGACTATGTCAGAGTGGGTAGAGCCAGCTGGCAACACTCAGCATAACACAGCCGAGCAAACAGTGACCCTGGGTTCACTTATTCTCACAACAAATATTTATTGAGCCAGGTGCTACATGGGGAGAAACACTGGATAGAATCACACAAGGAGATAGACATGGGCCCATGGAGGAGGGATAATTAGGCAAATAATTACATTACAATGTGACGGATATTTTAAAAGGGGAGGGTATGTTGGGAAAAGGATACCACCCCCCGAAGTCCATGAGCAAAGTTGATGAGAGTATCCACTAATGTACAGGTGTCTGAACCACCTGAACCTCAGACCAAGCCCCTACTCACGGTTCATTTAACCTTCTTTCCACTGGCGGCTGTCCCCAGCAGTGTTAAAGCTTGAAGCAGAGAGCCAATCTGCAGGTGTTGGTGACTAATTCAGCCTCTGAGAGATTCCTCTAACCCTCCAACCCTCCACTAACCCTTATTTCTTTACAAATGAGCATTTTAGCATAAGAAGAAAGCTTAAGGGCTGGGGAAGGGGAGAGAGGAGGCTGGCAAAACCCCCCTCTAGCCCCAACTCGGCAGTATAACAGCAGTGAGAAGCCAAGCTGGCTGGAGCCCAAGAAGCACCAAAGCGCACACTAGCTCCCTCACATCTGGCTAAGCACTGTGAGCCCCTCCACTGGGCCACCTTATAACTACAATATTACACCAAGAAAGGGGCTGTCTGAGCGTGTACAATCAGCTGGTGGGCAATAAGGGAGGAAAAGGGAAACAACCTGAGGAGGAGCAAAGGCCAAGGGGGCAACTAGAGGCAGTTGGACAGATCGTACCCACAACAGAAGAAGAACTGTCAGGAGCAGAGCCTCAATCTTCACTCCTACCGGTCCAGGCTTCTGGGCCGAATCCCAGCCTCTTCCTCCTCTCTACTTGCCTAACCTGAGTTCCCTTCCTTCAAAGCTGTACTCCTTTGTGAAAGCTTCCCTCTGAGACTCTCACCCTTGGTGAATGATGCATATACTTTAAGGAGTCTAAGAATCACCTGCTTGCTAAATATACACATTGCCAGGCCACATTCCCTGTGATTCTGAGTAGGAGGTCTGGAGTGGGCCTAGGGAATCTGCATTATAAATAATATTTCCACCCCAACCCCAAGCCACCCCCTCTTCCACCACCACAAATGGTAGGGAAGCTCGTGGTTCTTAGATCACACTTTAAGAAACCTAGCCTTGGGAATGACTCCTCCTGAAATCCCAGAGCCCTTGTTGTCTGTTATCTCATATTATCATTTTTTTCATATATACATCTTAACCACTCACCTTAACCATAAGGCTCTCAAGAAGAGGAAGTATCATCTACTTTTTTGACTCCTCTGCAAACAGCCCTGAGCACAGCACTCTACAGGAAACACTGTGGATGTTGAGCAGTGACAATGATAAGAGGCCAAGGGAAGGAAAACCACAGCAGGGATGGCAGAGCACCGAGGCCCCTGCTGAAGGGAACTGTTGTTAGTATGCTGATGCGGGCCAGGCTGGGACAACGGTTTGCCTTGCCTTCTTTTTTCCTTTCTTCAATAGTCTTGGCACTACACACCTAACCTCCCTCATGAAAGTCACGCCTGAGCAAAGCACCTCCCATAGGAAACTTTGCCAAGAAATCTTGCCAAGAATCCTGGGTGCTATGTGGCTTAGTTTAAACAGTCAGGGAGTATTCTAGATCTTGAGACCTATCAGGTCTCTGTGCAAGCAAAGTATACAGCTGAGCATGAACTTGAGTAAAAAGACCAGGACCTATGATCTATCCCCCTAAAGATCATCAGGGTAATAATAATGGTCTTCCATACTCAACAAATATTTCCAGAGTACTTTGGGCCAAGCATGGTTCTGGGTGCTTGTGGGTCTTAAGATGTCATATGTCAGCAGAAAGTATTCTATAGTGACTTATCTTTAGAAAGTTACTTGTTTTTGTTTTTGTTTGCACAGCAAAGGAAACCACCAACAAAACAGAATGGGAGAAGATATTTGCAAATGACATATCTGATGAGGGGTTAATATCCAAAATATATAGAGCACTTATACAAGTCGATACAAAAACAAAAACAAAAAACACAACAACAAATGATCTGATGAAAAGTGGGCAAAGGACCTGAATAGACATTTTTCCAAAGAGGACATACAGATGGGTGACAGACACATGAAAACATGCTCAACACCGCAAATCATCAGGGAAATGCAAATAAAAACTACAGTGAGATATTACCTTATACCTGTCAGAATGGCTAGAATCAAAAACACAAAAAATAACAAGTGTTGGCTAGGATGTGGAGGAAAAGTGCACTGTTGGTAAGAATACGAATTGGTGCAGCCACTGTGGAAAATAGTATGGATTATTCTCAAAAAATTAAAACTAGAATTACCATATGATCCCATAATTCCACTACTGTGTATTTACCCAAAGAAAATAAAAACACTAATTTGAAAAGATACATGCACCCCTATGTTTATTATAGCATTATTTACAATAGCCAAGATATGCAAGCAACTCAAGTGTATATCTGTAGATGAACGGACAAAGAAAATATTGATATATGTATCTATATACGTATTGATATATGTATGTATGTGTGTGTATATATGTGTATATATATATATATATATATATATATACACATATATATATAACGGAATATTATTCAGCCATAAAAAAAAGAATGAGATCTTGCCATTTGCAACAACATGCAGGGTGCTAGAGGGTAAAATGTTAAGTCAGTGAGAGAAAGATAAATACCATACGATTTTACTCATATGTGGAGTTAAAGAAACAAAACAAACAAAGAAAAAAAGAGACAAAAAACCAGACTCTCAAATACAGAGAATAAACTGGTGGTTACCAGAGGGGAAGTGAGTGGGGGTCTGGGTGAAATAGGTGAAGGGCATTAAGAGGACACTTTTCTTGATGAGCACTGAGTAATGTATAGAATTTTGAATTATTATATTGCATGCCTGATACTAATGTAATACTGTTATGTTAATTATGCTTCAATAAAGCAAACAAACAAACACAACAAAACAAAGTTACTTTAAAAGCAAGCCCCTATATGATGTTGGGCTTCAGAACCACATAAGCACCAAACGTACCTTCTCAAGAATGACTGGCTATAGGATGAAGTACTGTAGACATCTGAGGTCATGTCTCAGGTCCTGGCAGACAAAAATTCTATTTTTACCTTATTGTGAGCAATCCTTGGCAGCTCTGGAGTTCTTTCTTCCACTCTTAGATGCTATACTTTGTCCAGAAAAGCAAACTGCCACACCTAGCCCCTTTGAATAAGTAACTCCTTTTTGATTTCCAGATATCAGCTAAAGGTCACTTGCTCCAGAAAGTTATCCTGACTCATAGACAAAATTAGGTGCTCCTGCTTCTAATCCATGGCATTTTATACTTCCCTTATGATAGTACTTTTCACTACATCTTGTAATTGCTTGCTAAACCTTAAGCTCTAGTAAGGCTGGGACTATAATCTGTTTTGCTCATTATTGTATCACCAGCACCTAGCATAGTGCCTGGAACAAGGCAGGTACTTAGTAAATACTGATTGAATAATTATGTGAATAAATGAATGCATCATACTAGCGAGATGGAAACTGAATCATGCCTCACGTACTCTGCCAGTTTTATCCATAATGCACCAATAAACACCTAAGATAAGCAGCATTATTCCTTCTATGCTGCCAGACTGTATGGAGGTGGAACTGTGGCTCACAGGATCCCCCCCCGATACAGACTCCAGGAGGCACTTTCCATGATCAAAGATGGATTCAATGCTCCAAAGTCAATATGATGTCACCTAGAGCCTGACAGTTAAACCGGCCATAAACCACAATGCCAGCCCTGTCACGACTTGATGGTAAGATCTCTTTCAAGTCATTCAACTTCTCATAGATCCAGCTTTCTCATGAAGAGGGTATTTGGCCTTTCCGGAGCAGGTACTTTCTTTAAATAAAGAACAAATGACAGTGAAAAGCTACCCACACCATGATGGGAAGTTGGGAGAAGAGGGAAGTATTTGCAGTGAGGCATCTCTGCAGTTAGGAAAGGGTTAAGCTCAAACGTCTGTCTGGGATCTCTTACCAGTAAATCAGCCTTGACTGCTGCTCAGGCTGAATGAAGCCCCACCAGGTTGGCCTGTCAGGAAGGAAGCCCATGCGTCCAGACTTTTGTTGTTCTAAGGATTTTTTTTTTTTTTAATTTTACTGCTCAGGAAGGAAGCCAAAGCCTAGGCCCTAACTGCAGTCCTGCTGATTACTTGCCCTAGCATGCGCTATGCCTTTACCTCTCCATCTACCTCTTGGATCCAACTCTTCTCTTTTCTGGAATTCCTTCCTTACAATGACTTTGGCATTTGGGCCTAAATCTCAGACCTCCCCCCTTCTTTAACAACTGAAAATTAAGAATGTTGAGCATTTCCCTTCCTACCTCCTGTATTCTTTTGTCTCTATGTGGAAAGGACTGAGGATAGGGAGAGAGGAGAAGTGGGTGCTCTTCACCACCAACAGTGATCTGAATCCCTTCTCTTCAATGGAGCCATGAAGGAACTGATAAGGATTGAGGTGTCAGTCTCCACTGGTCTCCAGTGGCTACTCCTGCTACATACATATGTGAACAGAAGACTTCAAATACAAGCAACTATATTTAAATAACAGACTCAAATCCAAGGTCCTCAGGCAGAAGGTCAGTCTTGCCCACTCCCATCCCCCTACTCCCCACCTCTCCCACTGACATGCAGAATCATTCTCTGATATTCCCAAGCCCCATGGGGCTTTCTTTCTACAAAGAAGAAAACATCGAGTTTATTTGTGCACTCAGGGTAATGGACAGCCCTCTTTTAGTCCTAGAAAAATGCACACAGACACCATGGAAGAGGCCTATCCCCGCCCAACCCTGCCCTCCCCTTCCCCTGCTAATCCTTCCCCAGCAGCTCCCCCAGCTCAGTCCTGCTGCTGTATTTCTCTCCTGACCTACAAGGCCCCTTCAAGCCCCGTCCTAAGCCTCCCCCAAGCAGAGACAATCCATCATGCTGTGGGACTGTGACACACACAGATGGGGGAAGGTTCACAGATTTCTCTCACACAGGCAAGAGGGTAAAAGTGCCTGTATAACTTAAAATCTAGCGACATACTAGAAACTCTGGTACTTTGAATTCTAATACTAGTCAAATACCATTACAGAAAATCTGATTACATATAGTCCAAATTTCTACCACAAACAAATTCTAATGGCCCATTTATTTCAAGCAGTATCTGATAATACCAAGTTCCAGAATAAGAAAATATGATGAGATCTAGATACCCTGACCTGGGCCACTGCCTAGATACCTAACCCTGGTCAAGTCCCTTCCTTACTCAGACTTGGTTTCTTTAACTCTAATATTGTCTCGCTTCTAAATAAAATGGAGGGAGAAAGAGGTCAGAGGGCCACCAGGGCTAATCCTGGTGGGTGGGTAATAATGAAGGGAGGTGAAGCAGCTGGCTATCATAGAAAAGGGCTCTGAGACTCTCCCTTTTTCCACACTGCCATAAGGCATGTGTGTGTGAAAGGATCCTGCATATATGCTAGTTGTTAATGACCATGTGTTTGGCTATATTGGTGCTTCTGACAATGAAGATTATGCCACCAGATTATCCTTGCAATAAGTCATTACGTATGGAAGGCTTATTATGTATGAGGAACTGTTCTAAGCATTATCTATGTACTTAATCTCATTCAGTCCTTCACAACAATCCTTTAAGGTTATAATTCCCATTTTACAGGTGAGAATACCAAGGCCCAGGGAGGCCAAGTAATGTGCCCAGGGACACAGAGTAAGTAAGCTAAAAGGTCAGGATCTTACTCCAGAGGCTGAACTCGTAACTACTATGTTATATTGTCTCCCCACCTTTAACTTGAAACACCTCCAGGGTGAGGCTCAAAGGGGTCACCACAACATTTATTCCTCTAACAGGTATTTATTATGCTAGGCCACTCTGACTTGGTATAAATCACACCCCAAAAAGCAAGGCCAAATGAGAGCACTATAGGATTAGCTGGCACCTAAATGGGAATCATATACCTGAAAATAAACCAAAGGTCTCTCCAGGGCTGGCCCTTGCCCCCTCCCTACAGCTTTCTCACTGTCTGCTGCTCTAAGATGGATGCAAAGCCATAAGTCTCAGCCTGCAAATGAATTTCAGTGGAAAAAGACAACCCTCATCTGGTGGCTCACACTCGGGCTTACTGGGCTTGATTTCTCATGAGACTGTACCAAAGGTTCCTTCTTCACACATACAGCTCTAGACTTTCCTAAAGCTCTATGTCTGCCGAACAGAATGTCCGGGACGCAGCACCATGTCTTTCCCCCAAAACACAACTTTCATTTCCTCTAGGTCATCTTCAATCAGAACACATTCCACGGAGAAAATTGACGGTCAAATGTCTGAATTGCCAGATGGTTGTATGTGTCTACAAAACCCCCACACCACTTGTCTGCTTCCAGCTTCAACCAGGACCTGGGTAGGAACTTATTTTTCTAAAATACACATCAAAAGCAGATCAGCATTTGTGGACTTCATGATAGGGGATGTAACGCTGTGAGAAAACATTTGGGAAGGGGATAGCCTCTGATCCTAGGTTTCTAGAGAGTTAGGTGAGAAAAGCAAATTTTAAATTATTTGTCAAGCTATGAAAGATTTTTTTGGCACCCCAAATAATCAACACAATAGGTCTATATTTGAGAAAGGTAATTTCACATATACCAAATAATCAACACGATAGGTCTATGTTTGAGAAAGGTAATTTCACATATCTCTTAAAAAACTCCCTACCTACTTTGGTCATTATGATACCCCAAGGCATAAATAAATTCTTCCTTTCTTTCCTCAAACCTCTACACCTTTGGGATAGCACAGTCTTATAGATATTATCCAGAGCAATGCTGAAGAGTGGCAAACTGAGGAAAACTTGGAGGAAACATTAGATTATAGTTACCACCATTAATTTATTCAATACTCCACTAACACTTACTGAACCCTTCGATGTGATTGGCAACAATGCCAAAAAAAAAATTTTTTTTTAGCACTAAAACTAAGCTGTAGTTAAGATAATAGAAAAGTCAAATCCATTGGGTAAAAATGGAAGTGAATGAATTCCTCCCATTTATGTAAGCATCTACCAGGTTAACTGATTCATACCACAGCCTATCATTTCTCCAGGCCTAAACCCATAGTCCCAAATCAGGATCTTTTCCTGGAAAAGGCATAAGAAAGAGACTAAGTAGGTGAAAGTTCTTTTGCAGAAAAATCTCCTCCTTGCCCATAAAGAAATATTTACAAATTCGCACCTGCAGCACACACTTTTAGGTTATACAGGATAAAAATAGACTCTGTTCAGCCACAAATGCCACAATTTAAATGGTATTTTTTAAAATGTGAAGGCATTTTAGTTGCTATACAGCAATAAGTTATCCTTAAGTCTGCAGTTCATCTGTCTTTAAGAGGAGTAAAATGGCACTGGGAAATGCTGTTAAACTGTTGGAAGAGAAAATTCAAATCCATAAATTATTGTAGCTTTGGTGTTCAAATCCTGTGGATTTTACACTTAAAATGTATCATCACCCCAAATCCCAAGTGTTTATAAGGAGTACATTCCGGATGTGGTTAATAAGAGTTAAAAATATGAAAAACCATTATGAAAATATAACTCTATTAAATGTATTGTCACTCTAAATGCCGAGTATTTACTAAGAATACATTTCAATGTGTGCTAATATTTATTAACCAGATGGATGTAGTTAACAAGGGTTAAAAATAACAAAAACTAATATAAAAATATAATTCTATTTTTTCAGTTTCCTCTTCCCTGCCTAATGAGGAAAGGGGATGGGGAAGGAGAGCAACTTTTGTTATTAGGACACAATGTGTGTTTTTTGTTTTCAAACAAAAAAGGGCCACCAAATAATCAACCTAGGGCCGCTGACCGGAAGGCAGCCCCGGAAAACTTCCCGTGGGAAGAGTTCCAGAAATTGCCCGGACTTTAACAAGCCCCGCTGTGCTGGCTGCGAGACTCAGACGGTCAGAGGCGACCAAGACTCGCCTCGCCCGAATACCAGCTATCCTGCGGATTCACGAACCCCTGGACTTTGGGAAACATTCCCTGGAACGTTTTACAGATTTGAAAAGCAAGACGGGAAAAACATTTCGAATCTACAGGAGAAACCTCAAAGTCCTCGGGTGCCGAGGGAAATGCTAGCTCCTGATGCGCGTGTACACACGTCCCTCCTCATCGACGCGCCCCGGCGCCCTCTCCACGCCCTCCTCCCACTCCCACTCCACCCCCTCCAGTCCCCCAGCCCCCCTCCCCGCACGCAGGGCACCCAACGACCGCGCGGGGTCCCCTCGCCTCCTCACTCCGCCACCCGCCCACGTGCACCTCCCGCCCTGTCCCGTGTCAGCCCGACACCCGCGTGGGCGTGCCCCTCTCCCGGGTCACACTCGCTCAGTGTCCCCTCACCCCGTCTCCACACTCTGCGGCTCAGACCGCTGTACAGGAAACCGACCGAGGGTTCGGTTCCTAGTGCGACCTGGGGACGCGCGACGTGGAGGGCGGGGCGGGGGTGGGGGACCAGGCCGGCCCGCGGGGTCCCGGCCGCAGCCTGCGGCTGCGGTGGTAGCGCGGGGCTCGCCCGGCCCTGGGGCAGCGCCGGGAGTTCTCCCGCAGTCTCCGAGTCCGGCCGAGCAACGGCGAGGTCACCAACATTTCTCAAACCACTTAAAAGCCATCTCAGTGGCGGAGGCTAGGGAGTCCTTTCCAAGTGAGCCAACGGTGCCCGCTCTGTGGTCCTTCCAGCCCCCTGGCCGGGCCTCGCGCCTCTCCGCGCCCCCTCCCCCAAACGATCAATTACCAGCCACCCTTCTGCCGGGAGCGGCGAGGGGCTGGCTGGCGGCCGCGAGGAAACGGCAGCCCGGATCACTTCTGCATGACAATTGATGGGAGGGAGGGCGCGAGGCGAGGAGGGAGGACGGCTGCGGTGTCCGTTTTCTCACCATGGTGATTAGGCATTCCGGCCGCGCGAGGAGGCAGCCGCCGACCAGAGCGGCGCGGTGTGGAGCGAGGACAGGGGAAGAGAGCGGGAGCGGGAGCGAGCCCAGCCGCCGGGCGGGCGGGCGGCGGGCGAGCGGCGCGCTGAGCCAAGCCAAGCCAGGCCAGATGGCTCTGCAGCCATCAGGGACTGCTCCCGTCCAGCCCGGCCCCACTTTAGCTGTGCAAACATTTCTTTATCCCAACAAGACAATTAAACCCAGCAGCATGAAAAGGAGTCTCCATGACTGTGCTGGGAGTGAACAACCAGAAACAACCACACATCACAGGGAGTTCTTGCCCTCCACCCCCAGAGGGAGGAGAAAAGGGGCTCAGGGAGAAACTGGGGAGCAGCTGAGCAACAACCGGGCTAGGTCTGGGCAACTCAGTACGGATGGAACCATCTGACCCACCTCCTCTGGTGATTTGCTGGCCCTTTCACAGTGGTCATCTGCTCCAGCTACAATCCAGAAGTTGAGCCTGGTGACAACTGCCCCAGCAAGAACAATCCTCCTAAAAGCCCAGTTTAGGGTCCCTGGCCACCCCAATCCCAGAGCCTTGGGAAGTATCCCCCTTAATCCTACCCCCACAATGTAGCCAGGACTCCTCATTCCAGGCTGCCCTTGGGCCTACATGGGCTCAGCTGAATGATTCTTAGGACACAGGGTCTTCAATGATACATGCCTTCATAAAGACACATTCTCAGGGTACAAAATACCATCTACTATTCAGGGCTTTTGGGGCCCAAGAATGACTTTTCAAATACATCAAAGATGAGAGCAAAGCAGAACATCCAAGAACTGCTGTGAGCCACCAGGTTTCCTACCTACCTGTGAAATCTGCCTGACACAGGGAAGGGCCAGGGAAGCAGGGACACTTTAGGGTCATTGCCCATTGCATGTCCCTGAGGTAAATCAGAAGGCAGGGCCAGTCACTGCTCCAACTGGTGCAGTTCTGGTTCCTCTCAGCTCTCTGGTGAGCATGCATACTAGCCAACTCCAATTTGGGCTGAGTGGAATGACTGGCAGGCTGGCCAAAAAAACCTGTGTCACCCAGGCAAGAATCTGGGCATGAGGGGGGGTGGCTACAGAGAACAATCGGGAAATGCACATGATAAGAGCCAGGGCACTGAGGGGGTAATAAATGTATAGATTCTAGCACAAGGCAGCAGACAATACTTATCTTCCCTTTTGTTGTAAAGTTTCCTTAATGAGGAAATGTTTATTTTAAAAGCCCTGGGAAACATATCTGTAGACACTTCATATGTAAGACACACGTGGACTATTCGTAATTGGTCCATAAATTTTAGCATCATTTCCCTGGACAAGAAGCCTTGGAGACTGGTTCAGGGAGTGACAATAAACAGGAGTTACCTCAGTTCCCATCCTGGGGAATTATGCATCCTCCATGAATAGCTTCTCACAAAACACGTCTCCCTTTTTCCAGGGCAAATAAGTTAGTCCTGTCGAGTCAAGGCTTCCTTTCTCCATAGACCCCAACACCTACCTCATGAATCACCTGTGATGCCAGGTAGATGAACAGGCAAGCAAACCGGAATCATCTACTAAGAGAAACAATACTTTACCCAAATAGCTACATTTCAGTACAAAAATGCATATTTAATCACAAAAGAAATCCTGCCTATCAGTACCCAGATTTAAGGCAAGCACACGTGTGCATTACACCATGTCTGCAGGCCCCTCTTTCAAATGCTCTCACATGTGGACATATCTGCATATGGATGCAGTGTGTGAGCAGGGGGTGGCTGCGACAGTAAAAACTGTCAGTGTTTCCACTGTAAAACTGATTTTTCATTGACCTAAAACTCAGTCATAAAACTTCTACTCTAAGTAAAGGACACACACACACACATCCCCATACTGAAAAAAAACCCTGCCCCTGAAAAAAACCCCTAAAGCTAAGTGCCTATTTAGGAGGTTTACTGTTGTATTTAATTAAAACATTTTTTTTACATTTTATGAGAAAATTTATTTATATGAAGAGAACTGAAAAATAAGTCACCACATCAGAAATTAACTCTAAGTTTTAAGAATAAAAAACCAGAATATACATGGTTAATTTTGGCAATCTGACCAAAAGCCACTGCATCCTATTACTTTGCTCTTTCCAACACCTTCTATCCTCTCTTCTTGCCTTCCCATCCCCCTCACTGCCCCATCTGCCCCTTAAGCTCTCCTTTTGGAAGCAGTCTTGTACACTGTCACTCGATTATCTGAGAAATATTACTTATTTCAAAACGGTTCTGTAGGGAGGACCTGAAAGGCATCTAGTGGGAATAATCAGGCCTTCTAACGGCCCTTAAATATGTATTTACATAAAACAGACCATAAATATTCTGACACACGTCGGCATATGACAGGAACCAAGAAAGCTGCTGCAGACTTTGTCCCAGTGCCTCTTCAGCCCTTCCTTACAGAAAACTGTTTCTCCCACCTTCCCAAAACTCAAAATCAAAAGCACAAATGCTACCCAGTACAACCCTGGGAGGGCTGCTATGCCACCTAAGGAAAGAAAAGGAGGAAGGAGCCCTGGATCACAGGCTAAGAGGCTCCTGTTCATTTTGCACCTTTGTTTCTTGTTGAAGATTAGTCACGAATGCAACTCTCGATAATAAGTTGGGTGTGCAAACGCCCTACACTCACAGACATGCCTAGATGTTTTACGTTTGTGTGATAGAGAAAAGAGAACACAAAGTACTCTCTAAAGGAAGAATATTTTAAACAAATAAAAGGGGAAAGGGCTCCAGTTTATATAATACTACAGTTTCAAATAAAGAAGTTTCCCCACCCTTCTGATCAGAATCTCATTAATTTCAAGGTCAGAATTCCATTTCACTTTGGGAGATAGACTCATTTAATTTTTCTCCACCCAGGCGTATTCCTGTGTGAGGGATCCATCTCCATGGGGGATGGCACCACCACACAATGCAAACCAGGCAAACAGAAGAGTTATGGCTTTGACACTCGGAAAGGGAATGGATAGCCACATCTATGAGTTCTGACTTGACTAACAAGCTTCCTCCTGCTCTGGGGGTCTGACACAGGTTTGGGCTAAAAAGAGAGAAAAATGGAGACAAGCTGGATTTGTTAGGAGAGAAGAAAGGAATCTTGATCTCCAGATGTTACTTTGTAGCATATTAGTTTTGAGAGGATTTCATTTTCAACTTGTATTTGGAGAAAAAGGGGGCAGAATCTGTCACAACCTCACCCAGGGCAGCTTTAGCCAGAGGTCAGATTACAGCTAGCCTTGATCACTTGCACATTGACAAATGAAAACTGCGCTGAAGTAAAACAAAACAGAGCAACACAAAGCCAGCACGTTCAGGAGGTATACCCAAAAAGCAAGATGGTAACACACACGTCAGCTGTCCAGAAGGGGAGCCGGTGGAAGGAGCTGAAGGGAAGTGAGAACACACGGGCACTTGTGCTGGCATACAGCAGCTTCTCCCTTAAGTGGGGAGGTCTCGGGCTTACAGACGCTGACATAAAAGACACACTTGCAACATATTTCAAAACCAAAGGGCGATGGATTTACAAGGCAGGTTGATTTTATGATGACTTTTATTGAAAAGGTACGCTGGGTTTAGGCAGATGCCTTTTAGCGCAGGAAAGTTAACACAGTGCCTAATTCAAGGAGACAGCCTGAGGAAGCAGTGCCGACAGGGGAGAGAGCTGCAATGTCTCTATTACTCTCCTCGGCATCATAAAGAGAAGAGAAGAAAAAATGGTATTCGTGTTGGTGGTTATAGAGAGGACAGGAGCACAAAAAATACAGAAGAGGGGAAAGCAAACCTCAGATGTAGTTTTCTTAAGAAAATAAAATGAAGCAAATCTCAGAACAAAGGGTTGGGTGGAAAAACACCCTCAGTTCATAAATTCTCACCAGGCTTGAAGAAAACTGCTCTGCCTACCCACAGCCCAAAAGCATCAGAACACAATTATTTTCTGATTCTATTAGAGGAGAAGATTGTAGGGTTCAGCACTCCTGGTCTACAAGTTCCAAATAAAGGTTTAGTTCCAACTATTACCAAGGGTAGCCAAAGCTCAACAAGGCACTTGGAGAACACAAGAAAGCTGTTCCATAAGCAGAAATTAATAATAGTTGTGAACATCAAATATGGAGCAGTCACACAGGTCAACCGTGTCTAGTCCTAAAAGTGAGCCCAAGGATAAGCATCCAGCAAACCTGTTAAATCCCAAGAGAAGTCGGCTTTCTAGCCTTGCGATCACAAGGAAAACACAGCTGTTTGAAATGCTTTATGGTGATTGACGACACCTTTGTCCTTCTCTGAAAAAAAAGCCTAATGTGGAGCAGGGCTGAGAGTTGGGAAAATAAAATCACGTGGAGTCCACTAGATGTGATACAATGGAAAAGCTAAAAAATAATATACCAAGATCGGAGAAACAAAACAAGGACAGCAAAGAGAGGAGGGATGGATGAATTTCTTCAGGTCCCCCAAATTTCGTAGAAACCTATGCTTTCTAGTAAAATGATAGTCACTCCAGTATATATATGGCACCCCTCTTCACTCCAGAGTCCCCTGGAGAGAGGCAGTGTGGAGGCCAACTCGCCTCTGGCTACCTTCAGAAAAACATTTCCTACCAGAACTGTCAATGCTCATTGACAACAGACAAGTAAATGTTCACACTCCACAGCCATTGAGTGGGAAGTAGTTGGCCCTTCCCATTACTAGGAGCATGAAAACTGCCACCGACCTGTTGAACACTACTGTAAGGCAGGGCTTGGTGGGGGTAGGGAGGGCTTGCACCAAAGTACTTACATCTGTCATTCCGATCCTCTGGGCTAGATGAAGCTTCCCGATCCGAAATGAGGCCAGAGACAGCAAAAATCTTCTTCCCAGTATCATCAACCTTAAGTGAACCGGGGGAGCTAGATGGCAGCTGTGTCCCAAAGTCATATTCCTTGCCATCTGCATCTGAGAAGCGCAAGTGGGGAGACTCTGTGTCATGGCAGTTCTTAAGTCGTTTGGCTGGCGTAAAGGCTGACTGATAACTCTCCCGGTCCTCAGTGGAAGCGAAGGGACGGAAAGCCCCCACCCCACTATGATTCAGCATACTGATTGGGGTGCAATCTAGATTTGGGGGAGCAAACTGAGGGTGGAGGTGTAGTAAAGAAGGGGGAAAATCACGATTGGCAAAAGTGCCCGGCACCCCACCTTGCCGATGGTACATAGAGGCAAAGGTGTAGGAACCGTTGGTGAATGGAATATGCACGTCCTTGTCTACTGAGACAGGTACACCAAAGGGTCGTGGCTGCTGACAAGGGATGGAAGCATCGCGGCTGGCCTCAGCCGTGGACGCCAGGACCATCAGTGCTGGGGATGCCAGTGGGTTGGGGAGGTAGGATGAGTTCTCCATCTTGAAGGCTGCCCGGTGTAAGTCCATCGGAGTCTCTTTCTATGGCTGGTGTCACACAAGAAGCAGTCTTCCCTGGGAGGGAGGCCAAGCGGCACCTTGGATCAGGGCAGGGAATATTACTGGGGAATCATCCCCTTCTAAGACCTGCGGAAACAGCAAAGAGAAAAAAAGAAGGGGGAGGAAGGTCAGGGGGAGAAAAAAAAAGGGAAACCCCAAGTGATCGAAACACCATCCTTCTGGCTTACAGATGCTCGGGCAAGAGACACCACAGGCTTTAGGAGCCAGTGGGCAGCAGCATCAGACCATTTTCATTCAGGAAAATCAATAGACAACTTACTGTGATGTACGCGTAGCTGACTTTGGTCCCTACACGTTCCGGGTGAAATGCGCCTGAGCCCAGCAAAGGAAAAAAAAATCATAAAACCACCAAATACAATATTCCCTGAGCAAATGAGCTTTGGAAAGCCAAGTCACCCAGTAGATTGGGTGGGGTCTATGTTTTAAAGGGCTTCCCCCTGTATACACCACCCATGGCTGGCCTGATGTTCAAAGAGAGGCGAGGTTCTACCTAGACGACCCCCCTCCAAAAAAACACATCCTCTCTTCATCTCCCCTAACAATGCCCTGGTGCTGAAAAATTCTTAAATCAAGCACATCTAGACCATCTGTACGTGTTAGCTGTTACAAATTGTACATGTGGATAAATCACACACATTGGCACATACATAAACACACATCTTCATGTATCATCTAAGACTGTTTCCAGAAAGAAGTGCTATGTGAAGAAACAACAGCAATATTATTTTTGATGCACACCCCTTCTCTAATCATACAGGTTTTCTCTTTTCTGAGAAGGAACAAAACCTTCATCAATAAAATGCCTGGCATCTCTGACAATATTTAAAACCATAATGGGTGCCTTTGGCGTATGTTCTCTAGAAGCGGCTGTCTTCCAGGGGCAGCAAAGAGCGGATCGGTAATTTTAGTTACTAATGCACTTGCTCTTAAGTAGATTTGTAAACAGCCTTGAATTTGCCATTAACATTTGGAGCAAAATGTTAACAAAATTTCTGACTTATTTTGCTCAGCTTATTGGCCCAGTCAGAGTTGATGTCTGATAAAGGTCCCTGGAACAAATTGGAGTTCGGAGAGACTTCTTTCAATTTCTCTTTTAAATTTAGGTTATGCATTTCTATAGCCACTGATTCCATTTCAAAATTTATTTTGAGTAGGGGGCTGAGGCATGGGAGAAGGGCTATACGTCAGAAGTCAGAACAACATAAGACGAATACTAGAATTTATTAGCTTCAAAAATATACACTAGATAGAAACTTAATGAAACTCAAAGTGTAAACCAAAAGCCACCATCTGCTACAACTTAAAACCTTTAAATTGAGAATCATGTCTCAAATAAGAATTTACCTCCTCCCTTAAGACACACACACACACACACACACACACACCCCTAAATAATGGAGTATCTTTGGTATTCCCTCAAATAGAGAAGCCTCAGTGAAACTGCAGATGAATCCCCTTGGCTTAATGCAGTGCAAAGAGAGTATTTCCTTCTCTCATCCTGTAGCAGACGTGTCAATGACTGTTATTAATTGGGAAGATGAGTGCACACCATCAGACTGCTTCCTCATTTGGCATCTCTCCTTATAGACATCATTGCTAAATTACCAGATTATGTATCTCACATTAACGGATTTTTCTCTCTTCCAAATTTTAAATAACTTTCCTGTCAAGTTATAGCAGTGCAGGGAATGATCTGCCAAGGATAGCCAGTTAGCCTGACGAGTCTGGTCTGAGAATCCTGTTCTTGGCTGTTTTCGAGTCAGATTAATGGTCACACAACATGGACGCTCTAAAAGTGGGTCTAGGGCTGTTCCAAGGGTTCTAAGCAGCTCTTCGTAACAGAAATAACTAACTACTTCTCTCTCAACAAGCAGTACTACATGAGGCAAGCAGGAGAAGAGGACGAACATAATACACTGGGGTGAGGGGACAAATGTTTTCCCCCCAAATAACCAATTGCCCAGAGAATTCACTTTCTATTTTTACTTCCTGGATCACCTCATTATGTTAAATGAGTTTCATAAATTAGTAATCTGGCGACAGCACCGGACACTTCAACAGAACACGGTGAATCACTCAAACCTGGTTATTCATTTGAAACTTCATTATACTGAAAATAAATCAACAATATTTTTCCAGGCCACATCTCTTTTACTCCACTGTGTGGGCGTTGGTCTCTGTGGGGGAAGGAGGAGTGTTTTTTTTTTTCTTTTTCCTTTTCTTTCTTACCCCCTCCTCACATTAACAACTTGTATAGATGAGGCTTCAGCAGACCACAGTCATTATGAAAATCTATAGTTAATACACTCCCAATGTCAAAATGTCATGGGTTTAAACACAGAACCCAAAATAAGAAAACTAACTGACCCTCTTAATTAAAAAAATATGGATTGTAAGATAATCAGCTTGATGGAGCATTTGGGTGACTGTAAAGAACCAGGCAAAGGGAAAGTAAGTAACTGTTACTTTTCTGCCTCTATGCTGATTTTTTTTAATTTAGCACTTCGTGCAAATCCAGATTAAAATAACTCCAGCTATTGATCCGAGCAGTGGAATTGACATTAATTTTAGTTCACTTCTCACTTTGCAAAGGGATCAATAGGAAGTAATAACAGCTGACATCCCCGCTGAAAGGAGGAGAAAGAAGGGCTGAAGACAGAAATCGAAAAGCAACCAAATAAATCATCAGCTACTTTTCCACGGCATCAGACAAACTCCAAACAGATTGCAAAAAGTCTTTGTTGAATTAACTAAACAAGGAGGAGGGATCAATTCACGAAGCTAAATAAATTGTCTGGCAGGCAGTGAGGTTGGACGGAGGGACCAACAAATATTGAGTTTTAAAAATTTCAAATCCTTGACGTGATGGGTTTGGTTCAGGTCTGTATGCGTGGGAGTTTGTTTGTTTGTTAAATCACACACCCGACCCTGGTTTAAAGTGATTGCACAACGCCAGCTAACTGAATAATTAGTGAGATTACTAATTGCGTGGTTAAACATGCCAGAACCAAGACAAATGAAACGAAGAAGCTGGCGTTCGGAACGTGAAAATGTCTGAAGCTGGGCTGATGCGCAGCGCTCCGCGCTCTCCGGCGCGAACTAGCCACTTTCGCACTGAAAAATCGAAAGCCAGAAAGAAAGTCTCAGAGAGTCGGCAATCTCCCACCCCAGCCTCTGACCATCCCTGTCCAGGGTCTGGGCTTCCTGACCCGCGCCGGGATCGGCGTAGAAGGAAGCGGCGCTGCTGCCGCTGCTGGGAGCCAAACCCACTTGCAAATGACTGCCACAAAGAAAAGCTGCAAAGCCTCTTTCCCGGAGCCCTAGCTCTGAACGCCCACCAAACTACGACTCTGCTGGCAATTAAAACGCACACACAACACTCCCCTGCTTATTACAACAGGTGACATTTTTGTGGTCTCTGAACCGTTTCCAAAAGCCAGGAATTAAAATAATAGAACAAATTAAACGATATTTTTCCTTTGCATAAATAAACTTTTAAAAAATTAACAGGCAACTTAAAAAGCAAAGAACAATGGGAAATGGGGCCAGGGTAGTGGGGGGTTGTGAAGAACTCAGGAAAGAATTTTTTTTTTTTAAGTTCACAGACTTCTCCGCTTGAAGAGAATTCCCGCACACCAAATGCCCAGGGGGTATTTGGAAACACCGCTCTAACAGAAATTTTACCACCATATGCAAGAGCTCAGGAAGCATAAGCTTAATACGATTCCACCGGCTGGGGCCAACGCCTGCGATTCAGACGTGGCCGGGTATCGGTCCCAGATTTGGACCCCGACCCAGGCCCGGCTTGGCCAACGGGTGAGAATCCGAAACAGCCCGGCCTGTGGAAGAGTGCGGGGCTACGAGGCTGCCAGCTCAGTTGAGCGGGTGCAGAATTCAGCCGGTAGGAGTCTTAACCAGGGAAAACCAACTCTTTTAGGGAAAACGGAAGAAGAAGAGGTGAAGGCGAAACCTACAAAAACTTGGGGCCAACACAGAGCGGAGCCCACCACTCCTTGGCCAGACCTCTCCCTCCAGCTCTCGGCTGCCATTGCACAAAGAATACTTTAGGTCCCAACAACCTCTGCACGGAACAAGCTGCTTGTAACTTTGGGGAACAAGGGCGCCGGCCAGGGAAGAACGGACAAGTGCGAGGGGCCCTGGTCCACAGCCCGGCAAGGCCCGCGGGACAGGAGCTGGGGGCAGGCTGCCTTCGATCAAAGTCCAAGGACCTCGTGCCCCAGAACAACCCCGCCCCGCGGTCACCCGGGTCTCATCGCCGCGCGCCACCGCTTCGGCGGACAGCCACCGGGCTCATGGATTCTGGCGCTCCAGTAAATGCGGGGCAGCCAGGCCCTCCCGGTTCCGGGACTGCAGGCCTGGGGCGAGGGAGGGAGGGTTCTGCCTTTCGCGCCGCTGCCGTCCGGCCGCCACACACGACGCAGCTCACAGAACAGGTGTGTGTCCCCGTTCGCTGGGCGCCCGGCCCCGGCCCCGTAGGTCACCAGCGGGGCGGCGCCGCCCAGTCCTCGGCCTTCCCCCACCTCGTCCCGGATCGCAGCGAGTGAACTCACGCCACTTCTGCCGGGTTTCCGCGGGCCAGGAGGGATGGGAACGGAAGACGCCCGCATCTCTTACTCGACGCTCTTTCTGCCTTCCCCCCACGGCTCATTTTGCATTTTCGGCAAGAACCCCGAGACCCGCAGAGAAGGAGGCCGGGCACCCCTGGTCGGTCTGCTCCCTCCAGCCTGCCCCGCGGCTTCCTCACTGCCCGCCCTTTTTTCTCTTTATTTTTCCTTTCTTTCCCCTTTGCCCCTCAAGCCGAGTCCAGAGCGGAGGCTAGAGGAGAGACATGGCTGGTGGGCATCGCGGGCAGAGAGCGCCAGAGTCCTCCCTCTCTGCTGCTCCCAGGGCAGGGAGGCGGCGCAGGCCACAGACCCCGGACGGCCCGGCCACGCCAGGCAGGGCTGGGCCCCACACTGAGCGCCCCCGCCCCAAGCACCCATCCGGTGCGACGCGCGCCCGGCTCGGGGCCAGGGCCCTGGCCCTCCGCTGGCGCCGCGGCCAGGGCCCAAAAAAGCAGCGCGTTCTGAACGGGAAACGAGAGCTCTTCCTCTGCCTCCGGGCAGCCGGAGTCCCCGCTCCTTCGGGGCTCCCCCGCGACCTCGCCGGCCTGGGTCCACCTGGGCCTCGAGCTCTTGGAGGGGCTCGTGGAGCAGAGGACGGACCGGGCATCCCCTCGGATAGTCTCACCACCGTGGGCGGCCTCGCCCGGGGGGCCACACGGAAGCTCTCCGCCCAAGTTTGTTGTGCCCTGGAAGAAAAGGCTTTCCCTTACAAAGCACAAAGGCGAAACGCCCAGGCCGAGCCCTGAAAAGCCCGAGGCTGGGGAGGGGGGCCGGCCGGAGGCTCAGGAGCGCGGTGGCGGGGCCCGGCTACGGGCGGAGAAGGTCGCTCCGCGGGGGCCGACGAGCACCGCGGTGGTGGCCGCAGGACTGCAGCGACCTGCGTGCTCGCTGAAAAGTTTTGTTCTCAAGTCGGAGGAAGAGAAATTGTTACTCAGTTTAAGGTAGGTCTAAAATAAAAATAAAACCTCAAAAAGAGCCACGCGCCGCTGTCTGTAAGGTTGTCCTCCCGCCCCGCTCCATAGAACCGCCGGGCGAGAGTCCCGACCCCGAAAATCCCGGGAGACCCCCCACGGGTCGGGTTGCTCTAAGGCCAGGCCGGTCCAGCCGGGCGGAGCAAGGAGTTTACCGGTTGCGTTTCGAACGGTCCACCTCAGTGCCAGCACCTGCCTCCTTCCTGCGCGCCGCGACTCCCCCCACCCCACCCCCACCTCCCTCCACGCCCTTCACACCCGCCCCCGCTGGGAAAAAGTGAGCCGAGCACCCGCGGGCCCGACGCTCCCAGCCGTGCGCGGGTACCCCACGGGGCTGGTTGTGTGCTGTGTGAGGGCGGTGGGGACCCTAGGATTTCTCCTTCTCCATCCTGCCCGCCGCCTCAGGCTCCCCACTGAGCACCGCCCGGGCCGGGCCCTGCCGGAAATCACCACGGGGTACATGGGGGAGCCCGGCGACTGGGCATTCTCCCCATCGACCCAAACAAAGTGCGAACGGGGCTTATTAAAAGATAGAGAAAAGAAGTCCTGCTCCCTTCCCTGGCTGTCCCCTCACCCTCCCTACTTGTTCAATTCCCGCGTCTGGTCCCTCCCCCTCACACCCCCCAAATAAAACACATTAAGGAAAACTCTAGACGGAAAGTTTGAGCGAGGCAGCGCGCACAGAGTGCGCAGGGCACCGGTGCCGGGAGGCACCGTCGCGAAGATCTGAGACGCGCCAGCCCAGGTCCCAGCCCCTGCCCCTGTCGGGGGGAGCCGCCCGAATCCCTAGGAAACGGACCCGGAAAGTTAGGTTCCCGAGCAACCCGCGGCTCTCACACCCACCCCTCTGTGTATGCGCACACACCCACACCCCATTCTGGTCTCCATACTTGCCGTAGAAATTCCTTGGGAGAACGGTCGCACTTTTCAGGACACGGAGGGAAGGAGGCGGTGAGTGTGGTGCATGAAAAGTCCCGGGTGCGCAGAGCCGGCGGAGGCAGCGGTGGCGGCGGCGGCGGCAGCGGCAGCAGCAGCAGTAGGCGGCTGGCCCCGGGTTTGTGTTCGCGAGCTGCCTGGGATTGCATGTACAGATCAAGAGACTCGGTTGGTGTGAGAGAAGGAGCAGTGCTGCCTCTCAGCGCTGGCTCTAATCAGTGAATGAGCCTCCACTCTCCCAGGGACTCGGAGACACACACACACACACACACACACACACGCACGCACACACACGCACACATTCTCTCACACTCACACACATACAGGCACTCTGAGCACTGAATACATTAGGGCACTAAGGGACTCTGGGAAATGGAGTCCAGACCCAGGGCACTCCTGGAGAACAGACCTGCTGGCCCTCAAGAAAGCTCGAAAGTCTTGGGGTCGCCGGACATTGTGGAAACTGAAGAGAGCTGTTGCTTTTGTTCACATTTCCCCCTCATCCTGCCCCGAGAGACCTCAATGAATGGTTTGGTGCTCTTCTTCCTTTCTTGAACCAAAAGTGACCAAGAATAAGTGGGTACATCTTTAACGCTGACACCCACTGCAGCTAAATGATCCCCAAATCCTGGGTCCCTCATAAACTCTGCTTTTCCAGAAAAACCTTACCTACTGTTTTGCTCCTGGAATGCTTCTCAGGGTCTTTGCCTATAATAATAAGATAACAAATTAATACAAATAAAACTGCAACTTTTAGAGATGGTGGAGAGGGCCTAGTTTAGCACCCAGAATCAAAAATTAAAAATTTTATCAGTATTTATATTACAGTTCTTTTTTTCAAATCATTTTATATCATTTTTTAAATATGAAGGACAGAAAGATAAATAGGGGGAAATGGATGGAGAACTAACATTCCCTGAGTGCTTTCTAAGAGCCAGGTTACAGGACTAAATGTCTTTACATAACCTCATTTAATCCTTAGATTAATTCTGGAGATAACACTGTCATTATTTTATATATAAAATAGGAAACTGAGGTTGAAAGCATTTTACAGTTTGCCCATGGAACATGGTTAACAAGTCCAGGATAAGAGGTAGTCCTAGCTCTGAAAGCAAAGCCCAACCAAAGTCTAATCCTGGTTTAAAAAAATCATTCCTTTGTTTGTGGCTCAGTTTCTGAAACCTCAGATTTCTCATCTGAAAAAAAAAAAGTAGGGGGGGCAGGTAGGGTACATACTGATAATCCACTCAAGCAAAGAACCACATGGGGTTACAAACTGTCTCTCTAAAAACACAGACCCCTGAAAAGTCTCATTCTTGCTACTTTTCCATGGTCATTTTTTATGTTTAACATTAAGGCAGCATCTAAATGTCATGTGTGTTTAGGTGTACATGTGTGGCTTGTATTTCAAAATTTTAATTAGCAACTCTATAATGGTTGGTCAACCTAGAGTTCTATGGTTATGACTATTTCTGTATCTGTAATTCATGGGATTAGGGTTGTTTGTTTAGGAACCTCTAAATCTTAATCTACAGTTAGTCATTCATTCACAGCAGCATTTATTGTATTAAGTGCTATTCTTCCCATTTAGATTATTCTTTCCTGCTGGATTGTAAGCTTCCTGAGGGCAAGAACCATTTTTGTTTTATTCAACATTATATCCTCAGTATCTAACAGTGGCAGTCTCTTAGTTGAATGAATAAATGAAGATAGAGAAGTAAAACGAACAAACAAAATTTGTCCCCACAGAGCTCACCATCTGGTAGAGGAGACTAGAGGTAGAAAACAATTCAATGCCTGCTATAATTAGGATGACCATGTCATTTATTGGTCTGAGACAGGTCTGATAGTGAAAAGGGGCACTATTAATAATTATGCTGAGATAGGTGGTGTGAACAGGGACCATCCTGAGCCAAGAGGTGTTTCATCCATTCATTTAATGAGCATTTGTTGAGAATTCTCTATGTTCAAGGAACTATATAAGTCACTTGATTTCATTAGAACTTGAAGTATGAGGCATTGAGCAGCAAGAGATAATCAGGACAAGTGGGGCAGATCACAAAAGACTATGTGTACTAAGTTAAGGAAAGTGGACTTCATCCTAAAGCTGATGAGAAACTCATAGAGGGTTTTTCAGGGATGCGACATGGTAAGATTTCTCTTAAAAAGAGCACTAGTTAGTTACTGGATGAGCATGGTGGAGGTTAGACAAGAGGCAAGAAGACCAATTAAGAAGTTTATTACAGGTAATTCAGTTGGGATCTAGTAGGGCCTGAACCAAGTTACTGAAGCAGTGAATGGAGAAGAGGGAACATATTACAGTGAGATCTAAAAGGTGGAATCGAAAGGATTTAGGGGCACCTGGCTGGCTCAGTCAGTAGAACATGCAACTCTTGATCTTGGTGTTGTAAGTTTGAGCCCCACATTGGGTATAGAGATTACTAAAAAAGAAAGAAAGAAAGAAAGAAAGAAAAAGAAAGAAAGAAAGAAAGAAAGAAAGAAAGAAAGAAAGAAAGAAAAGAAAACAGGATTTAGCCACTTTCTATGGTAGATATAGTGGAAGGAAGAACTTACAGATATACAAAATAGGATTTTATTATTTTTAGGAAGATACTATCAGTACTTTAATGTTCATTAGTAGTAAAAGGCTTCCTGAGATCAGCTTCTAGAGTTCTCATAAATCCAGTGGACATTCTCACAGGTAGATGATATAGATAAAAAGCCCAATGTCAATCATCAAGCCAACCATTTTTTAACTGCTACCATATTCAATGCTCTGCACTATGATGTAAGTACTAAATAATTAGATGGAATAATGAAAAAATTTAGTGCACAAAATCATAGCAAAATTATATAATGTAATATTGAATATGTAATACCTCACTAATTCACAGGTCATTGTCCAGCAACCTCAGCTATCCAAAACACAATGGACCAGGAAATAAGCAAAAAGGGTCCCAGAATAGCCAAAATAAACATTACAAAGTCCTTGTACTAAAGTTAACACATTTTACCCCTAGGAGAATTCCTCAAGCCTTCACTCAGAGCCGATTTACTCTTTCTTAGGTACAATTCTAATAAGCTTGATTATTTGGCTTTCCCATTCACAGCTGATTAAGATTGTCAAATTAAAAGGGGGCAGCCATTAAAAAGGATGAGATAGACTTGGATATACTGACATGCAAAGATACCTATTGTATGTTGTCGAGTGGGAAGAAAAGCAAGCCATATAACAGCGCGTACAATAAGACTGGATCTTTGTATGTCCCCGAGTATACACACATATTGACAGAAATGGCCTGTAGGGACCTACATTAAACTGCCAACAATGGTTATGCCAGAGAGTGGGAGTGTGGATGTGGGTGAGTGCTGGGGTCGGGGGGAAGGGGGGAGCCAGAAATGAAGAAGAGACTTTTTACTTCAAATGCTTCTGTTTGTTTGTGTTTCAGTGACCATATATTAGTTTTGTAATTTTAATATCCATTAAAAAGCACACAAAAAGAGCAAAGGGCAATGTGGTTAGAGCAAGCATGCTCACAGCCAGAAGTGGTGACCAATATAAAAGAAGCAAGCACAAGAACTCAAAAACCAGAAGGGAATGGAGTTCTACGGTGTGGAGGCAAAACGCCCTATCCCATCAGTGGCCCCAGAGGATGTCACAAATTCCAAACCAGCATAACCCTAATGCTTTCAGGGGTAAGTCATCAGGGAACACATTATGCTTAGTATATTTTACTTATGAGAGCAAGCAAGTATGTAAAAACTTAGAAAAATAAATTCCCACCAAAAGCAGATTCTGATACCTTAGGAAGTAAATTTCAGTTGTCTGGGAAATATACTTTCATGGAACACATCATTCCCTGAAAATGAGAAGTAAAGGAGATATTACTTTAAGTAAGAGCAGAGGTGATGCAGAATAAGGAATGGTCCATAAATACAACATTCAACAGACATTTATTGTGCCAGATACTAAGGACACAAAGATAAATTTTAAAATAGTCCATCCCTGCCCTAGAGAAGCTTACAGTTCAGCAGCAGAGACAGATGCAGAAGCAGAGAGTGGGCGGTGCTGTACAATGAGAGCAGTGCTGTAATGGAAATTCTGAGTAAAGGGTGGTGGGAACACAAAAGAGGGAGGTGCTAACTCTGCCTGGAGCTACCAGGAAAGGAGGCAGAGACAGGAGTGGGTGTTCAAAAAAATAACTATTATATGGGATGACATTGAAATTATATTAAGAATAACTATTATGGGGGCTACCTGGGGGGCTCAGTCCGACTTTGGCTCAGGTCATGATCTCGCAGTTTGTGAGTTCGAGCCCCGCAATCCAGCTCTGCACTGACAGTGCAGAGCCTGCTTGGGATTCTTTCTCTCTCCCTCTTTTCTCTGCCTCTCCTCCCCACCCTCTCAAAATAAATAAACTTAACAACAACAAAAAAGAATGACTATTACGGGTTGACATTTAAGTTGGGCTTTGAAGCATGAAATTGCCTAGGGAGAAAAGTAGGATGAGCACTCTAGGATGAGGGAACAGTATATGCTAAGGCACAGAGACATGAAAGTTCCTGGCACATTCAGATAGTACATTTCAAACTTTCCACAAGAAAGGGGTGATGGTGGAGGGTGGTGTCTAAGGGCAAGCCTGAAATGGCTTGCCACTAGCTTGGAATTTATGTATCCTGTTTTATCTCGAAAAAATTCATGGGAATTTTGCCTTCAACCCACAAATATATTATGTTTGAATATAAAACAATGTTCTCAATTATTTATCAGCTGATAAAACTGATGTTCCAGAAAGATGCACCACATTTATCCAGTACTTTCTCATATCCCATGTGTAACACTAAATAACTCAGGGGTTCTTGTTTCTAATTTGAAAAACAAAGGTATAGAAGATAAAAGGGTGCATTGGAAAAGTAGATCAATGGATTGTGAAGGGTTTTGTTTGTCTGTTATGGATATGGATGATCTAATATGTAGACAACTTGTATTCATACTTCAAGACCCTGCTTAGGCCTTAGACTTCTCTCTTAGGCTCAACCAGTCCTCTCTTTTCCTCAACCACTGTTGTCCTAGCATCCAATGCATTTATCTATCCACTTACCACATTGTGCTGGAATTATCGATTAAGTTTACAGGCACCTCCACTAGACTATGATCTGCTTAAAAGCAGTTGTTTTGCATAGGACTTAGCACAACAGATACTAGTATCTGTTAGAAGATTGAATTGATTTAAATCTGAGCACAAGATTCAGGAAGCACTACCCGACTTCCCAAGATAGGACAGGTGCTCCTCTATATACTCCCACAGAATTGTGTGCTTATCCTGTCAAAGCTAGTATGAAACTATGAAACTGTATGAACTGTCTGCTTACTTGGTCTAGGCTATAAGCTTCTTGAAGAAGAACTGTTTGCTTACCATTGCATCCCAAATACTTAACAACACAGTAGGTGATTGATGATTATATAGAATGAATGAATGAGTACCCATTAAAAATTCTCCTGACAGGGGCACCTGGGTGACTCAGTTGGTTAAGCGTCCAACTCTTTTGGACTCTTGATTTCAGCTGAGGTCATGATCTCATGGTTCATGAGTTTGAGCCCCATGGGCTGATGGTGCAGAGCCTGCTTAGCCTCTCTCCCTCTCTCTGCCCCTCCCCCCCCAAATAAAATAAATAAACTTTAAAAAAAATTCTCAAGACAGGAATGACATGATCAGATCAAGGTTTAGAAAAATACCTTTGGAGGCAATTTTAAATGCAGGCTGGATAGGGATAAGACTGGAGACAAAGATATTAGGAAAAAAATTGAAAAAGAAATAGGGCATACTGGTAAAAGACTGTCCTTTCTTAATAAATGTCTTTCTAATTGGCTAATTTGATTAGATGTTTATATGTATTTTACAAGGCTGACCTCTTTAGTCTGTTAGGATTCCCTAAGGGAAGATATTCAGTTACCTCATTTAGGAAGCCTTCCCTGACCCCAACCCCCACCAAGTTGGTGCCTTCATGTACATCTGGAGGTCATTGAGGGCAGTGACTACATCTTATTCATCTTAGTATCTCCAATGTCTAGGACATGCCTGCTCAATAAATGTTTGCTGAATGAATGAACACATAAATTGATCTATTAGTATACTGTACTCAAGCTCTGACCAAGACACAGAGGACCTAATGATCCCTAGTGTGCAGGTTTCCGGTTACAGGAAACAGAACAAATAAAACAAGACTAGATACGGAGGTACACCTATTCCACAGGTAACACAGGGTAAATTTCTCTCTCTGACCCCTCCATCCTCATTCTGAAGAATAACTCTCATTGAGTGAAAATCAATAAAAGTCATTTTAAGGGAAGTAGGTTTAGAAAAAGGCTCTGAAGAAGGAGAAAGGAGGAGGGGAACTTCAAGTTCAACCAATTTGGACTTTTTTTTATGAGAACTTGTAAGCTGCAAAAAAACCTTGACAAAATAAAAAGTCTGCTTTTCTACAGTCCCTTTCAAAAAGAACCCCCTCCCAATACACACATACACATACAAACCAATAAACTTTTTGAGATTCCCAGTTTTGTAACCAAAAAATAAAAATTAAATCTACAGCAGAAATAGTAATAAATCCTCCATTTCTCAGATTGACATCATCAAGAAACTTTCTGAAGTAGTTGCAGACAGTTCTCAGAGACATTCAACCAGTATCAATGATTAGATTGACCCAGAAATCCCATTTCATCTCATTAGCAACAAATACGGACTACAAACTATATGGACAAGGCATTAGGAAGAAGTTTTAAAAGCTGTCAAGAAAAAAAGAAAGAAAGAAAGAAAGAGAGGAAGAAGGGAAGGAAGGAGCAAAGAAAGAAAGGAAAAAGAAAAAAAAGAACATAAGATGCACTTCCTACTTCCTAAGAAGTTTGTGGAATTATGGTGTTAAGTCATAACTATAAGAAAATTCTAAGAAAGGTTAAATATTCTTAACTACAGTGAAGAAAAGACTCATCAAATGAGTAACACAGGCAAACCGCTGTAGAATTTCAAAGCACTGAGAAACCATCAGGGTTTGAGGTGTCCTGAAGTGTTTTGGGAGAAAGTAGGATTTAAGTAGGGCATTAGAGGAGATAGGATTTGAATCTTGATGAATGGGAAATATCACAAGAATAAAGCATGTTGGGGAACATTTTATTCATAACAGCACCACGAAGAGTGTCTATAGTGGTAAGAGTTAAAATCTGAGATGGACTTGGGGCACCTGGGTGGCTCAGTCAGTTACATGTCTGACTTCAGCTCAGGTCATGATCTCACAGTCTGTGGGTTCAAGCCCCGTTTCAGGCTCTGTGCTCAGAGCCTGGAGCTTGCTTCAGATTCTGTGTCTCCCTCTCTCTCTGCCCCTCCCTGACTCATGCTCTGTCTCTGTCTCTCTCTCTCAAAAATAAATAAACATTAAAAAAAAAATCTGAGATGGACCTACAGTACCATAGTTAAGAACAACTGAAGGCATATTTGGGTCTGAATCCTGTTTCTACCACTTACTGGTTGAGTGGCCTTGTCATATTTATCCTCTCTGAAGCTGTTTCCACCATCTTAAAATGGAGACAGTATTAATTACACCTACCTCATAAAGTCAGTACAAAAGTAAAATGAAAGTTACTCTCCAGAGTTCTTGACAAATAAGTGCTCAGTAGGTGACAGTTCCATGATCTCCCCTTAGAGTCTGAGTTTGTGGCCTGAAACTTCTAGGGATTGAAAAATTTTTTTAACTAAAAGTATAGAACAAAACAAATCTGTATAGAACAGATAGGCAGCTTTTTACTTTCAATTCATCCAATATAGCAGTGTTTTCCTTCTGAAAGGCACTCTTTCCAAAAATACTCTTTAAAAAAAAAAAACAAACTTTTTTTTTAACATTTATTTACTTTTGAGAGACAGAGACAGAGTGTGAGCAGGAGAGGGGCAGAGAGAGAGGGAGATGCAGGTCCGAAGCAGGCTCCAGGCTCTGAGCTGTCAGCACAGAGCCTGATGTGGGGCTTGAACTCACAGACCGCAAGGTCATGACCTGAGCCGAAGTTGGACGCTTAACCAACTGAGCCACCCAGGCACTCCCCAAAAATACTCTTAATCCCGCTCACCTCCACTATCATCTCCGTGCTTTTTTAGACAACAGAATGCTTCTGGACGAAAAGAAGAAACTGTGTGATTTCAGATTTGTGTTACTTGCATTTATTCATTGATTGATTTAATAAATATTTATTGAGTACCTGTTCTTGAAAGATGAAAAGCCATCAAGGGGAAACTACTTCACTTCCTACCTCCTACTTGCACCTGTAATTCCCTTTCCTTGTTCTCTCCTGTTCCAGAGAGGGAAGAAGAGCCCCTCCTCCTTTTTTTTTTTTTTTTTAAGTTCATTTATTTATTTTGAGAGAGAGAGAGCATGCACACTGAAGGGGCACAGAGAGAGGGAGACAGAGAATCACAAGCAGGGTCTGCACCATCAATGTGCAGCCCAGTGCGGGGTTCGAACTCACCAACCATGAGATCATGACCAGGGCTGAAATTGAGTCAGATGCCTAACCGACTGAGCCACTAAGGCTCCCTGCCCCTCCTCTTTTTAAAGACTGCACTCTCCACCTGTGCTTTAGAGCCCTGGCTTTCATTGGGGGTCTTTGCACTAGTATTGTCTCTTTCCTGTTTCCAACCTCTTCCTTTTTAATGGTTCCTTTCTATTCAACATTTAAACATACTCAAGTATCTCTCCTTAAAAGAAAAAAAAAAGGGGGCGCCTGGGTGGCTCAGTCGGTTAAGCATCCGACTTCAGCTCAGGACATGATCGCACAGTTAATGAGTTCAAGCCCTGCATCGGGCTCTGTGCTGACAGTTCAGAGCCTGGAGCCTGCTTTGGATTCTGTGTCTCCCTCTCTCTCTGCCCCCTGCCTTGCTCACATTCTGTCTCTGTCTCTCAAAAAGTGAATAAACATTAAAAGAAAAAAGATAAATCCTCCTTAGTCCTTCATCCACATCCTTTTCCAGCTCTTATTCTCTTTCTCCCTCCCCTCCTTCCCAAACTTGTGGAAAGGGTTACCCACAGACTCTGCCTTTATTTTATTACCTACCTCTTACTCCTCAACCCCACCAAGCTAGAATTTGCGCCTGCCATTCTTCAAAAAACTGCCTCAGTAAGATCATCAATTTTTATTTCTCATTTTACTTGACCATTCCCTGTTTGAAATGCTTTCTTCCTCTAACTTCTGTGATATCACACATTTCTGATTTTCTTCTTTCTTCTCTCGATGTTCCTTTTTGACCATCTTTGACAAATCTTCCTTTGTGTGACCACTGAATGTTTTTCCCATTCTGTTCTAAGGCACAGGTCTCTTCCTACTTTGGCTTTTTCCTAAGGTAAATGGATCCATTCCCACAGCTTTATGACCATTGATATACCTGCAACTCACAAATCTATAGCTCCAGACCCACATATCCAACTGCCTACATAAGCCCTCTACCTGAGTGTTTCACTAGCACCTCGCTTAGCATCTTCATTCCCACACTTGGTCCTCTGTGTTTCTCAACTCAGTAAATGATAGTATCAGCTGCTTTGAGTGTCATCCCCGACCATTTCTTCTTCACCATTCATTACAAATCAATTACTAATTTTGTCTTATACTTTCTAGATATTCTGAAAACCATCTTTTTCTCCATTTTTACCATCTCTTATCTAAGCCACTGCAACAGCTCCTTTTAAAAAGGGCAAATCTGTTTATGTCACTGTCAACGCTTATATTATGGCTGTCCCAAGGATAAAGTCAAAATCCTTAATATGGTCTCTAAGGTCTTATATGTTCTTACCCCTCCCTGCCTGTGCTTCCACCTTCATTCTATGTGCCTTTTCCCACTTCTATCTCTTCTGCAGACACGCTAGGCTCCCATCAGTGCTTCAATGCATCATACTCTCTCCTCTTCCACACCTTTCTCTCTTCCCCTCTCCTATCAATCTCTACCCTTCACCTAACTACCCCTATTCATCTTTTCAGGTTTCAGCTTACCTGAAAGCAGAGTTGGTTAGTTCTCCCTTTATACATTCATATTATGCCCATTCTTCTCCTTTCTAACATTTCTCACTTTTATACAAGAGGACAGGGGCCATACCCAGCATGCTTATCAATGTATTCCTAGTGCATAGCATAGTGTCTAGCAAATTTAGGTAATAAAATATATATTAGTTCATTCACATAGTAAGTGGCAGGTTGGCTTCACCTTTATTTTCTGCAAAGTCTTCCTTGAATCAGTCAAGCATATTTGATAACTTCCATGTTAATATCACCACTATACCAAGATACTATCTATCTTATTTCTCTTTGTATCCCTAGCACTTCACTTGGTGTCTGGAACAAAGTGCATGCTCAATATAGGCTTACAGATTTGAACTAGCAGGGACACCTGGGTGGCTCAGTTGATTAAGCATCCGACTCTTGGTTTCAGCTCAGGTGATGATCTCACAGTTTCGTGAGTTCAAGCCCCACGTTGGGCTCTGCCTGGGGAGTGCAGAGCCTGCTTGGGATTCTCTCTCTTTCTCTCTCTCTCTGCCCCTCCCCCACTCACACTGTCTGTCTCTCTCAGAATAAATAAATAAACTTAAAAAAATTGAACTAACGAACTTTGTCGAGTGGCTGGATATGAGCTCTGAAGGAATATAGAAAGTCAAAGATAAACTCCGAAGTATAGACTAGCTTTTAACAGAAATGGAAAAGTTAGTAAAGGAGGGTGGTTTAGAAAGTAAATACATGCAGTTCTGATAGCAGTAGTGACAGAGGGAAGAATTTATACAGGTCAGTAAAGCAATGAAGTCCTGAAATGGCAACATGAAGATAATTCCCAGGGTAGGAAGCAGTCTTCTATAGCCAGGAGAGGGTTAATGTGTTTACACCTATTGTCCTAGCATAATAATTGATGGGCCTGCCCCCTTGTACTCTCAAAAGTGTCCAAGTAAATCAGGGGTGCTTGGCTGGCTTAGTTGGTAGAGCATGCAACTCTTAATCTTGGGGTCTTGAATTCAACCCCCATGCTAAAAAAAAAGTGTCTAAATAAATTATATGACCAGCCTACCAGAAGACCACATGAATTTGGAGAAGTTAAGTGAGTTAAGGGCAAGAACATTTAGGACAAGAGCATAGCAAGCAATTAGAATGATTTCAAGTTGCAGATAGTGAAGGAATGTACTGAACTGAATGACATTTTATAAAGAGCTATGAAATGAACCACCTAGCCACTTTTAGATGAGCAATGTCACAAAAACCCTGATTGGTAGGCATTTTCATCCATATTTTATAGACAAAATAATTTAAGCTTAGATTAAATAACCCACTCAAAAAGTTAGCTAAAACGTAGCTTAAAAAGTAAGACATAGCACCTTTTTCTCACTCCTGTCCATCTTGGTGGCTACTCCTGGTTGGGGCCAGCCTGCACCTAAGGTGGGAAGATGGTGGCTGCAATGAAGATGAAAAAGCTGCTGTAGTCAATCTACTCTGGGCTCCAACTCATTATGAAAAGGGGAAAGTGGGGGCACCTGGGTGGCTCAATCAGTTAAGCCTCCAACTTCAGCTCAGGTCATGATCTCACGGTTCATGAGTTTGAGCCCCCGCGTCGGGCTCTGTGCTGACAACTCAGAACCTGGAGCCTGCTTCAGATTCTGTGTCTCCCTCTCTCTCTGCCCCTCCCTGCCTCAAAAATAAACATTTAAAAAATTTTTTAAAAAAAGAAAGAAAGAAAGAAAAGGGGAAAGTACCAAGTGGACTTGGAAAATGATCAGACATGGCAAAGCGAAACTGGTCATCCTGACCAACAACGGCCCAGCCTTGAAGAAACCTGAAATAGAGTATTATGTCATGTTAGCCAAAACTGGTGTCTATCACTACAGGGGCAATAGTATTGAATTGGGCATAGAACGTAGAAAATACTGTGGAGTATGCACACTGGCTATCGTTGATCCAGGTGATTCTGATATCATTAGAAGCATGCCAGAACAGACTGGTGAAAAGTAAAACATGCAAAATTTTTCTTTAATAAAATTGATCAGAGCTTGTTTAAAAAAAAATAAGTAAAACATAGCTAGAAAGCAAAACTAACTAAATATAAACAAATAATTGAAAAAAGAAATCAAAGGGTGAAATATCTGGAAGTCATGAGAGGTCCCTTCTCTGATACTTTGGAAGCACTCTGAGTAGGAAGGGAGAAATAAGGCATCGATATGATGCCATCCCCATAAGGGAGGGCAACCACTACTATCAAGATCCCTCACTGTAACTTGCAAAATCAGTGCTCACTATTTTCTGGAGTTGTGAGCTTCACTGAAAGCCACCCTTCATTTCCCAAGAGAGAAGTAATTCCAGGAAGTAACTTCAATGAAATGGAAAACGGACACTTCTACACTGGGACACACCTGGCTTCAAACAAGCTTGTAGGTGAAGAAAAATCATATATTCCGGGGCAGAGAAAGTTAATCTTGGCTAAAATGAATGTCAGATAAGATAGCATTGCAATAAAAGCAAAAGCAAGAAAGGGATAACCTAAGGAGCGCCTGGAAATTTCTGTTTAGAAGAGAAAATAACTCCGAAAGTCAAATCAAAGCTAAGCAATGGAGTGATGCCATGGAGGCATGTGCAGAAAAGGTAAGACAAAGGAATACAAACATTTCATGAGAATGACTTAAAGGTTCTAAGTTAGAAAAAGAGTTGACAGTTGTGATGATTCCTTCAAAGTGAGTGAAAATTGCATTTTAGCAGTAAATATCCTTCAATCTTTCCCAAGAGCTAAATAAGGTGTTCTTTACTATGTAATAACAGGAGTTTCACTTTTTACTGCCTCTCTCATTGAACGGTGCCTACTAGGCAATTATACTTCAGCTCTGCTGCTTCTTTTCCCTTTCCCCTTTATCCCTGCTTTTGAAGGCTAGAAAGAAATGGATGCAACAGCACATATTCAGTTAGAATTTCACTTCAAGGCCATCAGTTTTAAGAAGCACTTTGCAAAAATGCACTGCATTTAAGAATAGTTTTGGTACATCTGTCTTTCCATGGAATGACTCAGCCCATCATAAAGAACAAGTACTACAAACCAAGAAACCAAGACGGCTTAGCTTAGTTGTGGAACTTAGGTAAATGACATACTTTCTCTATTTTTATTTATTTATTTAAGTAATCTCTACACCTGAGGCTCAAACTTACAACACTGAGTCAGCCAGGTGCCCCACCAAGTGAATGGTCTTTTTTTTTTTAATTTTTTTTAATGTTTATTTATTTTTGAGACAGAGAGAGACAGAGCATGAACAGGGGAGGGGCAGAGAGAGAGGGAGACACAGAATCTGAAACAGGCTCCAGGCTCTGAGCTGTCAGCACAGAGCCTGATGTGGGTCTCGAACTCACGGACCGCGAGATCATGACCTGAGCCGAAGTCGGCCGCTCAACCGACTGAGCCACCCAGGCACCCCCCTTTTTTTTTTTTTTAAGTAATCTCTACGCCCAACATGGGACTCAAACTCACGACCCTGAGACCAAGTCACATGCTTTATGGACTAAGCCAGACAGGTGCCCCTCTCTGATTCTAATAGTCATTTTTTTCTATCAATACTACATGTTGTTTTTTTGGGGGGGGAGGTGACAAATTCTACACAAAAGTAAAATAGGGGGGGCTTCCTGGGTGGCTCAGTTGGTTAAGTGTCCTTCTCTTGATTTTGGCTTAGGTCATGATCTCACAGTTGTAACATTGAGCTCCATGCTGGGAGTGGAGCCTGCTTGGGATTCTCTTTCCTCCTCTTTGTGCCCCTCCCCCCATTTCAAAATAAATAAATGAACATTAAAAAAAAGTAAGGTAGGTATTGTTAAGGAATGCTTTATTAAGGAATTATTATTATTGTTAAGGAATGCTTATTAAATCCATTTTAAAATCATTATAAAAGCAGGTAAATTATTATACTTTCTTTATTCCTTTCCTCTATTTTTGTAATAACCTAACATTTTATTGAATAAAGACTTATGAAACTTAAGAGTTTGAATAAATGCTGGAAGTCAAGTCAAAGTTGGTATTTAAGAAATAATTCAACTTGGAGTACCTGGCTGGCTCAGTCAGTGGAGCTTGTGACTCTTGATTTTGGAGCTGTGAGTTCGAGTCCCATGTTGGGTATAAAGATTACTTAAAAATAAAATCTTTTTAAATTTATTTTTTTAATGTTTTTATTTATTTTTGAGACATAGAGAGAGAACAGGGGAGGGGCAGAGGGAGGGGGAGACAGAGGATCCAAAGTGGGCTCTGTGCTGAGAGCAGAGAGCCCATGTGGTGCTCAAACTCATGAACTGTAAGATCATGACCCAAGCTGAAGTAGGATGCTTAACCAATTGAGCCACCAAGGAGCCCTCAAAACAAAATCTTTTAAGAAAGGAAGGAAAGAAGGAAGGAAGGAAGGAAGGAAGGAAGGAAGGAAGGAAGGAAGGAAGGAATTCAACTTGTACAGCCTCTTCTTAACTTACATATTAGTCAATCAATAAGCAAGCAAACATTTGTTCAGTGCTTCCTGTGTATCAGAAATTATGTTAGGCTGTGGGAAGGGAGTGACACAAAGTACTAGATTTCATCAAATCAAAGACAGTTTGGGTTATAAGAAGTATCTCAATTTCTGAGCTGTTAAAACATGGAAAAATATGCATCTAAGAGGTGATTATAAAAAAAAAAAACAAAAAATAAAGGGAAGCCTGGGTGGATCATTTGGTTAAGTGTTCACCTCTTGTTGGTAATGACCTTGGGGTTCATGAGAAAAAGCCCCACATTGGGCTGTCAGCACAGAGCCTGCTTGGGATTCTCTCTCTCTCTGCCCCCTTCCTGCTCATGAGAGCACTCTCTCTCTCTCAAAAATAAATTGGGACACCTGGGTGGCTCACTTTGGCTCAGGTCATGATCTCATAGCTCGTGAGTTCGAGCCCCACACTGGGTTCTGGGCAGACAGCTCAGAGCCTGGAGCCTGGTTTGGATTCTGTGTCTCAGTCTCTTTTTGCCCCTCCCCCGCTCATGCTCATGCTTGCTCGCTCTCTCTCAAAAATAAATATACATTTTAAAAATTCAAAAAAACCTTTAAAAATAACAAAAATAACTGCTTATATGTGGGTAAAAAACAAAGAGCTTCTGCAGTGAAAAAATAGAATATATCCATAATAGTACCAAAAGAGGGTTAGAGATGAAAAAGCATCTCAGAAGTTTAATGCAACAAGAAGTCACAAGGAGCTGAGGGGGGTGAGGAACATGTACTGTGTATGACACTGACCTAGTTCTGCTAATGTATTTTCTATCAGTTTTATAAAGGTTGGCAAGAAAATAACAAATTAAAAACTAACATTTACATTTCCCCTCCTTAGATGTGACTTCAAGTTTTGTTAAGACTTCTGAATTCTGTAGTCCTACCAACCTGAAACCGTGATCTCTCTTGTGTTGGAAAATTTAACTTACCAACAGTTATGTAAATTACGAATTAAGCAAAGACAAACTTTGCTAAAATAAGAAGGAAACGGGGCAAATGTTCCAAATCATTTAAAATTTGAGCCTGTAATGACAAGTGAGAGTACTTGGAAATAATAGTTTTGGCATCATTGCCATACTCAGAGAGTGAAAATAAAAAATTTGTTCTCCAGTGGAAGTTCTTTAAATGTTCTTTTTTTTTAACGTTTATTTATTTTTGAGAGAGAGAGGATGCACACAAGAGGGGGAAGGGCAGAGAAAAAGGGGGACAGAGGATCTGAAGTGGGCTCTGTGCTGACAGCAGAGAGCCCAACGCGGGGCTCAAATTCACAAACCATGAGAGCATGTCAAGCGAAGTCAGACACTTAACCTACTTGAGGCACCCAGGCGCCCCTCTCCAGTGGAAGTGCTAAACTGTATCTGCATCTGTAGTTCGAGGCTCGATTCCTGGACTACTACTAAGTCCCTTTTTCCCCACACCCCACCGGGAGCTGTAAGTACCACGACCTCCAAACCCTGATTAAAGAGGATACCAGTTGATGCTGCAACCTAAATTTAATCTTAGGACCACTGTTCCTTCCTCCCCTCAAAGAATCTTGAACTTCATGCTTTTTAGCTCCCACTACTGTCCTCTGCTGCATCTACTGTGACTAATCACACTTCTGCATGAAAACAAATACTTGCAGGACCTTCCAGACCACAGCTGACTTTTATTAAGCCTTTATGTCCACTGTTCTCCAAGAGTCAGCTGTGACTAAACCTGCCAAGCTTCATTCCGATTTTCATAGGTCAAAGCCCCACACAGAATTACCTGCTCTCCTCCCAGATTTGTCCTCTACGGAACTGTCATTCCTAAAATGCTCTGTATTTCCTTAAGCCTAATGAAATCCCCTTCTCTCCCTGTGCACACCTTCCAATTGCCCTCTGGAAACCAGCTCCTCAACACACCCAATCATTTCCTTGAATGTTCCTTCCACTTCTGTACTTATTTAAACCTGGCCTTCTCAGGGGGCCTGGATGGCTCAGTTACTTAAGCATCCGACTTTGGCTCAGGTCATAACTTCATGGCTTGTGAGTATGAGCCCCGCGTCGGGCTCTGTGCTGACAGCTCAGAGCCTGGATCCTGCTTCGGATTCTATGTCTCCCTCTCCTCTCTGCCCCTCCCCAGCTCACACTCTCTCTCTTTCTCTCAAAAATAAATAAACGTTAAAAAAAAAAAGACAATTTAAACCTGGCCTTCTCTAGGCCACTTTCCCTGCTACTCTCTCCAGTGAGGTCTGCTCATATTTTCACACCTATTTAGTATCAGGAGACCAGGATACTCCTCAGTGCTAGTCAGAGTCACTTCTTCCCCACCCTTTTGTAAAACCCCTGCTATCCTCTCCCTGATTGGTCACTGTAATCTACCTGCCTCCTGTGTGCGCATTGTTCACAGAAGATACTGGTACTCGGTTACTGTGTTTCTTATACTGCAAGTCCTGCCATCGTCCTAAGTGAGTTTAAAGTCCTCGTGAAAGACCCACCTAATCTCCAATGTTCTTCTCCAAAGCTACTTGACACTTGCCCCCTACAGTCACTACCTGGACCTGGTCATCATCACCTAAAGCTCCTCTACTTTCTCTATTTCTAAAATCACTAATTCTAGGGCTCCTGGGTGGCTCAGTTGGTTGAGCGTCGGACTTCTGATTTTTGGCTTTGTCATGATACCAGCCAGGGTCGTGGGATAGAGCCCTGTGTTGGGCTCCATGCTGAGTGTGGAGGCTACTTAAGATTCTCTCTCTCTCCCTACCTCTATTCCTCTCCCCCACTCATGCATAAAATAAAATAAAATAAAATAAAATAAAATAAAATAAAATAAAATAAAATAAAATAAAATAATAAAATAAAATAAAATAAAATAAAATAACTAAGTCTAATAGTCCACTTTCTGACCACAATCACCTATCTTTCCAACTCACTTATTAAACCAGCCTGACTGCAACTGTCCTTCCCTTTGTTTGAAAAGATTATTGATCACTTCACTTCCTTTCTATTACCCCCTTCCTGTCTTTACTTCTCTGTTTATATAGCTTAGCGTTCATGGTCCATCATTTCACTCGCTCTTAGAATTACCCTGAACTCTCTCCTTGAATACACTCTTTCCTTGTCTTCAAAGACATCACTCTCCCAGTTTCTCTTATTTGTCTGGCAGCCCTTCACAGACATTTTTTACTGGCTCCTCCCTCTTCTATTACTAAACCTTTAAATATCAGAGTGTTTCAGGGATCTGTCCTAGGGGATTTTCTCTTTTCATTCAATACCCTTTCCTTAAGTAATCATAACTCTTCCCATGGGTTCAATTACCATCAGTGTGCATATGCTCCTCAAATTCATACCCGAGTTCAGTTTGTTGTTTGAGCTCCAGATTGATATACCTAACTGCTTACCTGACATCTTCAAATGAATATCTCCAAGGTACCTCCAGCTCAGCGTGTTCAAAAGTAAACTCATCACTTTCCCATTAAATCTATTCCTTCCAGAAACCTGAGTCACTTTTGACTCCCTCTCTTACATCTTGCCATATTTAAATAATCTCCCCATATTTAAATACGATTTGTTAATTCTATCTCCAAAGCATTTCTCAAAATTTGTCCACTTTTCTCCATCTCTACTGCCACCTCTTTGGTCCAAGTCACTATCATTTTTTGTTCAGTAAGTATTTACTCAATATCTACCATGTGCCATGACCTGTAAGTGCTAGAATATACAGCTGCAAAGGAGCCTTTTGCCTGGATCACTTAAATAACTGGTTACATTGAATTCCTTTTCTCCCCTTCTAGTCTATTTTCCACATTGGAAACAATGTTCTTGTTTTGTTTTGTTTAAACGTAAATCTGATTTTCTCTTCCCGTAAGTGGCCTGAGGTGATCTCTGAAAATGGTTTGCTATTCACTTGACCCAGAAAACCCGACAAAATCATGCAAATTAAGAGGTTCAGATATTCATGTTCACTTTAAGAATACACGTGAAATTTCCCAGGCCATCAAGGATATATATATCTGAAAATGTAACTTTGTAGAAGCAGTGTGTGCCATTTTGTCACCCCAAGGGTGGAGTTGGTAGGTGTGGGTGTGACCAGGCCAAACAGTGGGGCTGGACACAGAGTCGGTGGCCCAAAAAGAGTGCCAAATTTTTACTGCATATGCTTAAAAATGCAGAGAGTAATGCTGAACTTAAGAGTTTAGATGTAGATTCTCTAGTCATTAGGCACATCCAGGTGAACAAAGACCCCAAAATGTGGCATAGAACTTACAGGGCTCATGGTCAGATTAATCCATACATGAGTTCTCCCTGCCACATTGAGATGATCCTTACTGAAGAAGAGCAGATTGTTCCTAAACCAGAAGAGGAAGCTGCACAGGAAAAAAAAGATATCCCCGAAAAAACTGAAGAAACAAAAACTTATGGCCCGGGAATAAATTCTGCATAAAATAAATGCAAGTAAAAATAAAAACAAACAAAATGTAAAACTGATTTTGTCATCTCTTGATGAAAGGATTACACTAGATTATGTATGTAAAAGGACTTAGGGTCTGGCACATGATAGTTGATAAATTCTAATCAGTGGATATATGTTGAATAATTCAGTAAATGATTTTGGAGTAACTGGCCAGCCATTTAGAAAAAATACAATTTTATCCCAACCTCACTCCTTAGAGCCAAAATATATGGGGGGAATGAAACCATAAAAATACTTGAAGAAAACATGGGAAAATATTTGTATAATCTTAGAGTTGAAGAAAGCCTTTCAAAACATGTCCCAAAAGTTAGAAGCCACAAAGAGAAAATAGTAACCACATACAAATGTAAACATTCTGCATAGCAAGAAAAGCCATACATAAGACCAGAAGACAAATAACAAATAGTGAGAATATTTATAATACTTAATTAAAAAGAGTTAATAACAAATATCTAACTAGCTCCTATATCAATAAGAAAATATTAACAACACTAGAAACAGGTCAAGCTGCATAAATAGAAAATTCACAGTCTAAAGTCTGCAAGTGTCTAATAGCCTAAAGAAAATAGAAATAAAACAATAAGCTATTAAGTTATAGGTTGGCAGAGATTGGAAAAATAGACTACATTCTGTGAAACGGGCACTCACCTGCACTTTTGGTGGAGCATATATTTGAACAATCTCTCTGGAAATAGTTTGGCAATGGGGAACATAATATTAAACATGCTTACCTCTTCATATAGTAATCCCACTTACAGAAATTTACTTTAAGGAGATCACTTAAATGGTTCAAAAAGATCTATGCTGAGAAAGTTCACTGCATACTTTGTAAAATCGAAAATAAATATTTACTGAAACAGCAATGATCTTCTTTGGCCCTGTTCATGATACTGGGGCTACAGAAATTACAACAGAGAGATAAAGTTCCTTTTCTCATGGAGTTTACATTTTGTGGGTTAGAAAGACATTAAACTAATAAACAAGATACCTTCAAATAGTGAAAAATGCTTTGAAAACATAAAACCAGGTGTAAGAATGCAACAAATTAAAAAGAAAAGGTGTTTTAATATATAACAGAAGAAATTTTTCCTGATGTGAACAGCTATGGAGGACTGAATCAAACATTAAAAGGACATACTATGTTGCAAGAAAAGCCAAGAAGGAACAGTTGAAATAAAGATATATCCTGATTAAGTTCTTCAGCTCTCAGGATGAAGAGGGAATTCTTTAGTCACACAGGCAGAAAAAGCAGATCACTTACAAGAAGGAAGAATCAGGCTGGTCTCAGACTTCTCCATGGCAGCATTTGGTGGCTGCAAAGTTTCTAGGGAAATAAAGTGAGCCCAAGAATATAATACCTGGTCAGGTTTTCATTTAGGTAAACAAGCCAACAACACACATTCTCAAACAAGAACTTGGGGAGTAAATAACATGCAATCCCTTCTTGAAAAAACAACTTGGGGTGAAATCAAACTAACCAAGAGATGGATGGAAATGCTGGGGTAAGAGTAAAGCAACATTCAACATCAGAAAAACAATGAGCATACCTCATTTTACTGCACTTCGTTTTACTGCACTTCATAGTTTTTTAAATAAATTGTAGTAACCCTGCATCAAGCAAGTCTATTGCACCATTTTTCCAACAGCATTTGCTCATTTTTGTGTGTCAGTGTCACATTTTGGTAGTTCTTGCAATATTTCAAACTTTTTCGTTATTATTATATTTGTTATGGTGATCTGTGATCAGTGGTCTTTGATGTTACTTTGTAATCGCTTTGGGGCACCATGAACTGTGCCCATACAAGATGGCAAACTTAATCCATAAATGTTTTATGTGTTCTAACTCTCCACCAATTGGCAGTTACCCTGGTCTCTCTCCCTCTCCTTGGGCCCCTGCTGTTCCCTGAGACACAACAATATTGAAATTAGGCCAGTTAATAACCCTACACTGGCCTCTAAGTGTTTGATCAAAAGGAAGAGCTGCACATCTCTCTTTAAATCAAAAGCTCGAAATTATTAAACATAGCGAGGAAGGCGTGTCAAAAGCTGAGACAGACCAAAAGCTAGCCTTCTTAAGCCAAATAGTTAGTCAAGTTGAGAATGCAAAGGAAAAGTTCTTGAAGGAAATTAAGAGTGCTACTCCAGTGAGCACATGAATAAGGTGAAAACACCACCTTCAGGTTGGCTCAGGCAGAAAACAAAACAGCCTTATTGCTGATATGGGAAAAGTTTGAGTGGTCTGGATAGAAGATCAAACCAGCAACAACACTCCCTTAAGCCAAACCTAATCCAGAGCAAGGCCCCAAGTCTGTTCAATTCTATGAAGGTTGAGAGAGGCAAGGAAGCTACAGAAGAAAAATCGGAAGCTAGTGGAGAGGGGTTCATGAGGTTTGAGGAAAGGAGCCATCTTCACAACAAAAAAGTACAAGGTGAAGCAGCAAGTGGCAATGTAGAAGCTGCAGCAAGTTACCCAGAAGATCTGAGATCATTAATGAAGGTGGCTACATGAAACAACAGATTTTCAACATAGACAGAGCAGCCTTATATTGGAAGAAGATGCCATCTAAAACTTGCATAGCTAGAGAGGAGAAGTCAATGCCTGACTTCAAATCATCAAAGGACAGGCAGACTCTCTTGTTGGAGGTTAATGCAGCTGGCGATTTGAAGCTGAAGTCAATGCTCATTGACCATTCTGTTTACAACATGGTTCACTGAATATTTTAAGCCCACTATTGAGAACTACTGCTCAGGAAAATAGATTCCTTTCAAAATATTGTTGCTCATTGACAATGCACCTGGTCACCCAAAGCTCTGATGGCGATATACCATGAGATGGATGTTATTTTCTTGCCTACTAACACAGCATCCATTCTGCAGCCTGTGGATCAAGGAGTAATTTCAACTTTCAAGTCTTATGATTTAAGAAATACATTTTGTAAGGTTATAGATGCCACAGATAGTGATTCCTCTGACAATCTGGGCAAAGTACATTGAAAACCTTCTGGAAAGGATTCACCATTCTAGATGCCATTAAAAACATTTGTGATTCATGAGAAGAGGCTAACAGGAGTTTGGAGGAAGTTGATTCCAGCCCTCATGGATGGCTTTGAGGGGTTCAAGATGTTAGTGGAGGAAGTAACTGCACCTGGGGTAGAAAGAGCAAGAGAAGTAGAATTACAAGTGGAACCTCAAATGTGGCTGAATTGCTTCAATCTCATGATAACTCTGGAACAGATGAGGAGTTGCTTCTTAGGGATGAACAAAGAAAGTGGTTTCTTGGGATGGAATCTCCTCCTGGTGAAGATGCTGTTAAGACTATTGAAATGACAACAAAGGATTTAGGATATCACATAAACTGAGTTGATAAAGTTTGGAAGGATTAACTCCAATTTTGAAAGGAGTTTTACTGTGGGTAAAATGTTATCAAGCAGCATTGCATGCTACAGAGAAATCTTGTGTGAAAGGAAGAGTCAATCAATGAGACACACGGCACTGTTGTCTTATTTTAGGAAATTGCTACAGCCAGCCCTGCCTTCAACAACCACCACCCTGACCAGTCAGCTAGCCATCAACATCAAGGCAAGACCCTCCAACAACAAAAAGATTATGAGTCACTGAAAGTTCAGTTGATGGTTACCATTTTTTGGCAATAAAGTATTTTTAAACTAAGGTATGTGGTTTTTTTTAGACATAATGTTATCGCACAGGTAATAGACTACAGTGTAGTGTAAATGTAACTTTTGTATGCACTGGGAAATCAAAAAATTCATTTGACTGGCTTTATGGCGACATTCGCTTTATTGTGATGTTTGCTTTATTGGGGTGGCCTGGAACCTAACCTGCAATATCTCTAAGGTGTGCCTATATAATAGCAATAGTCAGATTTTGATAGAAACTTCCAAGTGATCCTCCAAAAGAAACTGTACCAACATATATCCCATTAATATTTGAAACATCTGTTTTCCCACACCCTCATCAGTTATATTAAAGACACTATCAATTTTTCAATGTATCTCATGTATCTTTTAAAAACTATAGCAATCTTACGGAAGGGGTATATCACTGTTATTTTAATTTCATTTCCTTAGTTAAAAGTGAACTTGAACCATTTTCAAATGTTTGTGAGACATTATTATTAGACATATTTTCTGTAACTTTCCTAATTCATATCCTTTACCCATTTTTCTGTTGGGTTGTCTTTTCCTTACTCATTCTTAGGTTCTCTTCATATAGTGTCGATATCAATCCTTTACTTATTATGTAACTTGCAAATATGTGATCCTAGTCCATCATGTCTTTCAAGTTTGCTTATAGTGTTTTTCTTTGTATTGAGGTTAAGTTTTTTACTTAGTTAAATCTTTTCTTTTGTAGGTTCTAGATGGTATGTCTTACTTAAAAGGAGCATTTCAACCACATGATTAAAAAAAAAACATATTCTGCTGTATTTCTCCTGCCTCATAAGTTTCATCTTTTTCACTTAGATCTTTACTTAATTATCAGATTCACATAAGCTAAGATTGTCAGACTCATATAAACAATAAAGATATAATTTTTCAATTGACCAGAATGCTTGACACCCTGTAAGAGGTTCCCCATCTCATTCTGTAAATACCTGAGAATTAGAATTAGTAAATCAGTACCCTGATAGTATTTCCAGACCTAGTAATTAAAAAGGGGGAATATTTCATCCGGGAGATCAAAGATGACAAGAATGCTGAGTATCTTTACCAGAGACGTATAATGTACAATGGAGGAAGATCTCTCCTGGCCAGAGGCAACAAATAGCCTTGAAGACTCATGATTGAAAGGTTCAGGTTCTCCTATTTCCAATATCTTTGTCCCATGGGCAGTGCTGGATGCATTCAGCTAAAGTTTATCTCTGTGGCTTTCCTCTATTTTGAGTTGTACCGCAGACCACACTGAAGCTCTCTTTCCTTAGATGTGTTAATACCACTGATTAGTAGTCAAGTAACCGTTCCCAAGGGCCTAGGAGACTTTGGGTTCCTTTCATCACCTGCTGATTAAGTTAAATTATCTCAGGGGCAACCTTATCTTCCTTATTTGTAAGTTCTAAGTCCTAACTACAACAGGTTTATCTGGGAAGAGAAGTCTGAATTGAAGAAAAATTACTGAACAATTCAAGACTGTATACAACAGAGAATTGTGTACTACAAGGGAGTTATTGAAGGTCTTTGCACATGGGAGTGAGCGATGAAAGTGATGGGGAGGACTGGTTTGCCAGTCACGTGAAGGTGAAAGCTAGAGCGGGGGAACAGCGGGGGACAATGAAGGCAGGGAAGGCAGGGGCACCAGTCAGGAGGCTGTTGTAGGGATCTAGACAATGTCAGCTCCGAATTCTAGACTACAGAGTCTCCACCAAATCCACCTCTGTATCCTCAGCCCTTAGCCCAAAGTGAACTGGAACCCTTCAGGTACTTTAAAAATGTTGCACAAAAATAGTTTATCCTACTAATTTATAAATCCTCTTAATTTGGCTTAACAATACCTTTCTTTGTAATAATATCAACCATTTATCAAGGGTCCACAGTGTGGCAGACATATAAACATTTTTATATAATCCTATAACAATGCTGTAATGACTTACAGATAAACAAAGCAAGGTTCAGAGAGTTTTAAGACACCTGTACAAGGTTTCACAGATAGAAAATGAGAGTCCAGACACCAAATAGCATATCATACGTTAAGAGAAGTGAAATTTTATCTTATCACTTTTCTGGAAAAAAATAATTGTTTTTGTTTTAATTTTTTGACATTTATTTATTTTTGAGACAGAGGGAGACAGAGCATGAGGGGGGAGAGGTAGAGAGAGAGGGAGACACAGAATGTGAAGCTGGCTCCAGGCTCTGAGCTGTCAGCACAGAGCCCAATGCGGGGCTCAAACTCCCGAATTGCGAGATTATGACCTGAGCCAAAGTCAGCCGCCCAACCGACTGAGCCACACAGGTGCCCCAATAATTATTTTTGACAAAACTTGAGCCACAGAGAAGCTAACATAGTGGTCTCCAAATTTCTTGACCATGCACACTTATCAGTAAAAAAGTACACACTCTTGGAGCGCCCGGGTGGCTCAGTCGGTTAAGCGTCCAACTTCAGCTCAGGTCATGATCTCATCGTTTGTGAGTTTGAGCCCCACATCAGGCTCTGTGCTGACAGCTCAGAGCCTGGAGCCTGCTTCAAATTCTGTGTCTCCCTCTTTCTCTGCCCCTCTTCTGCTCACACTCTGTCTCTCTCTCTCAAAAAATAAATAAACATTTAAAAAACAAAAAGTACACACTCTTCCAACATAGGTATACTTATTTCTAAATTACTACCATCGGCTAATATCTAAAGGTACAATATATACTTAGGGCAGAATTAATTAAAATGCATGTAAATCCATATTTCAAATACACTACTTAATAATTTCAAAAAGTTTTTGCTGACTTCTTGTCAGATATGATTAGCTTACAATTGTTTCTATCTGATAATCTGTCTAAAAGCTCCCACTAGGAGTAGAAGCGATTGATTGTGCTTGCATTTTTGGGTATTATTTAAAAGTCATGTTGTCTTTGTAGGAATCTTTTATTTAAAAAAATTTTTCTTAATGTTTTATTTATTTTTGAGACAGAGAGAGACAGAGCATGAATGGGGGAGGGTCAGAACGAGAGGGAGACACAGAATCTGAAGCAGGCTCCAGGCTCTGAGCTGTCAGCCCAGAGCCCGACGTGGGGCTCGAACTCACGGACCGCAAGATCGTGACCTGAGCCGAAGTCGGCCACTTAACCGACTGAGCCACCCAGGCGCCCCTGCAGGAATCTTTTAAACCATCTGTCCATTCTATGAAGATGTTTAGCTAAAACTATTTAATATAACCAGTAAATCCCTCAACTGGATACACATTATCCGCAACATGTTATAAGAACCACTGTCAATCCTCCAATGTTGTCAAATTCCCAGGTTCCCTCAGGATCCATCATGTCCCTTCATGACAAGTGGCCAGGTGACTTACCAAGTAGGGTACCTGTCCCAATGTGTATGCCAAATATCAGTAAAACCCAATTTATTTCTTTCTTACATTAAAATACATATACATTCTGATATTTTCCTCCTGACCTAAGGAATCACCTTTGAAGATCCCTAGACTAGAGGACCCCCTCAAGTTAACAGGGTCAGAAGTTTTCTAGCTTGCTCTCTAATTCTTTTTTTTTTTTTAATTTTTTAATGTTTACTTATTTTTGAGACACACACACACACACACACACACACACACACACACAGAGTGTGAGCGGGGGAAGCGCAGAGAGAGACAGGGAAACACAGAATCCGAAGCAGGCTCCAGGCTCTGAACTGACAGCATAGAGCCCAACACAGGGCTCGAACTCATGAGCCATGAGATTCATGACCTGAGCTGAAGTCGGATGCTTAACCGACTGAGCCACCCAGGCGCCCCATGGCTCTCTAATTCTTTAAAAAAAAAAAAATTTTTTTTTAACGTTTATTTATTTTTGAGGCAGAGAGAGACAGAGCATGAACAGGGGAGGGTCAGAGAGAGGGAGACACAGAATCTGAAACAGGCTCCAGGCTCTGAGCTGTCAGCACAGAGCCCAACGCGGGGCTCGAACTCACGGACCGCGAAATCATGACCTGAGCTAAAGTCAGCCGCTTAACCAACTGAGCCACCCAGGCTCCCCGGCTCTCTAATTCTTAATCCAGAGTCTTCCTGAGAATGCTTTTCCAAGGAAAAAACATGGACATGTGGGTCTTTTTGTTCACTGCTATGGTGGGTGAGCCTACTCTGTCTCTGGAGCGTGGGGGAGGACCAGGGTTTTGGCCTGTTCATCTCAGCTTTAAGGTTCCAGAGCTCAGAAGACCATAGAACTCAGGTCTGCTCCCTCACTTTCCTGTTTGCAACCACAAGAAGAGACAGAATCTCAGATAAGCTTGTTGATGAAACAGGCTCTTAGGGGAAGCTTGTCAGAGTCCCTTGTTTCACTTTAGAGGGAGATGTGAGGTGAGGTGCACAAGGCCCCCAACTGGGGGGCTTTTCAGGACCCAGCCAGAGGCCAGGTTTCCTCACCTGCTGAGCTCCTCTCTATCCCATTACCTCTTTGGGTCAGGGCCAGGAAACAGGATGTCCCCCATTCCCTGGAATGGTCACTGCCCCTCCATTCCCCTTGAGTTTCTAGGAGGCTCAGAGCCTGGAGGCAGCAGGGAGGGCAGGAGGAGACCAGCTAATTAGCCAGTCACTGTGATTATCCATGAGAAACACTCTCCCTCCAAGGCCCGGACAGTCAGGCAGGGGCAAGGCAGGGGTTTGGAGCCACCTGCCCACCCCTCCCGCTCCCCTGCAACCCCACTCTTCCCACTCCCCTGGCTCAGCCTGTACCCTCCTCCCTCCCATTCTGTACTCCCTTCCACAGGTTTCCCAGACTGCTCAGAAGGGCAAGAGAATACATCATTCCCCCTACCACTCGTAGGTGTAACATCTAGTTTTGTCAAAGAGGGTGCCAGGCAGCCCCCGCTACTTAGTGCACACTGAAAAGCTGTGGGTCTTCAATGACTTGAAACCCAGCCCTTCCCCTTCCATGACCCCTATGGAGACGGAATTGTCTTGACTTTACCAGGAGTCTCTTCGGCACCCCACCGTACACACCATATATACCACACGCATTCCTCGCCTAAATCTTGAGTCCCTCTTCTCACCTCCACTCCACTTTGAATGACTTAGCAATTGACTTCCAAACACCCAGTTTGAGCACCATAGCGACCCCTATGCCCTCTTGAGTCTCTTCCCGATGAGTAACAGTAGCAAACCCTTAAAGAGGACTTACTATGTGTTAAACACTTTATATGGATTAACTCATTCAATCTTCATAAGTCTGTGAGGTAGTCACTATAGTTATCCATATTTTATAGATGAGGAAATTAGGTCACAGAGAAGCTAAAGCCCTTGCCTGAGATCACCTCGATGGTTAATGGTGAAGCTAAAGTTTGAACCCAAGCAATACAGATCCAGAGTTACTTAACCTCTATACTATGCACCAAGATAAACTTTACATAGAAAACTCATGTTTTCTCCACTTTTGTAAAGTGTGACTAAAAACATGTTAGGAAATATTATTGATCTGCGTTGTATAAGCTACACAAATTCATCTTCAAGTTAAGTCCTCCAGCAGCCTTCCAATCAAATTGCTGCTTCCCCAAAGACCTTCCTATCCAGAAATTCTGGAACTGCTGCTGCAACTGTCCTTCATTTTGTTCCTTCTTGAGACCCTTCATATCCTGTGGACACTGTGATTAGTGGTCTTGTCTGCTCTCAATGATATTCCTCTCCACTCCTCAAGGGAACACCTGCAGTGCTCACTAGCTGAATGTTTACTCCTCTTTCTGGAAGGAAGATGAAAGCAAGCAAGGAGAGCTGGGTACACAGACATCCATCAACTGAGCTTTTGATCTGCCTGGGGAAGCAGATTTCACACCCAAGCCAACTGCAACAAGTTTGACTAGTAAAGTTTCCTGTAATATCCCGTCCAGTCTGGAACTGAATCTGTACAGTGGTGAGTCCCCTCAATGCCATGCCCCCCAACGGCCTAGCGCTTGCTCTGGTGTGGGTACAGTGAACACTTGGCAAATGATAGGACAGGACATGTAGTCAATTTCTGGGGAGTCTGAGCAACATCAGGCCCCAAACTCAGAGTTCCCGCTAGGGCAGAACCCATCAGGTGTCCATATTTGCTGCTATAGCCAGGACAAGAGAGACAATTGCTGGACACCAAGGCCAGCCCTACCCAGGGCTGTTGCCCCTGGGCCCTTTAATTCTGATGCAGGATCAGGTAGGTAACCTGAGCACAAGTGAAGAAACTGTCTCATGGCTCTATGAGAAAAGGGATTCAGTGAACAGATGAGGGGGCTGCCAGGAGGAGATGCCAGGTGGCAGCTGGAGAAGAAGAGAAGCAGTCAGTGCAGGCAAGAAAGGCAGGAGACCAGCTGTGGTAGAGGCCAGACAGCTGGCTGGCCAGAAGAAACCCTTTAGGATGTCGTTCAGGGCCTGAAATGCACCCTCAGCAGGGTAAGTTATTGCAACGCCCTTGCAAATATAAAGTGCTGTACAAACACTAAATCTAAAATGGCTAATAATTTTGTTATGTTAAAGCATTCGTGTCAGGTAATTAATGTACTCATTGTGATCATTTAATTTTATGGCAGGTAGTGTAGGGCTGGACAGAAATAGGGCTCTTTGGCCCAGTCCTCTCGTTTCACGTTAGATAAGCCAGCAACACAGTCTCCCTGATCGACTACATCAAGGTCCTGCTGGAGGGGGCTGCTGCAGGGGCTCAGCAGCTGGACCTGGGCCTCCACACTTCAGGGATTTCATCTCCCTTGGCCCCTGGTGCCTAGAGGCCCTAGTGCCCCCTGGTGGTGTCTGAGTTACCACCATTTCCTCAAAGGAAATTCATAGCTGAATTTGTGGGGGAAAAGAGAAAATTGATCTCCTAATAGAGACTTCTCCCTTAGCAAGTGTGTCTCAAGGCCATCGGGTGCTATGCAGAGTAAAAGGGGAGTTGGCGTTGCTGTGTGGTGCTCCTTGGGGGCCAGCACAGCAGGTTTTGTAGCAGCTGGAGCACCTAGAGTGAACCAAGAGGCCCATCCATATTGCCCCAGAAAGCCCTAAAGGGAGACTGTGCAGGCTTCCACCCTCAGTGCTGGCCACTATGGAGCTCTGTGGAGAAAGGAACTCTCATTGCTCTTTGCCCAGTCTACCGAGGCCAGCTTGCAGCAGTGTCTCCATCTTCCCTCTGCTCTCTATATTCCTTCTCCCTGCCTACCACCCTCTGCCTCCTCAACATACCCTGAACCAAGGCAACTACTCTCACTCCTTTCCCCAACCCTTCTTATAATCTCTTCCATGGGGAGCCCTTTGTGGTTAAGTAGGTTCCAAAGCAGAACCTCATCTTCTATCAGCTCTCAGTCCCAGTCTATATGCCAGCCTGACGCAGGGTTCAAGAGGGTCTTGTTAAGGCTGGCCTTACCTTGCCCTGAATGAGCCCTCAATCTCAAACATGTCCACCGTCACATATATGCACAGACTGCTATCTCCATCTTGACCACCTCATTGATTTCTGTGTGCCTAGAGGTGATGACCAGAAGGCTTCTCCATACTGGAAATATTAAGACTGGCTTGGCGAGATACTGAGTGAGAATACAGAATCCTTGAATCCTTGACTTTGGTCAGTGCACTCTCTTTCTCTTTTTCTCTCTCTTCTCTCCCCCTGTTTTCTGCTAGACATACCTGTCACTTCAAGAGACTGAGGGTATAGCAACATGATTGCCCAGTAACTAATATATTTATTACAGGGGCACCTGGGTGGCTCAGTCGGTTAAGCGTCCGACTTCGGCTCAGGTCATGATCTCAACAGTCCATGGGTTCGAGCCCCGTGTAGGGCTCTGTGCTGACAGCTCAGAGCCTGGAGCCTGCTTTGGATTCTGTGTCTCTCTCTCTTTCTGCCCCTCCCCTGCTCATCCTCTGTCTCTCTCTGTCTCAAAAATAAATAAAAACATTAAAAAATATATATATTTATTACAGACCCAGAAAAGTTTGGAATATATCCTTCATAGTGGCTTTCTTTGCTAAAATCAGCAATAGCTGCCCAGATGACCCATAAACACCAGGTTTCTTGTAACCTGGTGGGTGGGGGCACAGGGAAGGCAGTGAGTCCAGCCAGCTGACCACACCCTTGCCAGTCTGAGAATCAGTGTGTGCTTAGGCAGCTCTCTGTGTGGTAGGACCCTGCCCCACTCAGTTGAGGGAGGGATATGACTACTACCTTCCAGACCTGTATTTAGCCTAGAGCTCCATGCTCATTAGCATGAGTCTCACAAAAGAAAATAACAACATCACTATTATTGAGGCATCACCATGTGCTAGGGTCTATAGAAAAGTACTTTATGTACATTGTCTCCTTCAATTCACCAAATTCTCCTATGTCATTGGTGCCATTTGTGGCTTCATTTTACAGATGCAAGAATTAATTTATAGAGAGGTTAAGTAGTTTGCTTAAAGTCATATGGTTGCTGGGTAGCAGATCTGGGATCTGAACTCAAGCAGTCTATGGCAAGAGTCCACATGCAAAACCACTACTCTGTACTGCCTCTTTCTGTGCTGTGCTGTCTGCATGCACTGGCCTTCCATTCCAAAATAATAATTATCCATTCGGTGCCGGGCACTGTGCTGGGCCCTTGGGAGGGATGGATACTATATAAGTATGATTGATTGATGTTTCCTATTTGCCAGTCACTGTTCTAAGTTTTACTGGCGAGTCATTTGTACTGGAGAGTGAATAACTGCTACATCTATAGCTCCATGCTAGGAAAGGAGGCTCTGGGTGTTTCCTTATGCACAGATGACCATGCCCTGTATCAAGTGACTTTACTACTCTGGCCACACCTAACTGGATCAGGGACAGACACGTGACCCAAGACAGCCAATCTATTCAGTGGCCAGGAGTCCATGAAGTGGCCTAGCAAGAAATTTGCCCAACAGAGTTACTGACTGGGATGTGGCCAAGTCAATTAGATCCTTTTTCTTGGAAAATGTAAACTCATGTTAATTATAAGTGTTAGGTGCTGCTGAAGCAAGGGCAGAGTACTAAGTGACTATACTGGTGAAATTCAAGAGTGGAGATCAATGAATGCTCACTCAGAGGCAGTAATGAAAACACCTAATTTCTAGCACTACACTGCGTCCTGAACAACAGAGTTCTCAGAGTTTCAATAGGCTCTGTGAAGTCCCATGGTGTGGCTATGTCTTGACTTCCTTATTTCTTTCTATATCCTCACAATGATCCCCTATTACCAACACGATTAAGTGGGTAACACAGACAGACAATAAGGCAATTACAACAGAGTGTGATAAACACAACTACGGCAAAAGCCCAGGAGGCTATGAGAGCACAGAGGAGGCGCCAGAAAGAGTACATCTAGCCAGAGACAGTCAGGGAGGGCTTCTTGGAGGAAGATGAGTCAGATACTGTTCTCATTTTATTCACAGCAAAAATCATCACCCTTAAGATCACCCTACATAATCTGACCCTCTATTCTCACATTGTCTTCCTAAATTCTATTCCTGTCATTGTATTCCCCTGTTGCTCACCCCACTCTACCTCCGTTGGCTTTCTGGGTGCTTCTGAAACACATTGGTCCTGCCTTAGGATCTTTGCTCTTGCTCTTTTCTTTATCTAGAATGTCTCCAGATACCCACTTGTTCAACTCTCTTACTTCCTTTAAATTTTGCTGAAATCTCATCTTCTCAATGGGGCCTGCTTTGGCATCTGATTTAATACTGCATCCTGTCTGCCAACTCCTATACCCAGGCACTACTGATCTCCTTTCTCTGTTCTACTTATTCTTTATTCCTTAGAACTTATCACAATTATCATCTTCCAACATACTTAATGATTAACTTACTTATTTGCTTATGGTTTTTTGCCTGCTTCCTCCCCCCCACCCCAGAATGTAACCTCAATATGAATAGAGGTCTTATTTTGTTTTTGACTGTCATGTGTTGTGTTCCCTAGAAAGCAGATTCCGGGACAAAGATTAGCATACAAGATGTTTAATAGACTGCTCTTGGGATCAACACCAATAGAAGGAAGCCTGATTAGGCAGAGGGAGAAGCTGAATTGTGAAGCAGTCCCAACAAAGTCCTCAGCTAGTCCCATAGGAAGTCCTGGAGCTGGGATGGTCTTTCAGAGTCATCCAGAGTTGGGACAAGTCGGGTGGATCTTTATGTCTCAGTATTGATCAGTCATTGATGCAAATTGTCCTTAGAAGGAGATAGGACCTTGAACAAAGAAATTTTCTTCAGCAGCCATCCCCCAACAAGGCTAACAGCTGAAGGCTGCTAGCAGCACTCCCAGCAACTAGAGGAACTGGTCCTTCATTCCTAAAGGCAGCAGATCACTGCATTCATTGTAATCTACCCTGGTACCACTTGGATTCACTTTTTCATATTAGTTCTGAGAGCACATCCTCCAGGATTTCAGTGGGCCTCTCTTCCCAGGGGAAACTTACAGAAGAGGAAGGTTTGAAGAATGACTACAGACCCCACTATTGGAGCTGATCTCAGGGTCACAGCTTTTATCCATTTCACTCCTTCTCTGTTCACAATGCCAGATTCCTTTCACCTTCAGCTAGCACATCTGTTGGTCATGGTAGTTTGGTTTGTGGCATGATGCAGATTCACATCCTTGAGGGATCTCAGACTGGTTACCATGCCCTTCTCAGGCTGGGGTTGTTGCACTTGTCCCTATACCATTAAATTAGGAGAAGGGAGTACTAACAGATCAAGTGTCACATGAATCACATGGCTGCTCCCATTGTGTAACAGCAGCCCTACTGCCTCCTGATGATCTAAGCCAATTACCTCTGCCAAGATATAGTGACTTTTCTTCTTGCCTGTGTCCTTGGCATGAAGAACCTGAAGAAGCCAGGACGCAGCCATCTCATATAGTTTAGTGGGACTCTTGCTGTGTCTTCTAACAGAAATGCTCCCCTTTGGGAATCAGCTATTCTAAATTTGCAAAGCCCAGCATAACATATTCCACAAGTGGATCACTGGGAGTAATTATAATGAGACCTTGGTTTCTGGACCCCAATGGGGACACATCTACATATAAAGGTCTTTGATTTAAAATGCATGCTGTGTCCCACAATAGAGTTTCTCAATCTTAGCACTATTGACATTTGGGGCTGGATGATTCTTTATTTGGGGGTGGGGAGGAGAGGGACAGGACTGTCCTATGCACCGTAGGATGCACACCTCTGACTTCTACCTACTGTATACCAGTAGCACTACCTCTCCTTCTCCCCTCCTCCAGTGGAGAAAATGAAAAATGTCTCCAGACATTACCCAATTGCCCTAGGAGGCAAAACTGTCCCCAGTTGAGAGTCAGTATCCAAAAAGATGGTGCCCCATTCTCATAGAGTATCATCTCCTAGCTGGTGGTTCAGCTGTGCCTTTAATAGGTCATTGCATTGTTCGATTAGGTTAGCAGCTTCCAGGTGCTGTAGCATGTGACACAACCAATGGACCTTATGTTATGGGCTCACTCTTGCACCTCCATTGCTATAAAGTAGATCCATTGGTATGATATGGTAGGTAGCATATAAGATTGTATGCTGATGGATCAAGAACTTTATAAGCTTTCTTTTGATGGCACTGGCTATAGCCCTGTAAGCAGGAAACACGAACTCATAACCAGAATATAGATCTATTCCTGAGTGAATTTCCACTTCTTCCAAAATGGAAAGGGCCCAAAATAATCAACTTGCCATCAACTGGCTGATTGATCGCCTCAATGGATGGTGCCATCCTGGGGACTCTGCATTGGTCTCTGTGACTAGCAGATTGAACATTCCACAGTGGCAGTAGCTAGGCCAGCCCTGGTAAGTGGGAACTCATGCTCTTGGGCCTGTGCATAACTTCCAAAATCCCTGCCATCATAGTTACTTTATCCATGCATTCATCATGCTGAGACTGGGGTAGCCAATGATAGAAGCTGACTGGTATCAGTGGGCTGAGTCATTTTATTTACTTAATGGTTTAATTCCCTCCCATGGTGGATACTCACTAGTGGGCACTAACATGTAATACAAAGATCTTCACATTTTGTGCCCATTCTCATATATCTGTTCACTGGCTACTACCCCAGGCCTCCTTGTCTGTGACCTTCCAGTCTTGCCCCTTCCAGTTAGCACAGTCATTACCACTGCCCATGAGTCCATAAATATTCTATCCTTGAATCCTTTTGCTTTTTACATAAAGTAAACGACTAGGGGCCCTGCCCATTGGGAGGATCTTCCCTCTCCACTGTCTTTCAGTATAGCCACTGTCCATTTCAGCTTGTACTCACATACTGCATCAACCCGCCCGTGAACTAAGGTGGGGCTTTTCCCTCCTATTTTCTGGTCATAAGGAAGCCCTCTGTACAAGTTAGATGTGCAGATGAGAGGCACTGGCTGCACCGGTGGTAGATGACATGGGAGCCTGTGATACTGCACTGCGGCTTGCTTGTGCCCTCCAGTTCTACCCATACAAGACCTCACATGTAGCTCTTCTATCTTAGGATGGACTGTCACTGGGCCCGAGTAACCTCACAACTCAGCGGATCTCAGAATTCAGTTTTAGTGAGAGGATGAAGTTATAAGACCTGTCTGAAAAACCATGCAGCAGCAGAGGGAGTACAGGCACCCAGAGAAGATCTGAAGGGATAAATGGAGGTGAAGGGGAATTAAGATGTTTTCTCTACTACTGTTTTAATTTGATTAAATCCTATTCCATCTGTGTAAATTACTTTTTCTGTTCCAGGCACTGTACTAAGTTCTTCACACAAACTGTTATGAATTATTAATTTAATCTATACTACATATGAAGTAGGCACTATTATTATTATTCCCATTTTACAGAAGAAGCTGAGATGTAGGGAGGTTAAGTAACTTCTTAAGGAGCACAGAGTTGGTGCTCCTTAAGAACAAAGTCTGAATTCCAGGACTGTCTGACTCCAAGGCCTAATCTTTAAATAGCCACACTATCAGCCAATCTCTTCATGCCAGCTGCCATGAGATAGAATGAGGAATGAGGAAAGAGTTGTGTGTGTGTGTGTGTGTGTGTGTGTGTGTGTGTGTGTGTGTGTATGGTGGGCAGGGGGAGGTTTTTCACTATGGCTGTGCTGTGCTCTGCTGAAGAGCTTCAAGATTTTTACTAGCTCATCCATTCCTTCATCCAACAAACATTCAGTGAATACCTAATTACTATAGGATAAAAATGAGTGAACCAGATGTCTTGCTGCTATACCCTTGCCACTTCTCTTAGGGAGGTTCTTCTATAAGGACAGGGTTGCTGCTCAGGACAAGGGTAGGAAAGGGAGGGCATCAATAGAAAAGGCTGCACTCATTTGCCCAGGTAGCTCTGTGGGCTGAAGGAGGAATAAGATGGCTTGGCTATTTGGCCCTAAGATGCAAACTGCTCTCCTCTGCTTCCCAAAGCTGCCCCTCTTGGGTCTGGACGGAAGTGTTGATGGTCTGGTCCTCAGAGTTCCTTTAGTTATAGCCTATGTGTCATCTTCCCCTTCTTGGGGATCTCAGTCTTGAGGTCTGCAGTACTCTGTCCCACTGTATCATTAAAGTGATTGATTACTTTCTGCCCCATGGGCCCAAGTTTTACCTATTAAGTAACCACGTGTCTTCCTGTCCCCTAGGTGCATTTTGCAGCTGCAGTCCTACACTAACCCAGTTTTGTTTTTGGTTTTTTGTTTTTGTTTTTAGTTAAGCCTGGTAATATTAACTACCAAAATAATAATTTACATTTAGTAAGCATGTACTGTGTGCCAGGCCTGTGCCAAAAGCTCTATGGATGACTTTATTTAATTCTGTGTCAGCCCTAGAATGGAGGTCCAGGCTTACTGTTGGAGACAGAGCATGAGGTCAGCATGCAGAAGGGGCTCTTTTGGCCAGGATTGTGCTGCTCCTGTGTCTGTCCTGTGCATTCAGACCACTACAGGACCACCATAGGATCTGGACCCGCTGGCCTTACAACACCCAGCGCCCCCAGCTGAGAGCCCTGTGGTAGAACACACAGGCCTTTTGGTAGCATTCCCCTTGCCCCTTCCCTTCCCTGAACAGGCATCTCTGCCAGGTCAGCTCCCTTTCCCTTGGCTTCCTTTGTGCTTTTCCTGGCCTTGGCTCATGCTGTTCCTTCTGCCCAGAATCCCACTTTTCCTTTTTCTGCCTGGTAAAACCCTTATTTTTCAAGCCTTGCTTTAATGTCATCCTGACCTCCCTGCCCTCCCCTGTCAGAATTAATTGCTCCCTCCTTTTGTGTTGCTCAACTGCACTTATCACAGCGAACTGTAGTTACTTGTTTCACCAATCAGCCTGGGGGAAAGAGAGGCAGAGACCTGTTCTGATTCACCTCCTGGTCTCAGGGGCTCAGGGGCCGCCCAGTAAGTGTTTGCTGAAGCCCACTGGGACTGGAGCAGGGGGCTGTGAAGCTTGACTGAGGATGTCCCTGGGATGGGACCTGGGTTCTCCCTGAATCCCTGCTGTCTGTCTAACCTCTTTCTCTCTGGCTGGCCCAAACTGGATTTCAGAGACTATGAGAGGATCCCCCTCAGCGGGAACATGTCTATCTTCTCTCCCCTCCAGATGAATCCCCTCTTCAGTGGCCAGCCTGCCTGCCTCCCTCCTGGACCCCTTCTAGCCTGGTGCTCCCCGCTCTCCCCATTTAGCGGCATCTGTGGATTTCATTAACTTGCTACTTAACCCCTCTCACTCAGATCAGCTCTGAAGATGATAAATCAGGCCCAGGGCTCATCCCTGCAGCGGCCAGCCTCTCCACACCCCCCTCTAACAAGGCTCTGGCTGCCCCTATTCATCACTGGCTGCCCTCTCCTTCTCCTGCAGTTTCATTGCTCCTACCCCCTATGCCCCCATGCAGACGGTGTCAGTGTTGTTATAGCCCAGCCACTTTGGGTTGAATTCCGGATGCAGATTCAGGACAGATTCTGGAGCTGGTAAGCTTCCTAGACCAGACCACATCTGTCCCTGGGGAGCTGTGGGTCTTGGCTTCCCTGGGTGGGGGTGGAGGGAGGTTAGTCCAAAGGTAGGATCCAGTGGCTACAGGAGAGGGAGTCTCTGGCCTGGAAAAGGATGCGAGAGCTAAGGGAGCAGAAGGCTCCCTTCCTAGCTATAGGACTGCCTTTATTTCTGTGTAGGAGAAGGGAAGGGTGGCTAGAGTAGATGGATCTGTATTCTCCTTCCTTCCTTCCTTCCTTCCTTCCTTCCTTCCTTCCTTCCTTCCTTCCTTCCTTCCTTCAAGGCCTTGCACTCCCTCCCTGCCTAGATCTTCCCAAGAGCCTTCCTTTAAATGGCCTTCTCTGTGGCACTGCTGGTCTCATAGGCACCCATCCTTTCTTACCTCCTCATAGAGTGTGGCTAGGATGAGGACTGCTACAGCAGTGACCCTGGGTGGTTTCCTGGATATCTCTGTAAAAGTCTGCCTGGCTCATGCAGCCCCTGGGACCAGTGCTAACTCACTCTGACTTTATGCTGCCCTCACACTCCTTCCCCCAAAAGCTCCCCCACAGTGGTAAAGCTGCTCTGAGACTCCTTTCTCACCCTCATCTTTCTAGCTTCCCCTTCCCTTACTTCTTGAGCTCCCCTGCTTAAGTAAACTCAACCTGTGAGCCCTCTATCCTTTTGCCACCTGTCACAGAGGCTGCCATTCTGCTCTCTGGGTGGATCACCTACACCTCAGTGGAGGGCTAGAACTGGCTAGCAATGTGGTTTTCCTTGACTTAGCAAAAGGGCCCCTTTTCCTCCCACCCTCCACCCCAGCTGCTTCTCTAAGCCCTGCCCAAGTACCATCTTTAATCTTCCTTTCTCTGTGCAGTTACCTTTCCCTCTCTCCCTCAGGCCCCCCTGACTTCTCTTTCCTTCCCTCCCATGCCCCCTCTCCTCTTCCCTTCTCCCATTTATAGGCATAGACTCCCTAAAAGGGACCTAGCTCTTTTGTAGTTCTAATCAGGGTCCTTCTGGTTTTCTCTGCCCTTAGAGATCTCTCCTCTCTGGGCCCCCTCTTATACCTCTAACTGTCCCCTCCACCCCCCATTCTCACCTTCATTCCAGCCTCCTCAGGAGACAGTATCCTGCCCCCACCCCTAGTTTCCTCCCTACCCCTTCCCAGGCCCTGCAGTGATGGCTGTCCCCCCCCCCCCGCCCCCCTGCTTCTCTGGCATTCTCCTTTTGAAGGGAGCAGGGTCAAAGCCATTGGATATTCACCCAGCAACACCCCCACCACCACGTGTGCTTTTGTCAGGTGCTATTTCTACAATGTCTTCATTACCTCCTAATTGGCCAAATCTCTTTTCTTTATTTTTCTTGTTAAAGACAGATTTAAAGAACGAGTTCAGTAGCTCAGCCATTTTCAGACCATCATTAATTTCCCACCTTCTTATTTATTAATGGGGCAACTTCCTTGCTGGTATTTCTTGTTCCCTGGATATCTCTGTAAAAGCCTGCCTGGCTCATGCAGCCCCTGGGACCAGCGCTAACTCACTCTGACTTTGTGCTGCCCTCAGCTGCTCTGGCATTCCCTCCACAGCCCCCCTGCTCTTGCAGCCATCCTTAGTCAAGACCCCTTCACCCACACACCCTGAGTGAGACTCCCAGTTCTCTCTTCCATCCCTTCTCCCTTTCCACAGTGTTCCTGGTTCTACACTAAGCCAAACAAATGCATACATGCTGTCTCATTGACTCCTCAAAATCTTAAGAACAAAAGAGCAGACTAAAGCTCAGGGAGCAGCGCTGACTTGCACAGGGTCACAAGGTAGGGCCAGGATGTGAACGCGTTTTTACCTGGCCCCACACTAGGGCGTTTCATCTTTGCCAGCCCACCTCAGGGAAGGCCAATTCAGGGAAGCTCGCAGAGAAAGGTCACGTTTAGGGTAAGTAGTGATAGAGAGGGAAATTCCAGGACCAGTGAGAAGGCAGCAGCACAGTGGGAAATAGAAGTCAGTGGCCCGAGGATTGGGAGGGCTGTGGTCAGCAAGGAGTGTTGCTGAGAAGGACCTGTCTCCTTCTTTGGTACCTGACCTCTCTGTGTTCTACTTTCTTACCCTCCAGCACCGGTTAGCTAAAGGACTTGTGTTCTAACGGGGACATTACTAACTATGGGAGTAGTTATCTGGGGACTCTTTCTATGCCTCTGAAGGCTGGATCTGTGCACATGCTCTTTCTGAGGCCTTTTGATTCTAGTTCTCTAGGAGACTCAGCCCTTCTTCCCAGGTGAGGGGGTTGATCCTGCTGTTGCTCACAAATCCCTGCCTGTGCATGGGTGTAAGTAAGAATCAGTAAGCGCGGGGCTCCTCAGGAGGACAGCTACTGCCCTAGAACCCAGGCCCCAGGTCCCAGCATATGCTGACTCCACCAGTAGCTCCTAAACTAATATGAGTGATGGGGACTTATGGTATGGTCTTTTTAAGATCTTTCCATAATCAGGAATACTCCTGTTATCCCCTAGGCTCTGAGCCCAGACTCCAGGTGAGGCCCTGTTGTGCCCAGGGCCTAGTGGCTAAGGCTGTAACTGCTTCCACATTGCTGGCAAGAGATGAGAAGGTGATGAGAATAGTGATCCCAAGTCTGGGTGCGGGCCTGAACAGATAGCTTCAAGACTCTCATGGCTGCCTCTAAACGCCAAGTCATCGTTCTTCTCTTTGGAAAAGAAAACTCTGGGCAGCCCCATAGAAGGATCCAGGAAGGAAAGGGAGAAAGAGAACTCAGGGCAGAATCATTTTGTTCAATCTGGGGCCTCAACTGACCCTCCAGCAGTGGTATCTGGGAGCAGCAGCAGTGCAGGGGAGGAGTCCCCTGAGGCCAAGCCCTGGGAGCCATGTTTTTACACTAAAAGACCTTGTTTCTTGTCTCGTCCTGGTCATAACCCTGCTTAATAGAGACATTAAGATGAATGATTGAAGCTGCCTCTTTCCTTGCAGCCAGAAGGAGGGGCAGCCTGGGTGACCCCGGACAGAGGGGACACTGCGGGGATGAGGTTGAGGTAGGAGGGGATCCACAAAAGATCCCTCTCCAACACAGAGCCTCAGTTTTCGTAGGCTGAAGCCTCCTGTCCCTAAAGTGGCCCCAAGGACTGCCTCCTCCCAAGGGCAAGGCTTCTCTGCACTGACCTCCAAGGCTGCCTCGGGCTCCCCAGCATTAGAGAGGGGCTAATGCCAGCAGGAAAAGCCATCATAGGTAGATAAGGGATGACAGGGACTTTTGTTTATACAGGCTTCCAAAAGGGCTTTGATAAGCTTCTGCACACACAAGTTTTCATATTTATGAAAATAATAGCTAGCAGTTATTGGGTGTTCTCTGCATGTTTCAGAGGCTATGCTTTACATGCATTGACATACTGATTCTCACAACAACCTCATGATGCAGAAATAATTATTATCCCCAATTTACAGGTGAGAAGACTGAAGCTTAGAGAAGTTAAGCCACTTGCCCAAGGTCACCCAGCTAATGTGTAGTATAGCTGGGCTATGAATCCAGGCAGTTTGACTTCAGAGCCTGGGCTGGGAATGGCTGTCATCATATACCACCTCCAGTCTTAAAAACTGTCAGAGTCGAGGATTGGGAGGCTGGTTGGGAGGATTGGAGTTTTTGTATCAGATAGGGAATTGATTTAGAGGTCAGAGACAACCGTTAGGGATAAACAGGCTCATTTCTGGATGGGGCTGCAGAAGTGGTGGGGGCCCCAGGGAGTACCACTGAGACAGGCCTCATTTACCATGTTTATGACAGGTCTGGCAGAGGACAGCTCAGGGAAAGCTGCCTCTTCGGAGATGATACCAAATACTTTTGGGCAGGAAAATGTATTGCTTTTTGTTTTCTCTCAGCCCCCCAGCCCTGCCCCTGGTCCTCTGCTAGACGGACATATAGCAAATACATATTCAATAAACAGCTTCTAAAAGATAGGCACTTCTTAAAAGCGAAGAGCCACAGCAGCCTTGGACCATTTTCAGCAGAAAGAATGTTCTGTGCTTGCAGATGTAAGTGGATGCATTTAGGGAAGATGGGCCAGAGAGATTGCTACTCCATGTGAGGCCTGGGGACCAGCGGCATCAACATCACTAAGGAATCTGTTAGAAATGCAGAATCTAGGCCTTTCCCAGACCCCATAATCAGTTTGCATTTTAACAAGATTCCCAGGTGACTGGAATGCACACTAAAGTTTGAGAAGCACTGCTCTAACACAGAACAGACCTAGGCACTGCTCTGCTTCAAACCTGTCAGTGGCTTTCTAACGCCCTCAAGCTCAAGTCCAAACCCATTAAGAAGGTTTACTTTAAAACCAGGCATGATCTTGGGCTCCTGGGTGGCTTGGTTGGTTAAGCGCCGACTTTGGGTCAGGTCTTATGGTTCTTGAGTTCAAGCCCTACGTCAGGCTCTGTGCTGATAGCTCAGAGCCTGGAGCCTGCTTCGGATTCTGTGTCTCCCTCTCTCTGACCCTTCTCCTCTCATGCTCTGTCCCCTTCTCTCTCAAGAATAAATAAACACCTTAAAATTTTTTTTTAAAAAAAGACTAGGCATGATCTAACCCTTGCCTACTTCAAACTCCTCTTTCACCACTGGCTCTGTCACATGTTCTGCTCCCATAGCACTGAGTTTCTTACCATCCACATGTAGGCCATTTCTTTGCCTCATGACTTTGCTCATGTTATTCCCATTGCCTGGAATGCCCTGTCTTCTTCACTCTTGTGTTCCCCCCACTCCTTGGTCTGGGAAATTACTACTCAAAACACACTGGACTTCAATGTTAAACCTTTCCAGCTGTGATTAGTGCCTCCTTTTCAAACTTTCATTGTAAGTGGTCTGTCTCTATGATCACAGTTATCACTCTGAAGTGACACATTTCTTTACCAGTGTCTCCCTCATTATAGTGTAAGCTTTATGAGGGCAGGAACTGTGTCTATTGCTCATGCTCTTGTCCGGTGCTTTCAAGGAGCCTAACACAAAGCAGGTATTCAAAGAATGTTGTTGAATCTTGAAAAATTACACACTTTAAGAAGAGTGGGCTCAAGCTCTTAGTTTAGTTGAGGTTGTTGGAGGAGATCCCCCTGAAGGCTTCAGATGCCTCCTAAAAGCCCCACAGCATTTTCAGGTCCTGAGGGGTGTGGTCAGGCACTGCCTATAGATTAAAAATGCCAAGGGGCTCCTGGCTGGCTCAGTCAGTATAGCACATGATTCTCCATCTCAGGGTTGTGAGTTCAAGCCCCATGTTGGATGTGGAGTCAACTAAAAAAAAAAAAAGAACACTGAGCAAGACCCTGGTCCTGTGGATGCCATGCTGCACAGGACACACAGATGGGTTTTGGGGCTCAGAGAGGGGAAGGAACAATCACTTGAGGATCAGGAAATGCTTCCTGGGGCAGAGCACATTTCTCTGGGGGTTCAGTGGTAGAGTTGAAAATGGGGAGGTTACTCCTAGTTGAGAGAGCACCACCAGCAAAGAAAGTCTTGGAGGTAAGGAAATACAAAGCACCTTGATGAGTAATAGTTAGTCCTTTTGTCCTGGAAGAGAGGGGGAGGTAAAGAACTACTAGGAAATAAGGCTGGAAATGTAGGTTGGAGCCTGAGTTGTAAAGCACTTGAAGGCCAAGTCAAGACCAGAAAGGAAGAACTATGAAATCACAAGGGGTCCAGTGGAAGAACAAGGCTGTATTAGTCTAGGAAGATCAAGGAAAGTAGCAGGCAGTACAAGTTTATTCACTAAATCTTGGGGGAAATATGCAGTGTAATGGGGGTCCTAGTGGGTTGGGGCTGATACTGGGCTACATCCACTGTGAGGAGTTAGGCAATACCCCCTGACCTAAACATCTATTTAAATCTACTGTTTTACATGGGGGTACAAAGCCTCTCAGAAAAAAATAAATTTGAACCAAACCTGGCCAGTATACACCAACATGATTAGAGTAGGGGTATGTGAACAACACAATGAACACCAGATTGCTAGAAGGGCCAGCAGAGCTTGGGAGAGAGAGGCTTAATGATAGAGGAGGGAGGAGTCTGGAAGAGGAGCCAATTTCCACAGTAAGACTGATGGTTGAAGAGGACCATGGCTCTGGTTCTTTGTGATGGTTCTTACATAAACTCACCCTATCCCAGCTACTCTCATGCAGAATGAGTTAAATAAGTGGAAAGAGCTGTCTCTGAAACACTTAAGAGCTCAAACATTCTGCTGTAGGGCTTCACATCCTCTTAGCTAAATGAAATATGGAGGGATTCTTCTTACTTTGTGAGAGAGTGCTGTGCTCTCACATGGTCATGATACCATGAGAATTCAGCATTATCAGGCAGAGGCATTCAAGGCCAGCATCCATGGTGCACTTAGTGACAGAAACCAGTGGAGCACAGTAGCTTTGATTGATCCATGGGCACAACTGAAGCTTTTTAAAGAAACATTGCTAGGGATTGTTATTTCTATAGGAGCAGGTAGAGGTCTAGAATTAGCAAGACTGGTGTATTAATGTTAACATAAACTCCTTGATGCTACTAGCTGCAATAGATGGTAGGGAATATCTGCAATGCTACAGACAAACTACAAGGCAGTCTATGGAATAGAAACAGAGCCACCAGGAGGCAGCAGTTCATGAGTGTGTTTGGAAAAATTGAGGGAGCCCGGTTTGGTGGAGAAGAGACATCAGTACCACTCCAAAGGGTCCAGGGTGAATGCAGACATCTGATCAGTGATAGGAAGCTCTAACAGGCAGTAGGAGAGAGTTGAACTTGAAGCTGTGATGGGAACAGGCAAAAGGTGGGAGCACTGGTGGCTGATGACCAACCTCAGGAGAAGGGTGGGTACTGTGGTAGATGCTTTCTTCACTTTTTGGGTTATGCAGATATTATCTCCACTTCACAGTGGAGGAAACAGGCCAAGATAAGGTGACTGCTTATTCATCAAATATACATACTTGGAATATAAAGATGATTAAAACACAGTCCTCTTCTTTGAGGACCACAGAATATTGTAGGTGAAAGATACAGAGGCAGACAAGGGCAGGCATAAGCACAAGGTGCAATGACACCACAAAGATGTTTCCCAAGTCACAGAGTCAGTAAATGTCAGAGCCAGGAATCAATTCCTGGATTGTCTGGATTCAAACCTTAGCACCTTCCACCACTCTAGCCACACAGCAATAGTTGTCAGAGTCCAAGTTCTGAGGAAGGGTGTAGCCCTTGATGCTGGCAGGAAATTTTTTTTTTTAATTTTTTTTTTTTTAACATTTATTTATTTTTGAGACAGAGAGAGACAGAGCATGAATGGGGGAGGGTCAGAGAGAGAGGGAGACACGAATCGGAAACAGGCTCCAGGCTCTGAGCAGTCAGCACAGAGCCCGACGCGGGGCTCGAACTCACATACCGCGAGATCGTGACCTGAGCCGAAGTCGGACGCTTAACTGACTGAGCCACCCAGGCGCCCCAACTGGCAGGAAATTTTTAAGAGCAAGAAGAGGACAATGGGAATTGAGATGTGGCCTGTACAGGTGACCCAGCAGCAGCTCAGGTCCAGAAGAGATGATGGTGCCCTCAAGGTTACCAGGTCATGGAGGCTCTCCCCTAGGGTAGGACTGATTCCAGAGCCTAGAGGTGGCAGTGTGTGGTTTTAGTTATAGAAGGCAATGGAGGCAAGAAACCAGGCTGGTTCTTAGAGAGGTACATTGGGACCAAAGAACGGAGGGTCTCAAAAATCAAGTTGCAATTGAGAGGAGAAGCTATATTGGGAGTGGCAGTGGGGAAATGGGAATGAAATCAGACAATTTTGGGGCTGGAAGGAAAACTTGCCCAGTCTCTAGGATCATCATCTCCTTTTTGCTTCTGTTGAGTTCAATAGATCCTGACAGGATTGTCTGCCTTTTTAAAAACAACTTTCTTTCTTCCTTCCTTCCTTCCTTCTTGTTTTATTTATTTAAGTAATCTCTATAGTCAACATGGGGCTCAAACCCATGACCCTGCAATCAAAAGTCATACTCTTTTCTGACAGCCAGGTGCCCCCAAACAACTCTTTTGCTTTAAAACCTTGTCTTTTTTCTCCCCTCTGAGCACCAGATCTAGAAGAGGCCTGGGGCCCCAATCTTTTCTAATGCTTTGCCTCTGCTGACTAGAGTGGCTAGATAGCCCAAGCCAATCTTCCATAGTTGGGGTAGGACTGTGAGCCACATCTCTGGGGCATGTGAATCACCACACTCTCTGAACAGTGGGCAAGGCAGGGAGAAATCAGAGAATGAGAGCTGAAGAGGCTAGGACAGGGAAGGCAAAGTGGAACAGCTTGGGCAAGAGAGCCTCCCTGGGCAGGTGGCTCCATTTGATTTCCGATTTAAAGGGGAGGCTTAGATGGCCAAGAAGAAAAAGGCTAATAAGAAAAATATTAAACTGCAGTGTGTGTGTCCCCAGGGACTTCCTGTTGCCATGACTGACCTCCCGGAGAGCGCCATTCGTTCCCGAGCATGGCAGCTTTATAGGCACTTGTAGGCCTGCAAAGAACACCAATTTGCTGCTGCAGTTTGTTTTGATAACTGAAACTTTCAATAAATCTATATTAAAATCAAAGGGAAAATTAACTAGGCCCCAGTGAGGGGCATAGAGATAAGGAAGCACATTACCACCCTGGCCTCAGCCACCCCACATCCATCTCTTAGTTCAGATTCAGGTCACCAGGGAGATGAATGGCTCAGGCTCATGGGGAACAGCCCTGGGGAAAAGCAGGGTGAAGAAGGCATGACCAGGTCCAGCTCCCACAGCTTCTGCGGCAGAGACTGTGGGCAGTAGGGTGGGGGGTGAGAAGGTGGGGTGGTGGTGGTGGTCATGGTGGGAAGAAGAGTTGGAGAGAGGTGTGGAGGAGGGGCGAGAATAATAGTAATAAGAGCCAATATTTACTGAACTCTTTATGCCTTATGCTGGATGCCATGCTAAGCATGTTTGTATTTAATTCTACTAAGTAGGTACTAGTATTATCTCCACTCTAGAGATGAAGAAATGGAGCCTCAGAGAGGTAGTGGCTTGCTACAGATAGAGCCAGGACTCAAACCTGAACAGGTTTTCTCTGAGCTCATACTCCTTGTAACCACACTATGCTGTCTTATGCAGCTTACAGGGACTGTGAACAGCAGAAGCAGCTTTCCCGGTTCTTAGATAAAATAGTTTCAGACCCAGCCTGGGTTGTCTCAGCTGTGCCAAGTTTGGGAGCTGTCATGCACTGTTCTTGGGGTCCTTGGGTTCTCTGCCCTTCCATTGCTTGGTAAGCCCTACGATTGCTGGCCACCCTTGTGCTTTCAAAGGGCAGCAGAAGAACCAACTTGGTCTCTTTAGCTCCTGCTCTCAGTGTTCACTTTAGCTCAGTCGCTTAATCCAGAAGCCCGGAGGCTGCCCAAGGTATATCTGTGTCTGTGTATTGGACTCAGTTCATCTGCCTCCAAAAATTCACTTGCCCCATCTATACCCCCACACCAGGGCTTTGGCCACTTGGGTTTTTGGGCAGCCCAGCTGCCATTATGGTCACCTCATTTACTAACACATCTGGTTGTCTTAGCCTCCTCAGGGATAAGGGTTAGGTTTGGACAGAGCCTCCAATGTGCCCACAGTGATGGGACTGCAGTGGGCCTAATTTGGCCAAACCAGGGGCTATGACTCCTCTCATCATTTCTAGTCTGTTGAATCACTGTGCTTTAGGGTGTGGGATCTGGTGTCCCCTGTGGCTACCGGAGTAGTGGGGTAACACAACTTTCCCTTTCTCCCTGATAAGTGATGGTTTTATATGGCCTAAATAAGAGAGCAACTAGTCGTGTTTCTTTTGAAGCTCTGGTCAACTTCATAATACACAACCTTGTATTTTCTTTCTTTTCTTCTCTGCCTCACTTCCCTTTGCCTCCTCAACTCTTGCTGCCCAGGGTTTGTATTTCCCAATGAAGTTCTACCACAATAAGCTTTACTCAGGATGTTTTCTGGGAAACCATAAAACAGAGGGAATCACAACAGAGCCAAAGGCTTGAGGGAGCCAAATGCTGGGTTTGCAGCGGTGTAAGGCACCACGTATATACTTAGCTCTTAAACTGTTGTATTATTTGAATACATTTTGCCTGGTCTTTGTTCAAAAAGAGCTTATAGTCTGGTAAAGTTCTGGAAGCTGTAAAGGTGAGCTCTAGAGTACCAAGTAGGAAAGAGCACATTCTGGAGAAGTTGAGGGGACCATGGATGGCTCCTTGGAGGATACTGGTGCTGGGCCTTAAAAGAAGCCTCCAATCTATAGACAGTAGGTGTACTTCATTCTTACAGCCAAGAAGGTTGGCTGTGCCCTATTCTTAGGCCAGACTCAGGACATAACAAAGACCATCTCAGGGCCTCTCATTTGTCTATTTACTTATCTGTTTATTGTTTGTTCTGCCTCTCTTTTCTCCTCCCTAATATAAAGGCTTCTCAAGGATACAGGTTTTATGTGTCTTATTCAACAATGAATCCTTAGCAACAGAAACAGTGCCTGACACTTAACAGAGACACTATAAATATATATTGACTGACTAATCAACTGGGATTAATGTCTCGGTGACATCAACGGGAGGAAGAAGACTCAATTCCAGCTCTAAGAATCAAAGGTTAGGAAGATGTGCATCCACTTTACCGACCTTGGGTTAAGTGACATCTGTCCCTGCTGATGTTTGTTTCCTCATTTGTCCACAAACATTTACCAGATTCCTGCTTTATATTTGGAACTGTGCTGGGTATTACTGATAAACAATATAGAAATAATGCTTACCTTAAGTGAATTTACAGGCCTGGGGGAGAGACAGGGAAATAGACAATTATAAAACAATGCAATAAATTCTGTAAGTGCAGAGTAGAATCACTTAACCTATTATGCAGGATTAAGGAAGACATTCCCTGATAGGGGTATTACTAGGCATTCCCAGTTCAGGCAGGAACCATTATGTTAAAGGTCAGATTTCACAGAGGTAGTAGGGCCCAGAAATTACATCATTTTCTTAAGTGAAAATATGCAAATGGCAGACAGAGGGCTTGGTGACCAAGCTGGTCCCAGAAGATGGTTCCTGGCTGATTGGGAGGCTATCAAAGCCATCGTTGGCCAAGGCCCAGGTTTCCCACTTCAGAACCTGTTACCCATGGCTTCCCAAAGAGCCACAACCAAGATGAAGAAACACGTCTCGGGCTTTGGCCACACTTCCCTCCAGATGACAGAAGAGACTCTCTGTGGTAGCTCCCTATAGTTGAGGCCAGAATTCTTTTAACTCTTATATTCCACGGGAACCAACCTGAACAAGTCAGTTCCCTCTTCCGTAGGAAGGCCCTTCAAAAATCTGAGAATTTTATTCTTAGCCTAAATTCTCCCTCCTCTCAGCTCTCCCCAGACCCACCTCAGAATATGGATGATAATAATGACTTGTTGAATGAACTAATCACGAGCAGTCATCTAAATACAACACGTCATTTTATGAGCCTATACTCACCTCATGAGTATATTGGGAAATGGGAAAACGGAAATGGGGGACCTGGGTCGCTCTAGGTCTTAGAAAGTTTTTGTTATTTAAAAAATTTCTTTCACAGCTCGGAAGTGAACTCCCCCTTCACTCTCTTCTGAGTACGTGCAACCTCAAAACTACAAGTCCCATAAGATCGGACGCGGAGAGTCACCATCTTGACAGACCTTAGCGCGCATGTCGGCGGGAGAGCAAGCATTTGGGGAGAAGAAGCCCCGCCCCCCTGCAGCCCATTGGTCGGAGAAGCAAGCGGCGGGCTCAGTGGTTGGCCACCGCGCCCGCCCGTCAGTCGCGTCGGCCGGGGTCAGAGTGCGCGGAGGTGAGTCGGTGTGTTGTGGACTCGTGGTGCTGGCTGCCGCTGTTGAGGCGGCCGGGAACGGGCGGTGGGGAGCGGGCGGAGCTGGCCTTGCCTCTGCCTGGCTGGCGCCGCAGTCGGCGCGGGCCGCGCCCGCCGCCGTAAACTGCCCCGAGCGCCTGCTGAGGCCGAGGGAGACGTCGGGGCCTGCACCTGGAGGGAGCCTGCCGCGCTGGCCCCGAGGAGGGGGCGTTGCCATGGCGACAGCCTCTCCCGCCGCTGACGGGGGGCGGGGGCGGCCCTGGGAAGGAGGGCTGGTCTCCTGGCCCCCTGCCCCTCCCCTTACTCTCCCCTGGACTTGGATGGGTCCGAGTTGGGGGCAACACCCTGGGGTGGGTGATGGGGAGAGGCCCCCAGATTGGGCCCTGGTTAATGCATGCGGGGTGAGGGTCGCGGCGCGCACACTATGTGCAACCTGGGGTGCTAGCCCATGTGCTCACCCTGGATGCATGATCTACTGAATAACGTTCGGGCTAAGAGGGAGCGGGGCAGGGCTTTGCAAGACCGACTGGGTGAGGTGATTAAGGGTGCTAACTTCTTACTTAGGGCTACTAGGGAAGAGCAAGAGGTTTGACCACAGAGGACATAACTCAGTAAAGAGGTGGTAGATAGAATAACCCATTCTTCCCTCTCCAGCACACACACGGTGTTAGCATTTTACCTATTTGTAAATCTGTAGCAGTGGTAGTAGCGATGGTAGGAGTGAATAAGGGGCCTAACCTAGCTAGCTTTCTGTTTGCTTTTCCTGCAAATGTTCCAGCAACAGGTGTTTTCTTAAAACAAAAAAAGCATGAACTTGGATTAGGGCTTGACTGCGAGTTCTTGCAAAATGTAACTGCTCCTAGTTGACTTGGAAGATGCTGAATGTGGCCCCTTATGGGGGGTTTGGATTCTGCCCTTAGGGTTGGATTTTGCAAATTGATAATGCCCATCGTTGTCTCTGCTCTAGGTCTCTGGCCACCTCTATGGTATTAGCTCTTATCAGACATTTTATCATTCTGTGAGCTGAGGGGCAAAAAAACACGAATCCCATTGGTTAAAAACTACACGCTATTTGAACTATAGTAGGTTGTGATTGGCTGAATTGGTTCTTGATTGTAGCGTTTCTACCAGAAATTGGCTTCATCAAATTCTGCTTTATTCTGACTTTATCATACATGGCATGCCTTGTTTTAGTGGGTTCGTTCCTGGAGCTTAAGTATATTATACCTGAATCCCCTACCATTTAAAAGCCAATTTATAAACAGGGACTTGGAGTGTGACTCCACTAATGTGTGTGTCTGTGATCTTGGTTAGAAACCCACTTGGCTGCCTTTCCTCAGAGAGGTGGGGTGTGGGGGAAGGGAGCTGCCGGGAGGTGATTGATAAGGTTTCCTTTATGGATTCTGTGGTGCTTCACTGGAGCTCAGAGCACTTTGGCAACTTAAGCACTCCAAATTAAAAGCTCGTTAACAATTCCTGCCCAAAGATCCTGTAAATAATCGGTTAGCTAGGTCCTAGAGCTTGGCTGAGAGCTCTCCTTCCAACTTGAAATTTCCAAATAAAAGTGCCTTTATTCTCTTTCATTTTGAAAAGTGTATTCTTTGTGGTCGGTTAGGTTGGTGAGTGGTCTTTCCTAAGGGATTTGAGTAGATTAAAGTCTTAAATGTGTAGAGTGGTAGACAGGAATAGATTGGTTCCAAACCTAAGTGTTTCTTTGTGCAAAGGGCATTGCCCACTTACAGGAGCACCTCTGCAGCTTCTAATCTTCTGAAAGATCTAAATTAGGTGATGAGTATGACAGGTGTCCGTTAATGATTTGACTTAGGGTTTGGTTACACTTTGAATTTCTTAGGACTTGAGGTAGACCTGGAGGTATCCTGCAAGTATTTAATGGTCTATTTGGCCATTTGCAGTTAAGACCTGTGGGTTTGTGGCAAACAGCCCCTCCTCCAATCCTGGCCTCAGTTCCTGAGTTCTGAATATTATCAACCTTACCAGTTACCCATCCTCGAGTAGACTAGGATTCTGGTGTTATCCTGAGAGACACCACTTCATGGCCATCTTTCTCAGTCCAAGCTCAGATATTATAAATGTTTAGTGTTTCTAGGAGATAACCTCCTTATGAAGAGAAGTATGCTACCAGAGAACATGAAATTCATCATTCCGAAAATATATGGTACTATATATATAGCTTCCAAAAGCTCTGTTCAGGCATTGTTCTTCCATATAGATAACTTATCCCAAAGTAGTTTTGAGTTTAGGGGCTTGAGATTTGGACCCTTAAATTGTTTCAAACAGCAGCAGCCCCCTGGGGATTTGATCCTTTATACTGAAATAGACTTGTTGCAGAGATGTGTATTTATCCACAGCATTGGGGCTTTCCAGCTCTCACAGAACCTTCAGCATCCCCAGCTGGCAGTCTTGGCATCTTCGAAGTAAGGAGAGGTGAGAATCCTGTTGCATGGTCAAGTTTGGCTTGACTTCTTTCTTATGAGTATTTGGGTTTGGAGGGTGAGGGGATGGTGGTTGGTGCAGACTGTTTTTTTCTGTAGCTTTTTTTGATAAGACGCCATGTGCTCAAAGACTACTGAAATGTACCAAAAGTCTATAAAGTGGTGATAGTTGGAGGTGGGCTATCCAGACTCCAGTTCTGTCATGATTTCTTTGTGGGCATTGCATGAGTGCCTACTTTAGGTTCAGGAAGGTTGAATACAGCCAGAACAGTCTTTCATCCTGAGAAATACACAGCTTAAGATAATAGGGAAGAACACATTCATTTGGCTTTGATAATGCATTTGACCAAGGCCTTTGGGATCTTGGTTTGATTTGGATTGAGAGTCATTGTTGGGTGAATGGTTAATCCCAGTCTATCCATTTTATAAGGATCAGGACTGACTAAAAAGGCAGACTCTGATGATTGATATCCAGGATATCAGAAGCTGTTTGTTCAATAATGAAGGGCCAGGTGCTTTGCTAGGTCCTGGAATTGTAGTAAACAAGACAGCTGCTGTCTCTGATGCCACAGGGCTTACAAATTCTGGGGAGAGATAGATAGTAAAGAAGCAGTTATGATACACTCTGGGAGTGCTATGGTAGGGTAAGTTTGGGTGCTTTTGGAGTACTCAGAAAGGTCCTCAACCCAGACCTGTAGGCTCAGGGAAGGCTTCTCAGAGGAAAGAACCCCCTCATCTAGAATTAGATGAAGACATGAGGGACCAAGTGTGAATGAAGGTCAGAGTTTTGTTGGGTTTGAGAAACTGAATTTCAGTGTGATTAAAACGTAGCATACTCAGTGGGCAAGAAGTTGGAGAATGTGATGAGAAATGAAGCAGGAAAGGTAAGCAGAGGCCAAGGCCTTTTAAACTTTTAGGATTAGGTGATGGATGGAGAAAAAGTTAGACTAGTCAGGAAAAGAGTAGGTCCTTTTTCTGTAAAGGACCAGATAGTAACTATTTAGGTTTCATGGGTCTCTGTCACAACTATTCAGTTCCATTCGACTCTGCCGTTACGGCATGAAAGCATAGTATGAAAATGAATGAGCATGGCTATGTTCCAGTAAAACTTGATAAAAACAGGTGGCAGCTGGATTTGGCCCATGGAACACAGTTTGCCAACACCTGGATCAGACTATCATAAGAGCAGTAAGAAGCCATTAAAAAGTTTTAAGCTGTGTACTGATGATAAATAGATTTGTGTTTTAGAACATTTGCTCTGATTTCAGCGTTAACAATGGACTGAAGGGGATGATACTGAAGGCAGAGACCAGTAAGGAGCCTGTGATAGTTACGTGGGCAGCATTTTATATTTACCCCTTTGAGGCAGTATTTTGACACTTAAAAATTGGGTACAACTGAATTTTTGCATAATGTATATACTGGTTCTCTTTATTAATTTCCTGGCCATTGACTAGAGCTTAAAGCATGTCTACCAAAGGAGTTGGTGATACCAGCTCCTATTTGACAGACTAGAAAAGATGTAGGAAGGGGAAGTAGGTGTAGAATGAGTGAAAAGGTTTGGGGAAGTCTTTTCTAATCCAAGAAGTAGGGAATAAATGGAACCCTGGTAGGGATGTTGGTCTTAGGGCTCATAGCTTAATGTCAGTTGCTTTAAACTTTTTGAACTATACAAAGAAGGACCCATTTTCCTAAGCTTTCTAGGGAATTGTCCTCATTTTGTTATATGTCGTACTCAATCTTTCCTTTCCTTGCTTGTAGCAGACTGATGACCTTTTTCTGTTTTGGGGACTGTCTCCTGGTTCAGATATGATGGTATATGCCAGGCACAGGAGCCAAATAAAGTATCTGTTGAGTGCCCAATGAATTGTCTTTCTCCTTCTATAAGCCTGCTTGCATTGCTGGAAGGAAGTCTGTAGGTTTCTGAAAGCCTATATTATGGTGTTTAGGTGACCTTGGGCAAGTGACTTATCTCTCTGAGCTTTACTTTCCTATCTGTAAAATGCAGATAATGGGACTTAATAGGGTTTATTAAAGGATTTAATGAGCTAATGTATGTAAGGTTCTTAGCACAGTGTTTTAATAACTTTTGTCACTAATAGTATTTGACACAATTAATAATTTTTTTAAAAAGCAGCCCTACAATAGGGTGAGTTGGCCTTTGGCTTAGTATGTTTGGGGGCCTCACAGTTGTCATTAAGGCCATATGATAGAAACATAACCACTGGTGATGGCAGCCAGTAGACAGGAGGAAGTTATAACTAATGCAAGGGGCCACTCTTCATAATGGAAAATTTTCAGACATCAGGAGTCCAGAAAATCAGAACTTTCTTCAGGGTAGACCTTAGCCCCAGTACCATCAGTGAAGTGAATTGAGTGAGCAGCTACCTGAAAGAAATTCACCAAAGTGTGACCAGTCATTTCTCCCATTTGGTTAGGGTCGTTTATTAGTGTTTCCACCCTTGTGGCCCTACATCTTCGTAAAGTGCCTCTTGAATGTTTTTTATTACTTTTCACCATCACTCTAGGAATCAATCAGGTGGTCAGTATTATTGTCTCTGCTACCCTTGTGAGGAAACTGAGGCCCATGAAGGTTAAGTGTGTTGCCCAAGGTCATGCTATAAGGTACTGTCAGAGCTAGTGCAGATTTGCCTCCAGATGAAATTGTGTTAGTTTATTGCTGTGATTTCTCTTCCTTCAAGTGAGAGATATGTAGTCATTGCAGAACTGCAGACTGATGCATGCTTTGTCCAGATGTGCTAGAAATGATTTGGGTCCCACTTTATCCACTTGGTCCTGTTGGGTTTTAATTGATGACTGCTTGGACCAGGAAAGCAGATTCCCTTTGGGTCATTGTTTTTAGCCCCTCCCTCTTTGGGGACATTCTTGGGGGAGCCTTGGGTTACAAGAGATTGCTTTGATATGTTCAAAATTGTGCCTTGTGCCCCACAGCTACAGGTAAAATCAAAAGGCAGATAATTTATGGGAGTGTCAGAGCTGGCCGCTGGCACCTCAGGAGGCCATTAGTATGCCTGTTCAGACCCTCTGTGTCCTTGCAATTGATTCCTCTTTGCATGAGCTTGATTTGGGAAGCTGTAGATCTGTGGGTAGTGATTGGATGTGACAGTCCAAACACCGGTCCCTAAATTAATCCTTTTAATAGTATTCCAGCACTAAGGCAATGTGGTGTCTCTCTCTGTCTTTAACTGGGGAGGACAGAATAGGGTGGGCTAGGAAGAAGGAGAAAGAGAAAAAAGAAGCTTTGCTTGGGGCTTAGGGTGTGCTCTGTTCTAACATGTTCTGATTCCAGAGCACTTGAAAAATTTGGGCATATTCATTCAACAAACATTGATTCACACTAACTTCGTTCCTGGTCCTGTGCTGGGTGCTGGGAATACAAAAATGAGTAAAATGTGGTCCTTGCCCTTAAGGATCTGTGTCTATCTCTGTGTTTCTTAGATTTTTTTTTAAAGTTTATTTATTTTTGAGAGAGAGAGAGTGCACGTGCACATGTGTGCGCACACAAGCAGGGGAGGAGCAGAGAGAGAGGGAGTCACAGAATCCGAAGCAGGCTCTGTCAGCAAGCAGCTGTCAGCTCAGAGCCGGATGCAGGGCTCAAACTCACCAAGTGTGAGATCATGACCTGAGTCAAAGTCAGACACTTACCCAACTGAGCCACCCAGGTGCCCCATTTCTTAGAGTTTTTAAACTCCTGCACTATTAAGGTGGAAAAAAAAAATCTTATGCTTTTCTTTAATGCTACTTGAAATTTTATTTTATTTTTTTATTTTTTTTTTCAACGTTTTTTATTTATTTTTTTGGGACAGAGAGAGACAGAGCATGAACGGGGGAGGGGCAGAGAGAGAGGGAGACACAGAATCGGAAGCAGGCTCCAGGCTCCGAGCCATCAGCCCAGAGCCTGACGCGGGGCTCGAACTCACGGACCGCGAGATCGTGACCTGGCTGAAGTCGGACGCTTAACCGACTGCGCCACCCAGGCGCCCCAATGCTACTTGAAATTTTAAAATGCATTAAAGGGTCTGACAAGAAACAAGTCAAAGAAATTATGCTTTTTTACACACACATGCACACATACACATACCTATACCTGCTATCTTACATCCTTCTCACCTAACTCTGAAAATTATAGTAGGAGAAATAGATTAACTAAAATTTTACAATATAGTGAAACAAAAGTTATGAAATAGGAGCAGAATGTGTTACTGGATAACATTTAAACAGTTAGCTTTCTGATGGAGTGTCAGAGAAAGCTACTAAAAGGGAGTTTTGGGCTGCATTTTGAAGAAGGAGCAATAATTTGCCTGGTGAAAATGGAAGTAACATTCCAAAGGAGGGAAAGTAGCATTTGCCAAGGCACAGATTTGTAAAAGGAAACATCACATCTGGGGACCTGAGCAAGTTCTGGTTGTCACCCTGCCCCTGCCAGTTCCTCTGCTCCTCCTCTGGAATTGTGTTTGAGAAGAGGCTTTGAGTTTCTTGTGCTACAGTTGTTTTAATCCAAGGCACCACTTCCTGTTTCTGTTTTTTGTACCCAAGGCTGCAATTTGTTTTTCTTGTTAAAATGTAATAAATGTATTATGATAACAAATTTGGGTGATTTTGGACAGACTTATCATTGCTTATGGTTGAGTTACTTTTAGTTAAAGCCACACCTTAACTCAAAGGAAAAACTGAAGTTGATATGCATTTTTAGCCCTTTGGATGATCTGGGACTCAATCAAGTAGGGAATGTGGGCCCTCAAACATGGGAGAGGGAATAGGGCCCTGAAGAACTGAGTGTCTCTGAGGCTTAGTTTTCTTGCATGTAAAATGGGAATACTGTTCCCCACTTTGCCTGAGAGTTGGGAGGGCTGAATGACATGAAATATGTAGATGACTAACACAGTGCCTGGCTTATAATAGATTTTTCAGAAAATCCTGTTTTCCTCTCCTCTTTCTCATGCCTTAACAATATTAGCTCCCTTCTATTGCATACTTTCAACACACCAAGTGCTTTATATACATTGTGTGGTTGAACTGAACCCCAAACAGATAGGTATCATTATTCATTCTTATAGTTATTGTTATTAAGAATGTATGGTAGAGAGGTGCCTGGTTGGCTTAGTTGGTAGGGCATGCAACTCTTGATCTTGGAGTCATGAGTTTGAGCCCCATGTTAGATGTGGAGCCTACTTTAAAAAAAAAAAAAAAAGAAAAAAAAAAGAATATGTAGTAGAGTCAGGATTTCAACCTAGACTTGTCTAATTCCAGTGTTTAAACAACCAGACTCCTTGTTTCTCTACCCCTGTTTCCAAACAGGATATGGGAGGTTCTTAGTACCTCTCTTCTGGTGTCAGATGCTGTCTACAAGTGTGGGAGGTACTTAAAGGGATACGAGTACATACTATGCCCTTCCTCCATTTCTGTCCTATTTATGGTGTTTTAGGAAACAAACCTTTGCCCTTCTCATGTGCGATGGATGTCACAACTGACTTGTAGGACTTTGCAAAGAAATGTTTCCCAGCTTTGGCCCCCTGAAGGAGTTGGCCCAAACTACTGGGTGTGGCTGGTAAGTTAGCAAACAACAGGCAAATCAGTCACTTCTTTTTATGTGCTGCCTTGAGCTGCTGAGATAGCTAATTGAAGAGGAGAGTAAGCCTCCTGTGGCCTGTGACGTTGCCATCAGAATTTGGTGTTCCTGAAGGTCTCCAGGACTATAGTGACTATAGCTCTCCTGTTAATTTGGGGTTAGCAGCTTCTTCCGAGGTTGGGAATGGTCTCCCCAGCCCTGCTTTGGAGCAGAAGCAGCTGTAGCTACAGGCTGAGGGAGTGACAGGTTGTAGAGAGGAGGAGAGTGTTTTGTTGAGGTGAGGACCTAGCTTTACAGTTCTTGCTTCCATTCCACTTTGGTGCCATCAAAAGTGGTGCAGAGGTTCTAAGGCATGTCAAGCTTTGTTCTGCCTCAACCTGTAGCTTTCAGCAGACTAGACCAAGCCCTCAGGCCCTTGGTCTCCACTGTGAGACTGCAGAGAAGCTTGGGGGTTGGGCAGTGAGGTCTGTTCCTTGTGTTGGGGCATTGGTCTGAAACCCTGGTATGGGAGTTGGGAGCCTTGGGTTATGTTGTTGCTTCCTATGTGAGTCTTGGGCAGCCCTTTTCTCTTCCTGGAGCTCATTTTCCCTAGGTGGCTGTACTATGTCTCCCATTAGGTTTTCTTTCACCTTGGACAATCTGTGATTTTCACAGAAAGTGCTCTGGCAGCAAAGATGCATTCATTAGATTGAAGATTATGACTTTTGAAGGCAAGCAGTTTATTTATATTTTTCCCAGGCTATTTTTATCTGCCTAATACAGAGCCTGTGACTGAGCAGGTTCCAGACAGGTATTACCGTGTTCTCTGTTGATGCCTCTGTGACTCAGGTGCCTGAGCACTTGTGATACTAAAGGTCAGTTTGGGACAGGGACTTACCCTAGGACTAGGAACTGGGGAAGCTGCAGCTGTCTCAGGTGCTTATAGTCAGCTGGACTCAGAGTCTGCCTCTAGTGCCTTAGAGTTTCTCTGGAATGTACTCCTGCCTCCCAGTCTGGTTTTCGATGGAATGGATTGAATCCAGAGATGGTATAAGCCTATGTATACCCTCCTCAGAGATTCCAAATACAGGTGACCCTTGAACAACACGGGTTTGAACTGCACAGACCCACTTAACGGTAGATTTTTTTCCCCCATAAATACAGTACAGTACTGTAAATATACTTAAATATATTTTCTCTTCCTTACAATTTTCTTAACATCTTTATCTTTATTGTACAAATAACATATAGATTACATATATAAAATATGCATTAGTCAACTGTTTATGTTATTGGTAAGGCTTCTGGTCAACTACTCTTCGTAGTTAAGTTTTTGGAGATTCAAAAGTTATAGGCAGATTTTCCACTGCGTGGGGGCAGGGGGAATTGGTGCCCCCATCTCCTGTGTTGTTCAAAGATCAACTGTATTTGCAGTTGGGGAGATGGGGTGAGAGTAGACCACATATTTCATGATAGCCTTCTCTACTTTCCTATCCCCCAGGTTCCTGTGGCCTGTGTATGTGGATGTTAAAGAATGGGCCCCCTCCCTTTGCTCTCTCTTCCCCCCTCAGTAATGGAAGGCTATAAAATGTCTATTTACCCAAGACACCAGAATGACTCCTCTGTGGTTCCACTAATCTGGTGATTTGGTGCTTCTCTGGTCTCTCAGGTAAATACAGATTGAGGCTTTTTATAAAGGCATATTATTTCCCTCATTAAATGTGTGTTTTGGCACATGCGTTATTTACCTGACCGACAGTAATGGCTGCAGAGGAGCCGTTGGTGTCTGTTGTGTAAATACTCTGCACAGAGACCATCCTCCAGGGGCTGTGGCGCAGACCTGTTTCTCCAAATCCGGCTGGCCCCATGGCAGTCCCTGTTTGCCACTGTCCTGTCCCCATTGGGGGGCTGGTCCTTTCATTTTGAGGAGGGAATCATTTATTTTCCTCCTTGCCATAGGCTACTTACTACTTTTATTGCTAGGAGAAGAAAAAGGGTGTCTGAGAATAAATGTGTTTAAATCTTGGTCTCTGATGAAAGATGGTATCAAATACATAGAATCATAAACTGATCTTTTGAGTTCTGCCCCTTGACTAGATACTCAAAGTCCCAATTGATGATACGAGTTACAGGCTTATACTCTACAAACTTGTGACTGAAGTATAAACACAGCAATAGGAAAGGGGAATCCCTAAGATGCCAGAGGGTGCAAGACCAATGGGATGCCTCTGCAGGGTGTGCAGGGGTGTTTCCTAAGAAGGCTCTAATGGTGGCAGGAGTGCCCAGTGAGGGGCCATTGAGTGGGAGCTCTTATCATGGAGACTTGATGCATTAAGGGCTGGCTTTTGCTGGCCTCCCTGCTGAAGGAGAGCATATAGCCTACCTTCCATGGGCAATGTGGAGAGATTGCACCCTCACGTACCGTCTGTTCTCTCTCCCTCTTTGAAACCACATTGCAGCATATAGATTAAAATCATTTTTAAAAAGTCTCAAATAGGCCAAATTTACATAAAAGTTGGAGTTAGAGTACAAAGAATTTTTTGTGGAACTGCTTGACAGTTAATGCTGACCTAATGCCCCATCACCCTGAATGCTTTGGGTGTATTTCCTCCATGCAAGGACATTTTCTTACCTAACCACAATACAACCAGCAATATCAGGAAATTAATATTGGTACCTTACCTCATTCTAATTGTCAAACCCCATTCCAGTCTGCCAATTGTCCCAGTAATGTTCTTTTGTAGCAAACTGATCCAGTTCAGAATGTACATTGCGTTTAGTTACCAAGTCCCTTTAACCTCCTTTAGACTTTGCTCAGTAAAAGTTCCTTTACATTCATAACCTTGACACTTTTGAAGATTACAGGCTAGTTATTGTGTAGACTGCCCTTCAATTAGGGTTTGTTGAATATTTTCTCATGTTAGACTTAGATTATGCATCTTTGACAGGAATATCACAGAAATGATGCTTTCATCTCATTGCATCCTATCATGTGGTGCACTGTTTTCATTTATCCCACTATTGATAATGTTCATTTTGATCACTTGATTAAGGTGATGTCTGCCCGGTTTCTTCATTGTATACTTCCTGTTATGATTAATAAGCATTCTGTGAGGAGATAGTTTGAAACTATGTGAATATCCCTCATCAAACTTTAATTAGTTAATTAATTTGTGCTTTATAGACTCATGGTTTCCTTTTTAATTCAATGCAGTATCTATTAATATCATTATTTATTTGCCAGTAGGAGTCCCTTCAAGCTGGCCTCTGCATCCTTTTGATAAGTTGCCTTCATTCTTTGAGTATTTCCTTGCTTTTTGGCCCTAAAACAAGATGTTCCAGACTCATCTTGTACTTTCCCTGCCACAGAATCAACCATTTCTCCAAAGAGCTCTGGTTCTTCCACTGAAGAATGTTGTTTGGAAGGCAACTGGGTGCTAGGTGTGCTCATTGCTGCTGGAGTGTTGCTGCTCCCTGGCCCTTCAGGAGACAGAGCTAAAAAATATATGTGTGTGTGTATTTATATATTCATACTCATATTTACATTTAGCTTTATTCCTATGTGTTATATATGTCTGATACCATGAGTGTCACACTGTTTCCTTCAATTTCAATTTGACACCTTGGATTTTTTCCTCTTTCCCTACTTGAATTACATCCTCTAGCCATGAGAAACCTGGTTCTCATTACCCTTAATACACATCCTTCTTTGATCAATCCCTCTGTATGTAACCAGTCTCCCATTGTTGCCATTGCTCTTTCCCTCTCTTGACTGCCTCTTTTACCCTGCCCATGACTCCCTGCATCAGACTTGCCACCATCTCCTGACCCCTTGCCATGCCCTCCACACCCTACATGGGCTCTGACATGCTACATCACACCTTCCTGCCTCTGTATAGTTGCCTTCCTTACTCTGCTTGGGCTCTGATACCCCCCACCCTCACCCCAGACTCTTCTGCTCCCCCCACCTCAACTTGTAGATACCTGTCTTCCTCTGCCACAACTAATGGCTCTAAAACCATTAGATTGAATTTTTCAGGAAAGGAAGAGGAAGAGCTGCTCTTTGTTTCTTGACTCAAGTTGGACTTGGTTTTTAGAAGTAAGGGAAGTATGGAATCCAGTGATTACTGATAAATGGAGGCCTGGTCTCCTGTTGTCTATTCTCAAGACTTGCTACAAGAAAAACTTGTTGATGTGGGTGAAATCAGGTGAGAAGGCAAGGCCTGCAGGCAAGAGGCTTTTGGTCATCAATGTGTTGTTCGTTGAAGGGATAGGACACAGACAGTATGATGTATGGGGGGTCTAGAGCATCCTGGGCATGCAGGAGATTTTGATGTTACTCTCTGAGATTGCCTTATGCATCATTGGATTTATAGGCCCCAAGTATGAGGATCTGGGCTTGGCCAGGTGGGCATAGCTCAATAGAGTGGTAACTCTAGTGGTAACTACTACTTACTAGTAGTAATACTAGTAGGCTAATATTTATTGAGCCCTTATGTGCCAGACAATGCTCCTAGTGCTTTACATCTGTCCTCTCATTTCATTCTCACTTGAGTAAGAGCTATTATATTTGTCATTTTACAGGTGAGGGTTTGAAGAACAGAGCTTGCCCAAGGTTCCATGGCAAATAAGTGGCTAAGCCAGGATTCAAACCTGGAAGCCCTACTTAATCACGATGCTTAATTGCCTATAGTATTTGGCAGATGGGGTCTGGTTGACTGTATATACTATATATACTATATATACATATTGCCAGACATTAGGACTCTCTAAAGTCCTTATCCCTAGTCTGACTTCAGGGAGTTAGAGAAGAGTTCTAAGGCTCTGAGGGACTTTGGATCCAAATTCTAATGCATAATCTGAGCAGACTGGTGTCTCCCATCTCAGCAAGGCCCCCAGTATTGTTCGGGGTAGGTGATGTGAAGTTATTTTGGATTCTGGCTTTCAAAGGGATATTGGCCTCTTTGCCTTTCCAAGGGATTCTGTAGTGAAATCCAAGCTAGCCTTTGTCTACCCTGAGCTGAGGGGTTTGGACTGTGTTTTGGAAATGCTGTAAAGCCATGGTGTAAAGCAGGCGCTGTGCTCTGTAGGATCCACGAAGAACTTAAAATACTTTTCACTTTTCAGTCTTAGACCCTCTGAATCCTCATGGAATCTCACTACAGGGATGGGGAAATTGAGGACCCACACTAGCATGTCTCCTAATAAATATGCAGGCAAGTTATGATAGGTCATTCAGTGAGTCAGGGGAGAGCCAGGAGGTGGAGTGATACTTGCCATTGTCCAGGCCCGCTCAGGTAGTAGTGACCTCATTGCTTCTGAGTATGCTCTGGACTTCACAGGCTACTACCCCCTCAACCCTGCAGGAGGGGGCCAGTGCCCATTTGTGGCCTTTCAGAGGCAAGCTTTTGGCTCTATTAGAATGGGGCTTCAGAAGGCATAAACTATGGCCATTTCTGCATTGAGCAGTGAGATTTCTTGTTTGACTTTGAAGATTAAAGTTGACGGAATTTGAATGTTGGGTGTAAGAGGGGTAAACACAAAATTTCTTCTTTGTTCCTTTTTATTTTAAGGAAGTTTGAGTTATTTGTGAGTAAAACTTAGGCTTTGATTTTTATATTTAGTTAACCCTCTAAGGAACAGACATTCTGCAAATTTTAAGGGAAAACTTGAAAAGTGATTTGGATTTTTTTTTTTTTTTTTTTTTGCACATGTTCACTCAGAAAACTTTACTAGACTTTTTTTTTTTTTTTTTTTTTTTTTTTTTTTTTTTTTAAGCAATGCTCCCATTACTGCCACATCTGGGTTTTCTCTTTTTCTTCCCTATTTAAAAAAAAAAAAAAAAATCCCACAGTCATTCAGGGCCTCTAGTAGTGAGTATGTCTAAAGGCAGCAAATGTGGAGGCCTGAGGCTGTTGCCAGCTGTGCTCTCCAGGCGTCATTCATTCCCCCAGGGTGCCACTTACTGGTGTGGGGGCTGGGGAGTCACCAGCAAGCTCCCCTGTGATTGGCTGTGTTCCATTTCACCTTGGGAGAAGGGAGGAGGATATGTGGAGATGTGAGACAGGCTGGAAGGCCAGGGGCAAATGGTTTGTAATGGAGCTGAGGAGAGAATCTTGGGCGTTTTCCACTGTTTGTTTGAGTCTCCTTAGCTCCCAGGACTGATTGTGCAGCTGGGTCACCTCATGTTACTTTGGGAACCTTAGCTCTATGTTAACTGTTGCCACCTGAGAAATGACCACAGAATTTTTTTCTCTCTTTTGAACTTTAGAGCTCCGTTTAAAGATGAAGGCCAGCGTTGCAGGTTGTTTTGAGAATGATCTTGGAGACTCAGAGCTGTCATAATGCTGCAGCGGCCAGTATTAGGGTCTTGAACTTCAGTAATAAATACTGTTGATTTAGAAAAGGGGCCCAGAAACACTGGGGAGTGGTTCATGTTGTGTGACTATTCCTGAAGACCAGATGGAACAGGGCCACAGTGGGAGGGGAGTAACCCAGGCTCTTTGTTCTTTTTTTTTTTTTTCTTTCTTTCTTTCTTTTTTTTTTTTTTTAAACTTTCCTCCCCTAAGTTTTAGATGCTTCTGGATGTTCAATGCTAGCACCTTTACAGACTGGAGCAGCTCGATTTTCTTCATATTTACTTTCAAGAGCAAGAAAAGTGCTGGGCTCCCACTTATTTTCTCCCTGTGGTGTTCCGGAGTTCTGCTCCATATCCACCAGAAAACTGGCGGCCCACGGCTTTGGCGCATCCATGGCGGCAATGGTGCCCTTTCCTCCCCAGAGGTATCACTACTTTTTAGTGCTGGACTTTGAGGCCACGTGCGACAAGCCACAGATTCATCCTCAGGTAACTGTTGCATCATTGCTTCAGAAAAGGTGGGGTGGGCAAGGAGGGAGGGAGGATAGTCTTGCTTTTTGGGTTCCAGAGGAACTTTCTCATGTCTTCCTGGCTTTTAGCTACTCATCTGGAGTTCCTGCCTGGGAAACCGGACTTGGTTCAGGCATGCTAGGGTAAGGTAGACCTGAGAAGTCTCTGGAGAGAACTGGGCATATTGTTTCTCTCTGGTCTCAGCCTTTGGGAATCAAAATATTTCCTTTGGTCCCATCCTTTCTCTCTCCTTTCCCTTCCCTCCTTCCTTCTCCTGCTATTGCTGCATGTTCTTTTAAGGAATACTGTGGTAGTCAGCCTCAAGATGGCACCCGATGATCCTTGCCTCCTGATATTCATACCCTTGGTAGTTTCTCTCCCACACATCAGAGCTAGCCGTGTATAACCAATAGAACACAGTGGAAAGGACATTGTGTGATTTCTGAGGCTAAGCCATAAAAAGCACTATAGTTCACCTTGCTCTTTTGGATCGCTCACTCTGTAGGAAGCCAGCTGCCATGCATTGAGGACTCTCAGACAGCCTATGGAGAGGCATGGGTGTACAGGAACTGAGGTTCTTAGCTAAAAACCAGTACCAGCTTGCCAGTTGTGTGTCTTGGTGCCGTCTTGGAAGTGAATCCACCAGCCCCAGTGGACATCTGACTTCAACCTCAGGAGAGACCCTGGGCCAGGCTGGTCAGCTGAGCCATTCCTGAATTCTTGGTTTGCAGAAACTGTGAGAGATAAGAAATGATTAGTGATGTTTTGAACCAATGAGTTTGGGGATGATGTGTTTTGCAGCATTAGATAACCTGAAGAAGTACAACTGTTGGTCTGTTAGGAAAATTTCTTTGCTTCCTTTTTTTTTCTTAGTCATCAACTGTGTTCAGAGACTTTTTACAAACTTTTAAGGTAGTGCTACTAGGAAGCTTGGTTTAGCAGCAGAGAGGTACCTGTGCTTGCTGTTAGTTTTTGGGGAATGATTGGGAGCTGATGTGACAGTTCATTGTAGTGTGGGAACCTTGAGTATGCCCAGCTCTAGGACTGTAACTCTTCCCTATGGGGCTGGGCTATTAGGTGAGTAATTTTGGGATGTGTAGACATGTTAGTCTGGGAAAAGCTTTCAGTGGTAGGGTGGAGGGAGAAAAGGGGACTATAACATCAGGCACTTGGGAGACTGGAGGAGTGGGGTCCATTCAGAGATACTGGGTTCATTTCTCATGGTTGTTTTTTTTCCCATCAAGAGGTTCTATCTTTAGAATAGTAGATTATTTTCCATAAAGCAGATGCCACCACACTTTTACCTTCCTCTTTCTCTCTCCTCTTTCCTGTTCTACTGTCAAGTAGTGGTCTGTCTTTGGGAGTATCGGAATCAGGCCTGTGGAGGCTTGGGAAGACAGGAGCAGGATGAGGAGAATGTCCCGAGGGAAAGACCTTTGTATAAAAGGGAAGGAATGTGGTTTGGGTGCCACCTGAGCCACCCTTAACTTTTTTAGCGTCTTGCTCCTGCCCATGCTGTGGAGTCTTTTCTGCCTCCCCAAACTATTGGAGATTCTGTGGTGGGTGTGCCTGGGTGATGGGGTGGGAATTTGGGTTACATACGTTCTCTCGGGTTAGGAATCAGGGATCCGTATCCTAACATACCATATTATTTCCCTTACTGATGTACATTCCAATTACTGAGTAACCCCTAATGGGATGGGGGTCCAAAACCCAAGACATCCGTATTGCGTATGATTCATCCCTTTTCTGAACTCTCATGATCACTTGGCACTTCCTTGATGGCTTTTTCTGCGTTCTGCTTTCTGGCACATGCCTATGTATGTTTATTTCTGCATTTTTCAGTTAGATTATAAGCCCAGATAATTATGTAGCTCTGTTCTCTTGTCCTACAGAGGGTCCTGTCAATGTTGCTCAAGGTGAAGCCTGATTTATGCCTGAATTTGGTCTGTCAGTATCACCTTTCATCTCTCTTTCAAGGGCATTGTTCTACTTATTTATTTATTGCAATGCTGAAGATATAATGCAATACAGATTTAAATCCCACGTATCACCAACTTCCCACCCAGACTTAGGCACCACAGCCTTTCTGACCTAGGCTGAGGTAGGACTCCATGCCGTTTACCAGGATCTGGGCCTGATTAAAGATTATCTCCAGAATCAATGAACCCTGATGATGTGATTCCAAGGGCACTTAAAGAATTGGCTGCCCTGGTTCATTATTAGAAAGCATTAGCTGTTGCTTTAGAGAATTCAGAGAGAAGCATTTGCTGTCTTGCTTATCTTTAAAAGGGGAATACGAATGATCTTGGAAATTATAGACCCGTTAGTTTACTGTGATTCCAGAGAAGATACTTGACCTGATCGTCAGATAATCAATCAGCAAACAACTGGAAGAGCATAGGGTACTGAGTAATAACTTACATGGGTTTGCGAAGAAGAGCAAATCCTGTCAGATCAATCTAACTTCTTGCTGTGACATAGTGATGGATTTGAGTGGATCTGGGGTAAGTGATAAATGTAATGCATCTCTACTTCATTAAGCCTCCACAATGCTGTGATCAACAGGTAGGAAGGTGAGTTTGGGGCCAGGCAGCTCTGTTGGACTACCCATTGGACCATTTTCAGGAAAGGAATGGGTAGTTCAGGAGTGATTTGAAACTTGTTGTTTGTGGCAGCTTAGAGCCTCTCTGTCTCTTAAAAAAAAATCTTCTATAAAGTTTGCAGGTAGCAGGATCCTGATAGGATTCAGGGAAATTTTGGAAGATGCAGTGGAGAAGGTAACAGTCCTACATAGGACAGCATCCTTCCCCTGAGGTCATCCTTCTACTGAGGTCATCATTAGAGCCTCTGTGCTGTTTAGGTCTTTCAGTCATCAGGGGCAGTGGAGAAATTGGAAAAGCTCAGGAAAAGAGGGAAAACAAATCATTAGGGGCACAAAAATAGGACTTAGAAAAGAAATAGAATATGGTTTTGGTGACTGATTTCTTGTCCAGACTAAATAAATTCATCATACGGGAAGTAGTTGTTCCAAGGAGTATAATAATAACTTGCTCCTCATTTTAATAAAGATTAAAAAAAAGAAATGTATTTATTTATTTTTTGTTTGTTTTTTAGTGTTTATGCATTTATTTTGAGAGGGAAAGAGAGCGAGCAAACACGAGTTGGGGAGGGATAGAGAGAGAGGGAGAGAGAGAATCCCAAGTAGACTCCACTCTGTCAGCGCTGACCGGACCCAGCACAATGCAAGCCTTGATCCCACAGACTGCAAGATCACAACCCGAGCGGAAATCAAGAGTTGGTTGCTCAACCAACTGAGCCACCCAGGCGCCCCCAAAAAGAAATGAATTTAAATGGAAACTGGAAAGATTGAGATTTTGGATGAGAATGAAAATGAACTCTTAACAAGAGACAGGAAAAGGACTAGAAGATGGGCTGCAAGTTGAATTAGCCCTCCCTAGTGTTCTTTCAGAATGGGCTACCCACTTGGCAGAGACACTTTATGGGCAAGGGCTGCATGCCTCCTGGGGATGGACTTGGGACTGAATCAGATCATCCCAGCTCTCCTCCTGCCTAGCTCCCAGTTGCTTTCAAATACTCGAGTCCTCTGCATTGTACATTTCTGATCCTTATGGGAGTGTGCCATTACCCCTTGGGGGTGGAAGAGGCAGAAACAAGTTTGGGGCCAGGATCTTTCTGGATGCTTGGCATGGGGTTCATTTTTCTGATCTGTCTCTGATCTTCAGAAGTCCCTGAATCAGCTTATTGGGACTGTCCTAAAGGAATGGCGTTGTGAAAACTAACAAGTGTAAGCTCTGTTATACTTGGGTGAGTAACAGTATTGGTTATAAACATGGTAAAACATCTGGTATTTTCCATTTATCATCATTTTTGCTGTTTATTCTTGCACTTTGTTCAGCTAGGTGAAACTGGAGTGGTCTGTTTGCCCGTAAAAGGCTTCACTTTCTGGTTTTTGCACTCTTTGTTTTACGTTTTGATTCAGATTAACATGATAGATATTGGCTGAATATGAGACTTTTACATTTGAAAACATTTTTTCACTTAAATGTTAATTTAGGTGGTTTAAGTTGCTTTAGAGACTCTCAATTTGAGAAATACAATTCCTTTCTTGCTTTAGGAATCATTTCCTGATAGGGAAGTAGGTTTTTATCTGGTTTAGGAGAATCCTGACTCCTTTGTCCTGGCTAGCAGGAGTTCGTGTTGCTCATTTTGGTGTGGATGTGCATGGAATAATGGTGGTTGTGACCCTAAGGCCCAGGAAGCAGCCTGAAAGCTTTGGTGGGATCTTTAATTGTCCATCTTTAACCTGGGGGCAGGTTCTTTCACCACCTTAGTATTTAGAAAGGAACAAAAGCAAATGTAAGTGAGGACAATGAGGTATAGGCCACAGCACAAGGAGAAAAGAAGTAACCTCAGCTATCCGGATGGCCAAGGAGAAGGTAGCCCAGCTCTCCTTATCTGGGGAGCCATGTCCTAGCTGCTGCCTGCCCTGCCTCCCTGAGTGCCCTCTGGCTGGGCATCAGGTTCTGGGGTGTAGTCTTTTTTCTCACTGATCTGCGGCAGCCCTGCAGACTGTTTTCCTTCTCATCTGTATTCAAGTGCCCATAACTTGGGAGAAAAATGACCTTTGGGGTTGAGGTTTTCTAGTATTTGGTCTTTGTCCACAGGGGCTTTTTTTTTTTTTTTTTTTTTTTTTTTTAGGAAACCTTGAAGAAACTCCATCTGCATTTTGAGTTAGAACCATGAGTAAAGGAGTTTCTTTTTTATAGAAAATTGTCCAGATGCTGGGTTATTTGGGGAGGGGGGGGGTGGGGGAAGTTTCATAGTGACAGGAGAAGGAATAATATAGAAGAGAGGCATTTGGAGGATTTCAGTATGACTTAGAACTGGTACATCATTATTAGTCCTTTGTGAGAGAGACATTTTGGAAAACTTCACAGGAAATTGGTTAAGATCCCTACAAATCAAACTATATCGATTCCCTTCTTTATTTAGGGCTGAAAGGCAGAATCCCCCTACCACCTACCCCCTCCCCCATCCAGTGTGCACACATGCACACCACTCTTACCGTGTGCTACCTTGGTTCCTGTACACTCCCAAGTGGACAGAAAGGCAGTTCCCTAGAGAAAGAACCCACTCTTCCCTCCCCATTCACTTGTCCTAGTCACAGCCCCTCCAAGTAGGAGGGGTCTGGCCAGGGTTTTTATTGCAAGGGCCCGGTTGTTGGGTTGTGGTCCATCTGCCTGTGGCCCCAAGTCAGCCTGCATTTTTTTCTGTACAGACAGGCAAAGGCGCTGACGCTATTCTTCTAAACTGGGAAATGAAATGCAAAACCGACGTTAATGTAACATTATGGTTGAGATTAAATGCACCAAAATCAGGAAATTCAAAGTTATGCTTCCCACAGCAACTATAACTCAGCCTCATCTGGCGTGTGTAGTATTTTGTGTTAGTGCGGATGGTGTTATATGTTAAGACATTAAAGTTAACACCATAAGCAGAGCACAAAATGCTTGAGGGGGCTGAGTTATGACGACTGTGTGAGCTGTAAGTGTTCTTGCACAGGCTCCCGACTCCTGGTATAATTTTTCCCTTGCCCATCAGACCAATTATTGCCTTTCTTTTTACTTATATCTCTGCTTTAACACGCCCTTCTTCCAGGGTCACCATAAATGAATTCCTCTATTGGTGGCCAGTGATGGTGGTAGGAATGGGACAGCCCACTAGGCCCTTTTGTCCCTTTTGTTGCTGCCTCCATAAAAGTGGTGCTTCCCCCTCCATCTCCAAAAGCCCCCCCCTTCACGGGCTGCTGTTTCCTGGTGGTCCCTCATAGGGACCCCCCCCCCCTCCCCACCTCCCCGCTGTCCCTTTTCTTTGACTGTCACTGTAGCTCCTCACAACCACTCCCCAAATGGGAACAAGCATTTGCTGTGTTCAGGTTTTGGCCCTGTTGTAACTTCACGTGAGAGCTGAAGGGGCCCTTCTTTATTTGGAGCAGACATAGCAATGTAGAAGTAAAATATACATCCCAGGGAGTGGAGCACTGATGCATGGTGGTGCTGCCTTATGTGTTTGGCATAGCAGAGGTACAGATCGAAGTGGGTTTATTTGCTCTATTCAGCCTGCTTCTCTATCTTCCTCAGGGTTTATACCTTCAAGCTGCTGTGGTGTGTAGTTAGGGCTATGGAGTTGCCTGGGGGTGGGACCAGGAACTTTCCTTGGGGAGCATTGGGTCATTGGTAACAAAATCACCACATAATTTAGTACAAATCAAGAAACCTCCCCCTAGCCTCTTATTATCCTGGTGGCCTCCCCAGGGCTGACACAGCTGTTGGAATGCAGATTTTGTTAGACACTGGGCTAAGGTTGGTGGTGGGGAAGAGTTGTAAAGAATAGAGCCATTGATAAATGATGAATGAAATCAGGGACTGTAAATGAACAGTGACACTGAGCTGCCCTTTAATCAAGTAAGCAAAGGAATGGGGAGGACCTTATTCTCTGTAACTACCTTAGAGGCAATGCAAAGGCCTCTCTTTACTCTTGGGTTAGTAACTTCAAGCTCTGTATTAGATGCTGGGGACATAGAAACAGGTAAGAAATGATTCCTACCCTCAAGGAGCTCATAGTCTAGGAGGGTAAACCTACATGTAACCACTGTTAAGTATTTGATTACATCACGTAGTTAAGTACTTGGTGCAGTGGGGACTCAAAGAATGATCAACCCTGCTCACAATGTGGAGGAGAGGTCACATGGGCTTCATGTTAAGAGAAATTTAGGAGATTTAAGAGGCCAAGTCGGCCTGTGGCCTCTCAGAACTTTTACAGCAGGAATGAAAGAAGGTGCTCACAGAGTAAGCCACGATGAATTGGCCTAAGTCTGAAAAACTGACCTGGATTGCAGGGTCGTGTGTGGGAGTGCTGAAGATGAGGAAGAGGGAGAATGAAGACTTTGTACGTGGCAAATATTTCACTGTTTGGTTAGTAGGATTATCTGTATTGGTTATATGGTGCTTCTCACATTCAAGCTAGCAGGCAGGTCTTATTGGGATGTTGTGAGAGTGTAAAGGCCAGAAGAGGTTTGAGAGAATTTTAGCCAATAAAGTATGGGCCAAAATGTAAGGATCAGCATAAAAATATGTAAACTGAGAGAAAAAAAATACGTAAGCTGAGGCCCTGAATCATTGTCAGGGGAAGCTAATCCAACTGCTATTGAAGGTAGCACAGGGTTGGGCTGCTTGGCCTTTTGGGGGAAGCAAGGGCTGGAGAATGACATGGCACCTCCCTCTGACCTCCAAAAGTATTGGCAGTTTGGATTTGGATCTGCTAGACATCCCTTGGGAAGACCCACCTTCCATAGACCATGGAGGTTTAGACCCTTCAAACAGATAAAGAGCTGGCTGACTAACATTGAGGGATGAGATGGAAGGATTAATGAAGAAATAGACCTGGGTGACAAGAGAAGATGTGCTAGAGCAGAGGTGACTGGAGGGCATAAGGTTGTAGGGGGTGGTGAGCTCTCCCTCTGAGCAGCAGCAACAGATACACAGCCATAGAAAAAAAGCAGGTAGTGGAGATGTGAAATCCAGGGTAAGTCCATAGGCTTCACTTCTCCCTGCCTCCATCCTGTCTTGTTTTTCTTCTCCCCCAATATTGATTACATTTCTTGCTTTGTAGACTGATCCCAGTTGTTTGACATGAGGAAACTGATATTAGGAGATGCCTTTTCCATCTCTTTGTCTTGTTGGGGAAAAGGATCCTGCATCATTTTGATTAAGATGCCATTGGGGTAACTATTTTTTATTCTCTTATCCTGGGTGTTCACAATACTTAAAAAAACCCCACAGCTATACATTTATGTGATGAGTTTTGAGCTCTAGCTGTGAAAATTGAGTCTTAGCCTAAAAGCCTGAAACAAGAGTATTCCCAGATTGACACTAGCTCCCCAGCCTGGCAGGTCTGCAGCAGAAGGGTGAGCAGGCTGGAACAGGCAGAGAAGGGTTTGTGTGTATAGAGTGCTGCCACAGGCAAAGCCCTGTTAGGTGCTGAGAGAATCAGAAAGAAGGTAAGTAGACTCTGGAGGGAGAGACAAACATCAGCGAAGCTTTTAATTTGATGTACACGTACCTTGGAATAGGTTGCTGTTTTGGTCCTATCCCTGTATGTAGTGGCTAATGGGAGATCTTGGTCTGTGGGCAGCAAAACAGATCTGTTACATGAGCAGTGCAGTTCTGTTCCAGTGCTGTGGTATCTAGTATCCAGTGGTAGTATCTGGTAGTACGTGTTCCAGTGCTGTGGTATCCAGTGCTGAGTATCTAGTCCTAGGGAGGCCCTTTTAGCCAAGGTTTGGTCTAAAGTCTAAATGCTGGCAGAAGTTCTTATGTGGAGCTGCTGATGTTGCTGAAAGGAAAGGAGCGTACCAAGTCCACAGTGAGGCTGGGAGGCAAAGTTGGTGAGCCAGAAGAGGAAGTGTGAAGGTGTTGTTGAATGGAATAGAAGAAACAGATGTTGCAAGCCAGGGTTCATGGGAATGGAGTGAAAGTGTTCTAAGGGGTTAAAAATGGACGTGGGGAACCTGATTAGGAGGCATTATTTGAAAGTGATGTTAGTAGGTTAGACTAAGGCAGTGATGGTAGGGATGGAGAGAAGAAATTATGTGTTGTAGCTTTTAGATGTGCTCGGGGGGAAAATGAGCTTGAGAACCATGCTTTGAAGTAGCTTGTAGCTCATTTGGATACTGGTGGGCTCCTAAGAGTCAGTGGTACTAAGAGATTTGGCAAGGGTAAAGATGGAACCTATGATTGTTGTAAATGGGGTGCTCTGAACTGAAGATCTATACTAAGGAGATCTGATAAGGCGAGTTCTGTAGTGGTGATATAAGTAGGATCTTTTAAAAAACATTTTTTTTTTAACGTTTATTTATTTTTGAGAGAGACAGAGTGTGAGTGGGGGAGGGGCAGAGAGAAAGGGAGACCAAAGCCGGAGCAGCCTCCAGGGTCTGAGCAAGCGGTCAGCACAGAGCCTGACTCAAGGCTCGAACTCACAAACTGTGAGATCATGACCTGAGCCAAAGTCGGAGGCTTAACCAACTGAGCCAGTAGGATCTTTTTGATCCTTGTTTGGTCCTACCTAAGGGAGGTAAGTAGTAATGATTAGGTAATTGGATGATAACCGGAAAGAAAGCTTGGAACCTTGTTCTCCAAAAGTGTGATAGAACTGAGAGCCACGGCTTAAGAGTGTGGTGTTTGGAAATGGAGTCCAGGGACTCTGTCTGCATTGTTGACAAGTTTTTTTGTTTTGTTTTGTTTTCCCCGGTGCTAGTAGCATTTGAATGAAAGGCCAACTAATAGACTGGAAGGGATTGGTAGTTAGTTGGGGATGGCGGAACTAGGGACTGAAGAATGGCATATGAAACATGCCATTTTGATCAGGTATACTTTTACTAGAAAGGTAAGTGACTAGAGAAACAAGGCCAGGGTAGGCCTTAAAAGGAAGTTCATGGTAGTTGGTTGATGTTGGTAAGGAATCCTTAGCGTGGTGCCTCAGGATCTTGTGAGAATTGACTGTGATCCTTTTCCAGATCTGTGGCCAAAGTTAGGTCTTTTTCAAGAAGTCTTCATAGGAGAAGTATCCAGTCCTGCTTTTTGATTCATTTGGACAGAAGGAAGGTAATTTTCTGGAGAGCATAGTGTGAGTGCTCTGTGGGTAGCTGATGCCCCGATCTTGACAATATTTGTCAAGGGAGCAAGCATTGTCGTGAAAGAAGACCTCTTGCTAGTTCCCTAACAGAGAGGTGCCAACTTCCTCAATAAAGTTCTGGGATGTTCTGGGATGTGACATGCCAATTTTTCTCCCCTGGATTGTGGCAGCAAGGAGAATGAAGTTTCTGATGGCAAGAACCAGAAGTGGTTGGGAGATCTAAAGGGCTTGTCCCAGGTGCTTGAAAGTGGGCCAAGTAAGGGTTTGATGTGAGAAAGGAACTGACACCTGTGGCTCAGATTCTCACTTGGTCAGTATATCTGTGATCAGGAGGTAGTTTCATAAATGTTCTAGACTATATCTTTGTTATTCAAAGTGTGGTCTAACAGCCAGCAGCATCCTCATCATCTAGGAGCTTGTTAGAAATGCTTGTTAGAAATATCAGGCCCTAATCCAACACTAAATACAATCTGTAATTTGACAAGAGTTTTGGATAACTTGAAGTCTGAGAAACACTGCTCTAGTCTAAACCAATGGTTCTCAAACTTTAGCAATCAGAATTGGGATCAGAATCATCTGGAAAGCTGGCCACAGATTGCTGGTCCCACCCTCAGGGTTTCTGATCCAGAGTCTGGGGCAGAGGCCAGGAATTTGCATTTCTAATAAACTCCCAAGTGAGGGGATGCTCCCTGTGAGGGAACAGGCTTTGAGAACCACTGACCTCCCTAGCTTTTTCGTCTGTAAAATAAGACAGTGATTCCTGCCTGCCTTACAGAGATATAGGATCAAATGAGCCAATGTGTGAGAAAAGTATTCAGTTCATCGTAGGCAGGATGTCAATCTGTGTATTGCTTGCTCCATGGTCAGTGATTTTAAAAATCTGTCATGCCAGCACAACTGTTTCCCTGTCCTGGCTTCTGGCCAGCAGCAATGGTCAGAGAACAGGAAATCTGTGAAGCACCCCATGGGAATACAGTCTTCTGTGGAGAGACTAGTAGTCCCTTCAGGAGCGGGTCCTCCTGAAGCCCAGTCAGCTTCTCAGGTCTCCTACCCAAGTTGCCTACCAGAGCCTCTTTCTGGTGGGGCAGCCTGGTCCTGTCTTGATCACCTGTTATCCCAGGGTAGTGGATCTTTAGTGCAGTATTTGTGCTGATTGGGAAAATGTCCTTTGTCTAACCAAGCCTCTGATTTTATCTTGTGATACTGAGTACATTACATGACTTTCCCTCACCATACTGGTTGATTAAATGAACAGGCATTGGGTGCATGTGGCCAAGTCCCATAATGTGTACTCTGGACCTCCAGAGTGAGGGAAACTAAGGTAGAGGTTCTTCTGATAAGAAGTAATATAGCATAATGGTTCAGAGCATAGAATGATCCAGAGCTGGACTCTGGATTTGAGCCTAGACTCCACCACCTACTAATGGTATGACTTGCCTTGGGCAAGTTAGTTGTACTTTTTATGCCTCAGTTGCCCTGTTGCCAAAAAGGGGTTAATAGCACCAATCTTGGGGTGCCTGGGTGGCTCCATCGGTTAAACATGCTACTCTTGATTGCGGCTCAGGTCATGATCTCAGGGTTCGTGAGTTCAAGCCCTGCATTGGGCTCTCTGCTCTCAGTGCAGAGCCTGCTTTGGATCCTCTTTCTCCCTCTCTGCCCCTCTTTTTCTCACTCTCTCAAAAATAAACAAACATTTAAAAATATATGAAAAAATATATATTAGCACCAGTCTCAGGACTGTTGGGAGGATGAGATATAGGTGCTTAGAACAGTGCCTGGCATGTAATAGCTATAGGAGTTAGCTCTTACGAGTAGAATTAGCACTAGTAGTATTCTGACTCATGGCTTCATTGCAAGGTATTGGGGAATAGCGGGTGGCTGGGAAGCAGGCCCTGCTTTGGGAAGCGTAGAGAAAGCCTTTAGGCCCTCTATCAACATAGTAGGTAGAGCTTAGGCACCCCCAGAGAGATTTTTTTTTCCTCCACTGGAATGGTAAGTTAGACTTGAGACTTTCCATTTCCATGACTTCCCTTAGTGCTGCCTCTGGTGGGCCTCTCCTGCGTACAACCCCAAGATTTGCTTCAATTAATTTTATGACAAATACGTATACAGGTAGCTACAAAGAAATCGTTTGGTCGTTTGCTGCCCTAAAGGGTCAGCTTCACAGAGGCCACTAATATCTGCAGTTATTTACAATTGAGTATGTAAAAATGCTTGAACTGTGGCTGATCCACAGTCATGTAAGGTAGACACATAGATGCACACTACTGGGTGAAGATGCAGTTTTGAAAACTTTTGGTCTCAATTTATTGTATTATGTTTTTTTTTTAATTCAGATTTCAATAAAAGCAAATTATACATCACTCCGCACACTCCCCCCCCTCCCCCCCCCCCCCAATAAAGAATAGCAGTGTCTATTTTCAGCCTCTTTTCTACATTTTAATTGCTTTGGGGTCTATGGGGATAGTGAAAAGGGACATGTAGGTGAAAATCAGCCTTTTAAAGCTCTGATTTTTTACCCTTCCTTGTCCTGAAACTTCGAGCATCAGCTCTCATCTGTCAAAGTGTAAATCAGCAATTAAAACCCAAACAGCCAAATGCCAAAGATGACCCGAAGCACAAAGCAACTGACAAACAAGTCCGGACAAATCGACGGGTAATTTATAAGCTTTGCCCTAAAATCTAATTATTTGGCAATTCGAATTTGCAGCCAGCCAGGGCTCGGCAATAAATTTAACCCGCCATAAATTATTTAGGAGCAGGCTGTGGTGTAAATCAAAACCACGAGTGTTTGTTTAAGAAATAAGCTCCTTGTGCATAAAATGTCTTTTTTTTCCCCCCAAGGGAGAAACTGTTAAGCAAACTGTGCCCTGTTCCGTTGCCCAGTGCAGCCCTCACTTCCCCCTCTCAACTTCTCCTCTTCCCTGTGGCCAGGAGGTACCTTGATCCCTTGGAGGAAAGCCTGCCTTTGCATGGGATTTGTAGCCCAAAACGAAGTATTTGCATAAAACTCATGATTTTGCCACATACTGCTTTTTCTACCTCGTGGTGTGATGTTGTTTTTGGATTTATCAAACCTTTCTGTGCACATTCTGGAATTTCCTTCATAGGATAGAGGGAAGGTATAGATTAGTTGTTACCATTTCTAAATCGAAGGAATGCCAGTTCCTAGGTTGAGAGGAGGAAGCCATGAGAAATGATCTGCTGATTCCCTTATTTCATACAGGACCATAGAACCATCAGCTCAGGCAAAGGAGAACTTGTGCTTTGAAAAAAAAAAAAAAAGGTCTGTAAGAACACTATACTATTAAAACTTCTGTCCCATTGTCAAGAAATTCCAGCAGTCCAACCTAAGTCCCTTCTGCTTAAAATCCTTCTGTTGTTGTTCTATCTTCAAATACAATCTTATCACTGAGGACAATTTAGTTGAAGGGAATTTGAATACCCTGAAAGCAACCTACACATTTATTTCTTGTAATCTACTGATTGTAGGTGTGAAATTTCATTTGGACCACTATTGCAGTTTTGTCCTGAGACAAATATTTACTTGGTGCTTCCTTTTTATGTGTCTTTCCTCCCCTTAAAAAAACAAAGAAAGGTTTGCTGTTGTCATTTTATTGAGGGAGACAGCGGATAGAGTGGGTTTGAAACCATGGATACTTTCAAAAATCCAAATTCTGAGGCTTCTGTCTTGAGTTGTCAAGTTGTGGCTAGTTCCCATCCACCATCAGCAGACCAGCTTTCTGAATCTATCATGCTCTACCTTTGGACAACCTAGTGGCGCAGGTAGCTTGTGGACAGTGTAGGGTGACTAGCTATTCCAGTTTTAGCTCTGAAAGTTCTGTGTTCCAGGAAACCCTTGGTCTGGACAGACAGAAAACTGAGACATTGGTGGTTTGTAGCAGTGAAGGGAGGATGGGAGGCCACTTAAAGATGAGAGACAGGAAATGCTTTGGGGTGTTCTCTGTCTGGATTTGAATCCTCACTCCACCACCTACCATGTTTGTCACCTTCAGTAGATCACATCACCTCCCTGTTCCTGTGGAGAGCTCTGTAAAAGCAGAGATCTCTGTTAGAGCCGTGTGCTTGGCTTTTATCTTGCTGTTTATCCTCCCTTTTCACATGTTACTTACCAAAAGTGGAGAGAGCGAGGTTTGCATGCGAGAACAGAGCTTGTGCTGGCGAAGCAAACCTAGGGCTCCTGGCTCCCACCCTCCCCGAGCCCCGAGCATAGCACCGTCTGCATCACTGCAGTTGCAGTGGAGCCTATGCAGCAGCGGTCCTCCAGGACTCTCTGCCCGCATAGTCCACGGTCTCTTGTACCTTGAGAGCAGCCTCTCTTCCTAGGAGACAGACCAAGCTCACTAAAGACAACCTTTCAGACTGGAAGAATCAGCTCTTGACCCTTCAGATTTTGAAAGCTGTGAGTCCTGTTCTAAGTCTTATTTCCCCATTTGGAGTCCCACTTCTGCCCCTCACAAAGTGTGAAGCCTTGAGCAAGAGACCACTTCTTTTTTGGGCCTTAGTTTATCTGTAAAACAGGGATCATGACAATTGTTGTTAAGAGGTTTCAATGAGGTCGTTCCTGTTAAGCATTTAGCAGAGTGTCTGCCATGTAGTAAACAACAAATGGAAGGAATGAAATGATTCCATTTCCCAAGTGTCCCGAGGGTGTCGGAGCCAGCTCCTCTCTACCCCTTGCCCAGACTCCAAGCACCTCAGAGAGAGGAGCCACATCTTCTTGTATTTGTCTCTATGTCCACACCCAGCCCCTGCCTGGTAAATAGTAGGTGCTTAATAGTGTTGGTTTATGAGCTGCTGCTGCTGCTGCTGCTGCTGCTGCTATGACCTATCTTCCAGGATTAATAAGGGTAAGATAAAGAAAATGTATTTGCAAGTATACTATAAATTGAAAGTCCTAATGCTCGGTATGTCCCTCCGCTAAGATACTTATCATAGTGCATTCTTCATTATTTGCTCAGTGTCTTTTCTGCTCACTAGTCTGTGCACCTCTCCAAAGCAGAGATACATCTCTCTGAATCCCACTGCAACACCTGTACAGTGCCCTGCACACAGTAGGTGCTACTCAGGTAGTTTAATTGAATGTAAATGACATACAGTTGTAAGGAATCGTGGAACTATTCTTAGGGGAAGAATAAAGGACTGGTAAATACATACTGGTTCTTTCCTTCCTGGTGCTACCTCCACACAAACAGACACTCATCTACTCCTAAAAACTTTTTCCCAGGGTAATGAGGAGATGGAGGGAAAAGGAGAGGCAGGAATAACAGTGTCTTTATCAGAGCAATTGCCTCCAGAAGCTAGTACTTAGGCACATCTTCATAAGCTCCTGGGTTGGAAGTTACTAAACCTGTAACTTTAGCATTCCCTTTCTGATCATTATGAGCTAAAAACTGTTGAAGTGTTTGGCATGCCCCAGGTGCACTGGCTGCAGAGTCATGTCAACTTGGTAGAGATTAGAGTTCCGCTCTCCTAAATGGACTGTTGGTGCCAGTATTTTGAGGTTCTGGGCTTGGTTGGGCAATCTTGGAAGGTAAGAAGTACCTAAGTGAGAGCCTTTCTGCTGACTCCTCATGGGGTCTTCTATCTCTCAGCTTCTCTTTGCATCCTCATTGGCTTAAATGAATATGCCTGTGTGCAAGGTCATTGTTACAATAGCTGATGGTGCTGAGAAAGGGCCTGTGCAAAGTCATGTTCTGAGATTGGCTCTTGAAAGTCCCTCTTCTTGATCTTAGGAAGAAGGCCTGGCTGATGGGCTAGTAACACTGGGCAGGTGTATTTATGATAGGTCCAATCCACCAAGTCCCTGGCCCCCAGGCATTTCAGGGATCTACTCTTCTTTTTGCTTGGAGCCTAGACTGGCTTGTTCCTCCTGTCTGGGAGGGTGATCCTGAGTGTGAGCACAGGTTGGCTCCATTTCCCTAGGGGCAAGGAAGCCAGCAGCAGGACAGTTTGAAGACAGAGGTGCAGTGGGGAAACCCAAAGGCTAAGTTTTCAGAGAATCTACTGGGGATGCTGACTTGGTGCTAGTCAAAGCAGGAGCTGAAGCGCTTACTATTTTATAATAAATACTAATGAAATTCTAGATCTATAATAACATTTCAGATATCTGAAACAAACCATGTGCTTGTAAAAAAGTGGGAAGAGATCAACTTTAAGCCATAAATTCTTGGTAATAGAGGGTTTTTTTTTTCTATTTATGTTTGATAGATATTTTTGTTTCCAGAGGAATGTCAACTCCTAATTTCATAATGTATCATGGGCTTAAGAAAATTGAATTTAATAAAAGCCAGAGATGAATGGCATCCTTAAAGGTCCCAACACTTGTCTTTATTAGCAGGACAAACTGCAGGTCTCCAAACACTGCTTCTCTCCAAATGAAAGTTTAAATGAAAAGTACAGTTGTGTCACAGGTTAAATTTCATTGTGGGCCCAGCTAACATTGTTAGTAAGGAGCTGGCTGTATTTGTTTCTTTAGACACCAGGGCAGCCAAACTCACCAGGCTGTGGAGCCCCTGTTGGGGAAGTGCTGCTCCCACACAGTGGGAGGATAGATCAGAAATTCGGGTGTCAGATGAGCCCCACCTCAGAGTTAGCGCTTGGAAATCTTTGATTTCTGATTTTTCAGGGGGACCAATGTGTATTTTGCTTGTATGTGTGCCTCAGTTTTATTTTTCAGCACGAAATTCTCCTCTCCCATCTCTGCTTAGTAGTGCTTTGTGAGGAATGAGAGAGGCCCGGGGAATTGGGATGAGTACCCCCCTCTCTTCGAGTTGGGAGGAAAGATACCACCTAATCTGAGCAGCAGCTAGGGCCTCCTTGCTGTGCCCCCTCTGCCTCAGCCTTGCTGCCCTTCCTATCTCCAGGGGCTCCTGTTAGCTTCCCCATCTTTGGGGATCAGCGCGGGGAGACCAGGCAAGCAGAACCTTTGAATTTCTCTGTTATGAAATCTGACTGCCTTGATTTGGTCTTCAGTCCTGCTTTTATGTGTTGGATAAAAATAGATGCTTTAAAAACAAGCGTGGTGGTATTACGTGTGTTTGAGGAAGAGGCTACCTGGCTGCCCTGGGATATCAAGGAGATCGGCCATTTCTTCCATCTTCCATCTCGTCCTTGTCCTGCATGCAGTCAGGTGTCCACAGCTTCTGTGCTGCTCCTCCAGGCTGTCCCCGGAGAGAACCAGTTTGCCTTGATTTTAGTGATATGAGAAAGGTCCCCTCCAAAACTGGGGACCTGGGGTAGGGATGCTGCTGGAGCTGACTGCTGGGGCCACGGAGGGGGCAAAGCTCCCCTTCTCTCTCTGCAGTGGAGGTCTTTTCCACATGCTAATTTTACTCGGAGGATTTTGCTTTTTATTTATTTTTTTTATTATTTCCTATTTGTCTCTTCCAGATGTTTTCAGGGCAGTTTTTTTGTGTTGTAAACTAATTCCATTCATGTTTTAAAAATTTATGAAAGCGCTAATAAAAATGTCAAAGTGGTAAAAATGTTAGCTTTTCCTCTGCTTTGATTAAATTTTGCAAACTGTTTTTGAATATTAAAAAGCAATAATTTTTTTTATTCTCTCTCCTCGCTTTCCCTCTTCTCTCTGGTGCGTGTGTGCTCTCCTGCCCTCTCCCCCCTCTGGTGCATTCCTCCCTTCCCAGGAGCGATGTATGAGGCGTGCTGCACAGCCAGCGTTCTGCAAGCCTGTTTGCACACCAGGACCTTGGTGCTGTGCATCTCTATTAAATAACGGAGACAAATTAATCTTAGAGACACCAAACAAATTGTCACTCCTCCTCCTTCTCTTCCATTACGTTCCAGTGGACTGGGAAGGGCTGGCTAAGTGATTGGGGGGAGCAGGCTGGGGGAGGGTGTACTGCCTGAAAGAAAGGTGGGAGGCACTAGCTCCTATTACTCTTACTCAGTTTTCTTCTTCTCTTTAGTATCCCCTTTGGCTTTATTTATTATTTATCTTTTCTTTTTTTTTTTTTTTTTTAAATGAATGAAGAAGCTCATCGGTTCTGCTTAAATTTAAATGTAGAGGGCTGTGATTGGTCCTGTGGCTGGAGATCCAGGCCCATCAGGGCAGAGGCCTAGGCAAGGGGGAGGAGTGGGGCTATTTTCATGGCCTCCAGTGAACAAGCCTCTGGCAGAGAACCAGTTGGGGAAACTGGGCAGCTTATACTACTGTCTTCTTTCCCCTTTCCAGAGACAGCAGGGATGGGGCATGTGTCTAGTCCTGGCCACCTGTGAGGGTGTTAACAGTGGGAAGGTTAGAATAAGAACTGAGTTGGCACCGTTACACTCAGTCTTGGGTCTGGCCTGGCAGGAGCTAATGAGTCCAAAACATTCCCTCATTCTTGACTCTGAGTTATGAAATGGTTGGTTAAAAAAACATATTCTTTTTTTTCTGTATCTTTGCCATTCCAGGAAATTATCGAGTTCCCCATCCTGAAGCTAAATGGTCGAACCATGGAGATTGAGTCTACCTTTCACATGTATGTCCAGCCTGTAGTCCATCCACAGCTTACTCCCTTCTGTACAGAGGTAAGGGCCCTGGAGCTGGGTAGCAGGGGCTGCTGGGACGGGAGCTTATGGGTCACTGGTGCTCTGTACATGCCGCTTAGGGACAGCTTAAGTTTTATCAGTGGCTAAGGCAGGTGCATATTGGATTCAGCAGTTTTTATAAAGTCTGCCACTCCACTTGCACAACTGTGGTCATTGGGGACCCAAGGAGGGCACAATCTATCCCAGCTTCCCTAATATTTTCTCTTCCTTATCATCCCTACTCCTCCTGGTGTTGAGGCATTTGGAGTGGTATGCCACTCTAGGGTGGTGCTTTTGGGATTCAGCTTTTTTTTTTAAATTTTAAAATTATTTTAGTGTTTCTTTTATTTTTGAGAGAGAGGGAGAGAGAGAGCGAGCAAAGAGGGGCAGAGAGAGAGGGAGACACAGTATCCAAAGCAGGCTCCAGGCTCTGAGCTGTTAGCACAGAGCCCAACACGGGGCTCAAACACACGAACTATGAGATCATGTCCTGAGCCAAAGTGGGTGCTTAACTGACTGAGCCACGCAGGCGCCCCTTGGGGTTCAGCTTCTTTTCAGTTCCATTTCCGTTGGGGCCGCTTGACAAGATGTGAAGATTTCAGCTTCTTGGAGGGAGAGGTTGTATTCAGGCTGTCTTAGCTTTCTGGTGATGCTTTTCTGTCCTTGAGCAAAGTGGTCCTGTGTGAAGTGTTGGTTTAGTGGGAAGCAAAACTGTATCATCAAGGAAAGAGAAGGGCAGTCCAAGTGGGGTATGAGGACAGCCTGGACAAGGCTGAAATATTCTTATCCTTATCCTTACCCTGTGCTAGTGTTATACTCCACCACCTTGCCAGCAGGTTAGTATTTGCCCCATTTTACAGATTGTGAAACTGGGACTAACTGAGATCTTGATGCTTGATGCAGCTCAAAAGAGCTGCTAGGAGCAGAGAGGAGGTACCCCTGAAGAATTCTCATTCTCCGGCCTGTATGGAAAAGCTTCCTGTGGCTGCTTTCCTCTGTGATGTGTTGTGTTATAAACTCTGCGGTAGCCACAGGCTGTGGTGGAATCATGGGCCAAGTATGTATGGCAGCAGAAGGTAACGGGAAAACATGAGTGTTCCTGGAATCTTTTTAAGAATTTGGGGGCTAGGGTATATTCGAGACTTTGTGCCTTCTTTTAGAGATCTACTTGCTAAGTATGAGTGAAACATGAGGAAAGGAGTTCTTAAGTGATCCCAAAACAATCGTCTTGGTGTGGAGAATGCTGGGAAAGGGCCTGCCTGCCACTGGTGGGAAGGCCGCATGGGCTCTGAGGTTGACTCAGCCCAGATACAAAGTCTGAGGGTCGCTCCTGGGCTTGATGCCAGTGTTTGCCGCCCAACCCAGGTGGGCCTTTTGGTGCAGGTATCCATCTGCCAAGGTGTCTAGTCTCTCATGCCTTTTGTTGTTTCCAGTAATGATGTTGAGATTCTTACTCCCTCTGGGATCTACATCCCCGCCCCCACAACCCTTGCCCCTGGGAATTACCTGTACCACCAGGGGGCGCTAATCTGTTCTTTTTGCCCCTTTTGGAAAAAATCAAATTTTAATGATGGCAAAAATCCCATTCCATATGGGAAGGGAAGAGTTTCCTAAAACAAGCCAGTTACCTGAGCCTCCACTAGCCTGAAAGTGCAGTGTCCTCTTGTCCTTCTCTTCCTCCTCTCTGTGTGCAGATTGCCCCTTGGGGGCTTCAGCTGCAGCTAGGCTGCCTGGTGCAGTGGGGCAGGCCCAAATTTGAGAAAGGTTGCTGGCTGTTTAGGGATGGAACAGCACTGTGGAAGCTCATCTCTGGGCAGGAGTGGATGCTTGAGAGTAATGGGAAAAGGGATCTTTTGGAATCAGGACTGCTACTGCTTCTTTGGGGAGGTAAGGGAGGAGGGATTGTGAGATTGTGATGGGAGATATTTTTCTTTTTTCTAGAAAGTTTCACCCCAAGACACAAATACGTAATTTGGAGGGCAGGAAGCACGGTGGGTTGGGACCATTGTTCTGAAGCCTTATCTGAAAATGAAGATATGGCTGTGCTGTGGCAACAAGTGTACCATTTCACCTCAGGCCCTCAGAGCCCCCAATTCTCCCTGACCTGGTCCCTGCCTTTTTGTCCAGCCTCACATCTCCCTGCTTCACACCCCCTCACTTCCCTCACCCAAGGTTACCCCCTCACAGTGTGCCTCTGCACATGATGCTCCTCCTGCCTGTATGCTGCTCCCACTCTCCACCCACCCCCCTTCTTGTCCTCTAGGACTTTGCTCAGGATCACCTTCTCTGGGGAGCCTCCCCTGAGCCCCTGGCTGATCCCACTACACAAAGTGCTGATCAGATGCATTAAACTGTATATACTTATCTGTCTCCCCACTAGATTGTGAGTTCCTTGAGGGCAAGAACCAGATCTGATCCATCTCTGTCCCATCATTAGGGCCTGGTGCCAAGTAAACACTTGACACATGTTCCTTAAATGAATGAATATTATTAAAGAGCTATTCAGCCACACCTTTCTCCCTGCCACCCCTGACCCCAAGTAACTGTACTGCTGACTCTCTTTTGAGTAAGTGAAGTCTTCTTTGGAAAACCTCAGATCATCCAAATGTTGCTCTGTCTCCATACCAGATGGAGTTGTAATGTAGAGAGAGGCATGGACAAAGGATGGGAGCCATCATTGTGGGGCCTAATCCAGCATGACAGTAGCTGCCTTTGGGGTAGAGATAGAGATCATCATAATCAGAGGAAATTTTTTCCTTAGTAAGTGTGAGGAACAACTCAAAACCTGTGGATTGTGCCTCAGCAGTTCCTCTAGTAGGATTTTCTCTTGTGCACAAGAAGTTCTTAAGAACCCTGGTCTGTGTGCCTGTGTGTGTGCATGCATGCATGCCTGTGACACGTGAGTACACATATGAGCACATGCTTGTGTGGGGGGAGAGACAGGCTCGGCAGGAAGAGGCATTCTGCCTTGAGTGGGTCTGTAGCCCACATATAGACACTCTTACTGCTCTGTGTAATGGACATGTTATTAGCCTGCTTGAGATTCTTTCTTAGTACCCGTTGATAGTCTGCCTGGAGACTTATTTCTGATAGAGACAGGATGAGACATGTTTCATTCCTTCCCAAGCCCTTTCCCTACCACCTCTAAAATCTGCTCCAGCTCATCAGATCTCTGCCTCTAGCAGCTGGGCTGCTGCACAGTCCCTGACCATGTGTAGTCTTTTTTGTTGTTGTTGTCATTGTCTTGGGGAAAAAAAAAAAAAAAAAAAAAAAAACTAGAAAAAATACCCATTTTGCTAAATGCCAGTAAAGGGCTTTGTCTTGCACCTGTACTTATAAAGGCTGAGATTTATTGGTCTCTTTGTCTGAGGAGAAAGAGTGGGTCTGATTATCAGATTGCACACCAGAGACAAGTGCTTATGTAATCAACAAACTGTCTTGGTGTCAGAATACGATTGTGTTGGAGATAAACTGTGAAAGGAGAAAGGCTGGATGCTGACATTCTATTGGCACTGAGTGTCCTGGGCTGCTTCCTGTAGTTGCCAGTGTTTATGATGAAGCCAGCTTGTTCCTGGACAAAGCCCTTGTGTGGGTAGGGGATCTCAGTAACCAGTCATGTTATCAGTCAGGGTCAAAAGCCCTCGCCTTGTGGTTTCCGAGTCTGGAGAAGCGGGAGTTAATCTGTAATCCCTTGGTGAAAGGAGCCACAGAGCACACATTAATTCTTCCTCTCACCTCTCCAGCTTTAAGTGGTTAAGGTCTCTGAGCTCTGTTTAGCCTGTGAGCCCTGGTTCTCAGCTTAATAATACTTGGCTTTGCTCTAGTACCTTTCATTGTGAGGATGTGAAAGCTTTTTACAAATATATATTAACCCAAGTGAGATTGGGTTTAAACTGCAACAGGAAGGATTTAAGTTATGCCTAAGGTAGAACTTTCCAATATTTATTTGTATTAAATTGGCTCTCTCCCTCATGGCTTCTCGTGTAGGTCTTAGAGATGTCTTATAGGTTGTCAGGTGCATGGACTAATGTTCCTAATTCCACAGTCTCTTCATCTAGTGCCTTGGTAGAGCTGATAAGATGTAGTCCATCCTTAGAAGCATTAATACAGAGGAGTGAGGCCTCCTCCTGGAAGGATGCCTCTAGCTGAACCAATAGCTCAAGACTCTGTGTCTCTGGGGGTGAGTTCATGCCCTTTAGGAATTCAGCTGTAAGCCATGTCTTGCTGAACCACAAGTGCTCTAGAAACACCCAGATAGAGAGGGAGCTGAGCTCACTAGGCCCCCCTCAGGCTGATGATTCTAGGACTACTGACCACCGGATAGGAGTGTGAGAAAGCCCCAGGACCCTGGAGCCCTACCCACTACCACCAGGGTTGAAGAGGCGGGCCTAGCCTATAGAGGGAGATCCTGGAGAGCAGTGCCCTGGTTTTCCTTTATAGTAGAGTGATTTTCTCTCTCCGCATTAGTGATTTTCCTGGGCCCAGAGCAGGTGCTTGTAGAGTACATAGATGCTGACCTAAGTCCCATTTCCAAGGAGGGAGGGCTCTTGGCAAGGGTACCCATTGGTTTCTTCTGCGAGTCCTTCTGGAAGCCCTTCAGTATTCACCTCATCTGAGTGACCCTTGGTAGGAGTCAGAAGTCGTAGACCTAACCTTGTCCCAGAAGACTCCGACTAGACATGAGACTGGCACACAGACCCCAGAGCTTTCCAAGAAGTAAGAGTGGCTGTAGGTTTTCCAGGATAGTCCTGACCCTAAGTCCCAGCTCCAAGCTTGAGGACGTGACTTGGCTCTGGAAGAACCAAGCAGGAGAGAAGCTGGACCAGAAAGAAGAGCAGTGGATGCATGGGTGCTAGTCAGTCATCTGGATGTTGGACCTGGAGTTGGCAACAAGCCTACTCTGGGCTCTGGCCCCTGTGTGCCTGAGGCAAAACACAGGGCAACTGCCTGCTGAATGTGTGGCTCTGGGTGCTGGCTGGACTGGGAAGAGGAGGGGCTGCCAAGAACACAGATTCCATGAGGGCAGGGTTTTCATGTTTTTCCTCATGGCTGGATTCCTAGTTCTTAGAATGGAGTCTGGCACATTGTAGGCTGTCCATGAATAGCTGTTGACTAAATAAATGGAGGAGTCTTGGCACTCTAAGATGAAAGCTGCTGACCCAGAGCTCTTCCTCACCCTAACCCTCCACTCTCACCCCTCAGCAGACCAACTCTTCTTCTTTTTGGCTCAGGCCCTCCCTCTGCTGGGCAGTTCTTTGGTCTCCCAAGCAAGGAAAGGGTGTGGAGGTGCCAGCCGGGTGGGCATGCTGTGGGTTAAAGCCTTGCGAAACAACAGTGTAGTTAATCTTTCTAATTTATTTTCCTTTTAGACCATGGGAAGTCTGTAGGCAGCAGCTGTTACCCAATTAAAATACAGATTAATATAAAAACAGTTTCTGGAATATAAAATAGAGTGGCTGTGTCCTTACACTTCCTTAAAATACCACCTAATAATGACTTGATGAACTACAGAAACCCACCTAGAGGAACTCAGCGTTCTTAAAATGAAAATTTCTTCCCTAAAAGGTGTGTATTACCATTCCATGTAAGTCACTACGAGAAAATAACCTTCCCTCTTAGAGCCAGCGGTTCCTGTGATTTGGGTATTTGATATTCATTAAATGTAATTATAGTTTAATTGGAGTTTAATCCCCCCCCCCAACACTTACAAAAAAAAAAAAGAAGTTCCCAAGCAAGCCTGAGATGCTGCTCTCTGTGGAAGTAGCCAGGGGCACATTGGGCATGGTGATTTCCTGCTGGATCCAAGTCTATGGATAGGGGCCTCCTGCCTCAGATCCCTGAGGCAGTCTGTCCTAGTCTGTGTCCGAGGGATATTTTCACTTCCAAACAATGCAAAGCAACAAGCTTGTTTGAAGCTAGGCCTGACCTGGGTGTAGCATAGGCTCGTGAGTCAGAAATTCTCTAGAGCAGATTCATACATTAGGCCTTTTCATCTGCATTAAGTTAAAGGTGTCTATTTCTTACTTGCCTAGTTGGTGTTGAGGGCCCAGGTATTTAGGGTGAAGGGTAGATGCCTGTGGGGCTCCCCTGGCTCTTCACTGATGTTACAGGGGGAAATGCTGGACATCAGAACCCAAGTATGGCTGTCCTGTGCAAGTATTCTCCAAGTTCTCTGGGAACTTCTGTGAAGCTTGGAGGTGAATTGACTTTAGACTGTAATTTGTAGGGAGTTATTGAGCCTATTGAATACAAAAGATACATAAAATCAGGTTTTTTTCAAAGTAAAAGCTGAAATAGGTATGAAACACACCCTGTGGTCAGTATGTAGGTGTGTATCCCCCTCTCAGGGCAGGGGGAATTCACCTTGTATCCTGGGACTTTATTCCCAAGGCTTCTGTCAGATTCTGAGCCTAAAGCAGTGCACACCAGAATCTTTTACAGTAGAAGGAGAAAAACAGAAAGAAAGGATCCAGTCCAGTTTTGAAACCCTATGCCCTCCGGTTCCACCTATTGGCTATTTCTCTTTCCTTTCAGCTCACCGGGATTATTCAAGCTATGGTGGATGGTCAGCCAAGCCTGCAGCAAGTACTGGAGGTAGGTTGAATGACCTTTAATTCCTGACCTCTGACCCTTTCCTGCTGCCTTTCTCTCCCTCCCCTCCTGAGAATGTAGCCGTGTAATTTGACTATGATTATGGCTTGATTAGAATAACATTTGCTGTCACATCAGTGACATGCTGTTGAGAGTATTGAACCATTGATCTGTCATCTCCAGCTGTTCCCATCAGGGTTACTGGCAAGATGTCCGAGTGCTGCCCTGAGATCCTCACAGGGCTCCCCACCCCCTCCTGGTCCCTGGCCCTCTGCTGGGCGGCATTGGCAGCCTGTGCTGGGCGGGTCAGGGAGTAGGGGGGGCTGAGCTGTGGCACTGCAGGACTAGCCCTGGGGACTGGAGGTGTTTTTGTTTAGCTTTAGTGTGGGCTTCCTGTGGCATGTGAGCACTTCATTAACTCACCCAGAACTCCCCATCGATGGCTTTTGTTTGCTGTCAGCTCCTCCAGGAGGTGCGGCTGGGCCCGCCTGCCCCACTGCAGCTTGCCGCTGGATGCGTTGTGCCTGTCAGGGGTGCACAGGCTGCACTGGGTAATGATTCCTAATCAGAATAATTACAACAATTGCCTATGTGAGGGAAATCAAATTAAAGGCTTTAGAACCCTTGGCAGAGACCACACTTCTAGGATGTTCTCCTCGGGGAGCTGGAAAAGGTTAAGATGCTACTTCTTGTGCTCCAGCCTGAGGGAATAAAGAAGGGCTATGCTTGGCCTCAGCTAGTCTCCCACCCCTTCTGGCCTGGGGGTTTTCACCAAGGGAGAAGGTCCCCCTCCCCCTCCCTCCTCTCTAGAGGGAGGGGAGAAGAGAAAAAGCCTGTGGATCTCATTTGGTGCTTTATTTATCTTTAAGACCAATAAACCCAAAGCTTAGCCCCTATCAAAGCACAAGAGAAAGCAGAGTGTTGGGGGGATAGCAGGGCACATCTGCATTGGAGGTAGGCAGCCTAGAGGAAGTTGGATGGTGGCAGGGAGAGGGAGGAAGATCTCTTTATTTAGCCAAGAGATTCTGCCCCATGGGAAAGAGAAATGCAGACTGAATTTCCTGGGGCTCCTCAGGATGGAGTCAGATTTAGGCTCACCTAGTGGCAGGTGTGCTCTCTGTTCCTGGGAGTGTATAAGCCTAGGCTCTGTGACTGGTCAAGCTCTGGGTAGGGTCAGCATTAGGGTACCTGCAATAGATTGGGAGAAAATAAGATGAGCTCTGAGGTGTCCCCCAGCCCCACTGACCCTCTTTTTTTCAGGAGAGATTAACTCCTATGATTGAGGGGGCCCCTTAGCATGGATTGCACCCTGTAAGACCGGATTCAAGGAGAAAAAGGGGACCCATCCTTTCCTATGTCCCAGCCAGGGCCTAGCATCTGACAGAGGCCAGAGAGCAGGCAGCTTTTTTTTCTTGGAATGTCTCTGGCCAGGATCCTAAAAGGAAGATGCCTGCTGTAGGCCAGCACCAAACTAGGGCTGTTGAAATTACGGGATTTTTTTTCTTCAGTGGTGCTGGTTGCCAGGGACCTGTGGTCTTCAGGAGGCTTCCTCCTGCTAACCCCAGGCCAGCCTGGAGCAGGGTGCTCAGAGGATTCTGAGTCTCACCCAGGAAGCTACTTCAGCACACTGTGTGGGTAAAGAGGGAAGATTCCTGGCATTAGCCTGAATAGGGAGTCTCTGGCAAGGAGACTAGAATAGGCTCTGCTTTGTCCCATTAGCCCTGAGTTGGTCACACAGCTAAAAAGCTAACTTCTTGTCCTAACCAAGTCCCTGAGCAGGTGGCCAGCTAGATGTTTGCCTGACTAATTTGGTCCAAGTAGGACTCAAGCTAGACCTTCTGTAGCTGGGAGGGCTAGCCCAGCTGATTGGGGGTCTTCTCAGTGGTTCCTCTAGCTCTTTATCCATTCAAGCATAGGGGGAAGGAAAAGGGCAGACTTTATTCCAAATGTAGTATCTCTTCCCTGGACAGGCTCACAGTGGAATGTTTTCACTAAATATCTATCACATGAGTGAATGGCCTACGTCCTAAGCTTCTGAAGGACCCCCTGTGAGTATTAAGTGCTTCTCATGGGGAAGGCTTGGTCTTGCTGAGCATTGGCTCCTGACAGTCCTGTCTTGCTCTTATCTAAGAGCACTGTGCAGGAGTTGGGGCATTGAAGAGCCCCCCTGGAAGATGGGGCACTTCCCTTGGGGATTTAAGGCCAGTGAGCTGGAACAAGGTTAGCTGACATAGGGAGCTCCAGGTTTGCCTTACCTCTTCTGTAAAGTCTTGGGAAAGGGTATACAAGTGTGCGTGTTCATCTGTGCAAGTGGGCCATACTGGATGGGGAGACAAGCCATTCAGCAGTGGAAGGTCCAGAATGTAGCTTGCTGCAGAGACTCTTGGCCCGAGAGGGATTCTCTGGTGTACAGACTATGAAGAGGATCGGCACAGTCTGGCTCAGGGAGCAGCTCTGACCTCCTGGGAGTGGGACTGCTCTAGCCGTGGAACCACATAGGATCCTTGGCCCTACTCAAAGACTGTGTCAGTGTGGACCAGGCCTCCAGGATCTCTGAGATGTCTGGGGAGCCAGCCTATACCTGCTAGAAGTCATCTTACTTCAAGATTTCCATGGACTCCCCATTACTTGCTGGAGTCTTCACAGTCTGGCTTAACCTAGCCCCCAGCCTCATTTCCTGTCCGTTCTTTCTACACACTGTAGACATTGGTCACACTATTCCCTACTCATATTTCAGTAAATCAGTAGGTATCTTGTGAGAAGGTACTGCAGTAGATTAGGGATTAAGACAGTGAATAAGACAAATAAGATTCCCTGCCTTCATGGTGTTTATAGTCTGGTGGGGAGGGCAGACGTTAAGCACATAATTGCTTCTCAAATACAAAATGATTGTGCGTGTGCCTTTGCCTCTGCCTGTAGCATCTTTTCCTGTGTTCCATCCTGTCAAGCAAACCCAACCACAGAATCCCAAGTTCAGTTGTCTTCTTTGTGAAGCCTTCCTTTCTGACTCTTTACCCTGTAAAAGATAGAGCTAGCCACTTCGTCCTCTTGGTCCTATAGCATTCTGTTCACTTCTCCATGGTTGCATCTATTATATTGTATTATGATGATCTGCCTTTCTTGCCTTCTCAGCCTACTGTCTGTTTTGTGGTAGGCATTTAATACCTTATTACATTTAATTCTCAAAACAACCCTGTAAGGTTAGTCATCTGCCTCATTTTATAGATGAAGGAAACTGAAGTTCAGAGAGATTAAATGACTTTTAAATGACTTCCCATCAGTGACACAGCCAGGATATGGAAGAGTCAGGGTTAGAACCCAGATGTGTCTGACTTTCAATCCTATGTTTCTAGCTTCTTTGCCTTTAAAAACTAATCCTTCTGCATGAGTGGAGCAATGGTGATCTGCTATAGTCTCACCCCATGCCTGGGATCTTCTGAAAAATAGGCAATATTTCCTGAATTCTTTATGATAATTCTCTCATTATATACTGATTTTAATGTTTGTACTTGCAATGTGAGTGCAAATAATAAAACTGATCAAAGGGATGAAGGGAAAGAAATACTTATAGCATGTTTAGGAACAGTTCTTATCTCTGTCTAGGAATTGAGCTCAGCCTTCAATAGAGTCCACCGAATTTGAATTTGAATCTGAATCTGAATCCTCAACCAGGAGAGGAGAAACATGAAGTCTGGGGCCAGTTTATGAGCTTTTAGTAACTAAAGCAGGCAGTGCTATCCCAGAGATCAAGAAGGGGTTCCAGCCCAGCAAGGGAGCTTTTTTTGCTAGACTCACGGTGAAGATTAACTTTACTTTCATTGGGGGGAATCACCAAATTCATAAATGTGGTTAATAAATGTTTGGTAGGAGGATGAAATGAGTGAGTGAATGAAGAAACCTGTGGTTTGGAGTCCCTCCTTGAGGCCTCCTTCCAGCCTGTTCTCATGGCCCAGGGCAACCTGTGTCTGTGCTAGGCTCTGCTTTTGAGGACCAGCCTACTGGGATATGTCCTTATCCTGTCTGGAGCAGGCAGTGGGACAGTGGAGAGACTCCCTCCTCCCCCCACTTGGGCTTGTGGATCTTCCTGCAGGGATTGTCCTCCCTGTGCCCCCACAGCCCTGAGCCAAGGCTGAGAGCCCAGAGCAGAGCCATGGCTGGATAAGATTACAGATTTTTCCTGCTCTGATTACAAGCAGCTTATCTGCATTTCACTGTTGTGGCTCTTCACAGACTCAGGAAGAAAAAAAAGAGGGAAATCTCATCTGTTCTTGTTGTGTACTTTTCAGAGGGTCGATGAGTGGATGGCGAAGGAAGGCCTCTTAGATCCAAACGTCAAGTCAATTTTTGTCACCTGTGGAGACTGGGACTTGAAAGTCATGTGAGTACAAGAAGGACTACTTTGCTGTCAGGGCTTGGAATCTGTGGGGCCAGGTCTTCCTTTCACAGGCTTACACATCCAAGCCTACAGGGCAGCTGAGTCAGGGAGTGTCTGGATCTTTGGGGCTGCCAAGGTGGGAAGAGTGCTGGGATCCGTGCCTTCTGCCTCTGGAACAAGGAATAGTAGACAAGTCAAGGATCCTACTGGGATTGCTGTTGTCGGGGCCTTCTGGCCTTTGCCAGGTCCCACTGCTCAGGACAGCCCTTCCAGTTGTGGGGTTACTTATTGTCCTGGAAGGAAGGAAGGAAGGAAGGAAGGGAGGAAGGAAGGAAGGAAGGAAGGAAGGGGAGGAGAGGAAGGGGTTAAAAGAAGATTCTTTTTCTTTTCTTTTCTTTTTTTTTTTTGAGAGAGAGAGAGAGAGAGAGAGAGAGAGAGAGAGAGAGTATCTTAAGCAGGCCTTAGGTCCAGCATGGAGCCCAATGTGGGGCTCAATCTCACAACCATGAGATCATGACCTGAGCTGAAATCAAGAATTAGGTGCTTAACTGACTGAGCCATCAAGGTGCCCCAGATCCTTTTTTTTTTTTAAACCAAATATATAGCATTTACTACTCTTAGTGCTTTAGAAATAGTAACTCATTAATAAACGCTGGTACTCTTATTCCTGTTTTATGGATAAGAAAATTAAGGCACAGAGTGGTTAAGTAACTTACCCAAGAACACACAGAGCCAGGATTCAAACCCAGGCAACCTGACTCCAGGGTCCTTTCTCTTAGCCATTATGGCATCCTACCCTTTTATCTGGAATACAAAGCCCTGATGATTCAACTGAGGGCCCAGTGGTGGAATGAGAGAGGGCTGCTTATAGGGAGCTCTCCAAGTCCCCAGCCTCCTTGTCCCTCCTTTGTCCCCACTGCTTTTTATCCTTTGTCTCTCGGTCCTGCCCTGGTTATAGAAGACAGAACTGGTTCCTTTGCCGGGTTGACACTTTTGCCTCTTGTCTATCCTTATGGATACCTGGCTTCAGACAGCCCCCAGGGAGCTAAAGCGGGGTGGAGGTGGTGGGGGCACTGTTTGCTGAGGATTGATAGAATCGATACCTCTGTGTTCTTTGTGACCGAAGGCAATAGCAAGCATTCTGGGTGTGTGTGTGTGTGTGTGTGTGTGTGTGTGCGCGCGCGCATGCATGTGTGTGTACGCGTGTGCACACAAGCTTCGTGCATAGGGTGGGGTATTGGTGGGGGGTGGGGAATAATGGCTCTGGAGTAACATTTCCTAGCAAATTAGGTATTATCCTCTTAACTAGGTCCTTCTTTATGCCTTTTGGATGCTAGGTATTGAGGTGAAGTTATGCATTCAGGTGGATGTCAAGACTGCTACAGGACACCAACTCCCTAAGTGAGACAGGAGGAGGAACAAGCCCAGATCACATATACACCCACACACCTCATCTCCATATCCTTTAGGTCATGTACACACATTGACCGCATACGTCTAGGTGTGTGCACATGACTCCCAGAGCTCCAAAGGATCTTTGTGCTCCCAGATGACACTCATGTGTCAGGGAAATTATGGAGGCTGGATCTGGAAGCAGATATGAATGAGGGGAGGGTTCCATGGAGAAGGTGAGGAGGAGGAAGGCTGTTGTTCTTATTTATGGCATCTTGGAAAGCTCTGAGCACTTGAAGCAGAGAAGGGATTTAGGTGGATTTCAGCAGCACAAGAGAAGCTATTTGGGGTGGCAAGGTTCAGGCTGATACCTAGCATCTGGGGCTCATGTAGCCTAGTCCAGAGGCCTAGTTTCTCCAGATAACCTCCCAGGACTCCCACTCTTCCAGTGGTTTTCACTCTTTGGTGTGTTCATATCCCAGGCACCCACATTTCATTTCAGAATGTTCTGCATTAACTGTGAATGGCACATGCATACATGTGTATATGAAAACTTCCCTGTGCATGCATGCAGGGACTATCTGGCCGGGCCTCCTAAGCTTGGAGTTGGTTTCTCCATAAGAAGAAGAGGGAATTTCAGAGGATGTTGTCTTCTTTGGCCCATTCTGGCCTGCAGCACCAGTTTAGCCCAGTGGGCCCAGAACAGATTTTGGTGTCTCAGGAGGCTGCTTTGAATCTTCACAAAAAATGATGTAATCAAGAAGAGGGATTGGGTTATTGAATCCAAACATACAGGAAAACAAACCAAATTTTAATGAGCATGTACCATATCTCATTCAGTCCTTCTAACTATCTTCCCTGGTAGAAGGTGGTATCTCCCTTTTATAGAGGCAAAACGCAAAATAGTATTTACACCTGAGGCCCAAAATGGTAGAGATTCATAGCTACACAGAATTGAACTCTAAGGCCATGTTGCTTCTAAAAGAGATGGGTTGCGGAGACTTTGGTAGCTGGTTTGGGTTTGTATTGAAAAGGCCAGTGAAGCTCTGAAAAAGAATGTGCAAGAGGGAAGCAGATGTCAGGTGGCAGGAGTTGGGGGGAGGAGAGCTTTGTGGCTGCCTTTTAGAAGCAGGACTCTGCATAACTGCTGGGAAGGCTCTTAATTAAATGTGTAACAAAATAAAAACAGCCAGAGAGGAAACCTAAGTAGTGCTGCGTGACAGTGCACAGCTTATCGGTGTTCCTGGAACCTCTCGTCAGATGGCTCTCGTCAGAGCCATCACCTTTTTATGCGCCTGGTAAAGGCTGCTGATGAGCCTGACAAGGGTGGTGTTAAATTGACACCCGCAACTTGTTAGTATGTGGCTTACTTCTTATTTTGACATCCATTTTCAGACTTAACTAAGTCTAAGGAATTCAGAAAATATTTTCATTTCCCACTCTAGTTTTCTGGAGCCATGGCTCCTTCTCATTGCTGCCCTTCCCCTCTCTCCCAACACCCACCCCCAACCAGCTTCACATCACTTTTGTTGGAAAGGGCCTGATTAGTGAGGCACTGAGAAATGGGAACTGAAGTGGCAGCGGAAATCCCACTGGAGAAAAGAAATCTGCTCCCGTCCCGACAGAATCATTTTGTGTCCATCTTTTGTCAAAGCCAGATGAGTTGATACTCTGTGGGCTTTGATGCTGTAGTCACAGATCCTGCCGAGGTGGGTTTTAATTTAGTGGGCATGGATTTAATTTTCCTTCTCAACTTGTTTAAGAAATGACACTTGTTATGGCTTCGACCCTTGGTCAGCTTGCCTCCCTACCTGACCTACCTTTCCTTTGCCTTACCTCATGGTTCTTGAAGCTCCTCTTGGGGTTTAGTGTTCTTTCACCAATTTTCTGTCTTCTCTGCCTACCCAGGCAGGGAATGCCTCTGTAGGTTCCAGCTTTGACATGGCAGCAGAGATCCTGCTGGAGAAAAGCAATCTGCTTTATCTGCCATCTGAACTCCAAGCTTTCACATCCAGCTACTGATTCCGTTTCTCCACCTAGGTGCCCACAGTCCCCTTAAAGCTCAGGTGTCATCTTTCTCCCAACACCTAGTCCTCCAACTTGCTCTCAAGTTGTGACTGGAACCTCTACCTGGTATTTCTGTCAGAAACCCGAGACTCATCCTTGATTCCTTTTCTCTAGTCACAACCAATTAATTGCCAACTCTTGTTGATTCTTCTTGCCAGAGGTTTCTCAAAGTCATTGCCTTCTTTCCATCCCTGCTACCACTGCCCTAGTTCAGGTCATCATATTCTTTTTGGAATACAAAAGTGCTCTAGTCTTTCTGACCCCAGTTTTACTTCTTTTGTGCCATTCTCCTAACTGCAGCAAATTATGTCACACCTCCGCGCAATACCTTCAAGGCTTCCTCTTGCTCTTACGGCAAAGTCACACAGTTTATTGAGGCCTCAAGGCTCTTGCTTACTTCTCTAACCTCGTCTCCCTGACCCCAGTCAGATGCTCTAGCTAGCCAGTTCCTTAGGATCCATCTTTAAAAAAAATTTTTTAATGTTTATTTATTTTTAAGAGAGAGAGAGAGAGAGAGCGTGAGCAGGGGAGGGACAGAGAGAAAGGGAGACACAGAATCAAAAGCAGGCTCCAGGCTCTGAACTGTCAGCACAGAGCCCAACACGGGGCTCAAACCCACGAACTGTGAGATCATGACCTGAGCCGAAGTTGGACGCTTAACCGACTGAGCCACCAGGCATCCCCCTTAGGATCCATCTTAACGACATTTTCTAGGTGCCTTCCTGTGTGTTTCTGGAATGTATTTACTTATACTTGGAATTGTATAAATTCTACTTATCTGTATCTTTCACTAGATTGTGGGCACCATTATAACTTTGGACAATGTTTGACATGTAGTATTTCAATAAATATTTGTTGAATAAATGACAGCTAAGTAATGGAGTGGGCCTATGGAATCCGTACTTAGGAAGAATGACAGAGGATCAATGGAAGGTAGATTCGGGGAGAACGGAACAGAAGAAGAAATCTTAGACCTTCCTGCAGTGTGAAGGGTTGAACTGTGCTGTTAATGCAAGTTGTTCCTGGATTTTCTCACTGCCAGTAGTGGGTGTTGGGTCCTCCCTCCATGGTGGGTACTGGGTAAGATGGCCCATAGGCCTGGGCCATGGAGGAGTTTGGTCTTAGGAGCAGGGTGAAGGGCTTTCTCTGAGAGATTTGTGCCTTCCAAGACTGAGGGCTGGGATTGCTCTGGAAGTTTTATATTAGATAATAAAGATAGTCAGCACTTATTGAGCACTTATTATATACCAGGAGTTCTGCTCTGCTATTTAGACAATCTCATTTAATTCTACCACAATCTTAAGGAATAAATTCTTTTTATAACCCTTTTTTTTTTTCCTTAAATAAATGATGAGGAAACTGCAGCCCAGAGAGGTAAGTTATTTGTCAAGGCCTCATACAAGTTTGTGGCAGGGATTTGAACCTAGGCATTCTGACTCTAGAAACCATGTGTTTAACCACTATGCCATCTGACCATCTGCTTTTGTCTTTCATGGCCCATGGCTTTGTGATATGGTGGGAATGCCTTTCTTTCCTTTGTTTGCACTGAGTGGCAGATGTTCTCTGACACCCTAGGCTGCTGGTACCTGATCTGGTGTTGGTGGAGGTCTGCACTGTTATTTTTGTTTTGCTATGCGGGCGTAGTTGGCCAGGAGGTGTGGTGAAGGATGATTTGGGGCTGAGAGCCTCCTTGATGAGCTACAAATGAATGAGTCCTCAGATCTGTTTTAAGGAAACCACTGCCAGTATCATTTTGGATACTCTATCCTATAGTATGTTTGGAAGCACATGGGGGAATCTCATCATGTCACTAAGCTTATGAAAGCCTTGCCCTTGCCCATGGGTGTGCCAGTTGGTCCCAGCTCTGAGCTGCATCACCTTTGATTAGCAGCCTGCTGGGGGAAGGGGCTTGACTAAGAACTCCCTGGCAGTCCTGACTTGTCTCATTTCCCGATACTTTTATCTGTCACTGCAAGTGCTTGGGCTCCCCTCCTGAACTAATTAAGTTTGCATGTGTTTAGACACATTGCCAAATAGGGCTTAGCAAAGCGGAACTGAGCTACATCTCTTTCTGAGTAGGGAAGGAAGGGTAAATGAATGCTCTTCCACAAGGGCCAGGGAGAAGCGTGGATGACATGGAGTGGGTGTGTGTACACATGATAGGCATTCTGCCCTGGCCCTCTTAGGGACACAGGAAGCCTGCAGAGCAGCCTTCTGATTGGCTGGCAGGGGTAGGTGAAGGCCGACTCTCCAGCTCTGTTAGTGAATTGGGCATTCTAAGAGGGTTGAGGATGGATAGAAGATAGACTCTGATGTATGATTCTTATCCCAAGCACAAGCAAAACTGAATGTCTAATTCACTGGGGTCTACAGAGGGAGTTTGTAGGGCTGTGTGCTATTTGCTGCCAGCCTGATCCTACCTAGCCCCCAGGCCTAAAATCACCTGTGTGGCTAGCAGGGTGCCAGAGCAGCTTTCTTTCTAAGACAACTTTTTGCCCAAAGACCCCAGTTTCCCCTGTTCAGTCTTGTGATCCCTATGAGATGGCCTCAAGGGGAGGTGGAGGGAAAAAGTAGTATTACACAGAATCTCCCCACCGTAGAGGTAGGGGTTCAGTCTAATGACTCAGTATAGTGAGGTGATAGCTGACAGGGTGTTTTCATGTCAGACTAATGCCTGCCTTTTCCCTAGCGCCGGGTAGTCTGTGGTCTGAGATGCTCTGTGGCAGAATGTACTTGGGTGCTGTCCTCTCCAGACAGCAGATATGGGGGCATTACTATGGTATGGACTCCTTCCCTGAGGTAGGGAGGGAGGGTATTTCCCAAAGAAAGTAGTGACGAAAGCCAGCTGCCAGCCATGGTCAGTCCTATAGCTTGGAGGACAGTGGGTCAGCTTCCTGGCCATGAAGAGGCTCTCGGTGGGCAAGATTGGCTCAGAGTCCAGACCAGGCTGCCAGTGCACACTGAGTGTGTGTGGCAGGTGGGGAGGGGATTCTGGAGGTTGTATAGGAATTCTGGGCCTTTGAGCTGTAGCCTAAGCCCAGAGAGAACAAGAACCAGACCTTCTGCCCTCCCTTCAGCTTCCCTAGAGCCCTCTCGTCAGCAGAGGTGCATCGGGTTAGCCCCAAGAAGGCAGCTTGAGTTGATGGGGTCATGTTTCAGCTGCAGCTAATCCAAGTCACTCGATATAAATCTCTCCCTGCTGCCTCTCCCCTCCCTCCCATCCCCAACCCACAGACAGGGAAATGAATCCTGGCCCTCGCCCTGAATACATCATGGCAGGCCTGCCTCTAATGAGAGAGGGCCATTCATTGTAGGGTGAAGCTCCCTGCAGAGCCTGGGATGCCATTAATTAAAGAAGAGCCACCTGAAGCCAGTCGTGCGGTGCAGGCTGCCACGCTCAGATGGAGTGGCGGTGGGGTAGCCTCGTTAGCCTGACAGCTCCTTGGGCCGAGAGTTCTTGGGCTCTGAGGAGCGAGGGGTGCCCCGCCTCCCCCCCCAGAGCTCGCAGGTCTCTGGGGCCAGCCTACTCACAGAGACCTGAGAGTTCCTTCCGACACATGTCCTGGGGCCTGGCACTAGTGGTAAAGGGCTCCTGAGTATGGGCCTGGTGGGATAATCCATTTCCTGTGGGCAGACCCTAGAGCAAGAACAGGTTTCCGTGGAGTCCATGGGGACTCCTAGGTCCCTGCCTGCATCCCTTTTCCTCTCTTCTGCTTGTGGTCCTGGAGCCGCAGGTCAGCAGACAACTCAGCTTGTGTCCTTGCCTTGGAGCCTGGGTTTGGGGTAGTTGGTCTGCTCTGGAAGGACTTTGGACCTGGGGGGCACTGGGGAGAAGCTCTGTTATCTGATCAGTAAGTACAGTCCCTCCTTGGCAGGCAGAGCCTCTGGTGTTCCACATTCTGGGTACTTTTGAGCCTGAATGGGGGGCTCTAATGTTGGCTTCATCTCATCCACTAGGAAGGTAACAGAGTCTAAAGCACTTTAGTGATTTTTAGAACTCCTGGAATGGAAGTTTTGCTTCGTTAAAATCCCGATAAAAGATCAAGACGTTTGTGTAGTAACTGATCAGGCTTTGAGATGTTTATGGCAGTGGTGGGAGTCTCATGTTTTGGCCTGCTGTAGAGCCACTGACTAGATGGATATCTCTTTACTGCTTCATTGTGAGGCAAGTGTTGCTGCCTAAGTAGTAGCCCCTGGAGTTATACTCTTATACTCCCCTTGACCCTCTGTGAGGGTCTTATTGTCTCCTGTTTGCTGGCAGGAGGGGCTGTAGGCACTGAGACCTTTGCATAGCCCAGAGTTGGGGTAGCTCAGCCAATGTCTGTCTAGCTTGTCAGGAAGACAAATTGGTCCTATAGCTCTTCAGGACCATCTCTGGAAGTCTGATTCTATGGCAGAATCTGACAGGCTGCTTCAGAGGGCCTCAGAACGAGCTGGTGGCATGGCTTGACCATATGTTCCATCTCTGCTTCCCCACAGCTCACCTGGTACAGAATAAAGGCTGTCACTGCTTCCTAGACCTGGGACTCAGTCTGCACTCCTTTGTGTTTTGAACATTTCTGGACCTTCCCAGGCCTTGGCCACTTATTTGGGCTCCTCTGTCCTCTGGCAGATAGGGACTGAAGATTGGAGGGCTTGTCCCCTGAACTCCAAGGAGAAGGAGTTTGCTCCTGGAAAATATTTTACTTTGGGTGAGATAGTTTTGTGTTTTTTTTTTTTTTTTTTTTTAAAAACCTCTTTGTGTGACTCTTGAGACCCAACCTTTTTTTTTCTATTTTTTTTAGAAACCAAGGTATGAAGTAGGCATGTTAGGGTACATAAAGTATACAGATGTGAAGTGTATAGCTTCATATATTTTTATACAAGCATGCACGTGTGCAGCCACCACCCAGATCAAGGTCAAGAACCTTTTCCATCATCCTAGAAAACGTTTTGTGTCCCTTCTCAGTCAGTAATGCCCTCTGCCTACCAGATGACCACTGTTCTGACTTCTATTACTTTTGGTTCACTTTGCCTGTTCTGGACTTTTAATACGTAGAACCATACAAAATGTACTCTTTTATGTCTGCCTTCCTTTGCTCAACATGACATATGAGAGAGTCCTCCATGGTTGTTGTGTATATTAGTAGTTGGCCTTTTCATTGCTGTATAGTTTTCCATTGTATTTCCATACTGTGCTTTATCTCTTCTCCTTTTGTTGGACTACAGTTTTTCTTTACCTCTCCGGTACATGTTTGTCAAATGAGTATGTAAATGTTCAGTCTGATATGAGAATCTCCCTCATCCTTTAAAACCTAATTCCAGTCCTTTGGATATGTGGTCTACCTGTCTCTTCTGGAACCTGCACTGGCTTCCCTTTTCTCTGAACTCCTGTGATAGGGAGAGCCTGGCCCCAGGCCTGTGGAAGTGGCCTTTGAGCCATACCGACCCATTTAATTATATTTTCAGCAGATGTTGATTGAATACCCACCATGTGTCTCACACTATTCTAGGTATTGAGGACATAGCAGTGAACAAAGAGATAAAACTTCTAAAACCTCCTGCCTTCATGGACTTTACATTCCAGTTCATACAGCCAGCACTGCCCTCTGGCCCCTTGGACCCTGATGCCAGAAGAATCTTGGTTTTGTCCAGGCTCCTCTGTCCTGTGGGATTCTGCAGGAACTGGGTGCCAGTGGCCCTTGCCACATTGACAAGGCCTCTGTAGGGCTTATGGGCTTTAGTGTCCCTCTCTTGCTGCTGCTGCTTGGCAATGAAAGGGTGTCTCGATATTGGTGCTTCCCTTCCACTATCCAGGAGTCTGATTCCCTCCATGAGAGGAGAGAATTAATCTCCAACTTTCCGTGCCTGTAAGTTGAGTGACCTCTGTTTTGTCAGCGTTGCCAATCTGTCCTCTCACTCCCAGCCAGGGTAATGGAGACATTACTTTGTGCTAAAGCAAACCACAGTGGATGTTGTACCAATCCAGGCACTGGGAACGACGGAGCAGTCTGATGATCTCCTCACAGGTGCACAGGCATCGAGAGACTACAGGGGCATCCACACCTGAGCAGCTTTGGCCCTGAACTGCGGTTGGCAGATTCAAGAAGAGAAGATGCCCTGCCATCATATTCTCTTTGACCACCATCTGTGCCAGCGGGGCGGCTGCTTCAGTTTGGTCTGAAATAGGTTTCCTATGTTAGACTCCTAAGAGCGCATGAGAAGCTGCAAACACCCCAGTGAGGAAGAGGAGTCAGGAAGCAGCGGTCTTGGAAGGTGAGGGCTGGAGAACTCAGGGCTGCAGCTGGCGTAGTGGCCCATGCCTGAATGATCTATGGACTTCGGGGGCTTAGCTCAGTAGAGCTCGGGAAGGATGGCTGTGAGTGGGTGGGATAAATTTTCAGTGTCCCTGGCTAAAGGGTGACATACTCAGACTTGATAGTTCTGTAAAACTGTTTCTTCCAAAGCCTGCAAGGATTTTGGTCTGGGGAAGAAAGCCAGCCAGCCCAGAGAATCCCGGGAGCCTGACAGGCCTTTTTCTCTGCGATTCTTTCTTGCAGGCAGCCCGAGGCAGCCTGTCTCTTTGTTAACAGAGTGACAGCAATGTGACACCATGGAAATAATTACTAACAAATCACGGTGCTGACTGCAAACAGCTCTCTGTCTTCAGAGGCATGTCAGGGTGCATTAGAGCAGGACTGGAGGAGCGGCACATGTGGGGGCCGAGATGCAGCCTGCACTCAGACGCTCTCCTCTTCTTCCCTCAGCCTGACCCCTTTCTGCTATGGCTGACTCTCCTGCTTGTGGCTTGAGGAACCAGCTGGATAAGTGACATGTGGCTAGTCCCACTTCCTCTGGGCAGGTAGCTAGGACTCCCATCTTTGCTAAGGAACACCTGGGTAGTGATGAGATCCAGGAGTTTTTTGATCATGGAGCCCCCAAAAGGTGGAGAGATGCACCATTCCTGATTTACTCTGCCAGTTGGGACCAGTTTCACCTACTAGTAGTTTTGGGGTGATGGGAAATATTTGCTCCAGCTAGGCCCAGAATGTGGGGGAAGCCTTGCATCTCAGTGTTGGCTCAGCTCCCCTCCCCCACAGCTCTGGTTTCTTCTTCAATTGCCATAGTCAATTTTTGGTAAGTCGACTTTGTCCATTCCCTCTTGGTTAGCAGAGTGATTGCTCTGACTGTCAGGGCTGTAAATAATGTTCCTGGTGTGTGTGGCTGGAGGCAGCCGTGTGGGGTGGGGAATGGAGTGGAAGGAGGAGCAGCACTCTGAGGGCTCCCTCACCCTCCCCCCTCCCCTCTCATACAATATTTATCCAGGGATGGGAGTCAGATGCAGCGACCTCAGGGGTCACCCAGTTAAATAGCTTCTGAACCTCCCTGCATTCTAATTGCTGCAGTTGTCCTTTGCTCTGGAGACTTCTCCTCCCCATTGTCTGCTGAGGCACACACTAATGGCTCTCTTCCCTGGCCCTGTTGGGAGGCATACTGGGGGTGGGGAGGGTGGGGAGGGATAGGGCTCATTGCTACCTTCCTTTCCCTGGGGATAAAGGAATCTGGGGCCTACTAACAAGTGGCTTTAGCTAGGAGGAGCACAGACCCCTGCCTCCCTTTTGCTCCTTCCCCAGAGCTGGCTGGAGAAGGAAGCCAGGCAGTGGGCTTGGTTTATGGGGCTGAGGAGCTGCACCCATTTTGAGTCCTTTGAGCAGAATTGTGGGACTGGTGACTCTTCTGCAAGGCAACAGACCCTTGAGTACTCATCTGATGAGCATCATCTTGTGTTGCCATGGATGGTCTTACATGCAGGGTTTGGAAACTTCTAATGAGTGATATTTCCTGTTGGAATATCTGCATTTTGCCCAGAGATTGGCCAGATGGAAAAGTCTCTTTGGTCCCTTGGAGGTCGATTTAAGTGATTGATGATGGTAGCAGGTGTACCTCATTTGGTGACTTAAGAGTGGCATATGCCACATGTCTTCACTAGGACCTTCTTGTAAACGTCAGTTATGCTTCACTGCAACTCTTCTCTTCCAAGGAATTCTTATGGAAACTGCCATCGAAGGTGCTGACCACTGTGTATGCTGCAAGTGCTGGTATTCCAGCAGTAGCCTAAAGTTAGCCCCTGTTGAGAGCTGCTCTGGGCCAGGAAGTCGTATGCTCGGGACTATAAGGAGCACCAGGTGATCAGGACAGAAAGAGCAGCACGTGCATAACTAACTACAGGCTGAGTAAGGTGGAGTCTGAGAAGGCTACAGAGAAGATACAAAACAAATGCCATGAGAACCCAGAGGAGCACAGTAGAGAGACTGAATGGGGAGTATTTTTTAGCAGGAAATTTTGTTTTAAAAAATACTAAAGAAAGCCCAATATTACAAAGTATATAAGGGTTGAGCTGCTCTGGTTGAAGCTGGGGTGAGACCCTGCCATTCTTCCTCCTGTTCCCCCAGTCCTCAAAGTAGCCTGATGTCCCTTCTAGAATCCTAGAACCCCACTGAGCTCAGTTTAAAAACCACTAGCCCGTTCTAATGCCTACCCCGAAGGGTGACTTTGTGTAGGCCAAGTGCGTACATGTCTTGAAGGAGTCAAGGGAGCTGGGATCAGGGCAGAGGAGATCGGTCACAGACAGGGTAAGGGGAACAGTTGTGTCCTTGAGTATACTGGAGCAGAGAGCAGTCTACATCCCAGAACCTGACCGCTTGCAGGATGCCTCTCTGTGGAGCCTCCAGAGGGCATCGTAGGCCACACAAAGGCAGCTCAGGCAAAGGGTCAAGATGGCCATAGGCCAGGTGGAGACTATAATTGGGGGGATGAGTGAGCTATCTTGGAAACAGCTCAAATTGCTAAGGAGCTCTTGATTTCCTTGGCCAAAAAGAATAGCTCATCAGCTGAGACACTGGCCAAAGTGCTCTGAGAACCTCTTGTCAGCAGCTCCCCCTCCTCCCCCTACCCTACTCCCTGCTGCTGCCTCTGCCATTCCCTCTGGGAGAGAGCTCTAGCCAGGTCCTGGTGGCAGCTCCGACACTTCCCACAGTCACCACAGGTGGGGCACTGTGCCCTTTCCTTGGACAAATTGTCATTGGGGAGACTCCGGAGAGATGCTTGTCTTATTGTTTCACTGGAGAGGGTCTGGGGAGATAGAAGGTATTTGACTTCCTAAACTATTTGCAGCATTGGGAAAGTGCATATTCTACTGTTCCACAGGGTATTTGTGGCACCAGCTGATCAGGACACCTGGTGTGCTTGTGGTCATTTTTGTGGGCTCTGTGGGGGACAAATGGTTGGCAAGTGGACCAGCAAGCAGTGGAGCAGGGAAGTACTGTTTACATATCAGTACCTTTCAGAGGCTTTGAGCAACTGCTCGGCAATGGGGATTTGAGGTTGGTTCTCTCAGGGAGGACTGGCAGCCTGGCCTATGGGGCATCCCTCTGCTCTGCCTGTGTTCTGGTTTCTGTTTGGGAACTCTCCAGAGCAGCATGTCTGGGAACACTTCCAGCTGTGCCGCCAGACCCAGACGCAGGTGACGGCCTTTCGTCTGTACCATAGGGAAACCAAGAGGAAATTAAATGTCATTTGCCCCCTGCACAGCAGGTCGCTGCCAGATCAGACACTGCTGATCAGAGCTGTGCAGAGGGTACCCCAGGGAAAGCTTATGCCTGCAACCATGCCCTCTGAGCTGTGGAGACTCCCAGGTGATGGCCTGGCTCATTCCCAGGGCTTTCTCTGCCAGGCTGGGTTCACCCTGGCCTGGAGCCCAGCCCTGTGCTACATGGCAGCTGTGGCCTATGCCAGACCAGAGGTGTGTGTGTACCAGTGGGAGAGAATGGAGGGGAGGGGCAGGGCCTGACAGTAGAGGACACACAGGAGACAGTGAGGTGATCAGCCCTTCCTCAGAGAAGCTGCATGCTGTTTAGAATTAAGAGACTTGGGTTCCAATCCTGACTCCACTACTTACTAGTTGTAGGATTTGGGAAAGTCACATTCCTACTCTACCTCCATGCCCTCATCTGTACAACGGAGATTACGATAAGCTCTGACTCCTGCCACCTGTGGGGAAGTACTTCCTTTTGGACTGGTGTCAGAGTTTCCTCACCACTGCTCTCGCCCTAGATCTGGAAGGATGGCCTGGAGCCCCTTGCCTGTGGGCCTCCCTGTGAAGTGAGATGGCTGAAGTTGATGGGAAGTGGGGTGGACTTAAGTCTGGCCCAGAAGGCACAGCTGGTGATCTCCCCTCATCAGAGGCCTTTCCTTCTGGTCCTGGTCATCTGAGCTAGGCAGCCCACGGCCTTTATGAGATGAGCATGGGTCATGGTGGTCACCCTCCCAATTGCAGGGCTCAGAGGGGGCCCCCTCCAGCCTCACACTTGCACTCTCCTTGTGTTGGGAGGACCTTAGGGCTTGTCCCAACCCCTCCCTTGCCTTGAAGTCCTAGCTGTGGGCCGTAGTTCTCAGCTCTGCAATGACATTTATTAACAGGGCTTTGGGAAAAGATGTTTTAATACTGTAAGGTTCTCCCTAGAAAACTCCCTACCCCCACCACCACCCCCCACCCCATCTGAAGCATGGCTGCTGGTGGTGAAATTCATTAGTGTTCCCTGACAGGCAGTGGCGACAGAGGCACTCGCTGTCTGCTTCCCGCTCCCTCGCTCTCGTGCTCCTGCTTCACGCACACTGATATTTAAAGCTGATGGGCTGCTTATAGACTTCTTGTACCATGACAAGTTTGGGGAGGGGAGTGGGGGAGGAAGAGACAGACAAGGAGCCAGCTGTCACGCTGGTATTTCAAACAGTACTCTCTCCTGACCCTTTGCAGGCTCCAGCAAGTGTATCATCTTTCTGAAGTCTGTGGTTGGAATTGTAACCTGCAGCTGTCCCAGAGGATGGGGGCAAGTGTGGGAGCAAAATGGGCTGAGAAGTCGGCACTCTCTCAGGGTTGTGGGCAGGCAGAGAAGAATGGAGGGACAGAGTGTGTGTGTGTGTGTGTGTGTGTGTGTGTGTGTGTGTGTGCACGCGCGTGTTCGAGCAGAGAGGACCGAAGCAGAGCGTAAGTGCTCCCCAGCAGTGCTTTCCCATCACCAGAAATGGGATGGCCCTTTCTTAGTCTTCTCTCCTGGAGTGATCATTATGTTTCATGCTGTGATTATCTTCTGGGTGGCCTTGGAAGCTCCCTGAGTCTAGGAATCAGGTTTGATTGGCCTCTGTCCCTGAGGGTCCTGAGTCTCAGTGATACCCAAAGTATGTGTTGGCAATTGAGGTAGAAAGTTTTCCCATTTTGTGTCTAGACTGGGGCCTTGACTTTTGCTCCCTCCCTCCTATTTGTGTGCTGATTCTTTAGATTTGGAGAATGAATCCCAAGTGCCTCTTCCATGCACAACTCTTCTTCTTACCTCAAAGCTTCTTGGAATTCATTTTCTGTAGTTGATGAGTATTTTTGGAACTTCCCCTTTCTGTGTCATCCCCAGCAAAGCTTCTCCAGTATATTTTTCATGCCTAAGGCACTGTCTTCTCAAGGCAGGTGGCCTGGAAGCCTCTCCAAAGGCTGTTGCAGCATTGGTCACAGCTGATCTCCTTTTAGCCAGAATCCCTTCTGTGAGTGTTTATGTATGAATATGTTTCCCTTGGCTGGCTCCTGCAACCTTCACAGAGCAGGGCACGGAGGTGACGTAACTTGCCCAAGGACACATGGGCACTTGACCAAGTTGTCTCTTAGTGCAGCAGAGCTGTGTGCTGGATGGGGGGTTCTACTGTACTCTCCCTCTCCCCTCCACCATCAGGGCCCTTCTAGTTCCGGGGTCTGCAGTGGGGGAGCCATTGGGGAATGGGCCTGACTCCTCTACACCTGGCTTTTTTAGCCTTGTCATTGTCATTAGTGCTGCCATTGGCTTCCTCAGTTTCAGCACAACTGTGTGTGTGTGTCTGTCTGCCTGTCTGGGCGGCAGAGAGGGGTTACTGGACACCCCTCTAAAAACCCTGGACATCTCAGGGTAGAGAGTAAAACCAGAATGCTGCTTCTATCTGTAGACTGAAGTGTATTCTTGAACTGACCAGGATCATCTCTAATGTGATCACCTTCTACAACCCCTCCCCCTGGCCTCCATCCTTAACCCCACCCTACACTCTATCCTGTAGGCTTCTAGGAGGGGTTGCTGGCGTGGGGCTGCTGTCTCAGGCAGCACCTTTGTCTCCCTTCCTGACCTTACTGATCCCTGCATTGCCTGAAAGCACTGAGGGCTCAGCCTGCCCGGGGTGGCCCAGGCCGTGTCTTCTGCCATGGTGCATCTTGCAGGTGAGACAGAAACTAACCAGCTTTAATAAGTAGGAGGCTTGAGCATTAATTTTTTATACATCAGCGGTGGCCAAGTGAGTGAATTCAATTATGAGTCTGCTTTCTGTCCACCCTCCTCCCCCCAGTGTGGTGGTTCACAGCAGAGACTAAGGAACCTGTTGAAATGAGAAACCCCTATTTCCTAGCTTGACCCCCTCACTAATTCGGGTTAAATTGCCACGCTATTGCAGTGGTGACACATTGTGCCTGCCTCTGTTTGTACAAGAGGATGTGGTGGGGGAGGAAGGACCAATTTGCGCAGAGATAAAGGTGTCGCGGCAGATAACTAACGTCCCAGCCTTACACCCGCTCTCATTGTAGCTCAATTTGCTCCGTGTGGAAGCCCAGCCTTCCCTTCTTTCTTCCTTCCCTCCCCTTGCTCATATTTTACCTCGATGCCACAGTGTAATGATGCCCTGTGTAGTGGGGGAGGAGATAGGCACCTCTGGCTGACAGCCCTTCCCGATAACCAAATTCCAGCCCATCCATCACTAGCTACTCTCCTCAACTTGAGGAAAAGTGATCTTGAAAGGCGGGCCGTTTATCACCCAGGGTCTGTTTATCTCCTCTGGTGGGGGGAACGGAAACAGGAGAGACAAAGAGCTGTGTCCCCAGCCAAGTGCTGCCTTGGCTGGGATAGTCTGCTGGTGCTGGGTGCAGACTCATCACACTGGCTGTGGAGTCTCTGACTAGGTGCACCTCCCAGGCTGGGACCCAGTGGGAATGGGACCTTTCCTGAGGCCTAGGAAACCTGGCAGTTCTGAAACACAGGACAGCCAGCAACAACATTGTGCATGCGTGTTCGTTTCAGAATGGGCAAGCATAGAAACCCAACATGGCCATGAGCCTCACTGCCCCTTATAGGTGTCCCTTTGGCAGGAGCATACATCTGGCTGATTGGTTGGGTCTGTTGGCCTACTTCTTCCCCATACTGGGCCTTCTATCCCTCCATGGTGTAACTGTGACTTTGAAGAAGACCGAACCTTTCTCCCTACTCTTTCCTTTGCTCCTTAGTACTCTCCTTTTTCTACATATCAGATGGGACAAAATAGTTCGCCCTTGCAGGTGAGCTGTATGTGCATCCTCAAGCTTTTGGGTACCAGGATTGACAGCCTACATCACTTCAAGATCCGGGTCTCATGGCTTTCACAGAGAGGCAGAAAGGGATCACATATGGCTCCAGATTCAGCTGGCCTCCTGCTCTTTAAGGGCTCGAGTGTGCTAAAACTGAGAGTGACATATATCTCCCTGATTTGGAGTTGCCCCTAAGATTTACAGAGAGAGAAAAGCACAGAAGGAAGAGTGTCCATAACCTTTGCCAGCACTGGTGCCTGCACTCCTGCTGCTCCTGGCTGATGGTGTCTGTCAGTCTGTCGCTCAGACCTCCGTGGATGCTGCTGGCCTCCTCAACTCAAGCCTAGCAGTTCTAGTAGAGCCCCCCAGCTCTGCTCCAGCTAATCTTCAAAGCTGAGCTCCTGTTCACAATGGCTTCATCCTGCCCCTACCCATTAGCGAGGGTGGTGTTCCCTTAATGAGCTAGTCCCCTGCCTTGGCTGGCGCCGAGCTGGTCACACCTGTTTGCCATCAGGGCTGTCTGGGCCCAGCCCAAGCACTGGGCTGCAGGTGGTGGGGCTGGATGAGGGGTGGGTAGGGAGGGCCGGGTTCCTTATGCTTTGTGCCCTATGCTTTTGTGGGGGGGGGGGAGTTTCCTGTACCCCTCTTCCTCCCACACTCTTTTCTTTCTAAGTGGAGGAAGGCTCTCTGCTTTCTTTTTTGTTATTTAGAAGGAGTAGGAAGGGAACTTGAGAAATACCCCATCTTTTCTAACTCCTGCCTGGATGGAGTAGCAAGGAGCTAGTCAGGCATCTTTGAGGAGGGTTTGATGTTCTGTTTTGATGACCCTAGGGGCCCAGTGTGATGAGAGCAGTGTCACATGGTGAATGCTGAAGACGGAGCCCCTCTCTAGCCCTAGGTCTGATAGTACTTGGAAACTGATTATATCCCTCAGTTTAGAGCCCATGGCAGGGCTGGGGGCCCTTCCTTAAAGGGGGCCCCTTACGTTCGTGAAGCTGAAGGAAGTTTTGATTTGGTTGAAAAAATCTCATTCCTTTTTATGGCCTGGACATAATTGGCTCTTTTCTATTGGCCATCGGTGATGTCATTCCGACCCTCATAAAGAAGGGGAAATCACACCTGTGGACTCGGTGCATAAAATTTCATTGGGCAACAGTAATAAGCATGGCCAGATGATGTTTGGGCAGTTGAGGAGCTCTGTGCCCAGTGATTCCAGCTGCATGGAGACCTGGGCACCATAAACCTGCCTGCACGTTCATGCCCGCAGGCTAGTCCAGGGCCCACTGCCAGTGGCTCTTTTCCTGGGATCAGTATCTGGTGGGAACTCAGTATTCAGACCCTTTGTGCCAGGGGGACTTTTGCCCTTTTACTTTCCAAATTAGTGGAACCGTGTACCCACTGGTACCCACTGATCCTAGCCTTAGGCTCCTAAGAACCTTGGACCCAGGTATGACCTTGAGCAGTAACCACCATGCTGTCTGCCTCTCTAAAGCCCCAAACCTTGCCTTTCCAGGGACTGTAAAGAACTCTGAGCGCATGTGCATGACTGATGCCTTGTACAGTCAGAAGGCTGAGATCCCATTTCTAGTTCTCCCTTGGATTGTTGTGTGATCGAGCAAATCCTTTTCTTCTTTGGACATCAGTGTCCTATTTTATGTAGGAGATGGCTACTACTCTGACCTACCTTTCTCACAGGGTTTCTCTTGGTGTTCTCTAAGCTGGGTAGGGTTCTGTCTTAGAAATGTGTAGCTGTCTTCCCGTGAAACTCCCATCTGGAATTTCAAGTTCTGGCATATGGCTCTGTGGCTCTGTGAAGATGGGCCTGGACCTGCTACATTTCTACTGCTCATGTCCTGGAGTCACAGGGCTAGGACCACCCACAAACTGGAGGACTCAACAACCTGAATGCCTGTGAGTCTGCAAACTTTATGTGTATCTGCAAGTGACTAGAGCCTGGGTGAGAATTATAGTCCCATCCTCCTGTGCTTTAGTCAGTCATGGGATACAGATAGCACTCAGGGTTGCTGCTGAGCCATATCTGAGGCTGACTATCCAGCCTGACAGTCTGTCTAGTCTGTCTTAGATGTAGCCCCTCTGGTACAGATCCTCCCCCTAGAAGATCAGGCAAGATCCTACTGTGCTAGACCCTTCCTACCTGGGTAGAAATGTCTACCTTTGAAATCTTGCTGAAGAGGGAGCCTCCTACCCACCCTGCTGCCAGGGCTAGCCCAGCCAATAGTACTCCTGATCCATGTCATCTAAAAGAATGGGGACACTGGGAATGGCTAAGGGTGAATATGATAGGTGGCCCGATTCTTGCTTTTTCCTGGCCAGACCTCTTGACCTGTTCCTTTGCAGATTCTGCTGCTTCTGGTTGCCCCCTTCACTCACAGGCCTTAATGTGATTTTTCAAAAATAGCTGAGCTCAGCAAGCATTTTCACAAATAACAAGATAAGAACACAAAAGAAAAATTGAAGGAAATAAGAAAGTTATCCAAACAATATAGTTCTCCTTAGGCAACCACATTTTAGCTCCTAAGGCTATCTTTCATCTTTCAAAAACCTTGCTGGGGCGCCTGGGTGGCTCAGTCAGTTGGGCATCCGACTTCGGCTTGGGTCATGATCTCGTGGTCTGTGAGTTCAAGCCCCGCATCAGGCTCTGTGCTGACAGTTCGGAGCCTGGAGCCTGCTTCGAATTCTGTGTCTCCCGCTCTCTCTCTGACCGTCCCCTACTCATGTTTGGTCTCTCTCTCTCTCTCTCTCAAAAATAAACAAACATTAAAAAATTTTAGAATTGAGGGAGTCCAAAATTAGAGCTGGCTGGTGCATGTAGTGGGTTCCATGTGTGTGACAGTGGTCTTGATTTCCATTTTAGCTCAGTAGAACTTATGAGACATTAATCTGGGCCATCTCCCAGCATACTCTTCCCTGCTCTCTCATCTACTCTCATGGCTTTAATTTCATTTAAATTACATTAATGATTCAGCAATTTATATCTCCAATCCAGACCTCTCCTCAAAGTGGATATCCAGCTGCCCCTTTAGATGTCATCCCACTGCCACATGTCTCCTAAACACTTTGAACTCAGTAGATATTGAGTGCTTGCCATGTGCCATGCATGTATGTAAAACTGCATTCCCAAACTTGTGCCTCCTTCTGTGGTATTTGGAGGTGAAGTAGTAAGCAGTCACTGTGATTTAGGCAGAGAATTTAAAAACAGTAATAAAAATGATGATTAAATACTGGTCTGCTCTGGGTGTCAGATATCCTCTCTATGCCCCTGCCTCATTCTTTGTGTCTGATTCTGAGTAGAATGAAACCAGCCAAGCCATAAGCCTTTGAATTGGGCTCTACCACTTCTCATTGGGCCTTGCATCCCACTTGATGGCCAAGGCCTCCTTTATGTCTCTTCTATCTGTTCCTTGCTTGTTACCTCTACAGCTGTTGTCTAGTCTCTGAGTTACTACCCAGCTTTTTTAGTGTATTGTTTTTGCTGGCCCCAGAAAAATCTATGTAAATCACAACTATTCAGAGCCTCTCTATTGCCTATGGCCAAGCTTAGCAAGAAAGTTCTGTGATCTTTCCTAGCTAATATTTTTGGTATCTTCCTCCATCTTTTCACGTACCCCAGTGCTCCAACTTAAGGCTGTTTAGTCTATTTCTTTTATTGTCCATTCCATTGAACAAATTGTGAGCCCCTTATAGGCAGTGGCTAAGTCTTAACTTTTTGAGCTTTAAGTGCCTGTTTATTATTAAACATCAGTAAATGGTTGAATGGATTTATGTGGGTAAACATTATATCTAGAGGGAAAGACCATTTATAAATTATAATTTAAAGAAAAAATAACAGGCTCTTGGGTTAAATTCTGAGCTCTTATCCTTTTGCATGGTTTGCTGTATCTGCAGAAAGCCTATTGCTAGAGACTTAAGGGTGAACTGAAGCCCCTGTCTAGCCAGCTCCACGTGTTCCTTTTCTCTTTCCTCTTGTCTTATATCCCTGCCTCTCTGTTGTAACAAAACAGCTACAAACTGGTGCATTGGAAAGAACATAGGCTTTGGGGTGAGACAGACCTGGGTTCGTTTCTTGGCACTGTCATTTTTTAGCTTTGGGACCTTAGGTAACCCCTCTGAATCTCATTTTCTCATCTGTAAAATGTAGGCAACAATAGCTACCTCATAACGTCGTTCTGAAGAATCATGTGAAACTGTAAGTAAGATCCTTAGCATATTGTAGGCCATCAGAAAATAGTAGCTGCTTGTATTTTGAATAGAGTCTCCCAAGTTTTCACATTTAGATCTGGAGCCCAGTGTCTAGGGTGCTAGAGGTGGGGAGCCTTTCTTGGGCAGGGTAGGACCCGTGACTAATGGGGTAGCCTTCTGAGGTCTATTTGCATTTCCTAGATTCAGACTCCATGCCTGGGACAATGGATGTGCCCAACTTGTTCTCTTTTCCCTTTCTTGTAGGCTCCCAGGTCAGTGCCAGTACTTGGGCTTGCCAGTGGCGGACTACTTCAAGCAGTGGATTAATCTGAAAAAGGTACTGTGTTCTGAGCCCCACTCTGGTGCTTCCTCTGGGTTTCCTGTGCATCAGATCCTGTCCCCTCTTGCTTTCTTTACACATCTCTATTCTTCTCTTTTTGTTGTCATCGCTTTCCTTTTCTTTCTGTTCTTCTCTTTTCTCAACGTCCTTCCTTCCTCTTCCCTAGTTAACATGCACTGTAAGGTTGTGGGCCCTTTCTGGGAGTGGGGAGTTGCTTGGGGACCAGGCCGAGGGGTAGAGTATGATACTGCCCAATGTGGTGTCATCCAGGTATGCAGAGAAGTCCCAGTGAAGGGAATTTTCCAGATTCTTGCTCAAAACTAAATCACTGAGATAAGCTACATTTCCTTTAGGAGAGATGTGGCACTAGCTAAGCCTTTGGGAAAGTATACTTATTTGATGTGGTCATGAGTATGGTCTCTGACCCTCCTGACTGGCCCTGGTATCTCCATGTGGTTGAGAGGTAGAGTTGGTTCAGGCTGGCTGTGGTCCTGCCTAGCCCTGGCAGAGCCTTGGTCATGTGAGAAGGACTGTGCACAATAGAGCCCAGTTCCCTTTGAATTTGAGGAAGGAGACTGACACTAATACAACACCAAGTATCTGGGGAGTGGGTGCTGGGGCTGTGGGCTGGGAGAAACCCTGTGTAGCTATGAAGTTGGGGCCTGGCAGAGGTTGAATTACCCAGAAAACTACTTTCCTAGTGTGTGCTACACTAGGTAAGCAGAAGAAAGAAGGTACAGGAATAGACTCCCAAGATCTCTGCTCTGTTGGCATCCTTTCTCCAGGAGGCCCAGTACACTAGGGAGACTCACACCCATAAATCCTTCTGATGTAAGGACAACAGCCCTGAACGCCTCAGGGACCCCATGTTGCTGGTTAGCTTAGTGACTCCCAGGAAATCAGAGAAGAGAGAACACACCAGAGATCAGAGCAGTGGCTCCCAGGGGGCCTTAGAGAAGAGAGAAGCCAGTGAAGGGTAAAACTAGGTATTGTGAGGATTTGGGTCTTGAACTGGGCATTCAAGGAAGGTGGAATATGGGTCTGAAGAGGAGAGAAGACTTTCCAGCAGGAGGAACAGCATTCTTTTGGTGTGTGTATGGGCTGGAGCTAAGTGAGCATGTGGAGGAACAGTAGAAGAGAATGACCTTGGACTTAGTTCCATAGGTCTCAGGGCAGCCATTCTTTGTGGCAACATTGTGAACTCCTTTGCTTTCCCCTGGTACTCAGGTCCTTCACACCTGGTCCTTGGCTTGTTTGTATTTTGACACTTACCCACCTCTCCAGCTGATGTCTCTTGGGCCTGAGCAGCAGCTACTTACTAACTTCCATCTTTGTCTGAAGTGCCCCTTAGTCATTTTCATTGGGCACATTCCCTCTTCTTGAAGATTCAGCTCAGGTATCACCTCTTCTGGGAAGCTCAGCAGTCAGTCTTTTATCTTGAGACTCCTTGACCCTTTGGATACCTGTGATCTTTGAGTGTTGAAACTGAGTCCAAATATGTTTCCTTGTAGACATGTCCATCTGGAGCATAGAGACTGAGGCTGGCTCCTTTCTGTGTCTGCAGTAGCCAGGTCAGTGGTGGGTACAGAGTATGTGCTCAGTGAATAGTTGCTGGCTGGCTGACTGATCTTTGAGAGCTGGCTCCACAGAGGCCCTCTCATGCAGGGCTTGGCGGGCTATGCATGAAGGTGTGGCTAGGCCTGTGCTCCTGAAGATAGCATGCCAGCTGTCAGAGTGCATCTGAGGCTGCTTGCTGGCCTCAGCAAATGCAATGTGAAGGCCCGGCCAGGCGAGGCAGGCGCTGACCTGAACAATTGCTCTGTGAAGTTCACTAGACTTTTTGGTGTCTGGATAGCTCCCTGCCTCCAGGTTCCTTGGCAGAGAGGCAGGAAAACAGCCGACCCGTGTGTTAACATTGCCACTCAGGGCTACCTTGATGCTGCTGGGGTTGGAGGCAGGCTGTCCTGAGCCTGTTCCGCTTGGTTCTCTGCCAGACTGTGCTGAGCCATAGAGGGGGAAATGGGTACAAGTGGAAACTGGACTCTGTTCCCAGTTGGCCTTGTGATTGCTTCTTGGTAGGTCAACTGAGCAGGTCTAGGAAAAATAAGAGTGGCATGAGGAGAGTGGCAATAGAGGGGTCTAACCCCTTCTCAGCCCTCTAGCCATATCATGTTCCATCTGTGCCACAGGATCCAGCACGAAAGATGACTTAATTACAAACTCTGGGCCAGTCCTTGTGAGCATCCATTCAGGACAGAGAGGCTGCATGTCTGACCTTTATACTACATGAGTTAGTACAGGCCACACAAAGATTCCTGCTCCCTTAAAAAGAGTAACAATAAGAGTAAGCCAGAGAGGGCATTGCCAGGGTTGCATGGGTACTGTGCAGTGTATTATTCTATGCTTTCTTTCCCCCTGTGTGACCCAGGCCCTGGCTGTCTACAGGGCCCTCTCCTGTACTTGATCTTACTCTTTCCTCCCTACTTTCCTTCCTTCCCCTCTCCTGCTCAACTCCAATAGCGGAACTTTGCTCATGGAAAAAGTAGGGACGGTCTTGGTCACCAAGACTTGCCCAGTGAGTGAACTGGGACTGAATTCACTATCCCCATTTCCGAAGGCCTCTCCTGTCCAGAAATGGTGTGCATTGCATCAGGAAAGAACAGTTTTTCAGCAGCCAGGTTTCCACATCTCCCTCCTCCACCTACTTCCCCTGTAGCAGAGTGGAGCAAGCCAATGTTTGCTGACATTTGGAGTGTCATTGAATGATCTTATACTCTTATTGAACTGTCAGCTTAGAGAAGACTTGGGGCCCTGCTCCCAGCTCCCTCCAGGAGGTCAGAGCTGTCACTGAGGAGCCAGAAGAATACACACACACATACACACACACGCATGCACGCATGCATAAACATACACATGTTTACTCATGTGAATGAATATACCCAAGGAGGCATACCCAAAATTGTATGTATGTTTCCATTCATACAAATGGGTGTGTATATATATTCACATAGTCACCTTCAGAAATACATGGCAATATACACAGGTACAAATACACTTATACATTCCTATTCATAAAGCATTAAGACACATGCATATGTATATATAAACATACCCATCTTCATCAGTAAACACATATTCTTGAGTGCCCTCTGTGTTCTAGGTACTGTACCAGGCCTGGAGATATAACAGAAAAGATGGATATTAAATAATTCTAATTGTGTTGTAAGTCCTGAGTCGTGTTATCATTTGATAAGGGGGCCTGATTTAGGGGGTCACAGTCAGAGAATGGTTTCCTGAGGAAGGGTGTCTCAGCTGAGATCTGAAGGATGAGTAGGAATTAGCTAAGCATGTGGCAAGGCCCTGAGATAAGGAGAAGCCTGGCAGCTTCATGGGACTAGAATGTAAGTGCCATGAGAATGGAGAATTTTTGTCTCCTCTGTTCACTGTTCTGTCCTGATCACTTTTTTTAATGTTTATTTATTTATTTTGAGAGAGAGAGAGTGCACGCAAGTGGTGGTGGGTCAGAGAGAGAATCCCAACAGGCTCTGTGCTATCAGCACAGTGCCCAACATAGGGCTCGAACCCACAAACTGTGAGATCGTGACCTGAGCTGAAGTCAGGAGTCAGATGCTTAACTGACTGAGCCACTCAGGCACCCCTGTCCTCATCACTTTGAAAAGTTCCTGGCACACAGTAGATGTTTAATCATTATTTGTTGAATGAATGATAGTCTGGAGCATAGTGAGCGTGAGGAAGAGAGGAGAGTTGCATGGGATGAAACTAGAGGAGGAGGCAGGGGCTTGTAGGTCACACTTTAGATTTTGATCCTTATCCTTAGGGTAATGGGAAACTATTAAAAGACACTAAACATAAGAAAGGTATCATCTGATTTGCATTTTGAAAAAGCTCTTTCTGGATACAGTATAGAGAGCGCTAAGAGTTGATATGGGGGGATCAGTACTGGTTTCTCTTAATGGGGTTATAGTTGGCATGTTAGGATGGCAAATCATTGTATGGGCAACATTGCTGAGCTTGTAGCATCTCTGTTCCCCCAGTTCACTGAATGCTAGTAGTGCCTTTCACCAAGTCATTGTGACAACCAAAAACATTCCCTCCCTGCCATGTACACATACATTTCCAGGGGCCTAGACAGGGGTGGGAATGGGGAGGCACTGTCCCCTAGTTGAGAACCACAGAATTAGACCATTGCTATATAGTCCAGGTGAAAGTTGATAATTATTGGGATTAAACTTATAGCAGTGGAAATGTAGAGACATGGATTGATTTTACAGTGTTAAATGGTATAGTCAGTTCTGCTATAGTGCAACATAGACCTTTTTAAGAATCACCATGCTATGAAAAGTTGTAAGAAAAAGTTGCAATAAAAATGGGGTTAGGAGCATAATACTCAGAAACTTCATCAGTGACATATGAAAAAGATAGGAATCTAAAAAAAATGGTAGCATAATTTTACACATGTTAAATCGTTAAGAAATACATAAATACTACGATAAATATGGCACTCTACCTTGAAAAAACCCTGAGGTTTGCTTGGCAGTGGGCATGAGAAAGGTTGCAACTTGGGAGTTATTATGAAGTGGTGGAAAGAGAGTTCTCTGGAATCAGTTGGAAAGTTGTAGCCAGATGGATGCAGTGTATAATACATGTGGCAGTCTAGGAAGCTGCTATCTGTTTGAAGTGTAAGCATGTGTATATTTTGCATATTCTTACACAGCTCTCTTTAGTTGGGTATACTTTCCTGTGTTTATAGCGTATGGACAAAATCACACATAAACAAATGCAAAATTTGCATTATGCTCAACTGTTTACTAATACATTGCATTGGAGTGAATTTGCTCTTTTAAAACCAGTATTATAGCAAAACTGACTATACAGTAGATACAAAATGGTGATTGATTGGCTGTGAAAGTTGATGATGGAGGAGGAAACCACAGTGACTCTAAGGTTTATGATTTGAGGAACTGGATGAATTGGAATGAATGTACTGATGTCATGGAAGAAGGAGAAGTTTATAGATTAAAAGAGAAGATGAATTGGGACATGCAGAGTTTAGATGCTTTTCAGACATTCTTGTGAAGCTGTTGAGGAGGTAGTTGAATATAAAGATACGGGATTCAGGGATAAGGTCTGGCTAAGAGGTACAGATTCAGGGGATCTCTTGGTGGATGAGTGATCATTGAAGCCATGGGAGTGGAGTATACAGGGTGAGAAGAGAGCAAAGCCAAGAATGAGCACTGAGAGATACCTACACTTGATAGATAGAGGAGGAAGAATCAGACATAGAGAAGAAGGAGTGGTCACCGATAGCAGTGGTAAAAGTTCTTGTTTATTGATCGCGTCTTGTGTGCTAGACCTGTATTGTCCGGTATAATTGCCACATTTTTCATTTTATTTCAGTTTCATTAACTTAAATGTAACTTCACTTTCTTGAAGTACTTTGAAGTATGTTTAGAACAACCTGGGTTGGTGAATTTACGTTTTCAACTGTTAACTGTTTAAAATCTAAATACAGATCTAGTATTTCTGATGATGATTTAGCATTTGAATTGAGATGTATTGTAAGTGTCAATTGCACACTTAAATACACAACAGTTCATTAATTTTTATACTGATTACTTGTTGAAATGATTATCTGTTATTTGCATATCTCTATTTTTTACGTTTAAGGTTGAGAAAACAGGCACGTAGTGTTGATGAAACTTGCTCAGTGTCCCACGACATGGCAGAGGTAGAACTTAAATTTAGTTTTGCCTGACTCTTTGTGCTAAGGAGAGTAAACAGGGTAAAAAGGAGAGAGTAAAGAGTGATAGAGAAGAGGTAGACCAGGAGAGTGTGGTGCCACAGAAACCACAGAAAGAAAGAGTTTTCAGGACAAGGGGACTGGTCATCTCTCGGAGAGCCGCATAACAGAAAGACTGAAATACAAGCACCAGACTGAGACACAAGGACCTTGGTGACCTTGGTGAAAACGCTTGATGGTGTAAGAGGGACAGGAGCCAAATTGGAGTGAATTGGGGAGTAAATGAGGTGACAGAGAAATTTTAACCTTTTTAGAAATGTGGCTTTGAAGGAGAGAGAAAGGACAAGAACCATGAGGGGGCAAGTGTGGGGTTGAGGCAGGTGACACGTTTTAAGATGGGAGACATGTGCTTGTTTGTAGGCACTATTAGGAAAGTTTGAAGATATAGGAGTGAGAGATGTTGAGAGAAGATGGGATGGAGAAAACGGTGGTATGGAAACTGGCTGTCTGCAGGAGGAAGGACCCCCTTGTCTTGTGAGGGGGAAGGAGAAGATGGATGCGGTAGATGCAGAAGGTTGGCAGATTTGATGGCAAGTTGAAGTATTTCCCATCTGATGGCTTTTATTTTTCTCTGTGAAGTAGATGAGTCATTTGCTGGTAACTAATAACAGAGGACTGGGAAGGCTTGTAGAAAGTCAGAAGGATTGCTGTAGTTTTAGTAAAGGAAAGAAGTGTGAGCCGACTTGAGAAGTATAGTAGGATTTCTAGGCAGTGTTGAGAGTCCCGTCTAGGTTGATGGCATTAATTCCTAGTGGAACCACTCCGTTCAGTTGTAGGACTTTTCTTTAGCAGAGCTCCGCTGCCTGTCTGTAGGGATGCCGAGAGCATACATTTAGATTCATCCAGGGTGGAGACTTTCCCAAGAAGTGTGATGAAAGGAACAAAGGAGTTGTTGAAGATACTGCCAGGATGAACTATGAGATCTCAGCTGGATGCCGAGGAAAGAGAAAATAGCAGGGGGCCTGACGGATATGGAAAAAGTAGCTGGGTCCCTGTACCACGACGAGGAAAGGTGTATCAGGTGTAGTCGAGCATGCCACATGGAAAGATAGGAGATTATGATTAGAGTAGGCTATCTGAATTAGTGATTTCAGAGATGGGGCAGTTCTTGGTGTTGGCAGGTTCCAAGGTGTGCCCGTGGGAGTGAGTAACTAAGATTGGGTGGAGGAAAATGTTAGTGCAAATAAGAGGTCAAGAAATGGGTAACTCAGATGAGACTTCCATAAGGAAGTGAGTATGTGTATACACACATGCACGCATAATGTATACATTCTCACTGCATATGCATGGACACATAGGGATAAGTATATATACAAATATATGCCTCCACGTATACATATATAGTTCATGCGCATTCAGACCAAACCATGCAAGTGCATGCATATACATACAGTCACATTTGGTCTGGAATTCCCCCCGGGCCTGTTCAGGTGGGCTTTTGGGAAAGCAGGCAGACAGTCTTAGGAGGATTCTGAGTCAGTCCTGGCAGACAGGGCTCAGGCAGTCATGCTCAGAAGTTGTAGGGAGGCGTCACCTAGAATTTAACAGACTCGGATATACCAGGTATGGTGCTTGCTGCTCTACTTTTCCTCTGCCATCTGTGCTATCTACCTGGTTGTCATTTCTGGGTGCTCTGAAGAGGATGGGGTGGGGACCAGCTGTGAAAGAGAGAATAAGGAGGAGGAGACCTTCTTGGATCCCTCCAAAAAGGAGAAGCATTCCTCCAAGAAGCATTTCTGTCTCCCCCACCCCCCTCCCCTGAGAGCAGACAGCAGGAAAAACTGCTGAAGGGAAGGTTGGTGTCTACGATTGAGTGCGACTTTTCCTGACCTTGGAGCATTCAGAGTCCCAATCAGTGCAGTAATAAATTAAGGGCTTATGGAGGAATAAATTCTTGGCCTTAATGAAGTTCTTTGCTGGGGGCCATAGGCAGGTCAGCAGGTCGGGATGATGCAGATTGGAGGCTCCAGCGAGTGGGCTCAGTCAGCTGGGAAGCCATCAGGAGTGAACAGATCTGAAAGTCTGTTGGTCAGGTCACTATTTTGGAGCCAAGGGGATAAAGCTGGTCAAGTTATAGGCAGCTTGACAGAGGCTAGGACTCTTTATGGAATGGTGGCTACATGGTGCCAGCTGCAGAACCCCTCCATTGGGGCTATTCAGAAGCTAATTTGCAAAAAACAAGAACAAAAAACCCCCGAAAACCAAGAGAGGGGTGTGGAGGTCTGGAGTCCCTACAAGGTGTTTGTTTTTATTTTGGAGGGCGAGAGGGCTGTAACAAGACACATGCTTCCGGACCAGTAATGGTCAGAACCAGACAGACCATGGCCAGGTCTTTGGCATCATCCAAAGTACAGAGCATTGTCCATGGGACAATTATGGGCCGCTATCCTAGTGGGAGAGCCCGCTCTCAGCCAGGTAGATCAGGGCCTCTAGCTGTCTTTGGGAAGAAATATGTGTACAGAGGACAGGACACAGAGCACCAGGTATAAATGAGGGAGAGGTGAGGACACAAGCATGGGACAAAGAGAGGTGAGTGGGAGAGCAGCCTGGAGTGCTTGCTGCTGGATTTGATGCTCAGGTCCTGGAGGGGCTTGTCTTGGGGGCTAGAGGCACCTAGATTGTAGAGCCAAAACTAGAACCCAGGCCTCAAGACTTCACATCCTGAGCTCTTTCTCCTTTCTTCTTCCCCTCTGCAACATCTGCCCTTGGGAATGAGCTCTTGGGATATAGTTAGGGTAGCAGGGGGAATAGTGCTGTATTTGGAATCAGGGGCAGCTGGAGCTAGAGAGAATGTCTCCTTTCTTATCTCCCTGCCCCCATGGTGTAGTGCCCTGCCTGGCTTTTCCTTTAAATATGTCTTACAGCTGTCTGAACTCTGAAATTTCTTTCACTCCTTCCCTCGCCTTGTTAACATGTGTTGCCTTTGGGGTAATCAGGGAAAAAATATTATGTCCTTTTACAATTACCGGGTTTTGGAATATTAAAATGTCTCGCTGCATCGGCACTGTTATTTTGATTGGTATTCTAACCTTTGACTAGCCCATAAAGCGCGCCGCTCCTGAAGCCAATATTGCAGGACTGAAATTTAATTCCGAAATGATTCCAGATAATAGGGAGACAGATAATATATGCATGAAGGATATTATGTTTGGACTAACTGCAGCAGGGCCAGGGCTGGGGAGCTGAATAATAGCCCAGAGTGAGTTATAATCTGTGGGACAGAAATGCCTTACTGTCAGGGCCAGGAGAGGAACTCTTAAATCAAAGGCACAGGAAAGGGTGGGATTGCAGTGTGCTTGTTTTGACAGGAAGAGCACTGGAGCCAAGTGGGTAGGTATGGAAGGCTGTGGCCCATCCCTTCTCTTGAGCAAAGTACCCAAGGCCCTGAATGAAGTATCTCACTGCAGCATCCCTATCTTTGTATCTCCTGTCCCTCTAACATTCTGACCATATCAAACTTCTTGCCATTCTTCAAGTATACTCTTCAAAGGGACTGTTTTGCTTCCCTTTGCTCATTCTGTTGCCTTTGCTTACATTGCCTTCCCCCCCTTTTTTTGGTGTGTTGGGAAAACTCCTGTTCATCCTTCAAAACCCTCTTCTGTGAAGGCTTCTCTGACGTTCTCCCACCCCTGGTAGAAATAGTCAATCACCTTTGTATGGTTTCAGTACTTTTTATAATGAGTGTATCACATCCACTTGTAATTATCTGCTTCCATGTTTGTATTTCCTGCTAAAGTGAACTCTTTGGGGTATACATGGCATCTATCTCTGTATTTCGAGTACTCAGCACTGGACTTGGCACACACTAGGTATCAACAAGAACCAACTGAACTCACACTGAATACAGGGCTGGACTAATGAGCTCCAGAGTCCAGATGCCTATTCCCCTGCCAGATTTCTCAAACAAATAGGCTTAAGGAAGTTAAGTAACTCGCCCAAGGGCACGTAGCCAGGAAGAGGTAAAGCTAGGATTTGAACCCTACTAGGAGTATTCTTTTCCCCAGACCATATATCTTAGGCAGGTGGGCAGTGAAGGAGTTGGAGGCCAGGGTTGGAAAGACAGAAACCCACTAACCTGACTCCTTCCTTTCATAGCTCAGGACTTGAGTCCTCTTTGCTAGAGATGGCATTGGTTCTTAACATTCATGTGTCACAAGTCCTGGGGTATTGTGCCTCCTGTTACTGCTAATGACCTTTGGACAATTATTCCACACAAAGACACTTCTCTACTGTGCATTTGTAACTAAGGATCAGGAAAGTACCTTAAGAAAGGTGCCTACTTGTGGTTTCGGAGAGCTCTTAGGGAGGTAGGCAGGCAGAGTACATGGAGCTCTTAGTTATGTCAGAAAACTTCACAGACATTCCCTTCCCCCTTCAGCACTTGGTGGAACTTGGGTTTGGGTGTTTAGAGGTAAGATAAGGGAAGTACATAATAGAAAAGCTGCAGTGAATTTGGTTGGCTTTCAAGTGGATTTGTATTTTGTTAATTACAACACTATCTGCATAAACCTGCGTAAATTAGTGGTATGGCTATATGTGAGATATGCCCTTCACTTAGTCTTCAGGTGGTGCTTGGTGTGTCCACCGGCCCCTGGGGATGTAGCTCATAGGCTGGAGACCATTAATGCAAGAGAGAGAACTTTAGAACCAGACGAGTCTGGCTCAAACTTCTAACATTGCTACCAACTAAGCTGTGTGACCTGGAGCAAATTCCTTAACCTCTCTGAACCTACAAAAGATCTGACTAATACCCGACACACAGAATGTAGACTCTGGAGTCCAGGAGGCATGATTTAGAATCTTGACTGCATTTAACTGGCTGTGGGGTTTTGGGAAAGTTACTTCTTTCAGCTTCAGTATCATTCTTTGTAGAACAGGAAAAACAGTACCCATTCTTAGAGTTGTCTTGGGCCTCTGCTCTTCCCCTGTCCTCGTACTGACCACCAGGACTGATGTGACTAGGCTATAGGGGTGAAGGAGAGAGGAGTGCAAGGTAGATATAGAAGACTTTGTGTGTAGGAGCTAGGAAAAAGAGGCTCCCCCAGCAGAATTTGCGTGAGCACCAGTGAGGAAGAGCCTCATGCCATCTGTGGACTAGCTTACCCTTAGTGTGAAGGTAGTGAGCAGAGTTGACCATCTCATGTTCTTGACTCCAGCTGCCATCAGCATGGCTGCTGTCCAGTGGAGTGCAAAGTCACGCTTACCTTCAGACAGTTCTTGGCTCTGTATGACCTCAGACAAGCTACTTGCTTTTTCAGAACCTTGGTTTCCTCCTTTGTACAGTAGAGATAATTAATAATAATGAAGTAGTAACTGCTCTAAATGCTTTATAGGAAGTCACTCACTAATTCTCAGTTCTGTGAGATAAGTAGTATTATTAGCATCTTACAGATGAGGAAACTGACATCCAGACAGGTAAAGTACCTTTCACAAGGTTCAGCAGCTAGTGAGTGATGGAACGGGTACCCGAGTCTAGGCAGTAGACTCCAGATACAGTGCTCTTATTGCTCTTGTTGCCTCCAGTGCAGAGGAGGGAGGTGTATCTCCTCTGGGGTGTAGGAGAGAAAGTCAACAAAGATGTCACTGAAACATTTGACTTGGGCCATGAAAGTTTTCAGGAGACAGGGTGGGAAGGGCACTCCAGGTGGAGGGAGCAGTATAAACAAAGGCTGGGAGGGGTGCGGCAGCTTGCTGGATTGGAGAACTGTGTACCGTAGTTTTCAGGTTTTTTAAGCTACTTATGTGGGCCCACCATGTGTATGCCTTCTCCCAGAGAAATGAGAGCAAGCTAGCACAGTAAGGTACCATTGCCCGATGTCTAGATGGATACAGCCTAAGCTGCCTTCTAAGAATGGGGCAGTCACTCCAGAAAACTGCCATGTTCGTGTCCATGTGAGGGAAGAAAGAACCTATGGGCCCAGGATAGCAGGGAGGGAAAGAGGGCACCATGCCTTGTAGCATTTTTGGCGCTGGGCAGTCCAACACTGCTGTGCCAGAAGACCTCCACATCCTTACGGCAAAACGTGGCAAATTGCAAATGTGAAGAATCCATTAGGTCATGTTTGTAAAGCTTTTAGCAAAGTGCTGACACTTGGTGTGTGGGTGGGTAACCTAGCACCCTCTTGGCCAAGGAGCTAGCCCACCTTGTTCTGCATCCCCGGTAAGAGTGGCCACAAGGGGAAATGGAGCAGATGAAGCATTCAGCTCATGGCAGCTGGGGTCCTCAGTGAAGTTCCCTGCCGCTGCTTCAAGTCGACCTCTACTCTGGAATGCTTGCAGTGTCCTTCATGGCAGGTCTTTGCAACAAGGCCCGCTGCGTGATCTGTCTGCCTCTTGCTGATTGCTGCTCAGAGTCTGCGCCCTGTCAAGTGAGGCTGCCTCTTTCTCCTGGTCCACTGTGGGCCTTCCTCTGTCTTTCTCTTGTGTCCTTGAGGAAGTGAATTCTGAGAACAAGAGAGTGTGTGAGCTCTCCTGGGTCTGTTTGGGGCTTGGATTTAAGCCTAGGCATCCTGACTATAGAGCCGGTACTCTCTTTTTTTATATTTTTTTAATGTTTATTTATTTTTGAGAGAGAGAGAGAGCAAAGGAGGAGCAGAGAGAGGGGGAGGCACAGAATCCAAAGCAGGCTTCAGGCTCTAAGTTGTCAACACAGAGCCCGACGTGGGGCTTGAACTCAGGAACCATGAGATCATGACCTGAGCTGAAGTTGGATGTTTAATTGACTGAGCCACCCAGGCACCCCTAGAGCCTATACTCTAACCCTTGGGCTAGCTTCTAGGGCCCAGAGTAGCCCAAGGTCCACACCTCTTGGTTATTTTGTGTGGCCTGGTCTGTCCTTGTGCAGGACCACGAGCCACTTGAGAATAGGGACTAGATCTCATTCTTGAATCCACCAGAATTCCCAATCCACAGAGTCAGACGAGCAGAGGGGATGTCAGGAATAAGTAGAGGCATAGAGATACTGTGGAAGAGCTGAGGGCAGTTGGGGAGAGAGGCGAGGCGAGGGAGAGGTTGACCCGTTAACACTCAGTGTTAAGTCTGAGAGAAGTAAAGGAACCATGAGTTACTCTGCCTTCTCCCAGGCTTTTGTTTTGTTTCATTTTTTTCTTTTTGTGTTTTGTTTTGTTGTTGTTATTGTTACTGCTTCTCTGGACCCCGGAACCCAGAAGGAGTTACAGAAAAGGAGAGGAAAGGACAAAGAGACTTGTTTGAAGGCAGGAGTCACAGCCCTGCCTCCCTTCTCCTTCCCACATTGCCCTGCTGCCACTCTGGGAAGCAGACCTCATCTGTCAGTATCTATAATAGAGCACCAGCATTTTGAGCCCCACTTGGTGCCAGTCTCTGTGCTAGGTGCTTTACACACTTATTACATTTCATCTTCACAGCTACTCAGCAAGGAGGGAGCTGTTGTCCCTGTTTTATGGGTGCTGAAATGGAGACTAAGAAGCTTGCTCAAGGCCACATGACCAGGATGTAAATTCAGGTTTTCTCCTTTCCTGGCTTCTTTCTTGTCACTTGTCCCATAGCAGATACCACCTGAAGGCAGTTCCTCTGGTCTGGCCTGGTTGGAGCAGGAGGCTGAGGCAAACACATACCAGCCATTACTAGTTGTATGGTCAATGAAAGTCAGTGATGGGGGAAGGATAGGGATTGGCCTCACACTCCAGGTCTCTTGGGAGTGACACCTATTTAATGGGGATCTGTCTGTGTGTGTACGAGGGTGCACCAGGTGTAAATGGATGTCTATTTGTGTTTTAAAAAGTGTTTTTCAGGAGATCCTGGGTGGCTCAGTTGGTTAAGCATCTGAGTCTTGATTTCTGCTCAGGTCATGATGTGATAGTCCTGAGATGGAGCCCCACTTTGGGCTCTGCGCTAACAGTGCAGAGCCTGCTTGGGATTCTTTCTCTCCCTCTTTCTCTCTTTCTCTCAAAATAAATAAATAAATAAACTTAAAAAAAAAATGAAGTGTATTTCTCCATGTGGGAGCTTTCTGTGTCCACTCAGGTATTTGCACATGCCCACATCTAGGAATATGGGTAAGGGTGTATGTATGGAGTCTGTGGAAATATGTACCTACCTGGAGGTGGGCAGATGAGACCCTCATCTCCAGAGAACAGCACAGTACAATACAAAGAACCCTGGGCTGAACTTGAAGCTGGAAGATAAAAGATACGGGCTCTGGTGTTGGGTCACTTGCCTTTTCTGAGCCTTAGGTTTCCTCATCTAACAAATAAGGGAGCTGGACGAGGCCATCTCTTCTACCTTTGCCATTCTGAGAGCACTCATGGTACCTTAGGTATCCTCTTGTTTGTTCTCAGGAGAAAATGAGACAGATGTAAGGAAGGTGAGAGAAGTTCCCCTTAAACCTTTATCTACTTTGATCTTGAGCCTTGGGACTACTCCACTATCCCATTGGGAAAAGTTAAAGGTCTGGGGAATGCAGAGCATTGCCTGGCATCAGGTCAGGAGAACTGGGGCTCAGATAATGAAGAAGGGTTTGGATAGCTGGTCCTGTCACAGTTTGGGGTGGCCTGGACTAGATTGAATGGCCTTGAGGCTTTGGCCTTCTCCGTGAGAATATGGGGTGAGGCAAAACTTGTTGTCTCACTGCTTCTTTAGGCCTCTCACTATCCTAAAGGCAGGGTGAAGCACAGACCCTTCTTTTGGCCTTCAGTCCCCTCTGTTGATTGTCAAGGCAGGTGCAGAGTGAAGGTCACCTGGAGACCAGAACAAGTATGGTGGACAAGAATGTGGACATATGTTCACATTCATATGGGACTGTGCTGGTTCAGCCCAAGGTCTTTGTGTTAGCTCTGTTGGCCTGCTGTCAGCTCTCTTGGGGGAAGAGTGGCTTAGGGTTGGATGCTAATTTTCCCTGGCTGATTCCTCAAAGCTGATTTGGGTGGCTCCCAGATATGGGACCTTTGGCTGTCTCAGTCTTCAGATGGAGTTATAGCCAAGGTTTTGTCTATTCTGTCCCATGAATTAGCCGTCAGTTCCCTGAAATTTCTCAATTTGGCTGGGGTCACTAGAGAGGGAATGGGCACTGTGTGGACTCATAGTGCAGTGTCCTTAGTGCTGGTTAGGACATCTGTCTGTAGGTTGATCAGCCTGGACCTAGGCCTCAGGTAGCCAGTGACTTGTGCTCTGCCTGTACCAGGACCTCTAAATTCACATTCAACCACCAGTCACTCAATAAAGCCCTGTGCATCGGGACATTTAGACTCCGAGATGAATCAGGTCTAGTCTACCTATACAGAGCTCCGGGTCTAGCAGGGAAGATGGGTGGGTCAAGGCAAATGGGAAAAAGTACAATAGAGGTAATTAGGTATAGTAATAGGACTTGTGTGTTTAGTTGTGTTTTTAAAAATAATTTATTTTGAATTCAGCTTTGTCCTGAGTTAGAATTCACAAAAGAGAAGAGTCCCTGTAAGCATGTTTTTGTGCTTATATGTCCCCTGCCTGTGTGATTTGATAAGCTCAGAGCTAGCTACTCAGATGAGCTAGTCCTGGCTGTAGCCAGGCCAGTGACTTTTTCAAGAGCCTTAAAGCAGGGCCCTCAAGAGACACTAGGCTGCCCTACTTGGTAAAGATGAGTGGTCCTTCTGGGAAGATGAGATCCAGGCTAGCTGCTTGGGAAGTGCTTATATGTCAGTGTAGATAGGTGTGCCTGTGAGTGTGCATAGGCATGAGCCCAAGTGTGCATAGGGCACCAGCCAGTGGTCTGTCTTCAGCACCATGACCAGGTCTTACGGTGCTAGACCTGGGCTTTGCACCTACTTGGCTGCTGGCAGGAGGACAGGCTGCAGGCAGATCCCAGGGCAACCCTGAGGCCTCCCCAATGGTGTGTTTGCTGTGCCTAATTACCCGGCAGTTGTTTAACTATGCAAGCTGCATGCCTGCCTTTATTGCGCTGTGATTGCCAAGCTGCCTATGGGGAGTGTCATAAAAAGATATAAAATGCCCATTATCTGTCTGACGCCCTCCTCCTGGACTGTGGGTGTTTGTGTTTTATTTTATTTTTATGGCTCAAGGGAAGCTCTGCAGGAAGGAAAGGGAGGGAAGATGAGGGAGGGGAGAGGAGGCCCTATAGGAATTGGGGGCTGGGAGACTGAGGAGCCCCCTTCGTACGGTGGTCAGCTGTGAGCTGAAGGTCTCTCTTGACCAGAGGAGAGAAGTGGAAATGACAGGTCTCTGGAGCCAGGACAGGGTGCTTAGGAAGTAAGGCCCAGACCTTCCCCTCTTCATCTACCTCTACATCCTGTAGCTTGTGTTCCCACCCTCTATACCTCTATACCTCTATACCTCTATGCTGGCCTCCTCCTTGCAGGTAGGCCCACTGCCTTGGGTGCAAGGCAGTCTGCAGAGGGTTCTGTGAGAGGGCTGTGGGAATCGTCTCTCATTCCCACTCAGGTCTTCACTGGCTTTGATAACTGGAATTGCTTGCTGGCTTCCTGGAGCACCATGACTTTCTTTGGGACAAATACCTTGGATACTACCACCTGCTCCTGAAGCCCCCCACCCCTACGGCTTCAGCTCCCCTTTTCTTGCTAGTCACTACAACTTGCTCATGCCACACCTATCCAAGATTCACTTAGGGAAACCTCCTAGACCAGGAGAGGGAAGGGAATTAATACAATTCAAACACTTGCCCTGTGCCAAACAGAACCTACATAAGTCACTGAGACAGAAATCAGAGATCGGACAGGGACCCTGCCCATCAAGAACTGGTGCTATGTAACCAGAATGCCTGCTTCACAGTAGATGTTAAATCAAGGTTTGTCAAAGGGGACTGAATTCAACGTGGTCATTCATTCCTTCATTTTCATTCGGTAAATGGTTGTTGACCACCTACTAGATAAGGCACTCCGCCAAGCACTGAGGATAAGATAGGGAGCAAAAGAAAAAATTCCAGCCCTCATTGGTCATTCAAGTTTATTGGAAGAAAAATTGAAGGATTTAAACCCTGGCTTTGTAACTCCAAAGACCATGGCCTTTCAACTGTGGCATGTTGTTTCCCGTGCCTAAGCTGTCAAACCCCAAGCTATCCTGTACTGATTATCTAACTTCTCTACTTGAAAAATCTTGATGTCTGCTGTGTGAAATCCAAGCTCTCTAGCCTGTGTCTTGAAACCCCTGTGGGTTTTCAACTATACCAAGATAGCCTGCATGGTCACCCCCAGGCCTTATTCACATTTGTTCCATTTACCTGGAATGCCCTTTGCTGCATTCTTGCCTAGTGAACTACTTACCCTTCAAGACTTAACTCTGCGTCCTCTGTGATGACTTTGAGTTTCCCATTGGGAACTTCCTTCTCCTTCAGACACCTATATTAAGTGCCTATGTACCGTGGTAGAGCTTCCTGGCTTTGTTCACTTAGGTGGGCCTGCTGTGTGGGCTCTCTGCACTTCTATGGTAGTGTTGTTGACCTATAATTCACATATCATATAATTTACCCGTTTAAAGTGTACCATTTTCAGTATTTCTTAGTATATTCCTGGGGTAGTGCAACCATCATCACCATCTGAGTTTAGCACATTTTTGTCTCCCACTAAAAGAAACTCTGTTAGCAGTCGCTTCCCGTTTCTCCAAAGTGCACCAGCCCTAACCAACCGCTAATCTACTTTTGGGCTCTATAAATATGCCTATTCTTATAATCCTGTGAATTTCTTGTATGTGGTCTTTTGTGATGGGCTTCTTTCACTTCGCATCATTTCCAAGGTTCATCCATGTGGTACCATAAATGAACACTTCATTTCTTTTCATTGCTGAATAATACTCCATTGTATGGATATACCACATTTTATTTATCCACTCCTTGATTGGTGGACATTTGGATTGCATCCTCTTTTTGGCTGTTTGTTATGAATAATGCTGCTATGAATATTTGTGTACAAGTTCACTTACTATTTTTGCATATATTTTGTTTGTTTTACACCTGTCTGTCTTTCTGAGTAGATTGTGAGCTCCTGAGAGTAAGCGTCACTTCTATACTGTTCATTGCTATATTCCCACCACTTAGCTCATGGTTAGCACTCAGTAAGTGTCAGTGAATGAATACATGCATGCTTTCTAATTCTCTTCCCCTTGGGATATAATAGCAAATCCCCCAAGCCACTCTGCCCCCAGTATAACTATTCATATATCTGCCACCCATGCTGAGGTGTAAGTTCATTCATCAGTGTTCTGGACTATGCCCTTCCCATTCCACTATTGGCCTCTCTGGTGTAAGTCCTTAGCCCAACAATAACTGATCTGAGAAGCTTTCCTGAGTTGCCCCCTTGATGGCAAGTAAGGTCAGTAAGGTTTCTGGCTAACTCAACACTGAGGCAGAGACTAACTCTACCCTACCCCCCCCCACCCCCACTCCCGCTTCCCTCTTCTCCTGAGGGATCCTGGATTGTTTTATACAAGGAGGGAAAAACTTATACAAAGAGGGCAGAAAGGCCCTGGGGGAAATGTTGAGCTGGGTGGCTTCCTGGCTGTAGGCCAGGCTGGCTTTGTGATAGCTTCAGACACCTAGGCATCTGAGAAGGAGAAGAGGTTGCCCCTACCATTCCAGTTAGTAGTCCATATGAACCAGGTCTGTAAAAGAAAAAGGAATTTCTAGAACCAGTAGCCTCTGAGAGATTAGTAAAACCAATATTTCTCTTTTCTTTGCACTTACTCACCCTAATAGTTTGAGCCCATAATTAGAATTGGGCTTTATTAGGCTAATTAGGAGGTAGGAATGATGGCAGGAGGACATGTGGAGATGCATCAGGGTGGTGGGCAGTAAATCTAGGGTTTTAATAGGTTTGTTCCATAATCAGGTGGTCTGAAAGACTGACTGGGTGGCTGGGCCCCCTCCCCTCCCTTCCTTCTATTCCCATCACTCCTTGAAGTGGCCTTCACACTTTGCCGTCCTTGTCCTCGATACTGGCGGCAGCACTGGGATATGGGGGACTCAGGAGGGAGGGAGGAGACCCCACCCGGAGCTTCATTGCCTATGCACGCGCCGTCCAGCCTGGCGGCATGATTACCTTGCTGAGAAATCCGTCCAGGCGCAGGGCTGCTGATAGCAATCATTGATTAAGAGGGTAATTGTCCTGAAAATTCAGATTGATCAGAAGGCAGAAATGATAACTTGTGTAACTGTGTTTAAAGCCACGTCCTGTCAATAGACGAGACTGAGATGTATCGCGCCAAGAGGGGGGCAGAACGGATGGGTGTGTGCAGGCGGGCGGGCGCTGCCATCCTTCTCTCAGGGCTGAGCAGGATGTTTCTTGTCAGTAACCTGGACTATTGGAGATTCAATCACTTTTATCTCCCCCTCTCTCTCAATCCAAATGCCTTTTCATATTAGGAAATTAGAATCGGCCCTGCTCATGCAAGATTTATTAGCTCTGCTGAGCAGTCACACCGAAGAGTAAATGATTTTGCTTTGCTGGAGCTTTTTACACATTAGGACCCAACTTCTTCCCCGCTCTATGCCACTGGCTGCCTGGAGGAGTGGGCTCTAGAACTAGATACTCAGGGAGCGAGCTTTCAGAGTCTGATTTAGGGGGAAAACATCACTGGAATCTGGCTTCATGACCTGACAGAGACCCTGTTGTGTCTGGCTGACTTCCTTCTATCTACTCACCAGACAGGTCCCTTACTGGGGTCTAGGTGGTCCCTCTTAATTGAGGCGTCAAACCCCTGAAGGCATGAGGTTCATCCCTCAGAGTTGGATGACTTGGTGGAGGCTTACCTAAGGGGTGGGAGCTGAGTCTATGCATTGAGTAAAGATTGGCAATAGAGGCAGAGGATGGAGGGGCTGCCATGACTTCTCTTCTCAGAGCCTAGGATTGTCCTCCTGTCTCGCATGGGGCTACAAGGGCTAGAGCATCTCTCTGAACCCCTGGGGAAGTTGTCAAGGAAGTTACCTGGGAGTTTAGAGCATGGAAGCTGGTTAGAGCAAGTTTTAGGGTGTCTGGGCCTGCTGGCTGCCTGTGTCTAGAGGGCTGCAGGGTCGACTGGCTGAGGCTGTCTGATCTGCCAATAATGTGTGCTCTTAGGGAAGGAAGGGGCTGGGATCCATGCTTCTGGAATTCTCCTGTGGCTGTGGGCTTGAAAGCAGTATGGGCCTATGTGCCAGTTGCACCTAGCCTGCCCTGAAGATCAGAGTACCAGTGGGCTAGGTTGGTTGTAGGGAGGACCATTGTCCTTCACTGAGACTGTATCATTCTCTCTCTTACCCATGCCCTTGGGTCACTTGGACTCATGGACAAATGTCAGTTGCTGTCATTCTTTCATCCTCTCTATTGTAGGTGTCTGATATTGGAGGCCTGGTGGAGCAGGTGAGGGTGGAGAGTTCTGATACAGTGCTGAAGGAAGGTTAACAGATTTTCTGGATTTTTTGTGAGAGGGGATAGGATCCCAAGGACTACCCTCTACCCACTTTACTCTTTTACTTGGCCCTATGAAGCTTCCATTTCTCTTGAGCTTTCAAGTTCCTTCCCTAAGCAGAGGGTTTCACCAAATGTGAGGATTGGGGCTGGAAGCGATGGGATCTCTTAGGAATGAGTGGTGGGAGTTGGTAGCAGCCATTTTGATCCAAAAGGAGGGCTGTGTTCTTTACAGATGTAAAGTTTTCTATGTAAGAAATTCTGTACAACTTGCTGTACAATATTCTCATCTGGCATATTCTTTTTTTTTCTCTTCTTTTCTTTTTTTAGAGAGAGAGAGCATGCACAAGCTGGGGAGAAGGGCAGAGAGAGAGAGAGAGAGAGAGAGAGAGAGAGAGAGAGAGAATCTTAAGTAGGCTCCATGCTCAGCGTGGAGTCTGATCTAGGGCGCAATCCCATGACTCTGGGATCATGACCTGATCTGAAATCAAGAGTCAGATGCTCAACCAACTGAGCTATCCCAGTGCCCCTCATCTGACATATTCAAATCAGGTTCAAGTCAATAAAGTTTTTAGAATATTAAAAAAAAAAAAAAATCCACTTTGCCCCATTGTGATGGATTGTGAAGGGAGTAGGCTCCCTGAAGAGGGCTTCCCAGGGCAGAGTGCCTCTGCCTCTGCCACTGAGCTAGGCTTGCTGGCTGCATAGAAGTTCTTTGCAGTTAGGAGGGAGGGTCCACCCTTGTTTGGCTTAGTCTTCTGCTAGGGCTAGTGTGGGCAAGAATGGAAGTGCCTTGGCCGTGTGGGCCTGGGAATAGAGAACTCAGAATTCTGATAGACTCCCAGTGGAGTAAGAGACACAGATCGTCACTACAGGGTGATGTAAATGATGTTGCTTTCCAAAGCCCAGAAGAGGGAGTGCCTGAATTCTTCTGGAAGAGCTCAGACAGGCATCCAGAAGTGGGGCCTCAAACTGAGTCTGTGAGGAGGATAGGGAGTATGCTATGGAGACAAGCATGGGTGAGCCTCTGGGCAGAGAGAACAAGGAGAGGAGTCACAGATCAGTTGTGTTAAGGCTAGGGCTGGGACCCAGTGGGATTTATTTTCCCGGGCACACTTCTCCATCATAATTTGATGGTATGGGGCACACCTCAGTTTTAGCAAGCCTGGGTGGTGCCTACTTTCACCAGCTAGCTAGGCTGCTGGGGGCTAAGGGCCTTGGATTGCACCTGCCAGGGCTTTAAGTCAGAGAGATGTACAGGACAGAGCCTTAGGAAATAGACCCCAAGCCCTCCCTCTGCTCTGTTTCCTGTTCTGTTCAGCCTAAAGAGCAAGGCAGGGGACCAGGCTAAGGAACCAGCTCTGAGGAAGCTTTAGGCCAGCTTGCCCCACCCTTGGTAAACCTGTTCCCAGCCCTGCCTGGGCCTAGATCCAGCCCAGCTGCCAGGGGCCCAATTGGTTCCTGAGCCTGGTAGGGAGGCTGGGAGGAGCCCATGAAACCGGGAACTCATTTTCACTGGAATTTGACCTAAAGCAGGATTGGAAGGGAAGAAAAGAATCTGAACAAAAGTGCAGGCAGGAAGGAGCTGTTAACGAGCCTTTCTTTCTCTTCAGGGACGGAGCGGAGCGCATAGCGGGGCGCAGCGGCCCGCTCTCCTCAGCGGCTCTCTGAGGTAGCTGTAGTCTCCGGCCGCTGCCTGCTCTCGCTCGCTCTCCTTTTTTCCCTCTCCTCTTTCTCGGCTCTCTCTATTATGGGGACTTGCTCCAGCTCTTTCTCTCTCTTCTGTCTCTCCTTTTGTTCTCTCTTTGTCTATTTATCACACTGTGAAGGTTGAAAGAGATGTTATTAATCTGGGAGAATGAAGGCAGGATTAGTGGTATGAATCGGATTTTGAGAGGTGTAATGATAGAAAGACTCGCTCGGCTGGCGGCCTGCGTGAGCTTGATAAATGGGGAGCACTCCAGACTGACTCGCGCCTTCCCCGCGCTGTGCGCCCTGCCCGCTGGGGCGTGCCGCGCTCTCAGATCTGCCAGCCGGCCCACCCCGCTCCTACCTGAACCGGAGCAAAAAGCCAAGGGTAAAGCAGACACAAATATCTCCCATCGCACTTGGAGACATCATTGCTTTTAGCACCCTTTTCAAGTAGAGCCCTGTTGAGTTCTCAAAGGACTGTGGGCAGAGGGAGTGGGGACCCAGACTTCTGCCTGCTTCTAGGGCCTGAGAGAGTGGAGCTCCCCTCCTGCCCCTGAAATGGATGTCAGGGGTCAGGGAGAGATAAGACAGTCCCCAGACCAATCAGGTAAGAGAACCAGACCCTGTGTAATATGTAATTAAACAAAGTGCTATAGGGAGAACCATAGTATGAACCATGGAGGTCTGGATGGGACTTAGGGGAGGGAGGAAGAGAAATCAGGAAAGGCTTCCTGAAAGTGGTATCCTGGCAGACAAGTAGGATTTGGAGAGGGTGGAGGAAGGCTAGTGTTTCAGGGGTGAAATAGCATAAGCAAAGGTGTGGAATCAGAAATAAGCTGGACTCTTTCTTGTGGGAAATTCACCTCAGTTCCAGTGAATTTCAGATCAGGAAGAGACCTAAGAAGTCAAGTAATTAAGCCCTTCACTTTCCAAAGAGGAAACAGGCCTGGGGACTAGATTTGCCATTTCCTGAACTGATTTCCTATTTAAGTCCTGTTAGTTGTTCTAAAGGTGCCCCTTCTGTCATCCTGGGATGATACAGTGAGCCTTTCCCTCTTCTGCCTTCTGTAGCTTTGGTCACATCCTTCCAACCTTCATCTTTACCATTAGGAGATCCTGGCTCGAGTTCATTGCTGCTTGGTCTCCAGCCCTTTCCCAGGAGCCCTGGCTCAGGGTCCTCCTCACACCCTACCCCCAGCCCAGTCCGCAGTCTGTGTCAGAGTGTTTGTTCCAGCCAGCCCATTGCTGCTTGAGCAGTGAGGAGGGGACCAGGAGGCAGCACACCTATCCCGGGCTCCAGATGCCTCTGGGCCTGAGCACTTTTCTCCTTCATAATGAATGCTGCTGCAGTTCTCACTGATGGCTTTGATACGGTGACTGGGCACTTCCTAGCATCTGTATTCATTTCCCTACAAAGGGCTGTGAGTTCTTGAGGGCAACGTCTACATGTAATTCAGTTGAGTTGCCAGGGTCTGGCAGGCCTTCCCCAAATATGTGAGTCTTCAATGAATGAATGAATGAATGAATGAATGAATGAGTTCAGCTGCTTGTGCAGTTTCTCTCTCTCCTTCCAGAAGAAAATGGCCTTGGTCCTCTATTAGCATTTCCCAGGCCTGACTACCCTTAGGAACAGGGAGGGGTAGGTGTGCAAAGGTGACTTTCGTACAGCACCCTAAGTTCACATTGCCTGACAGTGGTAGACCCTTGTATGGCTTCCCATTGCCTTAGGAAACAATATGAAACCCTTTATTGTGTTCTCTGAGGCCCTACATGGTCTGGCATCTCCTGCCTTCCTCATTAGCCACATCTCATATTTGCCTCCTGTGCTCCAAGGATACCAGCCTTGGCTTGACTCCTTCCAAGTACTGTTGTAGTTTGCCTAAAGGCCTTAGCATGCATCATTTCATTGACCCCAAACCTCTCCCCCTCTTAGTCCATCGGTTTCTGCTTACCTGTCCTCAGGGAACCATTCCCCAACTAGGTTGGGTTCCTCTCTCCTGTCCTGTCCTAACAGCCTACATTTCTTCTTTGAGCCCCTACTATAGGTATAACTTAGTGATTATTTATGTTGCTGTTTATTTAATATCCGCTTTCTCCAATAGACTGTGAAGCTGTCTGAGGACAGTACTGTGTCTGTATTGCTAACGTGTGCATGTGGCCTGGCATGTAATAGGCTGTCAGTATGTTTGTCATGAGTGAGTCAGTATGATTACAAAGCCTGCTCTTCCATCGTACCACATCTAAGTGGAGTAAAGGTGGCTGTGACAAGGGCGGTACGGGGGCCAGGATGGTGGGTGTGCCCAGACAGGAGGCTCTTTGGGCCTTGGTTCTAGAGGCTGTAGTGTTTCAGCCTTCCATCTCTTGGCTTTTCTCTTTTCCCTCCAAACATCAGAAAAGAGAAGGGCCTCTTCTGACCCTAACGGCTTTTTTATTCTCTTTCTGGGTGATCTTCCCTGTTCATGTGCCACTCATACACATTTTTAGGACTTTCTGGTCTCAGCTCAGACCTCTGAACTGAGCTCCTGGCACACATATCCACCTTCCCCAGGCACCCCGCCCCGCCACCGCCCCCCTTCGGTGTCCTACTGAAGCCCACCTCAGTCTTCTTGGTGATTTCCCTCCAGACCTGGTTAGGGTTTCTGCCTCAGGGCCTTTCTGGCAGGATCTCAGCCCCCCACTGCATGTGAGTTTATGTGTTTCTTCTTCTAGCTTGGAAGCTCCTTGAAGGCAGTGGCCTAGTCTACTTGATTTGTGTGTCTCTACAACTTAGCACAGAGCTTGGCACGTGGTAGTTGCTCAATAATAAGTGTGTGTTACATGAGCAAGCCAATGAAGATGGAGGGAGGTCTGGGGTGAAGGTTTTGAACAGCCTTTTCATTTTTCCCAGGGAGAAAGAAAGTGAAGGTGTATGTGCTGTGTACAAGCAGGCACATGCTTTCGTGTGTGTGTGGGGTTGGTGGTGTCACATGTTCAATAAAGGATTATATTTTAATTTGGAAAGCACTTTAGAAACTTAAAGTGCTTTGCCTAAGTGCTGACTGCTATTAGTGTCTCCTTTTTATTAGGAAAAAGGACATGATTTTTCTCTTTTATCTTCAGGCCTGTCCAACTTCTGAGAGTCAAACTTAGCAAAATGCCTGCCCCTCACTGAGGACTAGTTACATGCCAAGTTCAAAGCTTTGGACTTGAAACACAAAATTCTGCTTTGCAGACTGGTTCTGACACCCCTGAGGGGATTAGCCCTAACAGCTCAGTATCAGGAAGGGGGGTGGGAGAGACAGGGTCATTTGACATAGTTCAGGCTGCAGTCCCAGGCCCCTCCCATCTCCATATAGGTCTGGGTAGGAGGACATAACAACTTGGACCATTTGGGGGGAAAGGGGAACAACTCCAGTGGTTATCAAAAACCCACTTGTCATGCAATATGAAGGACCAGACTTCAGAGAGAGAACTGGGGAGGAAGGGACCCAGGAACCATTGGGTTTGTTCAGCTCAGGGATTTTAGGACCAAGAGGCAGAGACATCACGGCTGCTGGACCTGGTGATGTTAAGAGCTGCCACCACAGAGGGCTAGGTCAGAGAGAGGGAATATGTGTAGCAGTAGCAAGAAGAATTCTGATCAGGAGACTATGAGGCAGGAATTTGCCTTACGCCTTAAAAGCATTGGCCTTGCTGGTTTGAAGAAAAGGAAACTCCCCTCCCCATGGAGAAGATTTAGTGCTGTAATGACAGGAGGTCTGGAAGGCCCAGCGCAGCCTTGTCATTGGGCCTCTCTGTGTGGTCTCTATCCCAGGCTCTTTCCTGAGCATCCACAAGACAGCACCCTGGTCCCAGTCTGGCCTCTCTTTGCTAGCCCTGGATGCTGAAGGCTCTGCCCATGGCTGAGGCACTGGGAGGTGGGAGCTTTGGCCCATCCTGCTAGTGCCCTGCAGTTCCCAACTCCTACTCGGGCCCTAATCTGGGGAAGCTAGGGCGGGATGGGGTGAGGGGAGTACATTGAGCCTCTGCCTTAACTGAATTTCCATACCTCCTGTTGTTAATTATAGAGATGTAATAATGCGATTAGTGCACGATTAAAAAAAATCCCTGATATGATTACCATGGATTTAATATCACATGATATATCATTATATCGTTATGCAGTGACAGATGTAATTGAAATACACTTATTGGAGCCGGGGGTGGTGTTTCATTCAATCCCCAGCACCCCGGGGAGGAAAGGGCTGGCTAAAAAGAAGCAATGGGAGAGGAAATTGTAATGAAAACAAAGAAAACTCACAAGGTAGCTCTCACCCTGGGCAGCTGGCTGAGACCTTCAACTCTGTGACAGTGCAGGTGGAGCCCCAGAGAGGCCATCCTCTTCTGTGGGGTTTCAGGCAGCATGGCTCAGGAGCTCCTCTTGTCTGGTTCTCACCTCAGAAGCCTTGGTGCCTCCACGTCCCCTCTGACTCAGCAATGAAGCAAGGGCTCTGGATTACTCCACCTGAGAATAGACTCAGGCCCCTCATGAGATCCAACTGACTTGGCAGCTGTCCTCCAAATGTTGTGGACCCTGGACCTGTGGTGCAGCTCCTGCCTTTGCTGTAATGATGGTCCAGTACAGTAGAGGCAGCCGTCCTGTTGTGGGCCGTGAGCAGGAAGACTAAGCACACAGAGACCGTAATTATCCCACTCAAGTTCTGTTGATGGAAAAAGAAGCAGCAGCAGCTCTGGGGACCCTCAAGTGTGTTGGTAGCTGGGGAACACTAATGAACTTGTAGAACTATCCGCTAGGGGTAGAGAGGATGGATTTTGTCACCTGATATGAGTGTCCATCCTTTTGCTGCTATACTTGTGCTGGCCAAGCTGCTGCTGGGCCACAGGAATGGAGGGGGAGCTATCCATAAAGCCAAAGAGCTCAGAAAAAGAGAAGGGGGGCAGAAACCATCTCCTCTTCTCTCCTAAGACAGGCAGCTGAGACCCCAGTTGTAAGGTTGGCTGTGGGGGGATTGCTGGTCTGCTGGGCAAGAATAACAATGATTCTAGAAGGAGACTGGATAGGGTCAACAGGAGTAGTAACTCTGAAAACCAGGCCTTCCTCCTTGGCAAAATGAGACGCAAAGAGATGTTTGGTTTTCCCTTCCCTCAATGGAGACCATTTAGAGAAAAAGCAGATACAGCCCCTCCCCTTAAGAATCTCCCAGCATCGTGGTAACAGTTATGTAAACAAATCTGGTGTTACAGATGCTATTCAGAGTATGGGGTTGGGGGGGGAGTTAAAAAAGGGATGAGTCAGGGAAATCTTGGGAAAGGAAGGTACTTTGAGTTCGTGGTGAAAGAAGAGTATGTGTTCACTAGGACAAAAAGTGGGAGAAGGCAGAGGGCATTCTAGGCAGGCTGAAGGAACTGCTCAAGTCTTGGAGGCATGAAACAGCAATCCCAGGACTCAGGGGGCAGTAAAGAAGAAGGAAGGGAAGCACAGTTGAACCAACATTTCTGATCTACCACAGAGATGGTAATGGCTTTCACTGGGATTTGGGAACCCAAGAGAAGGAGCACTTTGGAGAGGAGATGTTGAAACGAGTTTTTTGTTTTTTGTTTTTTAAGTTTGAGATGAAGTACCTGAGTGAAATCCAGGTGGAAATGTCAGGTAGGCAATAGAGTATATATGTTTGATACTCAAGTAGTGGCAAAGAGTATCAAATCGGAACTTGGAGAGTTGGAAGACAAGGAAGTTGAAAAAGGCACCCAGGGAGAGTGGTTGAGTGTAGACCAAAACAGGAAGCGAAAAGCACCTGAGCGCATGCAGAGGATGGCAATACACAGAAAAGATTGCAGGGAGATTGTGAGGAAAATGGCAGGGCAGAGAGATAAGAAAACTCAAACATAACCAAAGGAGAAGGGTTTCAAAGCTGAAGCAGGCCACAGAGTAGAGGAGACAGCAAGACCCTGAAAGTGTCCCTAGGTGTGGGTGGTGTGGTGAGGACCATAGACTTTAACAGAAGCAGAGCACCGCGGTAAGGCCAGAAACCAGACTGCAAAGGGCTAAGGAGTGATGGGGGAGGTAAGTGGAGCCGAGTGAAGACAAACTTGGGAAGTTTGGTTATTATTAATAGGAGAACAGTCACCCAATGGGGATGTGGAGCGAAGGGAGGGCTTTAAAAATAATAATCTAACACTGTCATAATTTTTAGAGGGCCAGGCATTGTTTTAAACACTTTATTTAAAAAACAAATTTTTTTAGCATAAGAGACTGTTAAAAACTGAGAACAAACTGAGGGTTGATGGGGGGTGGGAGGGAGGGGAGGGTGGGTGATGGGTATTTGAGGAGGGCACCTTTTGGGATGAGCACTGGGTGTTGTATGGAAACCAATTTGACAGTAAATTTCATATATTAAAAAATAAAAAAAATTTAAAAATTTAAAAATTAAAAAAAAAAAATTTTTTTTAATGCTTTATTTATTTTTGAGAGACCGAGCACGAGTTGGGGAGGGGCAGAGAGAGAAAGAGACACACAGAATCCTAAACAGGCTCCAGGCTCTGAGCTGTCCGCAGAGAGACCCTGATGTGGGGTTCGAACTCAGGAACAATGAGATCATGACCTAGGCTGAAGTCGGACACGCAACCAACTGAGCCACCCAGGCGCCCCTGTTTTAAACGCTTTACACATAATAATTCATTTAACACTCACATCAACTCTCTTCAGTAGGAACTGTTACCTCTATTTTACAAAGAGGAACCTGAGACATAAGAAGTTGTGTGAAGTTGATAGAGAGTCAAGCATTTGCTAGAATGCTAGTGGAAAGGAACCTGCAGAGAGGGGGAGGTTAAGAATTTAGAAAGAAAGGGGGTCCCAGATGGAGCAGAACTAAGCAGGTGGGAGAAAGGCGAGGTGTAAAGCACAGGTACAGTATTGGTCTTAGACAAGAAGTGAGGTGTCCCTTCTGTTAGAACAACATTGGCAGAGGAGCAGGCGGGGAAGGATACAGATGCATGTGTAGATGAGGGGCATGTAGTTGAAAGAATTCTGTGCCACAGCTTTATTATCTTTATGAAAGAGAAGAGTAGGATTGTTGCATACCACTGAGAATTGCTCAGGTGGTACCCACAGTATCCACTTCCTATGCAGAAGAGTGACTTTCCAGCATCACTCAGCTCAAGCACAGGTGTAGAGGGATGGAGTCATGGTTGGGTTTTTTTCAGGGAAGGTGTAGTAGGGTAAGTGGGCAAGGAGTTGAAGACTGGGGAATGAGTGGTTGAAATGATAGACCCCAGGGCCACAGGCCAGGTAGAGAAAGGATTGAGGCCAGAAGGGGATGGGCAGGCTGAGAAAAGAGCAAGAGTAAAGGGTACAAAAGCTGAAGGATAGGAGGCTGGGGTCAGAGTGGAATGTGTCTTTGTTAAGATTTCTGAGAGAGAGCAGTTCTGGGTGATAATAAGGCCCCGGGTGTGGCCATAGGGATGGATGGCTGAAATAGGTAGAGGAGGAGAAGGTCATTAGAGCACAGGAAGTTGAGAAACTGAAAGGCAAGGTTCATGGGTGGGCTATCCTGTAGATACTGAAATTACCCAGTGTGATGATGACCTGGAATGCAGTCCCAGAGAGAGAGAGGAAGAATAGTCTCCAAGCAGCAAGAAGTTGAAGGTATTGGCAGAGGATATCCAGAAGTGAGTAGGTTTTGGTTTCCTAGTTAGTATTACTACATAATTAATCACCCCAAAATTTAGTGACTTAACAGCAGCTATCTTATTATATCTCATGGTTTCTGTGGGTCAGGAATTCAGGAAGGGCTCAGTAAGGTGTTTCTAGCTCAGCTTCTCTCATTCGTTTGTAGTTAGTCCTTGAAGCTGGCACAGGGTGTGACTGGAATAGCAGCGGCTGGCTGGCTCTTTCTCTGCCTGGTTCAGTGGCTTCTGTTTGTGGTCCCTGCATGGACTAGTTTGGGCTTCCTAGCAAGATGGCTGCCTTGGAACAGTCTGACTACTAACAGAACAGCTCAGGCTCCAGGGAAAGTGTTCCAGTGAATGAGGAGGAAGCTGCCTCAGCGTTTCTGAAATAGCCTTGAAGTCAGACAGCATCACTTCTGCATTACTCTGTTAGTTAGAATAGTCACAAAAGCCTACTCTGTTTCAAAGAGAGGGACACAGACTCCCTCTGTAGATAAGAGGTATATCAAAGTCACATTGTAAGAAGAACATGTGAGATGGGAGATAGTGTTGCAGCCATCACTGAAAAATACAGTCTGCCACAATTGGTGCTAGGCTGAGCCCAGAAAAGGAGAGGGAGCAGCATCCTCAAAGTCAGTGTGCATTTTGGGTGATGGCACCAAGAATATCTGGAGATAATAATGGGAGTGGGTGCTCCTGAGTGACCTCAGGTATACCTGGGGAAAGAACGATCATCCCATTTTGTAGTGTGGGAGACTGAGGCTCAGAGAGCTTTGATAACTCCTCCAAAGTGATAGTGCTAATAACTGGCAGAACTGGGAACGAAATCCGTGTTTGTCTGACTCCTGAGCCTGACCACACTGCCTTCCTCTGAAGCCTGGGCTGCTAGATCTGCCATCCTCATGTTTACCTGTGTCCTTAGTACTTGGTTCACCAGCTATGGAAGTGTTGGCCAATTAAATAAAGAATTAGGTAGTTACGTGTGTCAGGCTTTCTCTCCCCCATCCTTCAGAGTATCACCTTTACAGCTTCATCCATTGGGTGTTTGTGGAAATGGCGGGTGATTTGATTTGGTTGCTCGTCTTGGGAAATGACCCATTGGGTTTAGGTCCACCAGGTGACATGTCACCTACAGGTCTGGTTAAAGGTCTGCTCCTCCCCACCTCATGGGGAAGCTGGATAGGTCTGATGTGCTGGTTCTAGCTTGGAAGATCTGGGTTTTCTGGAAGTTACAGAGCAGTCTGTGCTTCTGTCTGCACTCTGAGCTGGGTTCTAACACCAACCACTGCCCTGCCCACTCAGTAGCCACCCCACCCTCAGGGACCTCGCAGGTAGTGAATGGGTGGGCAGAGACACCCTAGCAGCCATCAATGCCTCTTCCTTCCTTTTTGAAGGATCTGATGCTGCTGCCGATGAGGGCTACTTCATCTATTAAACCCAATACACTTGTCGCAGCTGCTAAGCCCCCGTAAGCCGCCGGGCGCCGTGTTTGTGATGGGACTGACAGTGCATGGAGGAGGCTGATTATACACGATTCCATTTCGCGGGCCCAGCAATGTAATTTCACAGGGCGATCAGCGTTTGCATGTAATAGCAGGCTGTGCTGAGGTGTCAGAATATTAAAGGCGCTAATGGCAAAGCTCCCTGTTACACAGGGGGCCACCCGCCGCGCCTACAGCAGGGCTGCGCGGCAGGCCCGTCGCAGATGGCTGGCCACTAAGCTAATGGGGCAGCAGCCAAGGCGGGCAGAGCCGCGAGAGAGGAGAGCCAGCCGGGAGCAGCTCGGCACCTGCTTCCCCGCGCATGGAAATTACAGCAGCCCAGGGGAAGGGAAGTGTGTGTGCCTTCCTGGCACAGGGCTGCGATGTTGTGGTTTGGTAGACCCGGCATCTTTCACCCCAGCTCCACCTGCTTTGGATAGACTCAGGGGCTCCTCAGTCATCGTTCCATCTGCCCCACTCTTTGGCCAGGAAGCCACAGCTGGGCAGGTGCAGCTGGAGAAGTGGCACCCCAAGAATTTGGAAAGGGACTTGGGCATAGGCTGTTGGTGAGAGCTCTTATGACACATTCCTGCCCCAGCAAAGTCAGAAAGCTTCTGGGTCCTTTACCTCCGCACGCTGCAGGCTGGCAGGAAAGAGGGAGGAAGTGGGGATAGGATGCAGGCGGGAGAAAGGGGATGGACGATAATTAGGCCCCTTGATTGATGCCAGTGTTGCCATTGGAACACAGAGCTGGGAAGCAGCACCTCAAGATATGGCTCTTTCTGTCCTTGTTGGCTGCCCCAGCCACACCCAAGCCCTTGCCTGTGCTCTCACCAAGCTTGCTCCTGCCGTTCTCCTTTGTCCTTGCTGTGTCTCCCGCCTGGAATGTTGTCAAACCTAGCGCCCCCCCCCCCCCCCCCCCGCTCCAGCCCTCCACTACCACTCTGTCCAGGAAGCTTTCTCCAACCCCACACAGGCCTGCTTGTCTCCATTGTCCCTGTGGGCAACCACAGGGGACAGCCTCCCTGATCCTCCTATTCTAATGGTTCCCTAGGTCCCAGCCTTGACTTCTCAGCCAGAATCTCTGAGACACAGCCCATGTCACCTTGTTCTAAGCTGGGTTCCTGGGCAGGCTCTGTTCAGGTTCATAGAGGGATGTAATCTCCCAGAGGATGTCTGGAAGGAGTCAGGAGTGGAAGGATGTGCCGAGTAACCTGAGGGGGAGTTTGGTGCCTGTGTGGGTATGCACACTTGATGGTTATGTATCTGATGGGGAGGGACTTAAGAAGTGAGTGCTGGGGGTGGTGGGCATGTGCGTACAGACATAGAGGGCCAGCAGGTGTGAGGATCCAGACCACACGTTGGTAGGAACACAGATTGCTGTAGGACCTGTGTTCTCTGGGTGGCTCTGTCTGTTGTCTGTGGCTGAGGGGTACCTTAGATGTAGGAGCCGGAGGGAGCTTGTGGTGCTGTGCCTGTGGGGATTCCTTGAGGCTGGTGGTCACTTCGGAAGGTTCAGCTCTGCAGGGGTGTATGGTAGTGCCTGGGGGAGACATGCCAGGGTTCTCAGCAGGGGCAGCAGGGGGAGAGCCCAGGCTGAAGGAGAGCAGTTTTAATTAACCATTTTTAATATCATTTTGGACTTTGGCTGGTATGTGAAGGCCCCGCTGGAAGCAGCATTTGTAAAAATTAAATCCCTCTTATTAGGAGCTTGGCAGACCCATGTGCACGTGCTGCCCCCCTCCCCCCGCCCGTGCCCCCCTGAGGAAGAACTGGATGAGGCCATGTCACGGCAGCAATTGGTTATCATGCCTTATCTGGGAATAGGAAACTGTGCGCATGACACCCGCGGCCACGCTGGAGACGCCAATTCATCTCGCCCTCGCTCTGACAAGCTAGACTGCCCTTCCTGAAAGGCATCCGTCAGGCGGGACCGGGGCCTCTGCCTTGCCTGCTGCCTCTGTTTTCCTGCCTGGGCTCCAGCTTGCCCTGGTCCAGCCAGGCCCAGCCCGGCCCTCCTGGGCTCTGCCACCCACCGCCCCCTTTCCACATGTCCCAGTCTAGGGAAGATCTTGGGGAGTCATAATTATAATAATAATCTAATCACGGTGACGCGTCAGGGCAAGCGTCTAATGTTATCTGAAGTGGTCTTCCCGCTTAGCTGCGATAAGACTCGGGATGACGTGCAGATAACGTTGAGCTGCCCTGTCCCCAAGCCGTGAGCAGAGCAGAGGGGCCTCAGCAGCCTGCTGCCCGCCCGCCGCTTTAAGCCGGGAAGCGGCAGCACCTGCTAATGCAAGTGTTTAATATTTGATGGGCTGGGATAAAGCAGGATCACCTTCGAATTGAATTGAGTGTCAGCCGAGAATCTATTACTGAAATTCGGGTGTGATTTGACAGCAAAGTAGACGATGTTATTCTTCACTAGTTACTGCAATCTTCTCCCCGACATCACTTAAATATTTTTTTCTTTGCTTGAGTAAACACACATTATCCTTCTTTTTTCCCCCTTCCTTCCCTTTTTCCTTTTTAGAGGGGAAAAAAAACCCATCCAGCTCGCCTTCTCCAGGCTGATAGGGTAGATTGTTATTTCTTTATTTGTCCTATTAAATGGAATTTCTGATCGTTTAATCCGGCCTTTGTAAGTGATTTTAAAGTACTTGAAAGCCGGCCCGCCACTGCTCTCTGGCCCACTGCGCTCCAGCCATGGCCCTGACCACGCTCAGCAGCTCTTCCAGCTGTGCACCACCCACTGGCTGCTTTCCCTCGCTTCTGCCTGCGTTCCCCCGGCTCTGCCCTGGCTCCGAGCCAGCGTTCTCTCCCCTGTCCTTGTGCCTCACACTCAGCCCCCGATTTGTGGGTTCAGCTGTGGCCTGGGAAAACGTGGGAGGGTTGACTGGGAAGTTGAGTTGTGGCTGGTACCTCCATGTCAAGGAAAATGGCTTAGGGAGGGTGCTGAGGTTGAAGCACCCACAGGGCTGAAGCTTGGTTCCTGCAGCTGAGAAGGAAAGGTACCTGCCCTCTGCCCAGCCCCTTGGCCTTAGCACCGACTCTGTCCAGCCTCCTGACCCCGTGTTGGACCTTCCTCACCATGAGGGGGTCTGTGATGGGATGGGGACCTCTGGGCCCAGGGATTGGTGGGCACACTACAGTGCCTGTCTGACCGTGGCTGCTGTCACCTTAGTTCCATTCCACCAGTGGCTCCACCACCTAGCTTCTGGCAACTCAACCAAGCTACATTCCCAATGACCACATCCCATTTGCTTTCTGCCCCTGGGAGAAGGGCAGCCTAGGGTTCCAGGACTTCAGAGGTGAGGGATAGGTAATGTTTGAAGGGCCATCCAGCTATACAGCCCTCTGATAGAAGCCCAGGACTTTGCTTCCCATCAGAGACTCCCAACCCCCAGTGGGTACCCCCTTGTTGGGCTGAGCAGGAATTAAATTCCCACTGGGTCACTTAATAACATTCTAACCCTTGTAAGTCTCTTCTTTCTGGGCCTCAGTTTCCTCATCTGTGCTATCGAGTCAGATGTGCCTGTAAGGGGCTGTGAGAAAAAGTGCCATCCCTGTTCTACCATGTACCACCCCCCACCACGGAGGTTGGTGCGGCCAGGTGGCGCAGAGTAGGGGACGGAGGGGGGCAATGAAGTGCTAGGGGCCTGAGCAGATCGATGCCCCCAGCACTTCCTTCCCCAACCCCAGGAAAACAATTAAGTACAGATCGATGGGTGGCCGCTTTGAATATGCATAAGTGAGCACTTGACCTTCAGCAGAGATCTGTTCCCCCAACCACACACAGTCTCTCTCTCTCTCTCTCTCTCTCTCTCTCTCTCTCTCTCTGTCTCTCTGTCTCTCTCTCTCTCTCTCTCTCTCTTTCTCACACACACACACACACACACACACACACACACAGTCTCTTCATATATTCCCATCACAGCTGCTTGAGACCTTACCCCTCCTCAGTTGAGCCCACACATGGAACCTAGCCTTCCATAACCTGGCCTGCCTCTCAGTCTAAAGCAATTAGACCATGGGCAGGTGGTTGGCCCCCTCTCACTTCAGTGTTCCTATCTGTAGAGTGAAGTTTAGATATGTTAGTCTCCTAGGTCCTTTCTGACACCAGGCTTTATGACCAGCAATACTGTGGGGAGGGGCCCAGCAGAGTGCTGGGTAGTCTGGAAAGGCAGAATCTAATAGGGCTGCCTGGTGAAGGGGGTGCCCTGTTGACAGGATGGTCCTGATAAATTTTTTTCTTTAACGTTTTTTTTTTTTTTGAAGGAGAGAGACAGAGAGTGAGCGGGGGAGGAGCAGACAGAGAGGGAGACACAGAATTTGAAGCAGGCTCCAGGCTCTAAGCTGTCAGCACAGAGCCCGATGTGGGGCTCGAACTCACAAACTGTGAGATCATGACCTGAGCCGAACTCGGACACTTAACTGACTGAGCCACCCAGGTGCCCCAGGATGGTCCTGATAAAGGAGGGTCTTAGTAAATGGGAGCTCTCTAGAGGAGCCTGGCAAGGGGGCACCCAGTGGGGGTTGGGAGTCTCTGATGGGAGATACCTAGGACAAAAGGAGCTCTGAAAGAAGAAGGGGTTTTCTGGTGGGGGTCCTGGAGGAAAGGGGCCTCCATGAGGGGACTCTCATGAAGTGACATGATGAGAGTAAGCCCTTAGTGGGACGATTTGGCTGGAGGGTGGAGGTGGTAAGTATCGGGGACCAGGGCCTCTGTTAACCATTCTTGCCTCCTGTCTTCCAGGCTTACAGCTTCGCCATGGGCTGCTGGCCCAAGAATGGACTTCTAGACATGAACAAGGGCCTCAGCCTGCAACACATAGGCCGGCCCCACAGCGGCATTGGTCAGTCCCTCCACATATACCCCTGGCAGCTCAGTCAGTCCCGTGCCCGCATGCCCCAGTCCCTTGGCACACAGAGGGGTTCTTTGGCTCATTCTGTGCTCTAACGGGGTGCTTTCCATAGCTGGGGGGAGTGGGGAAGGAGGGTGGAGTGAGGGGAGAGTGGAACCAGACCATTGGAAAAAATCTCTCAAAACACTATTCAGGAGGAGACTGGGATCTGGTCTTTGGGTGGGTCACAGGTGTCCTTGGATTCAGGCCGAGATATCCCTGACCCCTCCTGCATCTCTGGTGGGTGATGTCCTCAGAGGGGTGGGCACATGTCAGCTTACCCACCCCCCATGGAGCTAGAGGAGACTGTTTAATATTGTTTCAAGTCTGTGGCTACTAAACTGGGCGATCAATGGGAGTTAAGGAGATGAATTATTTAAACCTCACCAGCTTTTAATTAGTCGGGGTCCTTCTGACCGATGGCTCCGTCCACAGGGTATTGACTCCCCCGCAGGAGCAGCAGCCTCCATTGAGCACTGCCTGGGTTGGGAGGGGCCACTTGGGGTACCAAGCGTGTGTGCACCCTCAGAGGGATTCCTGCCTGGGAAGGAGCTGGAGTGACTCTGGTTCTAAGCATTGGAGGCTCTGCTTCTGATATATCAGTATGGGTTTGGTGTGTATGTATGTGTGTGTGTGTGTGTGTGTGTGTGTGTGTGTGTGTGTGTAACAATATATCTGTACATTTTCCTGAGGGCATGTGTCTGTATATGGAAGTAACCATCAGCCTGTGTGTGTATCCACCAGAAAGTCCGTTCATTTCTGTGTATCTGATTTTGTGTGTGTGAGCACACGTCATGCAAATGCTTTCAAGCAGGGTATTTTTTTTTTTAATTTTTTTTTAACGTTTATTTATTTTTGAGACAGAGAGAGACAAAGCATGAACGGGGGAGGGTCAGAGAGAGGGAGACACAGAATCTGAAACAGGCTCCAGGCTCTGAGCTGTCAGCACAGAGCCCGACGCGGGGCTCGAACTCACAGACCGCGAGATCATGACCTGAGCCGAAGTCGGCCGCTTAACCGACTGAGCCACCCAGGCGCCCCTCAAGCAGGGTATTTGACAAGCATAGGCTTTGTTCCAAGTGGGGAGGAGTGGCGGGGGATGGGGGGGTATTCCTGGGAGGTGCTATGACATTATCATAACCTGTGTACCTTTGGGGAGCTATGGTGGTGGAGGGGACTGGCAAGGTATACCAAAAGGACCCAGTCACCTGTTACAGACTAGCCCTTCATCCTTTCCACGGACATCACTGGTGCCTAGTGGGTGCTGGGCATGCTGAGTGGAAGTGCTTGTCCTCAAGGAGGTCATATCCAAGGAGGAGACAGAGATTGAACTGGGTACCCAGGGTACTGAGGGATGTGATAGGAACACTTAGGCTGCCCCAAAGGAGGATTCCCCTGTCCTCAGGTGCCAAAGTGACTTCTACTTCTTTATTTACATCTCACTGACTTCAGGGATACTCCTTATCATTCTTGCTGGGACACCCCAAGGCTCCTGTGGGGTCCTGAGGGAAAGAGGAAGCAGTCAACACACCTAGAGAATTGGGGATTCCCCACAGCAGCTGCTGTTCCCTTCCATAGGAGCTATTCCATACAACCTAGAGAAGACCCCAAACCTAGCAAGGTGATATGCTTGGGAGGCCAGCAGGGAGTTTCCTAAAGAAGAAAACATTTGAGTCAGGAGATCCTTGAAGGATGAATAGGAGTTTTATAGGTAGAAAAATGGGGGAAGGGTTTTCTACTTAGGAGCAACTGTACATACAAAAGCATAAAAAGGCATGTTGAAAACAAGTTAGACACCTACAAGCAGTTTCCTGTGATTGGAGCAGGAGGGACATTTGGGTTAGGGAACAGCTGGAAAAGAAATGGGGAAATAAGCAGGTCTTGAATGCCAGGTTAAAGGGTTGGCTCTTTCATGAGGTTTTGAGGAGACAGGAGGTTTGTGAGAGAACAGCACTATCAAAGCTCTTACTCAGAATTGATGAGGCAGTATGTGCTGCACAAACTATTTCTTAGTAGATGCTTAGTAAACTCTTTGGGGGGGGGGGTGCTGAATGAACAAGTGAGTAGATGAATCAATGGGATGGGAAAGGGAGGAACCAGGGAATGAGGATCAGTGAGAAGACTTGTGCTGGCCCAGGCAGGGAGGGGCTACAAATAATGGAGTCTGGGTGGTAGGAGGGACCAGTGGGACTGGGTCAGTGGGATTGCCCTGCTTCTGTGGATGTGTTCCAGGGTGTATTTGTGAGAGGAAGAAGTTCCTTCTTCCCACTCTGTTATTACAACTCCTGAGATGTTCCTTCCCTCTTCAGGAAAGAACGTTTTTCTATCTGGTTGGGCCACAGGGGACAGTCCAAAGATACGAGTCATAATGGACTAAGGGCTTTAGAGCCAAAGGAAGTTCTGGCTCTACCAACCAGAGCCCTGTGCCCTTAGACAAGGGATAATGCCAGTGCCTCTCAGGGCTATTGGAGAGGTTCAGTAAAGCTGTCTGTGTAAAGGACTTATGCAGTGCCTGGCCTGGCACACAGTGGGTGCTCAAGGAGCCCCCTCATCTGTGGCCCTGACAACACCAGGGCCTCCCTAGGGTGCCAGGGGTTCCTGGCACAGGGTCTTTGTATCTTTGAATGTAGAGGGCTGCCCTGCCAGCTCCTAGCTGGCTCTGAGGTGTGGGTGAGGGTGCTTGGAGGGGAGGGAGGATGCAGGGCATTAATTGGGCTGGGAGAGGCGGGGAGGGGAGGCGTTGGTTTTAAGCAGTGAGGTTAATGGCCCTCGCGCCAAAGAGACAGCTTTAATGAGCTTCAGCTGGCGGTGCCCCGAGTTACTGTGCGTGCTAAAAGGGTCGCGCTGTAAGAGTTTGATGTGGACTGTTTCCCAGCCCTGGGGTCAAGGGTCAGCTCCTGTCACTGGCCACTCAGGCTGGTCCTCAGTGACATAGTGCTAATTAACTGCGTGAGGAGCTGCCAGCCTGGAGTGGGGAGTGGTATGCATATTGGTGGGGGGGGGCAGCATTGGTGATGCTGGGCAAGGGTCCCTCAGAACCCAGAGCTCAGTCATCTCTGGGATGTGTTTGGCTCTCCCACAGTGCTGTGTTGGGGGGAGGGGGGCGGGCAATGTCTCTGTGTGCAAATCGCCAATTTTTCTCTAGCCCTAGAGAGATCTCCTGAGCCTCTTTCTAAGGTACGTGTGGTAGGGAGAGTTTGTTGGACCTACCTGGTGGGGACTCCTGCTGAGTTCTGGGTGGTGGTGGCCCTGAGAGAGCAAGGGGCAGGTATGCTGGAGGGTGACGCAGATGGCCTGGAGCTGTGGGGTAGGCTGTAGGAGGGGAGAGGGCCCACCGGGATGGATGTTTGTGGCTGAGCTATTTGAGGAGGAGCTGTGAGAGCCTCCTGGCAGAGGAGTGACCTGGTCAGAGTTGGGCTTCAATTAGAGCAGACTGAGAGTTTGTACAGGGAGGACTAGCGAGGAGAAACTGCAGAGGGGAAGGTTCAGTAAAGTGCATGGAGGTGATGGTTAATTCAGAGCCAGCAGTAGCCATGGGAATGGAAGTAGAGGACCAGGTCAGTGTATGTTTACTTTGCACCTATTATGTGTCAGGAACTGTGATAGACGTATTGGTGAAGATGACAGAGTGCCTGTCCCCCCACAGAGCTCACAGGTACTGTCGTCAAGACAGATACAGTTGGCCCTGGCAACTAAGGGAGAGGTAGGTTCAGGGATGGAGGCAGTAGAGCTCCAGGCAGAAAGAGGGTGTGGGGGGCTGTCAGCACGGCCTCTTAGTCAGGAGATGGATACTTCCTTCAGGGGTGGTGGATTTGGCCTTGGGAGCCTGGTGAACAGGGTGGTGTGGGGCGGGTTGTGGGCGAAGAGGGACTGCATGTACATAGAAAGGGTCAACAGGGGACTCACATTATTTGGGGGTACTTTTTATTAATATAATTTTCCCACCAGTTTTATGGAAGACAGGCATTATCATTCCCATTTTATAGATTAGGAAGCTGAGACTCAGTTAAGTGACTCACCTGAGGTCACACAGCCAGTTGAATTGGAGAGCCAGGACTCAAACCCGGGTCCATCTGAGTGCAGAGTCTGTGTTCTTACCACTATGTTGAACCAGGAAGCACCTTTTTGGTGTCGGGCTTTGTGCTCTCAACAGAGATGTTGAGGAAGAATACAAGCTCACTTCCATCATTTCCCTCAGTTAATGTGGAACATACAGGCCTTGACAAAGCCTTGGTAGCAGCAGCTGAGGAAGAAAGGAAAGGAGACATTGCCACCCTTTCACCCCTGCTACAGTCGCCATCAGAGCCAGAGCCCAGCAACTCTTGGCTTTTGACCTCCCTCAGACTCTGACAGTTCTTACTCTGATTTGTTTGCTCTCTACTTCATGGACCAGGGGAATCCCACCCATTTTCCAGGGGCCACCTTTTCTGAGAATCTTGCCTGGCCTTCCTAGTGTGAATGTACAGAATACACCCTTGGACCTCTCTTCTGGTTTGTTGGGGGTGATGTTCAGGCCCTACATACTTGATCTCCCTAACAGCAGGACCCAGGCCTTCTTCCCTTTTTCCTTTTTGGAAATCTGCACAGGAAATGTCAGTAAAATTTCACCTGTTGTTGGGATATGGAGGCCCCACAGATTGCTGGTTTCAGCTGGCTAGGAGGATAACTGGACCTTCCCTGATGCCTGGCTGGGTGGTCCTGTCTTCCTAGTTCCATAGCCCCTCTGTTCAGGGCCTGAGGAGGGTCCCTGTGAGGCTCATGGTAAAGAGGGATGGCCAGACATCAAGTGGACTCTCAGGAGCTTGTTGCCCAGTAGGGTTTGGCAAAAGAGCTGGGCTGGCAGGTGGCAAGGTGGGGATCTGGCCCAGGGGGGCAGTACTGGCCTGTGGTCTCCCCTGAAGGAGTAGGGTGTCTATCAAGAGTCCAGTCAGAGCGCATTAGCTCTGTGACACGGATCTCATTAGCTCCCGTGAGAGGTGTCACTGCAGGAGAATCGTCGGCTCAGGGAGACGCTTGTACCAAAAGGAAGAAAGGACAGTGACAGCCTTTTCTCTGCCGCCTCTGCCGCCACGCTCCCTGGGCCGCCCGCCCTCCTCCTCGTGGGGGGGTGGGGGTGCTGGCTAATGAGCTCGTCTACAGTACAGCTTTGCCTTCCCCTCCTTGAAGTTCCCCAGGTCCCTCTGAAGACCTCAGGCCCGGGATTAGCACACACCAAACGCCAGCCCCCCTCTTGCCCAGCAGGGAGTTCCTTCTGATCACCCTGCTCTGCTACCATCAGCAAGGGAAAGGAGGTGGGGCGAAGACAGAGCCACTGTGGCTGGCAGGGAGGGGGCTTTCACCCTTGGAAGGCTCAAGCCCCTCTGCCTCTCTTGACAGAGTGACCATGTCTACTTCTCTGCAGTGGGCTCTTTCTTTCCAGAGTTGTGATCTTATCCTCCCTTTCCCTTTCCCCGTGACATCTACCCAGGCAGTGTCCCCATCCCTATCCAGAATGCTTCTCCCACAGCATGGCAGAATGTGGGGACAGTGGCCAGGGGTTCAGTGGGTAACATTTAGATCTAATTTAAGACTTTCTGGCTGAGCTAGAGGGCTTCAGAATCAGCTAGAGGCCAGTCTGGGCTTCGGATGACCTGAGGGTAGTGAAGTACTGATATAAGTCCCCTGCAGACCTAGTAGCTCTCTCCCTGGCTGTCCCAGAGAGGCAGAGAGGGGTGCTGCATACACACACACACACACACACACACACACACACACCTGCCCACCTGCCCTCTCTGGCCATCTTCAGGGCTGGGACAGGAGGAGTTAGCACAGCTGCTTTATAGAGAGGGGGCCAGAGACAGCTGGAGTATGTGCTTCCTTGGCACTACCCCCACCCCCACCCCCCACTCCTGTCTGGTTCTTTCTGGTACGGCCCAGAGAAAGTGAGCAGATGGGGCATGGATGGCCATGAGAAGGGATGATAACTCTCCAGGCATTGACAGGGGCTCCACTGGCCTGCCTGGAGGTAGTATTTACCTGGAGGGGTACTCACTCCTTCCTTCCTGAGCTGACACTCTAGAGCCCCCAGGACATCTGAGGAATTGGTCCTTGCCAGACACCAGGCTCTAGTCTTCCGTAACAACCACAAATGGAAAAACGGGTAGACGGATGGACAAGTGAACTGATGGATGGAAGGGGGAAGGTTCTGGTGTATGTATGTATATGTTCTGTGTGTGTGATGCACTGGGAAGTAAAATCTTTGTTTCCCTACCTTCCTAGCCCCGGGCCCCGGCCTGGCCTCCCCTTGTCTCTCTCTGTATCTCCTGTCAAACCATCGCAGACGTAAATGACAAAGAAATCAGAAAGACAGATCAATGCCGGCCAAATTAGCACTTGCAGATAGACTGTGCGGGGATGTCAGCGCCCTGACCCCTGGTGATCTTGCAGCCTCCACTGCTGATATTATGCAAATTGCATCCATCTGGCAGGACCTGCGTGCTGGCTGCTTCTACTCAGAGGAGTAATGGGCTGGGGGTGGGCGGGAGTGTTAGAGCAAGAGTCGGTGGAGTGAGTGTGTGCGTGTATGTGCATGTGTGAGCATGTGCTTGAGTGTGTGAGGGTGTGTGGTGCCCACCAAGCACTGGGCGGTGATGGAGTGATTGACAGGGCAGATAAGGGGCTGCATTGGATTCCTTTGGGCTGGGGGATTAGGAGCAGCCACAGATGAGAGATAACTGGACTTCATTTCAGTTTATTTTCCTCCTTATCCCGGCTCCCCACCTTCACTCCCCGAAAAACACAATCTCTGTAGTTTGCGTTTTCATCAATATTTGCAAGTCATTACCACTGGTTTAAGGTGAGAGACAATGTCAGGGCCCAGACCAGGCCAGCCCCTCCCCCAATCACATACAGGTCTGGTATCCTGAAAATGAGCGCCATGAGTAGCCAGACAGCCTTCACTCTTGTGGTGTTCACAGCATTCCTCCTCCCAGACCCAGAACACTCCTGGGATGGGCCCCGCCTCATGGACCAGCCCCAGACCCACTCAGCTGACCTAAGGCTACCTGGCAGTCTTTCAGCTGGGCCCTGCCCTTGCCACCTGAAGCTGCTGTGTAACATCCCTGCCCCTAAGCGTAGGCTCCAGTCTAGGTGCTTCTGCCCCTGATATTAGCTGTGCCCCTGGGAGCTGCTCTCCTCTTCTACAGGGCTCTGGAGCCTTCCCCACAGCTCCTTCTGTCCTTGACACTGTTGACCAGGGCCCAGACCCCAGACCCCAGACCCCACCAGAGCAAAGTTGGGCTATGGCCTGTGGAGAGGGCAACTTGGTCTGAATTGCCCATCAACACCAGCATCTGTCCACATTTGCTGAGTGCCACATGTAGCACAGAGGAGTTTACATGTGTTATCTCATTGACTTCCCAAACCCTGTGAGACAGGGGCTGTCACCACTACTGTGTGTGAGGAAGCTGAAGCTCAAGAAGATTATCGTTCACCCAAGGCTGCAGAGAAGGATGTGGGAGAGCTGGAATTTAAACATACATCTCTCTAAGGTCAGAGCTCTTCACCACCAAGCTCTGCTGCTTCACTGCAGTGGCTGCAGCCGCAGCCACTCACACCTCAGCATGCCTGGGTCCGTTGAAAGGAACCACCCTTGTACAGCGGGCAGACACGTTCCTTCCGCTCCTGGCCTCTCAACACAGACCCTGACCCAGACCAGGCCCCCTGCCTGGCTGAGCCAGACCAAAAGGGAGGGTTCAAACACATCCACCCTCAGGAGCAGTGTGTCTCAGACAGTCGGGCTGTAGCAAGAAGGACGCACAGAGGACAGAACGCACCCAGCGGCTGAGCCAGCCCAGGAATATGTCACCACATGTGGCATCCAGGCCCCTGCAGCTCAAGGAGAGGGGCTGATCAGCTCAGTCCAGGCAGCTGTGGTGGCAGAGGGTATAGCTGTCCCAGGGGCCCCTCCAAAACTGGGTCCCCACTGTACCCTCCCACCAGGCAGGGTTGGGAGCTGGGAGTGCTAGGGACATGTCCGGGGACACGTGTGCAAGGGGAGCTTGTCCTAATGAGGAGAACATGGCTGCTAGTTAGGCGAGGGGCGGGCGGGGAGCCGCAGAGCTGATTGAAGGCAGGGGCAGGGGTCAGACAATTAGGCCCAGATCCGGCCGTTTGATGTGAGTTCTGAGGCCTCAAAGCCTCCCTTCAGCCCGCTCCCTCCACTCCCTCCTCTCCCTCCTCTTTCCTTTCTTCTTCTGCCCAAAGGCAGGAAGGATGGAAACGCTTACTCTCACTGTTACTATTATTAAACTCTGCAGCAGGCCAGCCAGACCCCAGGACTCCTGCCCACAGGGGGCACCCCAGGCCCCCAGGAGGCTTCTTGGGCCCCAGGGGCATCTGGCCAGAAGCCAAGACCAACCTGAGGGCAGGGATGAGCTGAGCCCCCAGAACAGGGTAACCTTGCTCCCTTTCTTGCTTGGGAGGCAGGAATGAGTAGGGCTGCGCAGTGGAGATTTGGGCCCAGGGCTGCTTTGACCATCACCTCCTGCAGCCACCCAGTTCTTTTCTTTTGTGTCCAGGGCTTGAGGGTGAAGGTGTGGTTCATTCACACACATACCCCGTCTCATAAATAGTTGTCTGCAGCAATCACACCAAAACCTTGCCCTGCAAGATAAAGATACAGAGAGCCACACAGCCTTACAGAACTGTCACACTCACACACCACAGTGGAGTGTTCCCCCCACCCCCCATGTAATAGTCACACATACCATCACAGGGTTCCATACTTTAGTCACACCCAAGGTCTTGCACAAAAGCCCTGTCTCCTGCATCAGGGCCCTGGGAACTTCACCCCTCCCCAGAGTGTCTGGGAGCAGCAGTCGGATTTTGTGTCCAGGGTGGGTGGGTGCTGAGCCCTTCCAGTCCCCCATCCTGAAAATAAGCCTAGAGAGTAGGTACTGACCAGAGAGTAGGAGGAAGCCAGATTGGGGGGGGGGGGGGCAGTAGGGAGAGGGAGGGTGGGAGCAGAGATAAATGTTAGCTCATTTCTTCCGTAATTAGTTACTCCCTCATCCCCGCGTTGTAATTGTGAACAAGCTGTAATGTTTAATTAGTCTGTAAATGAAACCCCAATTTCATAATGGCCTGGCTGACAGGGCTAAGTGAGCAGGGGAGGAGGCAGCAGGGAGGTAATAGGGAGGGCCTGTGGGGGGATATGCGGGGGGTTTGGGGTGGGGGGGCTTGTGGGATCACCTTTTCTCTTCAGCCCCAGTCTGGCCTCTGTCTGGGGACACTGTGACAGGGTCTGGTACTTGCACTCCCAACTCTAATGTCCTCTCCACTGGCCCTTCTTACCAGAGAGAGGAGAGGGAAGGGAAGACTGCTGGCACCCTTCTGCTCCCTTCCTACCTCTCCTCCAGTTCTCTGGTTGGGATGCCACAATCATTGCCCAACCTACATGCTTACAGTTGGAGAAGCTGGCTCTGGGGGCCCCAGTCTTGTGACTCCAGCAAGGATGACCCTCCTCAAATATCTTCCTATGAGGCCTTTGCTTGGCACCTGGACCTCAGGATCTGGTCCTATACCTGAAGGAGCCAGTGATTGGCACAGGATAGGCCCCTCCCCCTCCAGTTCCACTGCTAAGCGGATTCCAGCATCAGTGCCAGGCTGACACCCCAGGCCAGACCTTACTCTCCGTGGGTATCACCGCAGACTGTGATAAACTGGAGCTGCCGCAGGGGGGAGCCCCTGGCCCCACCACTGTCTCATCCATCGGTCTCCCTGTCTCCCCCACAACATCCTCACCGCCTGCACACGCCCCCACCCCGCCTGCTGCAGCCATAAATCTCAATTTACGAGGGCGGCTCTGGTGGGGGAAGGAGGCAGCGCCGCTAATGACGGCTCCTCAGCCGGATTTTTCATGTTGCACAGTCATAAATTTTTAAGAACAGCATGGGCAGCACGTTAGCGAGTTATCGAGGCTGCCTCCGTGCTGGCTGCCTGGCTCCAAGAGAGTAGAGAACCAGGCAGAGCAGAGGACACATTTAGGGCTGGGGTGGGGCCCAGCAGCTAGCCAGACTAGTCTGAAGGTAATGGTATGGCTGGGCCAAGCAGGCAGGCCAGCATGAGCCTTTGCACGGAGTGGGGCAGTGCCGCCAGAGCAGCCAGGAGCCAAGGACAGGCACGTGGGTGGGAACAGGTATGTGGGCACACAGACCATGGCATCGGGAGGTGCTGATGGATGCCTCTGCTCCAGGACTTGACACCATGATGTACAGGGAGCCTGGAGACATATGGATTTTCAAAGCGGCCACTTTGAATAGAATTACAAACCCTGACCATGTGCATAGTGAGGGCTCTGCCCTGGCAGAGCTACACTTGGTTCATAAACAAGGTGCCTTTTGAGGTCATTCTTGAGAGCTAGGATCCCTGGAGCCACCAAGGAAGATTCCTGGGGAGATGCCCACAGAGGGGCAGACCTATGGATGTGCTGGAGCCAGGAGCCTGGAAACAGGATGACCTTGTTCTCATTTGGGCTTATCACTTCCTGGCTGTGTGGTCCTGGGTAAGACATTCACCACCCCAGTCCTCTGTCTCTTCCTCTTTAAAACGGGATTGATGATGGCTTCTACCTCCCAGGCTTACTATAAAGCCTGAGTCTATTTTAAATCTCTGGAAAAGTTTTAAAGGGAGTGTCTGGGAAAAAGATCTTTGTGGGGGATGGTGGGGTGTTTACTTTTGATCAGCCATTCATTCGGAAGATACTTGCTGAGGTCTGGGTACCCAGTCCAGTGCTGGGTTTCAGAGGTGAGGGAGGTGATGTGAGCACTTGTGGCTGAGGCAGGTCAGTGTTCCCAGCCCTGTACCTGGTCCCCACACAAAGTCAATAGGCCAGATCCAGCCCTGTCCTGCCATGGGCACACCTGAGCTGTGATGCCCATACAGGCCTTCTTATAAGCCCCAGGGTGAATGCTCACCTGAGTTTCCTAGTCTATGCAATTGAGCATTAATGATCTTGACCGTCTCTCAGGAGCCATAAGCAGAAGGTCAAGAAATCAGATGTTGCTCAAGTCAGCAGAGGTGGTGTGAGTGCATGTATCAAGTGTTCAGGATGAGTCCATGGTAATCCACCAGGACAAACGCTGGTCATTTAGGGAGAAGAGCATCCCAAGCTGGGCCTTGTTGGCCACTCTCAGGCCACTCTCCTCATGCCCCCGCACTCCAGCACAAGGTCCTCCCCCACTTTCTGGAAACTGCCATTCCTTCTCTCACCTCAGGGCCTTCCCACATGGCTTTTTTGTCCTTGGGAGCCCCTCATTCCCATCCCTTGTCTTGATTAACTCCTGCTCATCCTTCAGAGCACAGCTCAAAGTTTGCTTCCCCAGGGAAGCCTTCCCTGACCCCTAGACTTGGTCAGGTCCTCCCCTGTGCACAGCTTCCTAACACCTAGCACTCTCCCTGCACAGCATTTCCTCACAGTCCAAATAAATAGTTGTTTAACGCCTCTCTCCCCAACTGGATTGTAAGTTTCCTGAGGGCAGGAATTTATATCTGTTTGTTCAGCTTATATCCCCAAAGGGTAACCTTGAGTCTGACTCATGTAGGCAGATAGTAAATAAAATGTGTTGTTTTGAATTAAGTAGAGCTGGGGTGGCCCAGGCCCACCCCTGGGTGCCAGGGCAGGGGGAGGCAGCTAGGGCAGTGCCTGGAGCCGAGGTGCTTCCCATTAGTCCTCATGATTAATTCACAGCCACACTGTGATGGAGTGGGCTTGTCCCCAGTCAGCGCCTCCGCTGGGGCCCACCTGTTAGCGACAAACAAACAAAGGGGATAAATAATGCATTGGGAGCTGAGCCAGGCAAGGCGGCGGTATTGAAATTAATAGGGATTAGCTGAGCAGCTTGAGGATGAAATATTTACCAGGTGGGACTGGGCTTAGGGAGGACAGCCCCCCTTGCAGAGTCCCCAGGCACAGCCAGGCCCTTCTCCAGGGCATCATTGGCTAGGACTGGGGAGCCCCAACACCACTACTACCACCCCCAGATGCCTTGGTTTGCTGAACAGACTGGTGGCTGGACTGCTGAGAGCTCAGGTCCCAGCCAGTCTCCTGGCCCAGCAGGTCTTAAGGAAAGCAAGATACTTGGAAGGAGTGGCAGTGGGGAAGAGGCTGAAGCCCTCAGCACTTTGGAAGCTGGGAACAAAAACCTTGACTAGTTTTCAGGACCTGGGCATGTCGAGGCATCAGGCAACATGTCAGGGCTGGAGTAGGTTCACCTGTGATCTTGTCTCCCAGCTTCCCTCTTTTTTTTCCAGTTCTTCCTTTCTTCCACTTAATACATGTTTACTGAGGGCCTCTGCACAGGAAACATCAGTGCCCTTGGGTTTGTGGTCTAGCAGGAGGTGACAGGCTATCACAGTGGAGGAACATTGGGTGCTGTGAAAACACATAGAAGGATTCCTAACACAAACATGAGGGCCCAGGTAAGGCACTTCAGAAAATGATAGCAGGGGTTGGGGCTTTCCAGACAAAAGGAAGAGCATGTGAAAAAGCTGAGAAGCAAAAGAGACTGAACTTGGGGGTCGAGCAGGAGAGTGGGTAAGATGAGGCCTTAGAGGGAAACCTGGGCAGATCTCTGGAACTTTATAAAGAAGTTGGGACACTGTCCTGAGAGCTGAGAGGTGCTGCTGTTGGAGGTAGTTGTTGTTTTAATTATGAACTCTTGAACTTTTTACTTTGAACCGATTTTACATTACAGAAAGTTTCTGTGCATCTCTTACCTAGTTTCCCCTAATGTTAACTAGCTTACATAATCACAGTACAATTACTAGCACCAGGAGATGAACATGTGTACTATACTGTTAGCTAAACTGAAGGTCTTACTTGGATTTCACCAGTGTTTCCAATGCTGTCCTTTTTCTGTTCCAGGATCATTGAAGGGTTTTAAGACAGGGAGTGAAATGACCAGATTTGTGGCTTAGAAGGACACCATGGAGGAGATTGGCGGGGGCACTGCTGTCTCCTAGGTGAGAGGTGGTGGTACCCTGGACCACGGTGGTGGTAGTGGGAATATAGGTTTAGAAATCACTGGGAAATATATGGTAGATAAAGCTTAGGGCTGGATAAGTTTGCCCAGGTTGAGAGTAGAAAGTGGCAAGAGAAGAGGGCCAGTGGCAGCTCTAACACCCACTTTGTAGGGATGATCAGACGAAAGATGAGTACAGAGAAGCGGGAGGAGTTGGATAGAGAGGGAAGGTGCTATCGCTAAAGCCAAGGGAGAAGAGTTTCAGGGTGTGAGTAAGGGGCAGTCGAAACCTGAAAAGCTGCTATTGGACTTCAGCCCTGTGAGGTCGTAAGGATCATTAGAGAAAGCGGTTCAGTAAGACTCAGGTGGGGAAATCAGATTTGCAGGGTGGGAAATGAGGAAGACTTTGAGCGGTGGTTAACCTGGTTAGCCAGAAAATTTGGCCATGAAAAGGAGGAGAGATTGGGTAATGAGACCTTGAGGCTTAACTGGAAACTTTGGTTGTGAAAAGGAGGAGAGATTGGGTGCCAGCCACGTGGAAAAAGGAGTTAAGACAAAGTTGTTTTTAAAGATGGGAGAGATTTGGGACGCCTGAGTGGCTCAGTCAGTTAAGCAACCGACTCTTGGTTTCGGCTCAGGTCGTGATCTCACGGCTTCATGGGTTCAAGCCCCACATCGGGCTCTGCACTACCAGTGCAGAGCCTGCTTGGGATTCTCTCTCTCCCTCTCTCTCTGCCCCTCCCCCACTCTTACTGTCTCTGTCTCTCTGAAAATAAATGAATAAACTTAAAAAAAATTTTAAAGATGGGAGAGATTTGGTATATTTTCATGCTTATGTGAAGAAAGCAGTGCAGAAAAACAGTAGAGACTATATCAGAGAGAAAGGGGATTGCTCATCACATAAGGCCCCCGAAAAGGAAGGGGAGTGGAGAACCCAGGTGGAGTGAGGGTGGGCTTTAGAAGTGCTGGCTGGGAGGTACCCTCTCTCTTAACAGGTGAGAGGAGAGCGCCTCCTGTGTTTCCTGTGAAGTAAGGCACAAAGGCAGGAGAGGGATGGGAGTGGGGGGAGGGAAGGGGAGGGGGACTTGAGAATGGCAGAAAGTAGAGAATGGAGAGAAAGAGAATGCACACTGATCAGGAACATAGGAGATCGGCTGGGCAGTTTTATATACCCAGTTGAGGTTGAGGACTATGATTTTATGAGTGTCCCTACTCTATATGGTTGCAGTGTTCTCTAGTCACATTTAGCCCAGTGCAAACATAGAGAAGGCGGTTTGAGTTTTTTCCAGGCAAGAGTGATGGAAGGAAAAGGGAGAAAGAAAGGATTGAGATGACGGACCATGGACTCCAAGGTCCTGCGTGAGGTGTGTCGGTTACGTTGCTAGGACAGAAACTGCTTAGTACATACCTAATATCCGTTGTGTTCCTTCCTCACTGAATGGAGGAGCCCTTGTAGGGGCAGTAGTGTGTACCCAGTTAAAACGCTATTTTTTTAATTCCTCATACAGCTAGATAGGGTTATGTCCCTGAGTTCTGGCCAGTGAGATAGAAGGAAAAGCGTTGTGTGGGACCTTCAGGAACAGTACTTAAGAGGAAGTGACTCAGTCAGGAAGTACATTATTCTTGCTGTTTCCTTCCTCCTCTTTCCTAAAATGTGGATGTGATGCTTGGAGCACCTGCAACCATTTTGGACCATACGATAACCTAGAAATTGGAAGCAACATGCTGAAAGGGGCAGAAAGAAGTCTGAGCCCCTGATGACTCTGTGGAGCTGTAGGACTTTTAGTCACCTTAGATTGCAAGCCACAGACATAAAAAATTTTTCTTCATTAAGTTGTATGTTCTTCGCCTCTCTGTTTTCACGTGGGTTCCCATCAAAACTTGACTCTTTTAGCCTTTTTAGTAGTAACATGGCCTGTGTCTTGAGATATAACAGGAAACAATTTGGTCATATGTTTCAAGAGAGCATAACAGGAGTAACCAACTTCCTGGCTTGAAATGACAGCGCACTCATTGCCCTTTGCCCTCCCTCCTCCCTTTAGCTAAGTTTATGTTATAAGGTGCATTTGTTATATCATTCTCTTTCCTGTCTGTACCTTCTATATCAGTTACTATGCTTCTGGCTACAAGAAAAAGAAAACCCAGTGCAAGATACCTTAAATAATAGGATTTATTACCTCACAAAAGTTTAGACATAAGATGATGCTAGGGTTAGTTAATTCAGCATCTCAGCAATGTCATAAAGGACCCAGATTTTTTCCATTTTTCTGTTCTTTTATCTTCAACGTGTTCTTCGCAGGCTAACTCCCCTCACGGTTGGAAGATGGCTTCTGCAGTCCCAGACATTATGTGCAGACATGAAAACATCCAGCAGAATATAAAGGACTATTTCCTCCTCATGTTTCTCTTCATAAGAGTGAAGTTTTCCTTGAAGGTCTTTCAGCAAACTTACCCTCACATCTCAGTAGCCAGAACCCAAGGCCACCCCTAAACCAATGACCGGCAAGAGGGATAGGATCTCCACAAGTGGCTCAGACACAGAAGATTCACCCTGGTCGTGTGAGGGAGGAGTGAGTTCTGCCAGGTTGGCAGAAAGGGAATGGCTATTGGGTGAGCAGTCAAAAGTAGGGAAGAAAGTGAAGAGAGAAGGTGGGTGGTTTATCTGGAAAGAGTAGAGGTATTAATGTTTCAAGGTTCCAGTGAGATGAAAGAAAAGTGTATTATTGCCAGTAACTAGGAAGATTTGAATTTAATATTTCAAAGGACGAGCAGTGGAGGATGTTAAAAAGGTAGAAAGTGTAACTGTGGAAATGAGTGGAAATAAGATACAGTAGAAATGGTCATTAGTGCTGAGGTCAAAGAACCAAGAGACTGGCAGCAAGTTTCTCAAATGACAGGTTATAGAGGCTAGGACAAGCAGGTCTCTTGAGAAGGAGGTAGCCAGGGTCTGGATTGATAGCACATGCTCACAAGTAAGGTTTCACATAGGCTGCTGGCACACAGGTCTGGGGCCAGGTCACAGGTGCCTGGGGCAATACTGGCAAATAGCCTAACCTCTCTGTATCCCAATGTTCCCATTTTGGAAAAAAAAAATCTACCCTGGTTGGTCAGGCCACTCTGGAAAGGGGTAAGGCCATCACCTTCCTATTAAAGCCACTCAGGGACCTTCAGAAGATAGTCCCTCAGGAGACCCCTAGGGACAGGGTAAGATGGAAGCTTGGTTGGGGCAGAGATGGCTGCCAGTAATGGCAGATGTGCTCAACTATTCTCGGTAGCTGCCTCTTCTCCTTGCCCCTCCCCATCCAGGTCCCCTTCACTTGGCTGTTATCTGACTACCCTCTGGCACTTCCAGCTGTAGTATTCCAGAGTCAGAAGGAGGGTGAGGCTTCTCAGCCCCTCTGTCTGGATGGGGCCTTGGCTGGGAATGAGTGGGGGAGGCGGGCACCCGTTGTCATGGCCAGAACAGCCGCCCTGTTACTCTGGCGTATTTCACTTTTAATTCTGACATATAATGTAATGATCTTTTTTAAGGCCCGATGATATTATCTGCCTGACTAGATTATTGAGTCTTCATCATCTCCAGATAAATTTATGGCCAGGACGAGGCTCAGGATTTATCATCAGTCAATAGAGCTCGATACTCTAACAAGGCGTGTAATAAGATATACATATTTAATGATCCAAGGGGAGGAGCGCTAATGGGAGCCCAGAGTGAGTGGTCCACAGGGCTGGGGCTCTGCCCTAGGGCTGCCATAGCTGTAGGGGCATGGACGTGGTCTCTGCCCTGTGGTCCCCAACTCTGGCCTGTCTCATGACCACCTGAGACTCTTCCTTGTTAAGATCCAGAGGGAGAGGCAGACAGGGAAAGGAAGAGGAGGCAGTAGGGACAGTGTCAGAGCTGGGGCCTAGGCCTCTTCAGCCCAAAGCATGTAGAGACGCCCCAACAGAGAAGTCCTCTCCTTGCTTCTGGGCCCGGGGTAGGGGAGTAGCGATGTCCTTAGACCTGTACGCCCAGGCCCCTGAGCATTAGGGCGGGCCCACAAGGGGAGGGAGTGCCGGGGCTGCGTGCCCAGGCCGCGCTGATGGTGACGGATGGTTTTTCATTACAGCCTCTCAGGTCCTGCCCGCGCCCTGTGTGGAAATTCTATTTATTCCCTAATTTGTAAAAATTCCCTCTTTATCTGATCCCAATCAGGGCGGGGTAATTGGCTCTCTGGGGCAGCGGCTGGGGTCCTTGATGAAGAGCTATGTGGATGTACCCAGCCCGGCCCCCACCCAGCCCGCCACCAGGGCCCACAATTAATAATGATTTGCAAATGGCAGACAAGCAATAACACAGAAAGATGTGGCGTCCGTGCTGCCTCTTCATTTCCTCCCCTCGCAGATATAAATGGCCACAGAACAAAAACTCAGCACTATAAATTCTGGAATTAGTTATTCACTGCGATAAATGGGGCCTAGAGCCACCAGCCCCTCTCCCACCACCCTTCTTGCCTGCTTTCCCTGATGAAGGTCTGTCCCCAGGTGTGTTCCTGGGCCTGACCCCTGCTCCTCTGTATCTTTGGCTCCTGACACATTTCCCTAGCTCCCTCCTAGACCGTGGACTATAGCTACCCTTTCCTGTGTGGCCCATAGTTGGGAGTGGTCACCTGCTTTGGATCTGTAGCTTCCTCAGGCTCTGCCTCTCACTGACCTGTCTTGGCTACTCAAGCTGGCCCTGTCCCCACTCTGCACTAGGGTTTGAATGGAGGTGACAGGTCCTGCCTGGCCCGGGAGTCTGGATAAGATTTGGTCTTGGGTGTCTTCTTTGGCATTTGGGATCAATCCAGTCCATTTGCCTGGCCAAGTGTGAGTTGGGCTCCTAGTAGCCAAATGTGATGTAAGTGACATAAGGGCTTTGATGCCTGCTTACTGGCCAGGCTGTTGTGGGATGTTGGCACAAGCGTTTCCGGGCACTATGCCCTCTCGGCCAGGCGCATCCTCTCCCCGCCCCCCAAGTGGCTGTGAGCTGGCGGGTAATGGGCGTGTAATGGCCTCATTTCCATGCCCGGCCTCCAGGAGCGGCGGTAAGTGTTTGATTGCCTTAATTTCCAAACACATCATTATCCCAGCTTTACCAGCGCTTAATAAACACTTTATGAGGATTTTTTTAAAAACATCTTCGGTCCGCATACTTCTCTGAAGTGATAAACTCTAATTAAGTCTAATATTTAAAAATATGGTAATGGTGAGTTGTTTGAATAAGTGGACTGCATTTCTGTAATTTCATTATTACGTAAAACACGCTAATTATTTGGAGCGCGCTTATTACGGAGAGAGAAATCGCCTGCTAATCAAGATGAAATTGCCTTTTCCCCTTATTGTGGAACCACCGTCATCCTTCACCATCAGCCCTGTGGCACCTCCAGGCACCTCGGTGGGGTGGAGGGGGCAGCAGGGAGGGGCTGGAAGAAGGGGTCACTTTGGAGTTGAGGCTATAAGGGCCCTGCCTTGCGGGAAGCAGAGGGAGGTATGGGAGCCGTGTCTGTGGGGAGAGGAGTGTATATCTGGGAGTGGTGTCGGGTGGGCCAAGGTAGCCCTGTCTGGGCTCCCAGGGGACTATGTGGGCCATGTCTGGGACAAGGAACAGGGGGTTGTGGGATATCAGTATTACTGCTGGAATAACATTATTATTGGGTATTATTGGAATAGCAACCACAATAATAATCACTAACCCAGCCACTGTTTTAAGTACTTCACAAATAAAAACTCATTTCATCTTTTCAACAACCCTTTGAGGGACGTAGTTACTATAATTATCATTATTGTTGCCATTTTAGAAAAGAAGAAACCAAGACACAGAGAGGTGAAATAAAAGTATGGTAACTTGCTCAAGTTCACAGTTACTTTTTGGGGGTTTATTTATTTATTTGGGGGGAGTGGGGAGATAGCACAAGCAAGAGAGGGGGAGAGAGAGAATCCCAAGCAGGCCCTGCACTGTCAGCACAGAGCCAGATGGGAGGCTCAAACCCACAAACTGTGAGATCATGACCTGAGCCAAAACCAAGACTCGGACACTTAACCAATAGCCATCCAGGCACCCCTCAAGTTCATAGTTTTAAAGTGATGGAGTTTGAATTCGAACCCAGAATCTAAGGATATTCAGGGGCCCTCTTCTGGTTCAGTCCTAAATTCACTGCCTTGGCTCCTATCTTCCTTCTAAACTACCATTTGCTGTTGTAACCTGAATTGTACCCAGCTGTAGCTTGAGATGCTGGCCCCCAGCGTAGAGTTGCCCAGTTAGCAAATAAAAATATAGGACACCAATTAAATTTGAATTTCAGGCAAACAACAAATACTTTTTTAGTATAAGTATGTCCCATCTGGGGCTGAGGACTTATTAATCTCACAGTCCTGTGTCAAGCAGGCCCAGCATTGACCCCATTAGCCCTTTGCTTGATGCTTGCCAGGCATGATGCTTGCCAAGATGTCCAAACAGAAGGATGTCGTGGCAAAATGAGGTTCTAGAAGATCAATACACCAGGGTTCTTGCTCTCTCATCCTTACCAAGATTCCTGCTCCCAGTTCTATTCTCCCCACCCTGTCTTTGTTGGTCCCTGCTCCATGGGCTCTGGCCCCATTCCTCACCAGCTCCTGGAGATCACTAATAAAGTGTGTTACCAGGCTGAGCTTTTTAGACAGGAGGCCTCAGGTTTGTCTGAATCTTCCTTTAGGCCACACTGCATTGCAGCCTTATAAGGTCAGCAGCTTGTCACCCTGTTGCCCCTGATGTCTCCCACTCCATTTTGCCTCTTTGATCATTTTGTGTTCATTCTCTTTCCTAGCTCCAACAGACTCACGTATGGGAACTGTATATATAATAGAGGCATCATTTCAGAAGGGTGGGGAAAGTGTAGACAGTTCAATCAATGGTGATAGGACAGCGGCTGGCCACTAGGGAAAAAAGTAAAGTTAGATCTTCTATTTCTCACCATATACGAAAGTAAATTCCAGACAGATTAAAAAGTTAAATATAAAAACAAAGTATTAGAAGAAAATATATGATAGTTTTCTAATAGCACTGGGATAGGGAAGGCCTTTTTAAGCAAGATACAAAGCCTAGAAGCTGTAAAGGAAATGCCCAGTACATTTAGATGTCCCATAGGAATCTCAAGATTTAACACTAAGGTCATCACTGTCCTAAACCTATACCACTTCTGGTTTGCCTTATCTCCATGAATGGCACTAAGATCCTAGACTCACACCCCTGCACCCCTACATCCTGACTCCCTCATCAAGGCTTGCTCATTCATTCTGTTTCCTAAAACTCTCTTGCCTCTGTCCACTTCTCCATATCATGGATATATCCCCACCTCTATCTCCACTGCTGCTGGCCTGATTCTGGGCCACCATTTCTGGTCTGGACATAGTACAGTCTGCTAATTGGTGTCTATGCCTTCAGAGTTAACCCTGTCTTCCTCTTCCTCAAGCATGTTAGTATTTCCCCATCATTCCCAGAATAATAAACTCAAGCTCTTTAGCTTGCCATCTAGTCTCCGGGGTCTCTTCTGGCCAGTCACTGCTAACCTTGCCAGCTTCAGCTCTTGCCATTCTCCTGCCTCTTATTCTTCGTCATCCCCACCTGCCCACTTAAGTTTTTTGGGACACTCTATGTTTCCCCTCCAGCAGTGTGCCCGTGCTATTCACTATTCAAGACTACCTCCCCACTTCAACCCCAGGTTGCTGGCAAGTGCCTCCCACATGCCTCCTACTTCTGCCTAGCTTTATCCTCCCAGGAACCCTTTCTTGATTCTTAGTGCCTTTTCTGTGCTGCCTTTCCCATAGCACTGCTCACACCCCACCACTTACAGGTCTGTCTCTGAGCTCCTTGAGGGCAGGGAGCAAGTGAGTCTGTGCAGCCAGTCCTGTGACTCAGCATGGCCTGTGTGTGCCCAGCACACAGAAATGTCAGTGTGTATTTGCTGAACGAATGAGTATATGAATAAACTCCTTGAACAGGGCCCCTTCCCTCCTGAGGGTGGCCCTGGCCCAGGCCCTACTTCCTGCCCTCTACTGTTCAATTTCCAGACAACTGCAGCTAACTGGAGCACGTCAGCCTCAGGTCATTGCCCTGTGTAAGCTCTCACTAGGTGTCCTAAATCATCTGAGCCACCCTTCCACTAGCAGCTTTGCCAAGCAGATATTTGACTACCTTTGAGCCCAGGCAGCAAGCTTATCCTTTGTTAGGTACTCGCCCACTCACCTCCCTGAGGGATTTAAGCTGCTGCACATCTCACCTTATAGTCTTGGAAATATAAAAATATTTCCAGCATTAAGAATATTAATGTCTGGGGTGCCTGGGTGGCTCAGTCGGTTAAGCATTCGACTTCAGCTCAGGTCAGGATCTCATGGTTCGTGGGTTCGAGCCCTGTGTCAGGCTCTGTGCTGACAGCTCAGAGCCTGGAGCCTGCTTTGGATTCTGTGTCTCCCTCTCTGCCCCTCCCCTGCTCATGCTCTGTCTCTATCTCAAAAATAAATAAACATTTAAAAAATTAAGAATATTAATGCCCAAGGGGCTCCTAGGTGACTCATTCGGTTAAGTGTCTGACTCTTCTTGATTTCGGCTCAGGTCACAGCCTCACCATTTGTGAGATTGAGTCGCATGTCAGGCTGTGCGCTGACAGCTCAGAGCCTGCTTGGGATTCTCTCTCCCTCTCTCTCTGCCCCCCCTCTCTATTCACTTCTCTCTCTCTCTCAATCTCTCTCAAAAATAAACTTCAAAAAAAAAAAAAAAAAGGAATGTTAATGCCCAAAACAGAAGATCATCTTGTCACAAGCTGATGATCTCACAGGAACATAAAAACAGGTTAGGCTTCTAGAATTTGGAGGTAAGGAAAACCTACTTTGGAGGCCTCCACTGTGGGCACAAGACTGTGTCCCCTCCACCCCAACCCCTTATCATAACAGCTTTAGGCTGGCCTCATTAGCTCACCTCAGTGAGAGGAGCCAGAAGGGGGTGCTGCTGACCCAGGTGGCCCCAGGGCTTCAAGCTAAGGACTCTCCTAGAGGCCATGTTGTCATCAGCCTCACCCTGCTGCTGTCTCTTGCTGAACTCCTGGCCTGTTAAAAGCCCCAGACTTGGGCATCTGGGTGGCTCAATCGGTTACACATCTGACTTCAGCTCAGGTCATGATCTCACAGTTCGTGAGTTCGAATCCCTCATCAGGTGAGCGCAAGCCTCACTTGTCTCTCTCTGCCCCTTCTGGGATTCTCTCTCTTTCTTTCTCTGCCTTTGCTCACTTGTGCCCCCTCTCTCTCTAAAAACAAAAACAAAAAACAAAAACCCCAGATCTGTCTCTTAGCTTCTGCCCCATTTCCTCATTTTCTACCTGTACTACTGACTTTTTAAACTGATCAGGAGGTTGCACTGGCTCTTAGAAAGGCTTCAAGGGCTAGAAAAAGAGCCTGGCTGGAAGCCAATAACTGCCATACTACTGACTTGGTGAACTGAAACAAGCGTCCTCCCCAATCTGGATCTCTTTTTCTTTGTTGTAGTGGACCAGTTACAACAAGTTAGACTCCAGAATCCTCAGTAAACAGGGTCAGTAGTCAGTCAGAGTCTGTGGAGTGAATGACAATTGCTGTCATCAAGTGCGCTGGCTCCTATGTCATCTGTGCCATAGATTGTACAGTGTATACCTTCTCACCATTGGGTCATCCAGGAAACTAGCATCCTTGCCTTCCCTTCAAGAAGAGGAGATATTCCAAACATAAAGCATGTACAAAGACGTGGGGCGGGGGGGGGGGGGGGGGGGTGAGTATCACCTGCTCAGTACTCACAATTAACAAAGGTAGCCCATGATCACCCCTAGTAAGGGGAACCTGAAGTTCAAAGAAACTAAGCACTTGCCGCAGGCACACAACCAGTGAGCAAAGTTTAGACTAGAAACAGGTCTCTGATTCCAAAAGCCACTTTGTCATGTTCAGACAACAGTGGTTCCTTGAGATTGGAACAGGGATTGGGGATAGAGAATGGCAGGGGTAAGACCAGCGAGAGCAGGGACCCGTTTTTACAGGGCCTTTACCTTTAAGTCATATTAAAGAGTAGAGCTTTGAACCTGAGGGCAGGGGGAGCCACTGAAGGGATTTAAAGAGACAAGGATGTGATCAGATTTGTGTAAGAAAGATCACTTGGGCTACAAGCGAATGGATTAGAGGGGGAAAAAAGAAGACAGGCTGTGCAAGAGCAAGAGATGGGGGGGGGTCTACACTGGGGGGTGGCTGCCAGAATGAAGGGAAGTAGATGATTAGACAGAACAAGAAGATAAAATCCAGTTTATACTTGAGATTTGGGGAGAGAGAGGGCAAAGTGTCAAGCCTGATTTTCAGGTTTCTTGGGATAGTGAAGACATGTGGTGAAGGAAATTCGTTCATTACTGAACATTTTGAGTTTGTATGGATATCTAGAAAGAGATGTTCCAGAACTCAGGAGAGGTGTAGGCTGGAAACAGCGATCTTCAGGGGTGGATGAAGCCAGCCAGTGAGTGTGTCAAGTGTGGGGAGGTCAAGGACAGACTGGGGCCCAGCACAGGTGGGAGGTTAGTGCTTGCCCACTGGATGGCTGGTGGCCTGGGGGGAGGGGCTGGGCACATCACTTGGGCCAGGGGAGGCAGATTGAGCAATTTGTCCAGCAATGAGGGAGGAGCCAGATGAAGTCAATAGAAAACTAATTTTCTTTTCTGCTGGAAGAAATGAGGTGTGTGGCCGCTGGGTAATTGCAGATAACGAGGGGACTTATTCTTAATATGCACAGCGGCCATGGTCCCCAGAGTGCAGGAGACAGGAAGGATTGGAGGTGCCCTGACAAGGCCAGACTTCTTTGGAAAGAAAAGCACCCTATCATAGCCCTTTTGACAGTACCGTCATAGCCTCTGGACCCTATCATAAACCCTCCTGTTCCTGGGGCCCTTCCTGCCCCATCTCCACCCTGCCCCTCCTATCCAGATCTTCCTGCCCCCTTCCCCTTCTGTCAGCTGCCTCACTCCTCCTATCACAGCCCCTCCCTCCACCCTCCCCCCGCCCCCCCCCCCCCCCGCCCCCCAGCACAGGCATACACACTAAGGGAGACAAATGACGGGGCCTCAGCAGAGCGGGGCGCGTGTCCGGCCCATAAACCACGGGGATGGGTCACGTCTGGAGTTGCCATGGCCGCCACTATCCACCCATCCGTCTTCCCACTGTCCTGCCTCAGACCAGCCCTCATGGTTTCCTGAGTCCCTGGAGGGAAAAGGTGTCTGAGGCCTGTGTCACCTTTCCATGCCCACATCCCCCATGGGTACATTCATGTTGAGGTCTTATGTGACGGGACCCTGTGTGACTTCTCTGCTCTAAATAGGGCCTACAGAGTCATGTCTGACTAGTGACACAGGCCCCAGGCTGACCAAGACTCCCATTCCCACAGTCCTTTTCTAGCTTTTTTGGGCCCCATTTCCTAGTCTAAGGTTCTAGTAAAGGCAGGCTGGAGGTGCTTAATGAAAGGGGTTGGCCCTTGACAGATGCTGAGGCCTTCTGACCCCACCTTGACCTTATCACAGCCCCACACCTGATGATGACATCGAAGTATGTTTCTGCAATCACAGCATCGATCCCATGAGGGCTGGTAGCGGCTGAGGTCCTGGTTATGGCCCAGGAGCATCTATGGGAGGTGGGAGAAGTATGGGGGGAGAAGCAGGTGGAAGGGATGGGGATCTGGCTGCTGCTCTGAGCAATGGAACAGAAAAACCCTGGGCACTTGGGCCATTTGTGTCCTTGGCTTTATGTAGAGGGACAAGTGTTGGGCAGCTGCACCTCCTGCTGGTGGTGTTAAAACAAGTCCTGGCCCATGTCCATGATCCTGAAGCCCTGGAGTACCTGCTCCTGCAGCTGCCACGGTTCTAGGAGTTTTGAGCATGGAGTTTCTTACAGGGACCAGTACTGGAGAAACTGCTGTGACAGGGTCTGGCAGGTGCAGACATTTAGATACAGCTAGAGGCAGGGTTTAGATTGAGTACACATGCATGTCTAGTAGAAGATCGCTGGCCAGAGTATCAAAGGACCACAAAGCTGGCCCTCTCCACTGGCTGCACAGGAGCAAGTGCCCAGGCAAGTTGCTGTTGGAGCACACAAGCCTGGGCCCCAGAGCAGGTCTCCCAGGGCCCCAGCTCAAAAGTGCCAAGACTTGTGCCTTGTTACCAGTGATTATGGCCCAGGCCACATCTCTCTCACACACGCAAGTGCCGGCAAAGTCACCCTGGCCGTGGGCGTGATGAATGGCCGCACAGTAATGAAATGGAGACATCAAGGCGGGTGGCGGGAAGACGGAGTGTGGCGGACGGGCCGTCCCCACGCGGCGGCAACAAGAAGGATCGCCCAGCGGCCGGGGGCCGTCAAGGGAGAAATTACACATTTACTCTGCCTTTTTCTTACTGCGACGGCGCCCATACATCACCGCTGGGGCCGGGGCGGGACATGCCGGCCAATTTCCAGCATGAATTATGGGACTGAGCAGCATTGAGACCAGGCTTCCCGCCGGCCCAGTATCACCCAGCCCAGCCTGAGGCTGGAGATGCTGCCACCAGGGGACAGGACCCCCCTCCCTCTTTTGGAGCCTGTGGCTCTTGAGTCTGACCCTGCTCCCCATCGCCACCCATGTAAGGGCACCTATGGGCACAGAGGGAAACGACCTGAGGCCCATCTAAATGTCTTCTCTTCTTCTTCTTAGATGACTGCAAGAACATTGCCAACATCATGAAGACACTTGCGTATCAAGGCTTCATCTTCAAGCAGACATCGAAGCCGTTCTGATTGGCCGAGGACGGGATGGGGCAGGACAGGGTAGCTGCTTGGCCCAGCCCAGAACCCTCCTTTCCCTCACCAGAGGGGAAAAGGGAGAGTGGCACAGCTCTACATCCAGAGTGTCCCCCAGCCTGCCCTGTGGGCTTGTGCCCGGGGTAAGGGCTTGGCCACTTGGCCCCTCTGGAGCAGACACTTTGTGGCCCCCACCCCAACCCCCCAACCTCAGCCCAGTATTAGCCCCTCCCATTGTGGGCCTGGGCTAGGGGGACCCAGGCACTCACCGCCTCCTCCCTGGTACACAGGCTTCTGCCGGGGCCACCAAGCCCCCCTGTGCCCCCTCCCATCTGTAGTGCATGGTGTGTGGTGCCCCCAGGGCTCCAGGACAGATCAGGCCCCACCTTGTGTCTACCCCCATCCCCGCTGTGAACGTGCCACTGAATAAAGTCGGGGAAACGAGGCTCTGGGTGTGTGTGGACCAGGTGCTGCTGTGCCTGATGCTGTCAAAATACGTACAAAGGTTAGAGCATGTTCTGGGCTGCTCTGCTCAAGGCCACCAGTGTGGATGGCAATCACTGGAGCACCTGTGAGACCCTCACTGAATAGTCACAGGGCTACAGGGGCTGTCTGAGCACACGGCAATGTTTGAAGTTGCTGGTATCTGAGGCCACTGCTGTGTGTGAACCATCTTGAGTAGAGAACCAAGTACATTTGTTGGGATAAAACCGCAGTGGTTAGAGGGCTGCTAAGGGCCTCAATAGTGGCAAGTCCCAATGCCACTCCGTGGAGTGGGTGAGGTGACCCCTCCTGCCCACCCTCCCAACCAGGGGCATCACAAGTGGTGGGAAGGAAAAGGAAGCAGCCCAGTCCAACTCAGCAGCTCTATTTACACAGCAGCATCACCCACACCCCGTGTGGCCTCTCATGGCTTCTTGGCTTTCTTCACAGAAGAGGAGCTGGAGGCCGATTCCCGTCGCTTCCTCTGAGAAGACACAGAAGGTGTTGGGGTCAATGGCTCCCAAGTCTCTATTCACACTCGGTGCATGTGTTTCACACTCTCGGGGAAGGCGATGCCCACTGGCCACCCACTCCTACCCTCAGTCTCAGAACCCATCGGAGTAACCACTCCCATTGCGGGCACTAGAGGGAGCAGGTCTGTACACACTCGTGTGTTCGCTCACGTGCAGGGCCTGTTCATGCTCCCCACTGCCCATCTAGGCTCTTACCGAGTTGGGCGTGAGGGGTGCGCCCACCACATCAATGATGGTGTCCTTGGTGGGGTCGGGGCCAAGACCAGGTTCAGGTACTGCTGGCTCAGCAGAGGCTGGGGCCGGGCCTGATGCTGGCGTGGCAGGGCCCCCTAGGACGCCAGCCCGGGCCAGGGCCTCATGCCGGTGCCTCAGCATCTGTAGCTCATACTCGCAGTTGGCGCAGGCCTGCTTGAGCTCATAGAGCAGCACCAGGTCGCTCCGTAGCTCGTTGAACATGTGCACCAGCTCCTCCGTGGGTGTCGGGCTCAGCTCTGCAGGCGGTGGGTAGAAGGCACAGGCAGAGCCAGTGTGTGCGGCGGGAAGGCCAGCAACAGAAAATGCCCTCCCCTGCCCAGCCTTGATTGGCAGCCTTGGGTGGGTAGGTCCTGCAGGCCCAGCCCCCACTCACCCACACCAAGCTCCAGCAGCATCTGCTCCAGGGCCTTGATCTTCTTCTGTCCCACAGAGCTTGGCAGTTTCATCTGCAATGACCCAGACTGCTAAGCCCTCTCCCCCACAAGTAGCTAAGGATGAGGGAGAACCAAAGGCAAAGGGGAGTGGAAGAGAAGTTAACCCCGGGAAGGCAGCTCTGCATCAGAAAAGGAAATAGCTGGCAAGTGGAATATAGCAAGGGCGCAAGTGCTTTGACCTCAGCCCGGCCACGTCCCCGCGATCTCTCTCCGCAGCACATGGCACAACCCCGCCTGGTGCTCCAGCCCCATGGCTGCAGCAAGTGGGCTGTGGAGAGCCCAGGGCCCAAGCACCGTGACGGAAGTGGCACATACCCGCTGGCTCCGCAGCGTGACGCCTGCGGACTTGAAGTCTGGAAACTTGATGCCTGCGGTCTCAGGAACAGCCTGGGGGAGAAGAAGTCATGGAGACCAAGGCGTGGCAGGGAAAGGGCCCAGTGTTAGTCCCAACACCCTGCTAGCTCTAGGTGCTCTCAGAGCCCTCCCACCCTGGGCCGGACTCCATCTCCATACCGGTTTCTCGGCCTCCTTTTTCTGGGGTAGCTTCTTCTTGGGGGCCTTGCGTTCCGTGCGCCGCTGCTCTGCAGTGGTGTCTGCTGCTGTTATCAGCTTCTGCAGGTCCTGGCTGCGCTTCTCCCGCTCCTTCTTCCGGGCTTCGATCTTGCGTAGCTCCTGCAGCAGATACTCCTCCTCTGCCACCTGGGAAAGCGAGATGCCGTGAAGTGTGTGCAGGTGCCCAGGGGAGTGAGGCGCAGGGGCACTGAGCTGTCTGTAAGGGACTCTGAGAGGAAAGGGACCATGAGGGAGGGGAAAAGCTATAAAAGCAGGGACAGAGGCTCCTGAGGGAGGATAGGTGGGGAAGCAGGGAACCTGCAGAAGAGGGAAATGAGGGCATGCAGGACAGAGGCAAAGGGCTTCAGGACCTGGAAGAGAGGCAGTGAGGCTCAGGGCCGACCTGCTCAGGGGTCCGGTTGTAGAGGCGCTCTAGCTGTTCCTTCCTCCGCCGCTCATGCCCAGCATCAAATACTGGTATCTTGAGGTCTGTGCCTGGCACAGCCCGCACGTTGGCAAGCTTGGCACAGATGTGGTAGTACCGCTCCTTCAAGTCCTCCACAGAACGCTTCTGAGGATAAAGACATGGCAGGAAGGGAGGATGAAGACCCAGAAGCATATGGAAGGCGTAGCATAAAGGCAGTGGGCCTTCCAGGCCCAGGGTCTGGACACACATGCAAATGCATGACACCAGCTCACCTTGAACTGCTGGTGGTCATACCGGTCATGGATAACTACAAAACGTAAGTCAAAGCGGCGGCTGAGGTCAAAGAGGTGATCCGTTTCTGCCTTAGTCCAAGCGTCATCGTGAAGGTAGAGCTGGTACTCCTGCTCTGAATACACAGGAACCTGCACAGTCTACTGGCACAGAGGGACAGAGGGAGGACACGTCATGTCACGTCCAGTGGGCTCCAGCCTCCTGTGGTCACAGCCCTCCTGTTTATTGCCAATCTCTAAGCTGGACCGAAGCAAAACCCTCTTCCTAGGCCCCTGCACAGGGCAGCCCGGAAATGATGTTTCCAAGTGAGGAAACAAACTCCTCGACTAGAACTCGCCAGGCTCTAAGATGGCAGCCTACCTCTGGATTCAGTCCCAAAGCAGCTTCACCATGCCTTCAGCACCAGAGCCCCGGTAACAGGATGCATGCTCCTGTCCTCATGGTTAAGGGGAGGGGCCCACATGTAAGTGCTTCTGTGGAGTCCAAAGGTTAACTTTGGAGTAGAGCAGAGAGCTACGGAGAAAGGCCCAGGATCCCCTGGTCCATTGGAATATTTGTCTGAAGCATTCCTGCCACCCAGTGGTGACAATGAGACTTGCAGCTCCCCCAGAGCAGGCCAAAGGTCACTTACCTCTAGGAAAAGGGGCCTGAATCTTTCTCCCAACAGATGCACCCCTGTACATGCCCCTGCCTCCCCTCTGCCATAGCCCAACCTCCAGACCTTTCTCAGGGACAAAAAGGACCACCGCCACTCCTTCCCCAGGAAGGAGTCAATGTTAGGCTGGACTAGGGAAGTCCCTTTTCTCTAATCAAAAACCACACTGGCTCTGAACCTGCTCTCAAGACACTATATGCAGCTGCCTCTTGCACTTATCCTACTGGATGTCCCACATACACCTCAAACTGAATATGTTCAGGTGATGGGTGTTAGCCAGACTAATTGTGGTGATCATTTTGCAGTATATACAAATATGAACCATGTTGTACACCTGAAATGAACAGTATATATTGATTATAACTCAATAAAAATATATACATGTGTTCAGTACTGAGCTCATCACCTTCCCTCAAACTCCTATCTCTTCCAGTTCAGTTCTCAGTCAATGTCACCATCAGCCAACACAGGTGTCCAAGCCAGAAGCCTAGAAAGCATTTTTAATTCCCATCTTTACCCTTGACCCCTCCCCTTCCACAAATCTGTGGATTTTACCTCCAGAATCTCTATCTTCACAGCCAGATTGCAGTCTAGACCACCACTACCACTGCCTGAATCAGAAAAACAGCCTCCCCACTGACCTCTCTGCTTCTATTCAATCCTCCCCCAAGCAATTCTCCATCAGCAGCCAAGATGTGATCTCTCTGACCAATACTGCTTAGAGGACAGCCTGCAAACCTGTGCTGTTTGCAAACTGGTCCCACTAGTCTATGTAAGTATGGAAATCGAGAGTCGGCATTTAGAAACCTTTATAACAATTTCACAGAAGTCACATGCTACTGAACCTAGTATGAAAGAAACGTGGACTTGTATTTTGTCTTTTCTTGTAATCTTACTATCTTTATCAGACTCTGATGGATTGTAAATATTTTCTTAAAGTTCTTCATCACAGATAATTTGAGAAGCACTATTCTAGAATATGTATCAATCATGTCACCCAACTACCTCATACTAAGCCTCTCAAAAGCTCTCCATAAACTAAGATAAAAATGCCTTCTAGATAAGTCACAAACTCCTCAAGAACAAGGGTTGTCTGGTTCATTTCCTATCGTTGGGGTTCAGCACAGGGCCAGGCACACTGTTAAGTATCAATGAATATTTACAGAATCAACCAATAAACACATGTAGATGACCTGGCCTCTCTCTGCAGCTACTGTCCCTCATGCATCCAAAGTTTCAAATAAGTGACTAGCAATGTCAGGAACATTGCTAGGCTCTCCCCCTCAGCCTTTGCTGTTCTTGCCTGAAATGCATCCCCAGTTCCACATTCCTTCCTCTATGAAGATAACTTCTCTTCCTTTCGATCTTTTCCTCTGGGAAGTCTCTCTCATTTCCCAGGGTTGCTTAAGTATATCCCTCCTATGTATTTTAATTACATTTAATTAAAAAAAGAAAAAAATCCGTAGGAACTGTGTATGCAGGCCTGCTCCCAAGGAGCTCACAGTCAAGTGAGGGAGACATTCATTCATTCAATAAATATTTATCATGGGCCTGCTAGACCTATGCTGGGAACACAGTGCTGAATAAGATAGACAGTGGCCTTACCTTCTCAGCGCTCACAGTTCAGCTGAAAAAAATAATTTAGTCCAGTGTGGAGAGTTTGATGACAAAGATATGCCTAGAATGTAGTGAGTGACATCTGATCCAGCCTGGGGACAAACATTGGTCAGGGAAGAGGTCACAGGAGACAATCAGGTTACTTTGAAAGAGAACAGTGAAATGACCACGATTCTCTTTTATAAAGACCACTCTTGCAGCATTTAGGACAGACAGGATTAAACAAGAGCCTGAAAGACCTGCTGACAGGTTTTGGAAATAATCCAGGTGAGAAGTGAAGAGGACTGAACTAAAACAGCACCAGTGGAAGGTAAAGAAAAGGGCACAGATGTAATTTTAGGTTAAAAACCACAGGACTCGGCAACTGGATGTGAGGGGTGAGGAAAGACGCTCACTCCTGTGTTTTGGGCGTAAGAGAGCAGCTGGAGAGCCACGGACTGAGAGTGGACCCCAGCAACTGGCAGGAGGGAACACCATTAGTTCACCTTACTCTGCTTCCCTCTCCATCTGTAGTCACCATGATCTTTCTAAGCATCAAATCAGATCCTCACACTACTCTACTTAAAACTTTGTCAGTATCAGGGCACCTGGGTTGCCAGTCAGTTGAGTGTCCAATTCTGGATTTCAGCTCAGGTCATGATCCCAGAGTTCTGTGATAGAGCCCCACATCAGGCTCCTCACTGAGCATGGAGCCTACTTGGGATTCTCTTTCTCTCCCTCTGCCCCTTTCCCCAACTTGCATTCTGTCCCTGTCAGCAGCTACTCAAAAGATATCAGGGCAAAGCCCAGAGTCCTAAGCCTGGCTGCCAAGCCCTGCCTGGCCTGGCCCTGCTGACCTCTCAGGCCTCACCTTCCACCATGTCCTACCCTGGGCTTTAGGCTTCACCAACAGGGAAATGCCTACAGCATGCCATGCATATGACTGGTTTTTTATATATGCCTTTGCTCATGCTGGCCCCTCTGCCTGAAAAAGTCACTGCACTCCTTTCCTAATATTGCCTGGTGACGTCCTTTAAGACTCAATTCCAGCTCTAAGTTCTCCAGGAAGTTTCCATGGCCTTCAGGTCCTCCCAAAATAGCACATATCCCACCAAACTGTAACTGCCTGTGCCTCTCCTCATGTCCTCCCCAACAATATGCAGAGTTTCCTGAGGGCAGATATGGTTTCTGGTGCATTTCTGTGTCCTCAATGCGGAGGGCTTGACTTGGCATGGAGCAGCATTTATCAAATACAAAATGAACATTCTTGTCTTCTCCTCAAATTATCTCATCCAACCTTCCCACCCATCACCTCAACACCTCACCTCTTGGTTGTCCCTTCTCAATCCTACACTTCCAGCCTCTCTCTCCACCAGACCTGGGGTGGGGGGTTGGGAGGGGGAGGCGGGGGGCTGAGATGTTGGTGAGATGGAAGCAAATCAGATCTCCTGGGGGGAAGGGGGAAGCAAGAATGATAGGTCACAACCAGATGTGCTCAGTCTAAGAAGCCTGTGAGCCATTCAGGCAGAGTTGTCCAGGTACAGTTGGCTACACTGGGCTGAGGGGGAAGAAGCTGGGACTTGAAGTCCTGGGATTAGGCCCTTAGTGCTTTTAGGCCCCAAATCTAGGCTGCTCCAGGCTGCAGGGACTGTGACACTATATTGTATACTGGCCTGAACAACAGCTTAGGAAATCCTAGCCTAGCCCGGCTGCCTCTCACTGGCTGGTGGAGTGTGGGTAAGGCCCTGCTCTGAGCTTCAGTAATCTAGACCACAGATGATTCAGCTTGGACTAGGGTGCTAGCACAGAGGATGAAGAACAAAGGCAAACGTGGTTTATTATGGAAACAAAATCAGCAGGCCTTAATGATTAAATGTATCACTGAGATCTAGTTCAAATGTCACCTTCTCAGAGAGGCCCAACCTGACTACCTTATCTAAATTAGGCCTCCCCTATGCCTATAAGTTCACTCTTTAATTCATTTCATACCCCATTCATATCCTGGTTTCAATTTACTGATGGCCCAAATCTGAAAGAATCAAATTTATTTGCTTACATGTTCGCTGTCTTTCCCTACCTCCCTGTCCTATTGTTGACTGAAATAATTGGAGAATATACAGGGGAAGTCAAGGATGATTCCCAAGTTTCTGGGTGGGAAACTTCCCATTCCCAAGCAACTGGGTGGATAGTGGTGCCATTAACTGATATGGGTTTGGGGTGAGAAAGACAGGAAATAGATGAGTTCTGCTCAAGGGTACCTACTTGATCTGAAGTACCTGTGGGGCTTTCAGGGAGAGACGTTAAGTAAATGATTGGATATCGCTCTGAACTGGAGATATTAAGTGGGATCACTGGTATACAGCAGGCAACTGGAGCCTCAAAGAAAATGAGATACACTAGGGAGAAAGTATAGAGAGACAAGGACACAGCTGAGGAACAGTGACATTTGAAGGGCCAAGAGCAGCCACCAAAAACCAGATCAGGTCCAGGAAGGGACAGGATCCCACAGGCAGAAGAGACCCACGAAATCTCACCCTGCAGGTATTTGCCACATGGACTGAGTGGGTAACGATGGTTGAAACAAAGACTGAATGTGCCTCTGGAGCCAACCCCAGGAGGCTGAAAGGTCATGTGAGTAGCTCAGAGTGGGTGAGCAATCTTGGCCTATGTCCATATGGTGGTGGCTCACCTTATTGAACCTGGCAAAGGGGTAATCCTTGCCCTCCTCAGCTGCCCGTCGCCAGTGGAAGAACATAGCTCCATCCTTGCGGGCTGGGTTGGTGAAGGGCATCCACTTCCAGGGCCGCACCTTCTTAGAGCCCAACTTGGCTTTCACTGTGCGGTAACCTTGACCAGTGTCACTGGGTAGCAGTGGGGGTGCATCCCTGCAGCAAGGTTCAGAGAGATGAGAAGTCAGAGTAAGAAAGTGTGTAGAGAGCCTTTGGGACCAAGCTGATCTACCCTACAGCAAGGAAGTCACGTCCTAGAATGAGCAGTCGGAGCAAATCCTGCATCCTACTAAGTAAGCAGGAGCCCTGGCTGGGGAGGGCAGCTGGAGAGAGAACTGGCAGAGAAAACCATGCAGACGGATCGGGACATGCAGATAGGTCGGGAGCCAGAGCCTGGGGGACTTGGGATTCTAATACTTGCTTCTTGTCAGAGTAGAGCAGTGCATAGACCTCTCGGTGCATGCCCTCGGGTCTCTTGAACGTCAGTGTCTCAGAGGACTTCTTGGACTTTTTCTGAGAATGGAAACCACAAGATAGAAACCACAACCTAGACTCCCTTCCCTTAAAATTCCTTAGCCCAGCTCAATCCCTGAACCAAACAGCACCTACAGGTACAATGACACACTATGAAAGCAGAGAAACCCACTCACAGGGGCACCCTTAGTTAGAGCAAGTCATTCCTGTCCCCAACCCCACCTCCTCACCTGAGTAGATCCCCGATCTGTCAGAATAGAAAATACTTTCCCATCATCTCTCAGAATGTCACGCTGACTTGGTGCCACTGCCCCCCCCCCAATATCCTACAAGCGTCACACTCTTGTGTGGTCTCCTATCTTTTATAAGTGCCACACTCTCTTGGTCCCCACCATTTCCCATGGGTGTCCTACCATCTCTGCCCCATGTCATAAAGGTAACACATAGTCTCTGCCCCCTATGTCACGCCTTTTACCGCCCATCTCACTAGAAGTGCAGCACCCCACCATCTCCCCCATCTCTCTCCCATTGTCACTCCTCCCCACCACTTCACTCGCAATACCCAAGGCTCTCAGGCGCCCCTGCTACCTTGTCCGGGTTGATAATGTCCTTCTTGCTGATGGTCCCGGAGGCTGCATCCCCCTCTGGACCCCCAAGTTCTAGAATGTCCCGCACATCCGCGCCTGTAGCCATCGTGTCTGAGAGACGGAGGAGCGCCCCGAGGTCAAGGGTCAGTGCCTGAGAAGGGACACAGCTCAGATCAGGAGGCGGAGCCACTCCAGCCCCAAGCAGGAATGGGTTAAGGGGCGGGCCGCTAGGAGGAAAGTAGTCCGGGTCCGATCGGGGTTCCGCCTGCGTCCTGCCACCTGGGTCTCCCTTACGGCCCCATCTGCCTCCTAAGCCCCAGCACCTCTACACCCGGATTCCCCAGCTGCCGCTGCCGCTGCTCCCCTAGCCCCGATGAGCCGCGGACAGAAACTTCCGGTCGTGCGCATTCGAAACGCGGCCGGCAGGAACACTTCCGGTATGTGCTGAGCAGAAATGGAGCCGGCTGGCATCCCAGTGTGAAAGCCCGGGGAAGGGGGTGGTTCATCACCGGCCTTGGCTCCCACGGGGTGGCCAGTGTTCGGATGCTGCCTGCATTCTGGCATTTGCCCTCTATGTTGCTCTGTTGCATCTCGGGCTATAAAAACAGCGCAGAGCTTTGTCCCTTGGAAGTCGCTTAATTCCTTTGAACCCATTTCTTCATTTGTAAAATGGAAATTGTAATGGGACCTGCTTAAATGAAGCACCGATAACCCTTGCAGAACAGCAAATTGCCTGGCACGTTTAATTTTTTTGTATTAAATTAATTAGTGGTATTAATGGCCCTTGTTCCTAAGTACACACCAGGCACTGTGCTAAACGTCGGAGATGAAGAGATAAACTAGTCAAGGTGGAGCATCCCAGGATGGCTTCCAAGATGGAGTGAGGTCTGGACCCTCACTTGCACCTCCTCTGATGGAGCTCCCCTCTCGTGGGGATTTCCTGGAGCCAACTCCCTAGAACATCACCAGCCCGGGAGCTAACTGCACTAGACTGGGTTACCAAAAGGCCCAAGAATATGGTCCTGAGCAGGGAGCAGCTGGAAGAATTCTCTCTCAAAGTAAGAAACTTACTAATCTCCCTGGAGAGAGAGACATCTAGAACTGGAGGCCCTCAGGAAGGGCGGAAGGGACAGGGTAAACAGCTCCCAACTTCAGCCTCTGCAAACAAGCCTGCAAACATGGAAGACACGTGGCCAATGAGCGTGGAGGGTGGAGTCAGGGCCTGGTAAGACATTAAGGAAACCAAACTCCAAGCCAAGGCCTGACAAAGAACCCAGCAGGGACTAGAGGAGCAGACAGCCTGCACAAGTTAGCTATCAGTGTGGTAGGCTGTTCTGGCTTGGAGGGGACAGGGGTGTAGCAGCTGCAGCCTCAAGCCTACCTAGACCCCAAAACTATGGAGAACTGGGCCTGGAGATAGAAACTTTACCCTTTTCCTGAGACCTGATTTCTGGGTGAATCCTCTGGGCTCTAAACAGTGTCTAGAAGAAGCCAGGGTCCTGCTGCAGAAATTGCCCACAGGGAAGGGAATAGCCCTTGGAGCCAGAAGTGGAAAGAGCAATGGGAAGGAGTCCTACACCTCTGCCTCACTTGACTCTGCTTGTAGTTGGTTGTGTAATTATTTGTTTAATATCTAGCTCCTCTGATAGATTTATTTCTATGAGAATCATGGTACATAAATGTATGTATGTATCAGGCATTGTTCTAGGCTCTAGGGATGCAGTGGGTGAATGAGATACAAATGGCTCATGGTAGGGCTTATATCTAGTGAAAGAAGAGAAACACTGAGCATATAAACAATGAAATGGTGTAAATTTTGATGGTGACAGGAGCTATGAAAAAAATAAAATAGGGTAATAGGATGAGGGACTACTTTATGTAGTACGGTCAGGGAAGGTTCCTCTGGAAACTTGAAATCTGAGCTGAGGTTTAAATGATGGAAATAGCCACAGCATACCTGGGGAAGGAATGTTTCAGACAGGAGGAATAACAAGTCTCGCATCCCTAAAATGGAAGGAACTCTATATGTAAAAAGCACATAAAGAAAAAAGTCCAGGGGTGCCTGGGTGGCTCGGTCAGTTAAGCCTCTGACTCTTGGTTTCGGTTCAGGTCATGATCTTGTGGCTTCGTGAATTAGAGCCCTGTGTCGGGCTCTGCACTGACAACATGGAGCCTGCTGGGGATTCTCTCTCTCCCTCTCTCTCTCTCTGCCCCTCCCCCACTCGTGCTGTCTCTCTCAAAATAAATAAACTTAAAAAGAAAAAACAAAAAAGTCCGCTGTGTTGGGTGATGAGTGAGGAGTGGGAGAATAGGAAGACTTGAAATCAGAGGTAAGCATCGTGGTCCATAGAAAGGAGTTTAGGTTTTATCCTATGGGCAATCAAATACCATCCTTTCTTGGCCACAGCCTAGATTTTTTTTTTTTTTAATGCAGAGCCTGCTTGGGATTCTCTCTCTTTCTCTCTCTCTCTCTCAAAATAAAATAAACTTCAGACAAACAAACAAAAGAAACTGGGAGAGGGACGGCAGTCTGTATGTGATGTGATCAAGATCCAGAACATCTCAATCTGGCCTGGTCTTGCTCAGGTTAATTATAAAGAATATCTTCCCACTTTTATTATATTATTACATATAATATGTTATATATAATATATTTTATTATAAGGACAAACTTTCCCACTTTTTAAAAAATTTAAATCCAAGTTGGTTAACATATAGTGTAATAATAATTTCAGGAGTAGAACCCAGTGATTCATCACTTACATATAACACCCAGTGCTCATCCCAACTAGTGCCCTTCTTTTTAATTTTTTTTAACGTTTATTTATTTTTGAGACAGAGAGAGACAGAGCATGAGTGGGGGAGGGGCAGAGAGAGAGGGAGACACAGAATCGGAAGCAAGCTCCAGGCTCTGAGCCATCAGCCCAGACCCTGACTCGGGGCTCGAACTCACGGACCGCGAGATGGTGACCCGAGCTGAAAAGTCGGACGCTTAACCAACTGAGCCACCCAGGCGCCCCAACAAGTGCCTTTCTTAATGGCCATCGCCCATTTAGCCCACCCTCCCACCCAATACCCCACAAGCAACCCTCAGTTCATTCTCTGTATTCAAGAGTCTCTTAGGGTTTTTCTCCTCTGTTTTTAACTTATTTTTGCTTCCCTTTCCCTAGGTTCATCTGTTTTGTTTCTTAAATTCCACATATGAGTGAAATCATATATTTGTCTTTCTCTGCCTGACTTATTTCGCTTAGCATAATACGTTCTAGTTCCATCCACCTTGTTGCAAATGGTAAGATTTCAGTCTTTTTCATTAAAAAATTTTCCACTTTTTAAAATGGGCAAAGAACGTGATTAGGAAAGTCACAGAAGTGCTACCGCCAATAAATGGACAGCTAAACATGCATTATCACTGGTATTCAAATAAATGAAAAATCAAAAACTGTAATGAGATACCCAGTTTTTGCCTATTAGGTAGGGTAAAACCATAAAATAATACTTGTGATACCTGTTCTTGACAAGGGTATTACTGAAATGGCCACCAGCCTACCCCGTTGATGAGAATGTAAATTGATCCAGCTTTGTTCATTAATTCACTCAACAAATTGTTTAATGCTTACTGTAAGCCACTTAGAAGTGTGGTACTCAAGGTGCGTGGCTGGCTCAGGCAGAAGAGCATGCGACTCTTGATCTCAGGGTTGTGAGTTTGAGCCCCGTGTTGGGTGTAGAGATGACTCAAATAAATAAAACTTAAAAAAAAAGAAAAAGAAAAGGAAGAAGTGCAGCCCTCTAGCCAGGCCCTGTGCTAGCCCTGAGTATACTACAGTAAAGACAAACGTGATTGCTGCCTTCAGCTGGTACCTTTAAGAATTGAGCACTTCGGTGTGCCTGGGCACGCCTGGGCATGTCTGTGTGGCTCAGTCAGTTAAGCATCTGACTCTTGATTTCGGCTCAGGTCATCATCTCGTGGTTTGTGAGATTGAGCCCCGTTCAGGTTCTGCGCTGACATCTCAGGGTCTGCTTGGGATTCTCTCTCTCCCTCTGAATCTTCCCCTCCCTCCAACCCCATTCCTTGGGTGCTTGCACAAGTGCTCTCTCTCTCTCTCTCTCTCTCAAAAAAAAACAAAAAAACAAAAAAAAAACTGTGCACTTTGTTGTACGAAAGTTATTCCTCAATAAGAAGAAACAAAGTAGATAGGAACTGGAGCTGGCATTTAGGCCTGATCAAGATGCTGCCTTCCTAAGGCACCAAGACTTCAGGCAGAGCCACTGGGGAGGGGGGGGGGGGAAGCCCGTGGGGAACTGGCTGGGACCAGGAAGTCTGGGGCAAGAAGCTGGGGGACAGGGGCTCTGATGGAGACTGTGTGGTCCCTGACCAGTTTTGTGATCAAGAAAGATGAAGACTTCTCCTGAGAATGGCTGAAGGACACAAGCCACACCAACACCAAGCAGTCTGATTCTGGAGTGAGGCCTTCTTGGGGGGCTCTCTGGGCAGCCCCCAAATCCCCAGCACTGAGTCTCCAGACCTGCAGCTGAGTGGGCACTCCTGCCCCATCTGCCACAAAGGAAAAGACTGCTGTTGGCCCCCTCACCTCCACATACTCCGGGTCTCTTGGGAGTTCTCTCCCCTCACCATTTCAACTTTTTTGGAATTCTCACTCTTGCATGCATCTCTCTTCTCCTTCCCTGGCGGGTTTCCTACCGACAGTTTTCAGCTTTCCAGAGTGTATTCCTGGCTCCTTCCCTCACTCCACTCTCACTCTGTCACTCCAGACTGTTTGATGCCATTTGGCTTCTAATTCTTTTTTTTTTTTTTTTTTTTTTTTTTTTTGGCAGAGCAGTCTTCCCACAACTATGATAAGGTTCTGGGTTTTTTTTGTGTTTTTTGTTTTTTGTTTTTTGGCAAAGCAGTCTTCCCAGAACTGTGATAAAATAAGTTTCTGTTTAAACCACCAAGTCTGTAGTAGTTCTGCTATAACCGCTCAATCTAAGACATTTTTATTCTTTTAAATACATGTTTGGGGGTGCCTGGGTGGCACAGTGGGTTAAGTGTCTGACTCTTGATTTCGGCTCAGGTCATGATCCCATGGTCATGAGATCAAGCCCTGAATCCCTGCTTGGGATTCTCTCTCTCCTTCTCTCTGCCTCTCCCCCACTTTCTCTCTTTCTCTCTCTCAAAATAAATAAAATAAAACTTAAAAGTAGATAGATAGATAGATAGATAGATAGATAGATAGATGTTTGTATTGGCGAGCCGGTCCTTCTAAAGTCTGGAGTCCTTTACAAACTTCTTTGCGAGTCAACTCTTTTGCTTTTCTAAATTAACTAAATAAATAAATCAGAATCAAAGTCAGAGGCAAGACATCACACCTTGTACCACCCACCTCAAAGAAAGGGTTACAAAGCTCGGCAGTCCTCTTTGGGTTTGGAGGCCACATGTACGACATTTGGGCATGTTGCTCTGGCTCATTTACCGGGTAACCTGGAAGTTTAGAGAGGATCCTGGCTCAAAAAGGGGGTTCTCCAGTGGATCCAGGTCGCAGTGCAAGCTGTGTGAGCAATTGGGCCTGACTATTCAACAGACCCAATGGTCTGGGAAGTATTTTGTGACAAAGATCTTATATATACTTTCAAGCAATCCCAGTAGGAGAATCAGAGCCTGGGCACCCAGGATTCTGAAGTAAGGCTGTGATCCCGACTGCAAATGACTGGCCGCCACTTGCGAAGCAGTTTCTGGCTTATACCTGGGCCTCGTAGAAACTGAATGCCTGACCACGAAACCTAACTATGAGACTGGAACTGCCTGACATGAACTGAGAATGATCCCATTCCCTGAACCATAAAGGTGGGGATGCAAGTCAGCATTCCATGATAAAATGTAAGGGGTTTTCCATTCTTAATACCTGATGTTGTAAGTTTCACCATAATATTGCTTTAGCTGCATCCTGCAAATTATGTTCCATTTTCATTACCATTCTAATTTCCCTTTGATTGCTTCTTTGATCCATGGATTATTTAGAACTCTGCGGCTTACTATATTTCCAAATATTGGAGAGTTTTCTAGGTCTCTTATGATCATTGATATCTAATTTAATTCCACAGTGGCCAGAGAACATGTTCTATATAATTTTAATCCTTTTAAATTTATTGAGATTTGTTTTATGGCCCAGCATATGGTCCATTGGTGAACATACCATGTATACCTTAAAAAACGTGTGTTTCACAGTTTGGCATAGAGTTCTGTAAATATTAATTAGGTCAAGATGATTGACAGTATTGTTCAAATAATCTGCTTTTATTGATTTTTTTGTCTATTGTATCAATTGCTGAGAGGGGATTAAAATCTCTAACTATGATTGTGGAATCATCTGTTTCTTCCTTTAATTCTGTCCTTTTTTTGTTCCATGTATTTTGAATCTCTGTTATTAGGCATATACACATTTATAATTGTTATATCTCTCTGGTGAATTGACCCATTTATTATTATGAAATATCTTTATCTCTGGTAAGAGTCTTTGTCTTATACTTTATTTGATATTATTGCCACTCCAGCCTTCACAAGCTTGCTGTTTCATGGTATATCTTTTTCCTTCTGTTTTCTTTCATCTTTTTGGTATGTTTACATTTTAATTTTTTCCTCAATAGACTCCACGCCCAATGTGGGGCTTGAACTCATGACCCTGAGATTGAGTCACATGTTCTACCAACTGAGTCAGCCGGGCACCCCAGTTTGTTTACATTTTAAGTGCATCTCTTATACATAGCAGATATTTGAGTTTTGCTCTTTTTCATCCATTCAATCTCTGCCTCCTGAGACCATAGGTGTTGGCCAAAAGATGGGTAGCAAAAAAGAACGAGCTTAGGTCTGGACTCATGTATATCCTTTCTTCTTGAGGATGAATGCTATGGACACTAAGGACTTTATAGTGGACCAAATAGTTTGCAGGCCGTGTTGGGCAGTTCAGTTTGCAAGGTCACCTGATTGTCCCATGGACAAGCATTCAGTGTCTATCAGGGCCCCATAGTAAGATAAAGCTGTTTCTCCAAGGAAGATCAGTTATTTGCCAAACAGTGCACAGCTTTCTTCATAAATCCCAGGGGCTTCTTCTGCAATGTTCCTTCTGGGCTTGCTCCATCAGCATGGTGATATCAACATGATTGGATCTGGTGGGTAATGGAAACCAAGGGGCCTATTCACATTGCAGCCTAGACCAACTGGACAGTTTTCCTTTGTTCTGGATTCTTCCCAAAGCTGACAGCCTTTCAGGTCACTCAGTAAAGAAGTGGGGTGAAAGACACCCAGATATGATGTATGCTCCTCAAAAATCTAAGACCACCAAGTACCATATTTCTACTATTCTAAGTCACCATCAACTGAAACGTGTCCCTTCGTTCATATTTCACTACGAAGATTTTTAAAAGCACTATCAATTAGGGGCCCTTAGGTGGCTCAATTGGTTAAGCATCCAACTCTTAATTTAGGCTCAGGTCATGATCTCACAGTTCATGAGTTCAAGTCCCACATTAGGCTCTGCACTGGCAGTGCAGAACCTACTTGGGACTCTCTCTCTTTCTCTCTATTTCTCTCCCCCCCCACCCTTCTCTCAGATATAAATAAATAAAACTTTTTTTTAAGTTTTTTTTTTAAAAGCACTATCAATTAAACCATAACATACCATTCATTGCAAGATGAATTCTCATGCCTGAGATGTTAAAATGTGAGGAAAAAACATTGCGAATGTACTAAATGCCACTGAATGGTTCACGTTGAAATGGTTAACTTATGTGAATTTTACTTTAATAAATTATTTTTTAATGTGAACCAATGAAATATGATACTCTTCCCATTTCATATGGTAGGAGGGTATAAGGTGAAGCAACATGTACTTGAGAGGGGACATTGTGACACTCACTAGAACACTGAACCTCCAGAAACACCCTTGCAATGTATTTTCATGGAGTTGGTTTTATTTCATTGAATCTAAGATGCTGTGATCCTGGCACATTCTTGATTTACCAGAAGGGGTCAACAGAAGCCTTTCACAGAACTATGTCACTACTTCTTCCTGTTGACAAGGATTATCAGGAGTCGCTCATTAACCTCAGCAGAGGAAGAGGAACTTCTGCTGGCGAGGAAGGTTCAAGGGGGTAGGATTTTGAATGCTTCACGTCATCCAAATGCTTTCTTTTCTGGTCAGTGCGCCAGCATTCACACAAGAGGCCTGGCAAAGCTGTCGATACACCTGACATTGTACTACGATAATTTCCAGCACCACGCTTTGGATTTGATTTTCCACTATACACAGTCCCATGGCTGTAAGAGGTAAATTATTTTTCTTAGACACAGAAAGTCAATGGTTTGGGACTTGTCTTGAGCCAAAATTGTAGGGTATTGAGCTCGACAATTTTGCCTTTACTCTGTCCAGAAAGAAACTCCTCTTCACTGTAGTTCCCAAAGCCCCCTGTTCTCATGCTTTTCTGTAGCAGAGACCATTTGATTCCCCAAAGCTTTGCCTTCAGTGCATCTTTCATTCAGGTGATAATCAATTGCAGGTGATAATCTATTAGTGGCAGGCCAAGGGCGGCCTTTGATATTAGCTGGGTTTTCACTGCCCAAAAATAAATACCAAATTCATGACTGTTCTGATATCAACATCTTTATCAGTTAAAAACCATAATTTCTGGTATGTTTTCTGGTAAGAACGAGTGGCTGAAATTAGTCCAAGAAGAATTAGAAGACCAAATAGAGCAATAACGATAGGAAAACTAAAAATATTGTTATTGAGCTACAATTTTAAAAGGTAGCAGGCTGAAAATTATAAACAGATGAGTTCTAGTTGACCATCAAGGAACAGATTATTTCTCATTTATTGAAGTTGACTTCAGAGCATATAAGAAATTGAAATGTTTCTCAATTCAAATTATGAAAGTAGCACAATATCAGAGTCTAAGAGAGGAATGCTTCAAAGAATACATAATTCTCACTTATTACACAAATTAAGGTAATAGGAAAAGGCTGAACATTCTGTCCACTAGTCAGTGCATATGTTGGGGCAGAGCTGGAGAGTGGGGCAGGCAAGCTATGCCCAGAGTGGGGAAAACCATGCCAGGCAAAGAACTTGTATCAAGAACGGGACTGAAATACACTCATGTGGGTGATTTAGCTCAAGAAGTCTGATGACTGGATATCATGGAGTCTGGCGAGACGGCTTCTCCCAAGAGCATGCCAAAAGATGCACAGATGGGCGCCTGGGTAGCTCAGTCAGTTAAGCATCGGACTCTTGATTTAAGCTCAGGTCATGATCTCACGAGATCAAGTCCGAGATCGGGCCTGCTGACAGTGCAGAGCCTGCTTGGGATTTCTCTCTCTCCCTCTCTCTGCCCCTCCCCCTGCTCACACACGCACATACTCTCTCTCTCTCTCTCTCAAAAAAAAAAAAAAAACAAAAAAACAAAAAAACAAAAAAAAACTTAAAAAAAAATTTTAATGTTTATTTTTGAGAGAGAGAGAGAGAGACAGAACATGAGCGAGGGAGAGGCAGAGAGAGAGGGAGATACAGAATCCCAAGCAGGCTCCAGGGGCTCTGAGCTGTCAGCACAGAGCCCGATGCGTGGCTCAAACCCACAAACCTGTGAGATCATGACCTGAATCGAAGTCAGTCGCTTAACCCACTGAGCCACCCAGGCGCCCCCCAAAAACTTTTTTTTTTTTTAAAGATGCCCAGATAGGGCACCTGGGTGGCTCAGTCGATCCAACTTCAGCTCAGGTCATGATCTCCTGGTTTGTGAGTTCAAGCCCCATATCGGGCTCACTGCTGTCAGTGCAGAGCCCACTTCAGATCCTCTGTCCCCCTCTCTCTGTGCCCCTCCCCTACTTGTGCTCTCTCAATAACAAATAAACATTTAAAAATAGGAGGCGCCTGGGTGGCTCAGTCGGTTAAGCCTCCGACTTCGGCTCAGGTCATGATCTCCTGGTCCGTGATTTCGAGCCCCGCATCGGGCTCTGTGCTGACCGCTCAGAGCCTGGAGCCTGTTTCAGATTCTGTGTCTCCCTCTCTCTGACCCTCCCCTGTTCATGCTTTGTCTTTCTCTGTCTCAAAAATAAAACGTTAAAAAAAATAAAAATAAAACAAAAAGATGCACAGATAATGGCTGAAATCCTGAGAGATATGGAGATTACAGATGTGAGGCGAAAATTACAAATCAGGTGTTGGAGTTTGCCTTATAATTTGTGACCACAATTCTAAATGATGCAAAAATTTATTGAAGCCATGCTAAGATAGCTATTGTTGATGCAGATAATGTGCAATTGGCAATCCAGTGTTGCTCTGACCAGTCTTTTACCTCTCCTCCCCCAGGAGAATTTTTATTAGATATTGCCAGGCAAAGAAATCAAACCTCTTTTCCATTGATCAAGCCATATTCAGGCCCCAGATTGCCATTTGATCAATATTGCTTGACTGCTCCAAACTACACACTTAAGCCTCTACCAAAAAAAGCAACTACTTCTACAGGAAGAATAATAGCTCCATGGCTAAATGTTGGTTCAGTTGCTAGCAGCCCAAGTACTCCCACTATAGGCACACCAACCCCACAAATCATGTCTGTTTCAGCTAAGGTAGGGACTCCAATGTCCCTCATAAGGCAAGGGATTGCCATACAGATGCCCACTTCACAGTTCCCAGATGTGAAAGCCTCAATTCCTACAACGTCAGCAGATGTTGCTGATTAATCAGAATGTTCTGATTAATCCCGGGGTGGCTGGGTGGCTGAGTTGGTTAAGCCACAGACTCTTGATCTGGGCTCAGGTCATGATCTCACGAGATCAAGCCCGAGATCGGGCCTGCTGACAGTGCAGAGCCTGCTTGGGATTTCTCTCTCCCCCTCTCTCTGCCCCTACCCTGCTCACACTCTCTCTCTCTGAAAATAAATAAGTAAACTTAAAGAAATTTTAAAAAAAGAATGATCGATTAATCCATGGCCACTAATATGTTGTTATCACAAGATACTGCCAATGAATCTTCAAAGGTATTAAATGAAATGTGAAGGTGACAATGATGATGATGATGATGACTACTATGATCATTTATAATCCAGCCTTGGTGCGTGTAACATGTAATATGTATACTTGGTCTTGAACCAGCCTTGGTGTGTGTACCATGTAATATGTATACTTGGTCTTGAATCCATTGTACTGGCATTAAACACGCATGTTGATGTTTTCAAGTTGTTTTACAAAACTTAAATAGTAATTAGTGAGTAAATATAGTTACCATACTTCTCAACTGAGATGTTGGGTTTTCTTTATAGCATTAGTAATCATTTTTAATCAGTCTTTAAGTGTAAAAAATGAAATTGTCATTCATCCAAAAAAAAAGAAAGAAGGATAAGATTAAAAAAGAAAAAAGAGAAGAAAGAAAAGATGGAAAGCCACCCGATACATTTCACTGACAAGCATATCCTGAAAACAAAGGTAGATGAGGACAAGAGAAAAAATATATACATGATTCCACGTATGAACAGTGAAGCAAAAATCCTAAATAAAATGTTAACAAATTAAATCCAGCAGTGTATTAAAAGAACAATTCATCAAGTCCAAAGAGGATTTATCCCAGCATTGCTAAGATTGTTCACTGTTAGAATATATATCAATTTAACTTATTATATTCATAATCAATAAGTTTAAATATGACTATCTTAATAAATTCAATACCCGTTAATGATCTAAAAGAAAAAAAAATCTCCCAGAAACTAGGAAACTTAATGTCATACGTTGTTTGTTTTTGGTAAAACAATGATAAAAACTGACAGCAAATGCCACACCTAATGGTGAAACAATAGACACATTCCAATTGAAGTCAGAAGCAAGAAAAGAAGGACCTTTATCACCATTACTATTCAAAATGGTATCAGATGTTCTCTCCAATTCAAGAAGGGAAGGACAGCAATAGGAGGTATAAACATTAAAAAAGAGGAGGCAAAGTGTCATTAGCTGCCGAGGATACTATCACTTACATAGAAAAACCTAAAAAAATCAATTGACAAACTATTAGAACTAATAAGGGAATTTAGCAAGGTGACCACATACAAGATCAAAGTGGAAAAATCAATAGCTTTCCTATATACCGGCAATAACCAATTAGAAAATGTAATAGCAAATAAGGTTCCAGGTACAATAGCAACAAAAACTATTAACCACCTAAGAATAAACCTAAAAAAATAGAATTTACTTCAGGCCTTTAAAGATAGGAAATCCATCAATCTAATTGATAAAATTAAATTGAGAATTATACAATTATATTAGATAGAAGCTGAGAAAATTCAAGAACCACTTCTGGCAAAAACGCTGAGTAGAACAAGGCACACAGGGTATTTCCTAACTATGACAAAGAGTTAATCTATTTTTTTGGAGCACTGGGTGACTCAGTTGTTTAAGCAGCCAACTTTGGCTCAGGTCATGATCTCAGAGTCTGTGGGTTCTGTGCTGCCAGCTCAGAGCCTGGAGCCTGCTTCAGATTCTGTGTCTCCCTCTCTCTCTGCCCCTCCCCCACTCTCGTTGTCTCTCTCTTTCTCTCTCAAAAATGAATAAACATTTTTTTAATTTAAAAAAAAAGTCTATTTTCCTTTCCAAGAAACTAAGAGCAAACATCATATTAAATGGCTAAATATTAGCCATATTAAATGATTAAATGCACCGCCTTAAAGTCAGGAACACGGAAAGCAGCGATCACTGTCACCGTCCCTCAGTATTATTTTGTGTAAAAATGAAATAGTGGATTTGAAAATAGGAGTAACAACTTTATAGAGCAGATCTCATTCCAGAGTCTGCCAAAATATAGAGGGGAATGCCCCTCTATAAATAAGACTACTTTGATTTCATATTATACAAATAGGATAGAAGTTGAAATTGCACTCAGAGACAGACTGATCAAAAGGGTCTTACTTTCTTTTTCCCCTATCAAAACAATTGCCAAACACTATCCAGATATTATTTATACTGTTCCCATTCTCTGCTTGAAGGAAAGATTTTTAAATTATCCAAACAGTCCTAAGACCCACAGCTGGTTTTGGCAATGGGACGATGGGGCAATGGGGTGATGGGGGCTGGTGGCTGAAAGGAGGGTCTGAAGTGCAGCCAAGCACCGAGGGCACAAACGCTGTCACACCAGTGGAAATTGGCACCTTTCACACCTCTGGCACCTTTCACTACTCTCCTCATGCTCACAAGTGGTGACACTTTTGATATCCTATCTCAGCTCTTAATTTGTTTGAGATACTGAAGGCTACGCTTATTAAGAAAAAAGGAAACCATGGGCACCTGGGTGGCTCAGTTGGTTAAGCATCAGACTTCAGCTCAGGTCATGATCTCATGGTTCATGGGTTCGAGCCCTGCATCAGACTCTATGCTGACAGCTCAGAGCCTTGAGACTGCTTCAGATTCTCTGTCTCCCCCTGTCTCTGCCCCTCCCCTGCTCACACTCTGTCTCTCTCTCTCAAAAATAAACATTAAAAATAAATAAGTAAACATGAAAGAAAGAAAGAAAGAAAGAAAGAAACCAAATAAATAAACTTTTAAAAAGTGGGGGGTGGTACATGGGGGGCTCAGTCAGTTAAGCGTGGGACTTCAGCTTAGGTCATGATCTCATGGTTCATGGGTTCGAGCACCACATCAGGCTCTGCGGTGACAACATGGAGCCTGCTTGGTATTTTCTGTCTCCCTCTCTCTTTGCCCCTCCCCCACTGGAAACCCCACAAATATGGGTTCTAAACAAAGTTGGGGGGTGAGGCTTTTAAGCAGGCAGTTTACTGAAGCTACATATTTGCTTTCCATCTCTAGGCAAGAGCAAACATAGGGGTTTTTTTTAGAGCAAAAGAGCAGAGTAAGTTGGAGGTGAGATGGTGTGTTAAGTCTCTGCCTCTCCCCTCATGAAAACGGTACTGTGGGTTAAGGTCTTTGAGAAGCATACTCTGAAACAGAGATCATATGATATCAGTTAGATCGTATTCTCGGTACCAACACCTGAGAAGGGAAAGGGGAAAAGCAGGTTTGGGCTTTTCTATTATTAACATTATTGTATTAGAGGGAGAAGTTGGGCTGTGATAAAATCTCAACCAGGCCTGAGTTGGCCCTAGGAGGTCCTCTGAAGGTGAGATGACCCTTCAGAGTTGTCTGTAGATGGAGTGAGACCGGGCCCTTATATTCCTATCCCAAGCAGTCATCAGATGTGGGCTATCCCAGGAAGGGGAATGACCTTGGGTGAAGCAAGAAGACTGAATTACTTGTAAGTAAAAGCAAATCAGGTTTGCATCAGTGTTTTTGACCAAAACACTTTATGCCAGAAGACAATAAAGTAACATACTTAAAATACTCAAGGAAATGTGGGCCAAGCATTTTATATCCAGCTAAAATGACCAGAAAGCATAAAGGCAATAGACAAATAGTTATGAACATCCAAAACCTTGGCAAATGAGATCATTCCTGAAGAATCTACTAGAAAATGAACTTCATACAACCGTGAAACAACTAGAAAAGCTTCAAAACAAGGATTGGAGGTAAATATGGAACATATTTAGTTGTAGAACTAATAGCAAACGTCAAGAGTAAGGGTGACAGAATAGCATGTACTTGTTCCATGCTCTGACACTATAGATAAAGTGCAATATCAAAAATGGGGGAAAGAAAGGGAAAAGTATAAATCTTTTTTTTTTTTTTTTTTTTTTTTTAAGTAGGCTTCATGTTCAACAAAGAGCCTAATGCGGGGCTTAAACTCACAATCCTGAGATCAAGACCTGAGCTGACATCAAGAGTCGGACGTTTAACCGACTGAACCACTTGGGTGCCCCAAGAAAGGGAGAATATATGAAAAACAGGGTAAGCTCACCAATCGTCTTACAGTTATTAAGAGGTAATAATAATATATTACTTTTAACCAGATGTCAGGGAGAGGGAGCAGAAGGTGAAGAAGTTGTAACTTGTTAATGTTAATAATGCTCAAAGTGGGGGACTGGTAGACTATTATCTTAAAAAGACGAAGGAAAATGGTATTTTGCAAAGGAATTATTATGAAGGTAATAATTAGAACAAAATTTAGAGCTCCCTAAATTCCAAAAGAAATATTTTTTTGAAGCTCGAAAGAAAGAGAAAGAGAAGCAGATAACCATATAGTGAAATATTTTAAATTGAAAAAGAAAAAAAAAACATGTTAGGGGTGCCTGGGTAACTCAGTCAGTTGAGTGTCTGACTTTGGCTCAGGTCATGATGTCACGGTTTGTGGATTCGAGCTCCCTGTCAGGCTCTGTGCTGACAGCTCAGAGCCAGGAACCTGCTTCAGATTTTGTGTCTCCCTCTCTCTCCACCCCTCCCCTGATCTCTTTCTCTCTCTCAAAAGTAAATAAACATTAAAAAATTTTTAATAAAAAAAAGAAAAAACATGTTATTCTCTATCAATAATATAAATGAGGCAAACTCACATATTAAATAAAAGTTTTTTTGAATCATCAGAGCAAAGTCTAACCCTGTTACATAGAAGACACACACCTAAAACAAAGAACCAAAAAATGTTTAAAAATAACATGATGGACAGACAAATATATACTAGCAAAACATAAAACACAAAGAATACAAGAATCATGTCATTGATATCTTATCTGTCAAGGCAGAATTCCAACCTAGAAGCATTAAAAAGAAAAAGGAAGGCTTTTTAATAACGTTAACGGCTCAATTAACCATGGAGATATACATCTGCTTCATAACACAGCAAACAACTTTCATAAAGTAAAAACTCCGGGAAATGCAGCAGCTGAACCAGAAACACAGAGACAAGAGAAGAGTTTCACACATTACTCTCAGTTGAAAACAAATCACATGGACAAAAAAATGAATACGGATTTAGGACACCTAATCCAGTGCTACGAAAATGTGGTTATAGGTGGAGCCAGTTCATGAACTGTGGTTACCAGATGCAGTGAGATAAGAAGCTTGCTCCAGAATATAAATCAATTCACCACTTCCTTCATGGGGAAAGTCTTGCTACCAAAGTAGGGGGATCAGGTGAACTGCTGTGTGCTTAGTGACACAGTAGATGCTACTTTGAGTTGCGCTGACCTCACAACATAATCAATACGGTAACTTTTTTTTCAAGTGTTTTTTTTTTAAGTTTATTTATTTATTTTGAGAGAGAGAGAGAGAGAGTAGGAGAGAGAGAGAGAGGGACAGAGAGAATCCTAACCTGGCTCTGCACTTTCAGCCAAGAGCCTGATGCGGGGCTCGAACTCGGACTGGGAAATCATGACCTGAGCTGAAATCAAGAGTCAAACACTTAACTTACTGAGCCACCCAGGCGCCCCCAATGTGGTAACTCTTACAAATATATATCAAGTTCTGAATCCCAATGTTAGGGAATACACCTCAGTTTGAATTGCACATGGAATGGAATATGTCTATCTCAGGCCATAAAGAAAAAATGCAATAAAATGCAAACAACACACAGTGCTGTCTGACTGCAGTGCTAGCAACTGTGATAATAAGCAAGTTTCTTCCACTTGGAAAAGTTTCTTTTAATGCACATACTTTTTCTTTTTAATTTTTTTTAATGTTTATTTTTGAAACAGAGACAGAGGGCGAGCGGGGGAGGGGCAGAGAGAGGGGGAGACACAGAATCCGAAGCAGGATCCAGGCCCCAAGCTGTCAGCACAGAGCCCAACGTGGGGCTCGAACTCACAAACTGTGAGATCATGACCTGAGCCAAAGTTAGATGCTTAAGCAACTGAGCCACCCAGGTGCCCCTTAATGTACATATTTTTAAGTGATCCCTGCAAAGAAGGGAAAATAAAAAACTCTAAATTTTTGAAAGTAATACTACTAATAATGAAATCATCACATCTGAAAAAATGATCCACAGTAAAAACCAGTGTCAGAGGAAATTTCATACCATTAGATACCTATATCAATGAAATGAAAGTAAGTAAGTGAAACATTGGCATCACAGAGACAGAAAAAGTTCAAAGAAAACCAAAGGAAAGCACTAGGAAGGAATTAATAAGCTAAGGCTGAAAAATTAGTGAACCAAGAAAACAGAAACAGTAAAAGTAGCACTTAATAGGAAGGCTCATTATTTGAAAACACTAATAATGTAGACAACTATTAGATAGCTTTTTCTTTTTTTTTTCTTTTTTTTTTTAACGTTTATTTATTTTTGAGACAGAGAGAGACAGAGCATGAATGGGGGAGGGTCAGAGAGAGCGGGAGACACAGAATCTGAAATAGGCTCCAGGCTCTGAGCTGTCAGCACAGAGCCCAACGTGGGGCTCGAACTCACGGATCGTGAGATCATGACCTAAGCCAAAGTCTGACGCTTAACCAACGGAGCCACCCAGGCGCCCCTAGATAGCTTTTTCTTTAAGAGAGAAGGTACAAATATACAAGTTAAATGATAAGGGATACGTGGCCATTAAAACACAGCCTACTAATTTGTATAATTTTATGCAAATAAATATGAAAATCTCAATGAAATAGATAACTTTCTAGGCAAATGTAATTTACCAAAATTGACCTCAGTAGAGACATAAAGTCTCAACAGACAGAATTATACAGAAATACAAATTTGTAAAACAGAAACCCAACAAAAAAGTATCAGGCCAAGATGGCTTCACAGAGAATTCATACTAAACCTTTAAAGAAAAGATCATCTGAATGTTACCTCAACAATCCTAGAGCATAGAAGATGAAGAAATAACTTCTAATTTCTTTTTGTGAAAAAAGTATAATATGGATAGTAAATGAATAAAAAGGTAAAGCATTAGCAAACATAACTCAATAGCACGTTAAATAAATACATAACCACGTGGGATTTATTTCTGGAATACAAAGATCATTTAATATGAGGAAATCTGTCAACATAATGTAACAAATGTATACATGTAAGCAGAAAATGAACTAATAACCTCCATAGATCCTGAAAAGGCATTTGACAAATTCAAAGCCCATACATGTTAAAGACTCAATGAAACAGAAATTGAGGGATACTTCCATTATACGTCTTGACCCCAAATTTAACATCAATATTAGTGGGCAAACACTAGAGGCTTTCCTGTTTGTGATATAATAAAAAATAAACTTGGTTTTTGTCCTAGGTTTCTGTCACAGAGCTTCAAAAACCCTAGAAATTTCCTGAGTTGATAGCAACGTCTTATTATTCATAACAAGTCCCTTGACACTTGAGTTTATAAACTCAATACTTTAGAAACTCAATCCTTGAGTTTGTGCTAATAAAATGATTCATAGCAATGATTCATGGGAGGGGTTTGATAGCCTCAGGACAGGGGCTAGGGCCAGAGGAGCCAACCATGTGATTAGAGGGTTGGAAATCTCAGCAAACCCCCCCCCCCCCAACCCATACCAACTTTGGGGAAAGGGAGAGGGGCTCCGGATTGAGTCCAATCATGCAGACAATGATTTAATAATCCTGAACCACAAGGCCAGGGGAGATTCCCGTTAGTAAAAACCTTGATAGGCTTGCAGGGTAGCAGGCTTAGATTCCGTAAGGAGAGGGCATGGAAACTCTGTGGCCCAGCCCCTTCCCCTCAAGACCTTGCCCTATGTACTCTACACTTGGCTGTTCATTTGTATCCTTTATAATAAAATGGTAAGTGTGAATATAGCATTTTCCTGAGCTCTGTGAGTGATTCTAGTGAATTACCAACCTGAGGCGGTTGTAAGAAGCCCTAGCAAGGCAGATGTAGCCAGCAAAACAAAAGTGCAAGCAGCTTTGGAACACCACCCAGAACTTTCAACCAGCATCTGATGTGGAGTCAGTCTTGTGGGACTGAGAACATTAACCTGTGGAGTTTTCACTAACTGTGGGTAGTTATTGTCAGAACCTAAATTGAATTGTAAGACACTCAGTCGATATCAGATAATCAGCGTTAGAACTCAAGGCAAAAATCAGAAATAAGACAAGGATGGCCACTAATTTAATACACGAAAAAACAATTAGAAGCGTAAGAATTGCTTTGTTTTGTTCTGTTTTGTTTTAGAGAGAGAGAGTGCAAAGGGGGAGAGAGGGGCAGAAGGAGAGAGAGAGAGGATCCCAAGCAGGCTCTGCACTGTCAGCCCAGAGTCGACATGGGGCTCAATCCCACGACCCTGGGATCATGACCTAAATAGAAATTAAGAGTCAGAAGCTTAACCGACTAAGCCACTCAGGTGCCCCAAGAGGCATAAGAATTTAAAAAGAAGAGATAAAATTACATACATGTGCAGACGATATGTTTCTAAGAAACTTGTAATGAGTGAAAACCTCCTGTGAATAGTAAAAGGATTTTGTAAAGTAGAAAGATATAAAATTAACATACAGAAATAAAGTTTTCATCACCTCTGGGAAGAAACAGTCACAATAGTAACCACTTGGAAAAAATAATGGAAAAGAAGATCCCAGATGCCATTTACAATACCGTAAGCAAAATAAAACAAAATGCAGCACAGATTTAATGAGAATTGTGTAAAACCTACATGAGAAAAACCATAAAACATTCTTATGGGACAAAAAGTAGACTTGAACAAATGGAAAAAGATGCCATATTTTTTATCAGAAAAGAATCAGTATCAGAAAGATATGAGCTTTCTCCAAGTTAAAATTTATAGACTTAATGTGATCCCAAGAAAAATATCCAAGTTATTATTTTTTTTTTCTGGAGCCAGACAAGTCAATTATAAAGTTATTTTGGAAAATAACTTTAATGGGACAAAAGACTAGCCAGGAATCTCCCCCTATCCCCAAAACATAGCAATGGGGGACTAGTCCTACCCCACACTGAAACATTTATAAAGCCCCTGTAATTAAAACATTATGTTATTGGTGCGTAGACAGATGGCTAATGGAAGAGGATATAAAATCCAAAGATACATTCCAAAGGCATATGGAAACTTAGTGTTTGATAAACAAATGGCATTGGAAAACTGATAGCCATGTGGATAAAGTAAAATTGGATCCATTCCTCACACCTTACACTAGGATAAATTCCAAACGGGTCAGGTATCTAAATGTAAAAAAATTAAATCACTCAAATACTAGAGGAAAACATAGGTCAATTTCTTTACAACCTAGGAAGGAGGAAGACTTTCCTAACTATGATTCCATATCTGGAATCAATAAAGGAAAAATGGGTAAATTTGTCTAGCTAAAATTAAAAAAAAAATTAAATGGCTGCCCAAAATACAATCAGCAATGTCAAAAGTTAAAATACCATCAGCAATGTCAAAAGTTAAATTTAAAAAATGGGACAAAACTGTAACTAATATCACAAACAGCCAATATCCTTGATATATATAAAATTTCTAACTATTGAAAAGAAACTCGAATCCTAGTCTAACAACCTAGTAGAAAAATGGGAAAATTATAGAAAAATAAATGCAAATACTCTGAAACATATGTAAAGATGCTTAACCTTGCTCATTCTAAGACAAATACATATTTAAACTGAACTGAGATACCATTACTTATCTATCAGATCTGTAGAAATCCCAAACTTGACCACAGACTAAGTTGGTGAGACTGCAGAGAAACAGGTATTTTCATGTGTTGCTGATGGGGATGAAAATGGTACAACCTTGGAGCCAGATTTGACAACAGCCAGCAGAATTACAGGTGCATTTACCCTTTGTCCAAGCAACCTCCCTTCTAGGTATATATACTTGAGATAAAATGGCAAACACTTGAAATGATGGAGGCTCAAGGCTATTTAATGCAGCATATTTTGTAATAATAAAAAATTGCAAACAGCTGGTATGTCTTTTTTATTTTTACAGTAGGCTCCACTCCCAACGTGGGGCTTGAACTCAGGACCCTGAGACTAGGAGTCACGTGCTCTACAACCTGAGCCAGCCGGGCACCCCCAGCATGTCTTTCTATAGAGGACAGGACAGGTGAATAAACCATAATACATACATGCACTATTAAACTCTAAAAAGAATGAAGAACATCTCTATATATTGCTGAAGAGTGATCTCCAGGAGAAAAGTGAAAAAGGTGGCATGCAGAAAGGTATGTATAGTATTATACTTTTTATGTACTAATGAAAGGAAAATAAAAGTATATATATATATGTATATATATGTATACATATATATATGTGTATATATATATGTATATACATATACATACACATTTATATACAATTTCAGCATCAAGAAAAGTATTAACTACAAAGAATGAAAACACTTAGAATATATAAAAATCAATGAGTTCATAATGATAAGTTTTTGAAACCTCATCGCTACATGCTGATCCTTTGTGACTCATTGTTTTGAATATCTATTGCTGCATAATAAGCCCACCCCAAACTATAGTACCTTAAAAAAAACACCTCATTTGTTACCCCTGGATGTTACTAAAGTTCCATCTCATTATTCTGAAAGTTGATTTTTTTTTTGAAGGGAAAGATCCAGGTGCCTTTCCTGCAAGACCCGTATTTCAAGCTATTGGAATCTATGATGACAGAAAGTAACTTGCAGAAAAACTATAGCTAATAAATGCAAAAAAAAAAAATTGGTGTAAATAGAAAAACCACCATTTGCACTCTTTTATGAAATAATGGATCTAGGCAATGATCATCAATTATTATTAAAAGTATTGGATGAAAAGTTGATGACAAAGTTTAAACCAGGCTGGAAACTCCTGAACCTACTGGTTAATCTCAACATCACTACAAGTTGAACGACAACGCCCTGTGCCTTCTGATCTGATGCAGTAGAACCTATAGAGCACTGCTTATGAAGTATTCTTGACAAAAGCAAACGTCATCAAGCCTCCAGATGTAGATATCAGTTTATACAGAATATGGGAAGGGTAGATAAATATGTTAAATCACATCATAAGATTACAAATCCAAATCCATAATGTGAGAAATCCCATATGACAAATTACCCAGTTTCTTCAATAAATAGATGGCATAAAACAAAACCAAGATGAAACTAGTAACAAAGAAAGAGTGGCCATTCTATTGATTAAAAGAGACTTAAGACTGGCAAAGTTCAGCCCTAGCAAGATGGTGGCCCCCTTGGAGCTCAGCTGCTGGAGAAGTGGCTGGGGGCTCCCATTATACACAGTGAGTCCCTGGTGGTGATGGTTTATGCCAAATTTTCTGGTGCACTCTTGAACATCAGTATCATAGGTAAGACACAGAGGTTCAAGAGAAGAGGTACCAATTTTGACCACTGACTACAGCGTTATTTCTCAGCTGGCAAAAATACTAAAATTTTTTTTAAAAATTTTAATGTTTATTTATTTTTGAAAGAAAGAGACCCAGAGTGTGAGTGGGGGAGGGGCAGAGAGAGAAGGAGACAGAATCCGAAGCCGGCTCCTGGCTCTGAGCTGTCAGCACAGAGCCCGATGCGGGGCTCGAACCCATGAACCGTGAGATCATGACCTGAGTCGAAGTTGGATGCTTAACCAACTGAGCCACCCAGGTGCCCGCAAAATACTAGAATTCTTAAGAAAACGAAAAGAATTCTGACTATGAACTCTCAGCAAAACAGGGGCAGATATACTGGCTTACACTGCTCTCCTAGAAAAGAAGCTGCTTTTGCAGTTCTTCCACATTCTGGATTGAAAGTGTGGCAAAATTTTTGGTTTGCTTCGTAAGGTCCTTTCTCTTCAGTTTGACCCTGCCTGGAAAAAATGTCTTAGGGAACACTGAATACAGTATCCTCCTCATGAGAGGAGAGCTTCCCCTCTACCACCTCTGAGAAATGGAAGCACATATACACAGACATGCCAAAAGGTGCCTACGCCTTCTGTCAGCAGATTGAGAACATCTCTGCTTTTCTTTGGAGATGCACCTTCTACCTCAGATGCCTGTGTGTTGGCTTTCTTGCACCTCTTTATAACATGCACTTTCTTAGGGGCACCTGGGTGGCTTAGTCAGTTAAACGGCTGACTCTCGGGTTTTGGCGCAGGTCTCTGGTTTGTGGGTTCAAGCTCTGCATCGGACTCTGCACTGGCAGTGCCAAGCCTGTTTGGGATTCTCTCCGACTCCCCCCTCTGCCCCTCCCCTTCTCATGCTCTCTTTCTCAAAATAAGTAAATTAAATTTAAAAAAATTTTAAGTGCACTTTCCTAGAGTTCAGTTATAACATTTGAAACAGTTCTCCAGCCTGTGTCACTTTTGACATGACATCCTAAACAGTTATTTTAGATTTAGTATTGGAGATGGATGACAAAGCCCTCCACTTCCTCCTCGGAAACTGCCAACATGCAAGTTGCTTCTCCCATAGGAAGAAAGCAATTCCTTACAATGACCATCACTCTGCTGTATGCCCAAGTGTTTGCCTTGGAGTCCCATGATTTTGCAGTAATCTCTTACACTAAGTATGTGAAGGCAAAAAGAAAAACACTGCTAATAAGTATAAGGAAGACTCTAAACCAAAAGGAACTTTCTATGCCATCTTTTATTTTTAATTGCATTAAATATCAATTAAATTTTTTAAATTGTATTTGATAGTTTGTATTCTAGTTTGGCAATGCACTTTATGTAATATCAAGATGAACACTAAATGAACTTGGAGGAAAAATAGAAAACTCATGGGACCTCATCAAAATAAAAAGCTTCTGCACAGCGAAAGAAGCAACCAGCAAAACTAAAAGGCAACTGACAGAATGGAAGAAGATATTTGCAAATGACATATCAGATAAAGGGTTAGTATCCACAATCTATAAAGAACTTATCAAACTCAACACCCAAAAAACAAATAATCCAGTGAAGAAATGGGCAAAAGACATGAATAGACACTTTTCCAAAGAAGACATCCAGATGGCTAATAGACACATGAAAGGATGCTCAACATCACTCATCATCAGGGAAATGCAAACACAAATCAAAACCACAATGAGATACCACCTCACACCGGCTGGAATGGCTAAAATTAACAACTCAGGAAACAACAGGTGCTGGCAAGAATGTGAAGAAAGAGGAATGTTCTTGCACGGCTGGTGGGAATGCAAACTGGTGAGTCACTCTGGAAAACAGTATGGAGGTTCTTCAAAAAATTAAAAATAGACTACCCTATGAGCCAGCAATTGCACTACTAGGTGTTTATCCAAAGGATACAAAAAAGCTGATTCAAAGGGGCATAACACACCCCAATGTTTATAGCAGCACCATCAACAATAGTCAAATTATGGAAAGAGACCAAATGTCCATCTACTGATGAATGGATAAAGAAGATGTGGTATATACATGCAATGGAATATTACACAGCAATCAAAAAGAATGAAATCTTGCCATTTGCAACAACATGGATGGAAATAAAGTATATTATGCTAAGCAAAATAAGTCAGTCAGAGAAAGACAAATCTATTATTTCATTCACATGTGGAATTTAAGAAACACAACAGATGAACATAGGGGAAAGATAAGAAAAATAAGATAAAAACAGAGAGGGAGACAAACCATAAGAGACTCTTAACTACAGAGAACAAACTGAGGGTTGATGGTGGGAAGGTGGCTGGTGGGATGGGCTAAATGGGTGATGGGCATTAAGGAGGGCACTTGTCGGGATGAGCACTGGGTGTTTATGTAAGTGATGAATCACTAAATTCTATTCCTGAAATCATTATTACACTATATGTTAACTAACTTGGGTTTAAATTTTTTTAAAAAAAGCATATTATGTGTATATACTTTTTTTTTTACTTTTTTTTTTAACGTTTATTTATTTTTGAGACAGAGAGAGACAGAGCATGGACGGGGGAGGGGCAGAGAGAGAGGGAGACACAGAATGGGAAGCAGGCTCCAGGCTCTGAGCCATCAGCCCAGAGCCTGATGCGGGGCTCGAACCCACGGACCGCGAGATCGTGACCTGAGCTGAAGTCGGACGCTCAACCGACTGAGCCACCCAGGCGCCCCGTGTATATACTTTTTAAAAAATAAAAAATAAGATGTTGCAGGAGTGCTGATTCACAAGAGTACATGTACCCCAATGTTTATAGCAGCACTATCAACAATATCCAAATTATGGAAAAAGCCCAAATGTCCATCAACTGATGAATGGATAAAGAAGATGTGGTTTATATGTACAATGGAATACTACATGGCAATGAGAAAGAATGAAATCTTGCCATTTGCAACAACATGGATGGAACTGGAGGGTAAGCGAAATAAGTCAGTCAGAGAAAGACAGAGATCATGTGTTTTCACTCATATGTGGAATTTGAGAAACTTAACAGAAGACCATGGGGGAAGGGAAGGGGAAAAAAACTAGTTTCAAACAGAGAGGGAGGCAAGCCATAAGAGACTCTTAAATACAGAGAAGAAACTGAGGGTTGATGGGGGGGCAGGGGAGAGAGGAAAATGGGTGATGGGCATTGAGGAGGGCACTTGTTGGGATGAGCACTGGGGTGTTGTATGTAAGTGATGAATCATGGGAATCTACTCCTGAAGCCATGAGCACACTGTATATACTGTATGTTAGCTAACTTGATAATAAATTCTATTTAAAAAATAATACTCTTCCTCTTCATTGAGGCAGGCTGGCAGCAACTGCACACACACAAATCTTTGTGAAGACCCTGATGGGCAAGACCATCACCCTCAAGGTCGAGCCCAGTGATACCACTGAGAATGGCAAAGCCAAAATCCAAGACAAGGAGGCCATCCTGCCTGACCAGCAGCATCTGATTTTTGCAGGACAAACAGCTGGAGGACGCCGCCCTCTCCCAGACCACAATATCCAGAGAGTCCGCCCTGCACTGGGTGCTACGCCTGCGAGGTGGCATCGAGCCCTCCCTCCGCCGGCTGGCCCAGAAATACAACTGCGGCAAGATGATCTGCCATAAGCGCTCCCCCGCAAGAAGTGCGGCCACACCAACAACATGGCCCCAGGAAGGTCTTCCTTGGCCGGCAGGGGGACCTCTTGCCAGAGCCACAAGCGCCCCCCCCCCATCCCCCGGCCTCAATAAACTTTTCCTTTAATTGACTGGAGCAGTAAGAGATAGATAAATAAATAACAATTAAAAAACTGCCTTGGGGCACCTGGGTGGCTCAGTCGGTTGAGCGTCTGACTTCGGCTCAGGTCATGATCTCACGGTCTGTGAGTTCAAGCCCCACGTCGGGCTCTGTGCTGACAGCTCAGAGCCTGGAGCCCGTTTCAGATTCTGTGTCTCCCTCTCTCTGACCCTCCCCCATTCATGCTCTGTCTGTCTCAAAAATAAATAAAACATTAAAAAAAAAACTGCCTTAATCTTGGCAGGTTTTTGCCTTTGGTTCACATGTCTCTAACTGAAAGCTACAGTTCTGGGGTGCCTGGGTGGCTCAGTCAGTTAAGTGTCCAACTTTGGTTCAAGTCATGATCTCACTTTTCGTGGGTTCCAGCCCCGTGTTGAGCTCTGTGCTGACAGCTCAGAGCCTGGAGACTGCTTCAGATTCTGTGTCTCCCTCTCTCTCTGACCGTCCTTCACTTGCACTCTGTCTCTCTCTCAAAAATAAATAAACATAAAAAAAAAAGGATCTCTTTACCTCATGATAAAAGAGATTCTTAAAAAAATAAAAAAAAGAAAGCTACAGTTCTGTTCTGAATGTGCAACTCTAATTTATTCAAATTAATTTACTCATTTATCAGTTTTCTTAGACCAGTCTGAATGTCTAATATGTGACTCTCTAGCTAACGCTTTTTTTTGCTCTGTTTAGAAATGTGATGCCTATTTTAGGAACTAGGAAAAAAATATAAATTACTTCAATAGAAAGCCTGTATTTAACTTTTTTAAAAAAGAGAAAAGCTAAAGATACCTACCGACCAAATGCAATATATAATTATATTTAGATCCTGATTTAAATTTTATTCAAAATTGTTTTAATGTTTATTTATTTGTGTGTGTGAGAGAGAGAGAGAGAAAGAGAGCATGGGGGAGGGGCAGAGAGAGAGGGAGACACAGAATCTGAAGCAGGCTCCAGGCTTTGAGCTGTCAGCACAGAGCCTGACGGTGAGGCTCAAACTTGTGAACTTCAAGATCATGACCTGAGCCAAAGTCAGTTGTCCAACCGACTGAGCCACCCAGGTGCCCATATATATATATATATATATATATATATATATATTTTTTTTTTTTTTTTTAATTTGAGAGGGAGAGAGAAAGAGAGAGAGAGAGAGGGAGAGAGCAAGCAGGGGAGAGGCAGAAGGAGAGAGAGAGAATCCCAAGCAAGCTCCATGTTCAGCACGGAGCCCAACACAGGGCTTAATCCCATGACAGATCATGACCTGAGCTGAAATCAAGAGTCTGTAGTTCAACCGATTGAACCATCCAGGCATCCTTAGAACCTGATTTGAATAAGCCAACTATAGAAAGAAATTTTGAGGGGTGCCTGGGTGGCTCACTCAGTTAAGCATTAGACTTCAGCTCAGGTCATAATCTTATGGGTTGCTGGATTGGAGCCCCATGTCTGGCTCTGCACCGACAGCTCAGGGCCTGGAGCCTGCTTCGGATTCTCTGTCTCCTCTCTCTGCCCCTCCCCTGCTCACGCTCTCTCTTTCTCTCTCAAAAATAAACATTAAAATATATATATATAATTTGAGACAATTGGGGAAGACTGAACATGGACTGATTTTTTGATGAATTAAGGATTTATTCATTTCGTATGATAATAAAATTATGGTTACGATGTGGTTATAAAATTATTCTGTATGTGTTAAAAAATATTCTGTATGTGTTAAGAGATTTTTACCGAAGTGAAATGATATGATGTCTTGGATTGTTTTAAAATACTCGAGCAGGGGTGCTAGGTGGTTAAGCGTCTCACTTCAGCTCAAGTCATGATCTCACGGTTTGTGAGTTTGGGCCACGCATCAACCTGCACTGGCGGTGCAGAGCCAGCTTGGGATTCTCTCTCTCCCTCTCTTTCTGCCCCTTCCCCCACTCACACACTCTCTCTCTCACAATAAATAAATAAACTTTAAAAAAGAAGCGTAAAATGTTTGAAAAAAATAAAATATTCTAACAAAAGAAAAAGAACTAGTGGTGAGAAAGACAAAATATAAATAAGAGGAACAGGATGTTGATAACCATTGAAGCTGGGTGATGGCTGCATGGAGGCTTTTGATTCCATTCTCTCCACTTTCCATAATAAAAAGGCATGAATTCTCTCACTCACATCTCCCCGGGTGAAGCCATTGAACTCAAAAGAGCAAGATCAAGTGTTAGATGAAATAAAAGTTTTATAATATAAATTGCTTTCTTTAAGTTACTTCCTTTGGTCTTGAAAGCCTTTTAACAGATAGAAGTTAAAATATTATGGAAAAATAAAAGACCATTGTCACAGTCTGTTAATCCCATATGCTTCCCATGAGAAGGATAAATACTTATATGGCAGTTTTATGGGATCCAGAGCCCAATATAGGAAAATTTCCCAAAGGGCTCTCTAACACTCCATCCTTTTCTTCTTCTTCTTCTTCTGCTTCTGCTTCTGCTTCTGCTTTTTTTTTTTTTAAATCAGTGGGTGAGGGGAGCAGATGGGAGGAAAAATTGAGACATAAACTAATCTCTTATTTGGTCAGTTAGAGCAAAGTAAAGATGGGATCTGGTGGCCTTTGGTTTGAGATACACTGGTGTGATAGAAACATATGTTCCTTGAGGTCACCAGGACAATCATTTGAAATTGCCAGGTGAAGCTAGCTTTGCCCTAATAGAGCATCATTTAGAAAGCATCTCTTCAACAAATGGCTCTTTTGAGAACTAGCACCTGGCTTGCTACTGGACTCCAGGACGGTATAAAAACACTTAACCATGAAATATTTGGTGACTATACAGCCTAAACTGATCCCAAACCATAAAATAGAGTGCACCCCATCCATCAGTTAGAAGGGGTTCTTATAAGACCAGGCCCAAGTCTGAATATACAAGTAGGCTGCATGGACTGCTTCCATTCCCAGTATGTCCACTCCTATCATATGTCATCCATCTTCAGCCTATACCCAGGACCTCACAGAGAGCTTTCTATGATCAGTAAGCTAAGAGGGAAAGCTTTTAGCCTTTCTACAGAGTACTCAGCACAAGACACTGGCAGTGGCCTAAAGTATACTATTATACTCTGTGGGTCATTATATTGTATTCAGAGTGTCCTTGAAAGACTGTAGAGAAGAAAAATCCTTCTAGTGGGTAGAACTTCAGGTACCATATCTTGTTGTCCACTTTCCCTATTAGGAGAACTGACCTGAGATGAGGCCCTACAGAGATACTAAAAGGGTGACGAATTGTTAGCTGTATGGTCAGGGACTTGGAAAGGGCAAGATAAGAAAATGGATGACAAGAAGAGGTATGTAGATGGATTTAAGACCCTCTCAAAGGGGCACCTGGGTGGCTCAGTCGGTTAAGCATCCAACTTCAGCTCAGGTCATGATATCACAGTTCATGGGTTCGAGCCCCACATCAGGCCCTCTGCTAACAGCTCAGAGCCTGCAGCCTGCTTCAGATTCTGTGTCTCCCTCTCTCTCTGCCCCTCCCCCACTTGCATTCTGTCTCTCTGTCTCTCACAAAAATAAATAAACATTAAAAAAAATTTTTTTTAAAGACCCTCTTAAAATGGGCCCAGACTATGAAAGGATTTGTGTATGTTGTGAATCTTCAAAATGGAGGAGACTTTCCATAATCTGGTAGACAAGAGGACCTGTTCTGTGGGTGTCAGTCAGTCTTCCTACCCCAGCCAGTCCAGAACTTGCTCAATGAATTCACAAATAAAATCAGCTCAATGATATAGACTTCCATTTAACAAGCTTCAGCATGTTATTGTCATCATTCTTGCCCAATTTGTCAGCAAAGAGACTAACCTTTAGCCATTTAGCTTGGGACAGCCAGGCACGTTGGGGCAGGTTGATTACATACAAAGTGGTACTGATTTGACCCCAATGCAATAGACACTTATTCTGATTATTATGTGTTTCCCTGCTCACCTTGTCTCTGGAAGCACCCCTGACCAAGGCTTGTTAAGTGACTTATGCAGTTTTGGTATCTCATACTTATAAGTAATGTTAATATAAATGCAAAAAAAAAAAAAAAGATAGCCAAATGCATTTTTTCACTAGGGAATTCCATTAGTCATTGGTTTATCATATTCTTATGCAAGAAAGGAAAAGAAGAAATCTCCAATCATACCAAAAAAAGAGTATATCTGTGAAATTGGAGTATGTCTGGGATTCTCAAAAACAGCTGTTTCCTGGATATTGTAGAGATGCTGTTCTCAAGCAGAGATATTATGTGCCATGTAGTAGACTCAGGGCACCATAACTGTAATCTTTTTCACGAGAGCATCGTGGCTCTTTTCAGCTATACAGGAAAGCTAATTGTTCAGTTTGTAGGCACCTGCTGCAGGATGAGTGCTGGAACATCACTACATTGAATGAGACTCAGCAACCAGGAAATATAATATTAGTTTTAGATCACTTAGTAAAATAGATAAGCCCTGGAATGTTTTTTATGTAGGTTCAAACAGAGAAGGTAGAATCCAAGTCTGTGACTACAAAATACTTAGCAGTAGTTGGTATGTTGCACAGTGTTGTGGCTGGATGAGGGGCAATTGGAAATGAAGGCAGTATTGCTTCATTAACAGAATAGAAATATAGGTATTTTTACTAAGTTTGTGGCCTTTCTACAGGGTATCCAGGTATACAGAAAGGCTTTCATTTGATTTTTTTTTTTTTTTTTTTTTTTTTTTTTTTTTTTTGCTTTAAAAGTGATATAACTACAGAGAGGATGCCTTCTTCTGCTTCTAGATGCAAAGGGTAATGTACTGGTTTGCTAGGACTGCTAGGGTTAGGAATTCAACATATGAATTTAAAGGGGACACAATTCAGCCCATAACAGGTACTTTGAGAATAGATTTATCTGCAAGAAGTGGTCACTGTAGGGCTCCCCGCCATGCTCTCAGTTCCCCTTTATCAGCGCTTTGCACCCTTCCTCCAGCTTCTGCATGCTTTGCTGCTAAAAGCTTATACTTTTGCGCAGCTTTCTGAGGTTTGCCCTTGAACAATGGACTCCCGCTGTCCCCACCCCCACAAACTACCATTCCACGCCACCTGTACCATGCGATGGGTTGGAAGTGCCTGAGATTCTTACAAGTTCACCTGACCTCCCACCCCAGGCAGCCCTTAACCAGTTATTGGCTAGGGATACAAAAGCCTAAGTCTTCAGGACAAGATAAATCCTGAAGCCTAATTGCTGCCACAGGGCTCCCAGCAAGACTAGGTGTATCTGGGAGGTCACCTGCAATCTTGCCTGATTTCTGCCCCTTTGGGAACCTACTTCACCATTCCCTCACTGGTTCTTCTGGGAACCTTCCTTAATAAGCCACTTCCATATGGGTCCTTGCCTCAGAATGGGTTTCTAGAAGAATCCTATCCAAAATCTATTTTAATTGATGGAACACACCAAATAACTCAACCTGCTATGTCAAGACCAGAAGGAAAGAAGCACAAAAGCAAGAATTCTTGTTGTTTAAAGACAATTGAATGGGGCGCCTGGGGGACTCAATAGGTGAAGCATCTGGCTTCAGCTCACATCATGATCTCCTGGTCCCTGAGTTTGAGCCCTGCATCAGGCTCTGTGCTGACAGCTCAGAGCCTGGAACCTGCTTCGGATTCTGTGTCTCCCTCTCTCTCTGCCCCTCCCCCACTCACTCTGTCTCTCTCTGTCTCAAAAATAAACATTAAAAAAAATAAAGATCATTGAAAAAAATGAAAATAAAAACAGGGTTTTTAGAAGTGGACACTGGAAATTTAGTTGTAACTTCTAACACAGAAGCCTCTTGCCCCGGGGGGTGTAGTGTGTCCTTAGAAACTCTCCACCAGGTCTCTTGATGGAGATTTTAAAGGGAATTATGACTCAGTGGGTTGACAGTAAAGGAAGGATTTAATTAAAAGCAGAGTGGCCCTAAGGTAACATTTGCAGTGAGAGAGCTAGAAGTCACAATTTAGTTAGAAATTCCCTTAACATTACAATTTTCTGAAGAGAGACTTGTCAAAACTTTTCAGAAATGTAACATGGGAGGGCTCCTGGCTGGCTCAGTCTAAACAACATGTGATTCTTGATCTCACGGTTGTGAGTTTGAGCCCCATGTTGGGTATAAAGATTACTTAAAAAAATAAAACTTAAAAAATTAAAATAAAAAAAATAAATTGAGCATGGGGACAATCCCTTGACTTGGGTGTCAACTAGTGTGTGGAAGACACGAAGACCAGAGTGACCTAGGGGTTCTGCCATGGGGAAATGACTTTCCAAATAAGCAGACCCAATTCGTCCATGATTTTTTTTAAATTTTTTTTCTTAATGTTTTTATTTATTTTTGAGACAGAAAGAGACAGAGCATGAGCAGGGAAGGGGCAGAGAGAGAGGGAGACACAGAATCGGAAGCAGGCTCCAGGCTCTGAGCCATCAGCACAGAGCCTGATGCGGGGCTCGAATTCACAGACTGTGAGATCATGACCTGAGCCGAATTCGGACGCTCAACCGACTGAGCCACCCAGGTGCCCCGTCCATGATTTTAAAAGACACATCAGGGGCGCCTGGGTAGCTCAGTCAGGTGAGCATCCAACTTTGGCTCAGGTCACGATCTCATGGCTCATGAGTTCAAGCCCCAAGTCAGGCTCTGTGCTGATGGCTCAGAGCTTGGAGCCTGCTTCAGATTCCATGTCTCCCTCTCTCTCTGTCCCTCCCCAACTCATGCAAGCACACGTGCTCGCTCTCTCTCTCAAAAATAAATAAAAACATTAAAAAAAATTTTTTTTAAAGATCAGAAAGTGTGATACAGAAAATAGGCAAGGAAGATTCAACAGATGTATAAGTGAAGGCTCTGAGAAAGAAAAGCAAAACAGTGGGGTGAAACTAATTTTATAAATTCTAATTCAAGAAAACATTTTGAAATTAAAGAGAATCCAAGGTATATTTTTTTAAATTTTTTTTTAATGTTTATTTATTTCTAAGACAGAGAGAGGCAGGGCATGAGTGGGGGAGGGGCAGAGAGAGAGGGAGACACAGAATCTGAAGCAGGCTCCAGGCTCTGAGCTGTCAGCACAGAGCTCGTTGCAGGGCTCGAACTCACAGACCTCAAGATCATGACCTGAACTTAATTCGGACGCTCAACAGACTGAGCCACCCAGGTGCCCCCCAAGTGTATATATTTTAAAAGCACCACATTTGCCTGGAGAAATTGACTCAGCACAATTAACTCTGAGACATATCTTGGTAGAATTATTAGATTTTAAAGATTAAAACAAATTCTCAGGGACTCCAAACAGAAAGGCCAAGTCATTTAACAAGGGAAAAACTGTTAAATCCAGATTAGGTCATAATCTCAGGGTTAATGAGTTCAAGCCCTGCATCAGGCTCTCTGCTGTCAGACCACTTCAGATTCTCTGTCTCCCTCTCTCTCTGCCCCTCCCCCCCTCCTGCAAGCACTCTTTCTCTCTCAAAAATAAATAAACATTAAAACAAAATAAAACAAAACAAGGGGAAAATCAGTACAACATTATGTTCCTCACATAAACACTCAATACAAAAAGAAACAAACAGTGGGGTAGCATCTACAAAAGGAAAGATATTGCAGGACAGTTTACCTGTAATACAAAGGCTGTAGGAAAGCAATTTTAAATATGCCCCAACTCAGGGAATATTGTTCTCATTAGCTCTTCCTGAAAGGGGAATGGAGTTGCATAGGGGCTAAGCTTTTGGATGCTATTGAAGTTAAGCTGGTATAAATTCAAATTAGAGCATTAAAACCTCCAGATGTTAAAGATAGTCTCCATGATAGCCACAAAGAGAATACCTATAGAATATATGCAAAAACAAATCAGAAAGAAATTAAAACCTACAAAAAATCAACTAAATACAAAAGAAGACAGTAATGCAGGAAATGAAGAGCAAAACAAAAATGTTATAAGGCATATAAAAAAATAACAAAATGGTAGAATTAAATCCCTTCTTATCAGTAATTAGGTTAAATGTAAACAGATTAAACTCTACAAAGACAGAGATTAGTAGAATGGATTTAAAGCACATGACATAACTACATGCTGTCTACAAGAAACTCACTTTAGATCCAAAGACACAAATAGGTTGAAAGTGAAAAAACAGAAAAAGATATTCCATGCAAATAGCAGACCAGAAGAAAGGGAAGTTGCTATACTAATACCAGACAAAACAGACTTTAAATCAAGAACAGTTACAAGAGACGGGGAAGGATGTTATGTGTTAATAAAAGATTTGATACAGCAAAAAAAATAACAATTATAAACATTCATGTCTGCAATAACAAACCAAGATATATAAAACAAAAACTGGCAGAGTTGAAGGGAGAAATACTATAATAGTTGGAACTGTAATACTCTACTCTCAATAAAAAGCAAGACAGAATAAGTTAGGAGACTTGAACACACAAAACCAGTTATAACTATTGAACATTCTACTCAACAACAGAATAAACTTCCTTTGCAAGTATCCATGGGGCATTCTCCAATATAGACGCTATATTAAGCCACAAATCAGTTCTCAATAATTTTTTTTAAAAATAGGTATCTTACAGAGGTGCCTGGGTGGCTCAGTCAGTTAAGCATCCGATTTTGGCTCAGGTCATGATCTCACGTCTTGTGAGTTCAAGACCCGCATCAGGCTCTGTATTCACAGCTCAGAGTCTGGAGCCTGCTTCAGATTCTGTGTCTCCTTCTCTCTCTGCCCCTCCCCCGCTCATGTGCGCACTCTCTCTCTCTCTCACTCTCGTAAATAAACATTAAAAAAATTAAAGATATAGATATCCTACAAAGCATTTTCTCTGACCTTGACAGGATGAAGTTAGAAAGCAAGAACAGAAGGAAAATTGGAGAATTAATGAATTTGTGGAAATTAAACAACAATTCTTTTAAAAAATTTTTAAGTTCATTTATTTATTTTGAGAGAGAGTGTGTGTGTGTGTATGTGTGTGTACAAGTGAGAAGGGGCAGAGAAAGAGGGGGAGAGAGAGAATCCCAAGCAGGCTCCACACCACCAGTACAGAGCCCAATGCGGAGCTCAAACCCATGAGATCATGACCTGAGCCAAAGTCAGACACTTAACAGACTGAGCCACCCCTAAACAATACATTCTTAAACAACCAATGGATCAAATAAGAAATCATAAGGAAAATTAGAAAATATCTACAGACAAAAGAAAAGGAAACTACATAGTTTTCATTTGCACAGTAACGAAAATGCACAAAGAAAATGTCAAAATCTGTGGGAGGCAATGAGAACAGTGCTAAGGGACAAATTTAAAGCTGTAACTGCTTACTTTAAAAGAGAAGAGGGGCACCTGGGTGGCTCAGTCTGTTAAGCGTCCAACTTCAGCTTGGGTCATGATCTCACAACTTGTGAGTTCAAGCCCAGCATTGGGCTCTGTGCTGACAGCAGAGCCTGCTTCAGAGTCTCTGTCTCCCTCTCTCTCTCTGCCCCTCCTCTGCTCATGCTCATGCTCTGTCTCTCTCTCAAAAATAAATAAATATCAAAAAAATTTTTAATAAATTAAAAAATAAAAAAGAAGAAAAGAGTGCCTGGCTGGCTTAGTCAGTAGAGCATGCAATCTTGATCTCGGGTTGTGATGAGTCCCAAATTGGGTACAGATTACTTAAAAATAAAATCTGTGGGGTGCCTGGGTCTGTGGGGTGCTCAGTCAGTTAAGCATCCTACTGGGTTTTGGTTCAGGTCATGATCTCATGGTTTTATGGGTTTGAGCCCCACAGAAGGCTCTGTGCTGGCAGCATGGAGCCTGCTTGGGATTCCCTCTCTTTCTGCCCTTCCCCTGCTCACACTGTCTCTGTCTCTCTCAAAAGAATAAATAAACTTAAAAAAATAAAATCTATAAATAAGTAAATAAATAGCTCTCAAGTCAACAGCCTGACTTTACACCTTAAGGAATTAGAAAAGAGAGTACATTGAACCTGAAACTAGCAGAAGGAAGGAAATAATAAAAATTAAAGCAGAGATAAAATAGAGAATAGAAAAAGAATAGAGAAAAATCAATGAAACCAAAAGCTGGTCCTTCTAAAAGATCCACCAAATAGACAAACCTTTAGCTAGATTGACCTAGGGAAGACTGGATTTGAATTTCAACAGTTTTTCTACTTTTTCTTTTTTTTTTTTCAAATCCAGTTTTTCTTTTTCCAGATCCAGTTTTTCTTTTTTCAGATCCAGTTTTTCTTTTTTCAAATCCAGTCGAAGATACCACATTACTTTAATTTCCATGTTTCCTTAGTCTCCTCCAATCTATGATAGTTTCTCTGTGCTGCTGTTTTTTCATGATCTGGCCATCTTTAGAGAGTACTGGTCAGATATTTTGTGGAATGTTCCTCAGGTAAGGTTTTTCTGAAGGTTTCTCATGATTAGACTGAAGTTACATATTTTGGGGAAGAATATCACAGAGGTGAAGTGCCCTATTAGAGGTACATGATATGAAGATGATTAATCACTCTTCTGGGTAAAAATTACCTTGTGACAGTGCTGAAGTTTTTATCTTTTGTCTTGACAGTTTCCCCCACATTGTGGGAATGACTAACAAGGCAGTTTTTACTGCCTTGTTGAACAATTTTGGAAGAATTGGGAGCAGAGCAATTTTTTTTTTCTAAAGGCAAATTTTTTTTCTACAATGCTTTTGAGGAGACATTGCCTTAGGATGCCCAAGCAACACCAGGAACAAACCTTTGGTGATATTCAGTGATGGGCAAAAATAATCTGGGAGCAAGAGCAACCTTGGCCATGGAGAAAGGTAGGATCAGGAAAAGTCGCCAGCAAAAAACCAGTCAGTTCAAAACTTCACAACTCAGAGCAAAGGTGACTGAGAATGAGAAATGGCTACACTCTTGTCTGTGTTATTCATAATGCCAATTTTTGTTACGTCCCCACAGAAAGTAAAAGGATCATTAGACACTTCTACTCTTTCAAGTGTGAGAAGCCTTCTTGTTTTGAAAATGTCTCAAGTTGCAACTATCCAAAAATATAATACCAGCCAGTCCAGATGTTAACACTCTTGAGGCTAGGATATGTGCCTGAGTGAGGCCACCTAGGCGGAAGAGATAAAAGAAAAGAGCATGTTCCTACCTAGTTTTGAGCATTAATTATGTACCCAGAGCCAAATTCTTTTTCCTTTGAGCTACCAGTCTCTCTCTTTCATACATTTCTTGTATTTGCTAACTGCATTATATGTTGACAGTTACATAGCACATTTGTGTCACACAGTATGTTTAAATGATGATATTATTCAAACATTAAACTTTTCAAAACAAAATTAATCGAATATGTCTTATTTTGGGACAGAGTTACACAAAATAGTCTACTGATCCACAGAAGCAGCTTCATGGCAGAGCGTGTTAGGTTCAGATTGTCCGGGCCTACTCCAAACCTACCAAATCAAGATCTCCAGAAGTGGGGCCCAGAAATCTATATTTTGATAAGCTCACCAGGTGATTCTTATAGACATTTAAGCTTATGAAAAGATGCAGCATTTTAGCCAATGATTTTAAGACATGGATTGACTTTACATCTTAATTTGAGCATTATGAAGAATAAACATAGAGTCAAGAATACATTGGTTAAAAATTCATTTGAGGACGGCGGGGTGCTTGGCTCTTTCAGCCGGTAGAATGTGTGTCTCTTGATCTTGGGGTTGTGAGCTCCAGCCCCACGCTGGGTGTAGAGATTACTTAAAAAGAAAATCTTTACAGGCGCCTGGATGGCTCAGTCAGTTAAGTGTCTGACTCTTGGTTTTGGCTCAGGTCATGATCTCATGGTTCGTGAGTTCAAGCCCTGTGTGGGGTTCTGGGCTGAGAGTGCGGAAGCTGCTTGGGATTCTCTCTCTCCCTCTCTCTCTGCCCTTCCCTTGCTCACGCTCTCTCTCTCTCAAAATAAATAAACAAACAAACTTAAAAAAAAAAAAACCTTTTCTAAAAATTCATTTGAAGACTGAATGACAATTAAAAATTTTATTACCTCTCCTCTCTGAATTTTAATTTCTCTGGAGGCTTCCAGGTAAACAATGACTACTAATTTTCTCAATATTGTACTCATCCAAGATCCTGAAGTCAGCAAGCAATTTTAGATAACATAATTAAATCAGCATTAAAGAATGATGCAATCACTGTTAATGATAAGAATCTGACAGAGAACATGAGCTCTTAAAACTTTATCCTGTTAGTACAATTAGCATTATTCCATAGGCTTACATAATTTTTATTTTTGTCTCAGATTTACGAGTATAAAATTTATAAAGATACTAGTGGGTTTTTTTAAATTTTTAACATTTATTTATTGTTGAGAGACAGAAAGAGACAAAGCATGAGCAGGGGAGGGACAGAGGCAGAGGGAGACACAGAATCCGAAGCAGGCCCCAGGCTCTGAGCTGTCAGCACAGAGTCCAGCACAGGGCTCAAACCCAGGAACCACGAGATCATGACCTGAGCCAAAGTTGGATACTTAACTGACTGAGCCACCCAGGCGCCCCATACTAGTGTTGTTGTTTTTTTTTTAATTGAAGTATAATTGACACACAATGTTACATCAGCGTCAGGAATACAATACAGTGATTCTACGAGTCTATCCATTATGCTACTATGCTTCCCACAAGTGTAGCTATAATCTGTCCCATACAATGCTATTACAGTATCATTGACTATATTCCCTACTCTGTACCTTTCACCCCTGTGACTCATTCAATCCATAACTGGAAGCCTGTACTCCCCCCTCCCCTGCACTCATTTTGCTCCACCCCCACTCCCCTCCCCTCTGGCAACGACCAGTTTGTTCTCTGTATTTAGGGGTCTCATTCTGCTTTTATATTCGTTCACTTGTTTTGTCTTTTAGATTCCGTGTGTAAGTGCAATCATATGGTATTTGTCTTTCTCTTTCTGACTTATTTCACTTAGCATAATACTTTCTAGATCCACCCAGGTTGTCGCAAATGTCAAGATCTCCAGTTCTTTTTAATGGCCGAGTAATATTCCATTGTGTGTATCTGCCACATCTTCTTTAGCCATTCATCTATTGACGAACACTTAGATTGCTTCCGTATAAAGATACTAGTTATTTAAAATATAATTCAACTGAATTGTACACCCATATTTACATTTGAAATTCTTAAATACTAGTGTAACTAATAATAAACTATATGCTTCATAAGGCAATTTAAAGGAATTTAGGTGATTCTTTTAATTTAGGCTTTTTATTGAAATCAAATCCAGAGTCTTACATAAATTAAACCATTTGCTTGCTTATTTCTCAGAGGTAAAATCTAGAAGTCATCATTTAAATGCCAGACTCCTCAAACAATTTAATTTATCAAAGGGTTTACCTTGATTAAATGCATTAAATTAATATTGATGAGCTTTAGATTTCCTTGATTTTGTTTACTTTCCGAATCTCAGCTAAAAGTCTTAGTACAGGGGTGCTTGGCTGGCTCAGTGGGGAGAGCACGCGACTCTTGATCTCAGGATTGAATTCAAGCCCCATGTTGGAGGCTGAGCCTCCTTAAAAGCAAAACAAAACAAAACAAAAACTTAGTCTTAGTACAGAACAGTTTCTTAAAACCTTTTTTTATGACTAGTAATGGCTGACTTGATAGCAACTTGAAAGTCTTCATTTTATATCTCCAACTTGGTCAAATGCAGCTTTTCTTTTCTCTTTTCTTTTCTTTTCTTTTCTGTTCTTTCCTTTCCTTTTCCTTCTCCTTTTTCTCTTTTCCTTCCTTTCCTTTCCTTTCCTTTCCTTTCCTTTCCTTTCCTTTCCTTACCAAACTCTTTAGGCAAAGGAATTATATTAGATGAATACTATTTAAAATGTTTCTAATAACTTAGTTGTTTACATGATTATTTACATGAAGTTCTAAATTTTTATTAGAGTATTATGTTTACCTTTTAACCAAAGTTTTAGAACTCATTCTAGTCCTTGGGGTGCCTGTGTGGCTCAATTGGTTAAGCCTCCAACTTTGGCTCAGGTCATAATCTCACGGTTTGTGAGTTTGAGCCCCGTGTCACAGTGCAGAGCCTGCCTGGGATTTTCTCATTCTCACCCTCTTTCTCTGCCTCTCTCTCTCTCTGAAATTAAATAAACCTTAAAAAAAAACCCTCATTCTAGTCCAATTTCCTTTTTTCATTTGCCCGGCACTTTTTTCCCCCCAGTAGAAAATCACCTTAAGATTGTGTGCCTGGGTGGCTCAGCCGGTTAAGTGTCAGACTTCAGCTCAGGTCATGATCTCATGGTTGGTGAGTTCAAGCCCTGCATCATGCTCTGTGCTCTCAGATCGCTTTGGATCCTTGAGTCTCCCTTTCTCTCTCTCTCTGCCCCTCCCTCATTTGTGTGCGCTCTCTCTCTCTCAAAAATAAATAAACATTTAAAAGATACTTAAAAAAATTAAATTGCCTTAAGATTCAGAGTACTAAAGACTAATTTCTTCAGGGGTGGCACCTGGGTGACTCAGTTGGTTAAGTGTCCAACTTCGGCTCAGGTCATGATCTCACAGTTGGTGGGTTCCAGCCCCATGCCAGGCTCTGTGCTAACAGCTCAGATCCTGGAGCCTGCTTCAGATTCTGTGTCACCCTCTCTCTCTGCCCCCACTTGCACTCTCTCTCTCTGTCTCTCTTTCTTTCTCTCTCCCCCCCCACCTCAAATATAACCATTTAAAAAAAAGACTAACTTCTTCACTCTATTTAATATACTTCTTTATTTTTTTTTAATTTTTTTTATGTTTTTATTTATTTTTGAGACAGAGAGAGACAGAGCATGAGCAGGGGAGGGGAAGAGAGAGAGGGAGACACAGAATCCGAAGCAGGCTCCAGGCTCTGAGCTGTCAGCACAGAGCCCGATGCGGGGCTCGAACTCACAGACCGTAAGATCATGACATGAGCCGAAGTCGGATGCTCAACCGACTGAGCCACCCAGGCGCCCCTAATATACTTCTTTAATAGAGCAAGACAAATTCAGCCAGCGACACTGAATTTGAGGAGCTTATGTCCTTTACTTTCCAAACATCTAAGAAAGTGGACTGGCCTCCCTTATTCAGAGGCAATTTCCCAACTTCTTCAAAGGTAATCTCCAGAGGAACTGACCTTCTTTGCCCTGGTCGTGTGCTCACACCAAATGCTTCCCTACTCGCCTTGCTTCAGAATCAGAAAAGCCAGTCCCTCCTGGGGACCCCGAGACTCCTTGGAGGCCCCTCCTCATTTCTCTATTCACACAAAGGAGAAGAGCAGCAATTAAAAGGCTAATTCCCTATCCACATGAATAGATGTCAAGACATAACGTCCATTGAAAAAAGGCAAATTTCAGAGTAAGTGGTGAATAATGACACTTATATGAATTTAAAAGCACATAAAAACATTAGTATAGTGAGAGAAAGCAGATTAGTAGTTGCCTGGGGATGGAGCCATGGGAGAAACCAGTGTGGATTATAAATTTATCCCATGATGGCAGCTCCTCAGTGAGGAAGAAGGAGGCAACTGGATATGCGAGTAGGACAGGCCTTCCAGCAGCCGATACCCCCAGCCAGGGTCTGGGAGTCCTTGTGGCACCTCTCGCCTCACCTCTCAACCCATCTCAGGGCCCCAGGCAAAGGGGCGTGGGCGGCTTGCGTTAAAAATTTTAGAGACCTGAGGCTGGAAGGGTGGCCCTGGGGCAGGACTTTGTGGGAATCGCTAACGCCCCAAGGCTAGTTGGTGATAGTTGGGTCATCGGTCTTGGGGACCAAATGGAGACCTAGAGCGGAGTCCGAAGGGGGTCAGAAGTCACTCATGCAACCCCAGGCGTGTGTCACTTTGCTGGGGTGAAACCGTCTCCGGGACTTGAGGGGTGGGGGAAGGGAGATACGCATCAAAAATGCCGTTACCATTTCTAGGTGACCTGATCGAATCTAGAACTTTACCCTGGAAGTAATTTGGTTAAACTTACAGCAAAGAGATGGACTCCGCAGAACTGAACGGCTGATTGGATTTAGGGTTGAACCGTCCTATGCTTAAGCACAGACTACAAGCGCAAAACCGTTGAGTTCAAATCTAGTTCAGATCTCTGTGATTGACTTTCTTTGTAACCTCCAGCGAATGACTTAATGGTCTCTGAGCTCCAGTTTCCGCATAGTATAATGACGATTCTAACATCCACCTCACAGGACTGTTGTGAGGGTAAATGGGCTAACGCATACAAATTGCTTCCCGGCACGGGGGCGGGGGGAGGAGGGGGCACTTGGGAAACCGTAGTAACATCCGGAGGGGCCTCGTAGGTAACGCGATCAGTAGCTGTCCTGAGACTGCACAGGTGGCGGGATGGGTGCCCTGGGCCCCGCCCCGAAGGGCGTGGCCAACCAAAGGCGCGAATCTGCAGGCCCCCGCGCATCCGGCCTGGCCGTATATGAAGCCAGGCGGTGCGCCCGGAGGCTCAGTGCTGGTTCTCCTTAGACACGACAGCACGCTTCCCGGTCACGCGCTGGAGCCACTTATGGTGAGTTTGCACCTTCAAACGGAGGGGCTAAGGCCGGGTCCTGCAGCGGGGAAGGTCGGAAACTCTCGGGTGGACAGTCGGGAATGCTGGTCCCTCGTGGGGAGGAGGGGCGGAAACAAGCGAAATGGTTCATTTCTTCGGGGGGCGTGTTTCCCGAGCATCCCGCGACCCCGCGTGCCCGCCCTGCCCAAGGGGTGCCTTCCCGCAGACAGACGCGGCCTGCAGAGGAAACAACGTTAGTGCTGGGCCTTCTGGTTGCTGTCCCTGAAGTCTCCTCGAGGGTATGGCCGCTGTCCGCCTGGTCCCCCAGAGTCCCCAGACCGCACCGCCTGGTCCTGGGCGACTTCGAATGTCGTGGAAGGGATGGAAGGATGGGCAGAACGCGAGGCTGAGGAGGCAGAGGGTCCTGGATGGGTCGATTAAAAATTAACTAGCATCTGGAGAGGGAAAAATAGCGCGGATGGGACTGATTCCTTCTTTCTCTCCCTCTCTTCCCACCTTCCTTCTTTCTTTTTTTTTTTTTTTTAATTTTCCCCAGCTTTACTGGAGTATAATTGACAAACTCTAGTATATTTGAAGTGTGCAACATGATGATTTGATGTGTGTATATGTTGTGAAATGACCACTGCAATCAAGATAATTAACACATCTATTACCTCACGTGGTCAGCTTTTTGTTTAGGTGAGAATACTTAAGATCTGCTATCTGCAGCAAATTTCGAGGATACAATGCAGCATTATTAAGTGTAGTCACCGTGCTGTACATTAGATCTTCAGAACTTAATCACCTTAAGACTGCAAGTTTGTACCCTTTGACCACCCTCTCCCCCCTGTTTCCCACCCCACCCCCACCCCCCACACGCCCCCAGCCCCCAGCAATCACCATTCTTACTCCTTGATTCTGAGTTCAAACTTTTTTACATGCCACATCTAAATGCTGCAGTATTTGTCTTTCTCTGACTTATTTCACATAGCATGATGCCCTTCAGGTTCACCCATGTTGTAATAAATGAATTTCCGTCTTCTTTGTGGCCGAATAATATTCCACTGTGTATGTGTGTGTATGTGTATATGTATATATATATATATATATACATATATATATACATATATATACATATATATACATATATATACATATATATACATATATATATACGTATATATATATATATATATACCAAATTTTCTTTATTTATCCATTCACCCTGACAACAGACACTTTGGTTGTTTCCATATCTTGACTATTGTGAATAATGCTTCCATGAACATGAATGTGCAGATATCTCTTTGAGATCCTGATTATATTTCCTTCAGATAAATACACAGAAGTGGAATGACTGGATAATAGTCTACTGTTTTGTTTTGTTTTTTTTGAGAAACTTCCATGCCATTTTCCATAATGACTGTACCAATTTACAAATTCCAACAACAGTGCACAAGGGTTCCCCTTTCTCCCCATCCTCCCCAGGATGTGTTATCTCTTGTCTGTTTTCTTTTCTCCTTTTCTTTCCTTTCTTTTCTCTTTCTTTCTTTCTTTCTTTTCTTTCTTTCTTTCTTAGAGAGAGAGAGAGAGAGCACACAAGAGCAGACAAACAGTGGGGGTGGGGCAGAGAGAGGGAGAGAGAGAGAATCCCAACCAAGCAGGCTCCACGTTCAGTGCAAAGCCCAACGCAGAGCTTGAGCTTGATCTTACGACCCTGAGATCATGACCTGAGCCAAAATCAAGACGCCTAACTGAGACCCCCAGGCACCCCTATCTCTTGTCTTTTTGATAATAGCTATTCTAACAGTTAATGAGGTGCTATCTCATTGTGGTTTATATTTGCATTTCCCTGATGATTAGTGATGATCAACACTTTTTCCTGTACCTGCTGGCCATCTGTATACCTTCTCTGGAAAAACGTCTGTGCAGGTCTTTTGTCCATTTTTCAATTGAATTGTTTAGTTTTTTGCTATTGAGGTGTATAAGTTTCTTATGTATTTAGATATTAACCCCTTATCAAACAGATAGCTTGCAAATATTTTCTCCCATTCCACAAGTTGCTTTTTACTTTGTTGTTTCCTTTGCTGTACCGAAGCTTTTCAAAAGTTTGATGCAGTTCCACTTGTTTATTTTTGCTTTTGTTGCTTGGGTTTTTGGTATCACATCCCAAAAGTTGTTGCTGACTTTTGTTTTCTTCTAAGGAGTTTTATGGTTTCAAGTTTACATTTAAGTCTTCAATCCATTTCAAGTAAATTTTTGGGAGTGGTGTAAGAAAGGAGTCTAGTGTCATTCTTTTTCACAGGCATATCCAGTTTTCCCACCCCTATGGGAGAAACTATCCTTTCCCCATTGTGTGTTCTTGGCATCCTTGTCAAAGATTAGTTGACCTATATGTGTGGGTTTATCTCTGTGCTCAATTCTGTTTCATTGGTCTGTGTCTCTTTTTAGGGCAGTACCATACTGTTTTGACTACTAAAACTTTGTAACATAATACAAAATCAGGAATGGTGATGCCTCCAGCTTTGTTCTTTCTCAAGATTGCTTTTGTTATTTTGAATCTTTTGTGGTTTGATTCGAATTTTAGAATTGTTTTTCCTGGGGCGCCTAGGTGGCTTAGTGGGTTAAGCTTCTGCCTCTTGATTTCAGCTCAGGTCATGATCTCGTGGTTTGTGAGTTCAAGCCCTGAGTCAGGCTCTGTGCTGACAGTGCAGAGCCTACTTGGGATTCTCTCTCTCTCCCTCTCTCTACCCCTCCTCTGCTCATGCTGCACACGCTCATGTATGCGTGCTCTCTCTCTCTCTCTCAAAATAAACTCTTCTTAAAAGTTTAAAAAACTTTCCTATTTTTCTGAAAAATGACATTGGAACTTTGTTAGGAATTACTTTGAATCTGTAGGTCATTTTTGATAGTGTGGACATTATAACAGTAATCCTCCTGATCCAAGAACAGGGGATATCTTTTTGTTTATGTTTCTTCAGTTTCTTTCTTCAGTGTCTTACAGTTTTCAGTGTACAAGTTTTTCACCCTTGGTTAAATTTATTCCCAAGAATTTTATTGGTCTTGGTGCTTTTGTAAATGGGATTATTTTTTAAATTTCTCTTTCAATAGTCTGTTGCTAGTGTATAGAAACACAACTGATTTTTGTGTACTAATTTTGTCTCCTGCAACTTTACTGAATTCATTTATTAGTTCTAACAGGGTTTTTTTTAGAGTCTTTAGGGTTTTGTATATATAAGGTCATAGTATCTGCAAAAAAGACAATTTTACTTCTTCCTTTCTGATTTGGGTGCCATTTATTTATTTTTCTTATGTAATTTCTCTGGCTAAGACTTCCGGTACCTTGATGAATAGGAGTGGTGAGAATGAGCATGCTCATCTTGTTCTCGATCCTTAGAGGAAAGCTTTCAACTTTTCACCATTCAGTAGATGTTAGTTGTGGGCTTGTTATATATGGCATTTATTATGTTGAGGTATGTTCCTTCTTATTTCAGACTCAGAGAAATTAGGAGGCCATCACAGGCTTTTAGGCAGGAGATGATGGTGGTGTAGATTAGGAAAGGATTGGCAGAGATGGAGAGGAAGGGTATATGGAATTGGGATTTGAGCTGGGTAAGACCCCTGAACTTCTATTTTTTTTTTTTTTTCCTGGCAGGATCCCACAGCTGAAGATCCAGTTCAGTTACCCAGCAATAGCAAAGAGACTTCCGTGGACTCTTTCCTTCAAACAGTTGAGGAAATCGAGGAGTTCCTCAAGGACGTCTCTGAGACATATAAGGCAAAAATGTCAGCTGCACCAGAACCACAGCTCCATATACCTCTGGCTGACCATGGTGAAGACAACCAACATGAGTCAACCCAGAGGATGATGACTCCTCTGAAGTCTACAATGGTGAGTTCTACCTGTCCTAACATCCCTGGGACAGTCATTGTTCAAAACTCAACAATACCCACTGTTACAGCCCTTGATATGCCCCCTGGAGACCTAACTGAATCTTTTTCTGTGATCCAAAAGGTGACCTTCTTTGATGAGAGAAGACCCACAACCTCCCAGATGACAGATGTTATTGACAACCCAAAGACAACATTCACTGCTTGCCAAAAGATAACTGCAAATAAGATAGCGATCCCCAATGAAGGTAATCAGATGAAGACCCTCAGTGATGACCAGATCCTCTATGGAGGCCAGGTGACACTTCCTAAAGAGAACCACATGATGACCTTCAGTGCTAAGCAGACCTTCACTGAGGGCCATACAATGACTTCCAGTGGTAATCAGACCCTGAATTGGAACCAGATGACAACACTGTGTGAAGAACAACAGATGAAGACCCTCAGTGATGACCAGACCCTCTATGGAGACCATATGACCTTCACTGGGGGCCAGACCCTCTATGGGGGCCAGATGGAGACCTACAGTGGTGACCAGATGCTCTATGGAGGCCACATGACCCTCAGTGGGTACCAGACCCTCTATGGGGGCCAGATGAAGTCACTTAGTGATGTCCAGACGCTTTATGGAGGACAGATGACCTACAGTGGGGACCAGATCCTCTATGACAGCCAGGTGAACACCTTTGGTGATGACCAGACCCTCTATGGAGGTCAGATGATGACCCTTAAGGGGCATCATATGACAACTTCCACTGATGACCACACTGTCTATGGAGACCATACGATGCCACATCAATCATCATCATTGCCATACCCAGGATTCCTATACTTTTCCAGTTCCCATTTGATCTATGGACAAACCCTAGAAAAGCAGAAGTGCAACGTCAAGACCCAGAGATGTCAAGTCCAGAAGAATCCTAATGTTTTGAAGACCTACACTTGCACATACCAGGACTGTGGTAAATCATATACTAAGCCTTCCCACCTCCGGATCCATGAGCGCAAACATACTGGTAAGTTAGGGGTAGGACTGAGGGATAGGGGTGACAAGCAAGTGATTAAAGATTTGTGCCCTTATGAAACTTTGGGATCATTTGAGATTGTTGACACCTCTTTCCAAGCCTGGGACCTCAGAAGACTGGAAAAGGTTGGCCTGTTTGAAAGGGTGGACAAAGCAGTCCCAGGGACAGACTATAGTTCTGGGCCTGAGCCAACCTGGCTGCAACCTTTTGTGTTATTGATGATGGGAATAAGTGGAAGAATTTGTTTGACCTCTTATGGATGGTTTTGGCCTCACCTCTACTGGGACTGACACTTCATGGTCCTCTCTTTAGGCCCAACAGATACCCACCCCCAACCTCCTTATTCCCCTGTTGACTTTCCTGCTGACCCTTGCTTTTCCTATTTCTCATTTTCTTTTCTTTTTTTTTTTTTATATGTATTTATTTGGGGAGAGTGCAAATGGGGGAGGGGCAGAAAGACGGGAACAGAGGATCCAAAGTGGGCTCTGTGCTGGCAGTAGCAAGCCACATGGGAGGGCTCGAACCCACAAACACTGAGATCATGATCTGAGCTGAAGTCATGACCTGAAGTTCAACCCTCTGAGTCACCCAGGCTCCCCTAATGTTTGTTTATTTTTGAGAGAGAAAGAGCGCGAGCTGGGGAAGTGCAGATTTTTCATTTTCTCTTCTTTTCCTTCCTTCACAGTTTTCCTCTTGTCCTTCTAGCTCATGATGCATTTCTTCTCTTCTTCTTTCACTCACCACCTCTGGTCTCCTCTCCTCAGGCTCTCCCTCTCCCACCCCAACATGCTCAAAACCTTTATCTTCTCTATTCACTTTCATTTTCCCTGTCCCCTGCTACCCAGAAGCATGACAAAATTCTTTCTTTCTCTGGTCCAGGGGAGAAGCCCTACGAATGCAATGTGAAGGGATGCACATGGAAATTCCCCCGTTCAGATGAGCTCAGCAGACACAAGAGAAAACATAGTGGGGAGCGGCCCTACCTATGTACTAAATGCAATAGGAATTTTGCACGATCTGATCACTTAAAGCAGCATCAAAGAATCCACAGATAATACTCGCCCATGACTGAACTCATCAAGCCATAAGGAAATGAGTACAGCTGAAAGACTCCGTCTACTAAGCCTTTGTTTGCTCTGTACCTAGCACTGTGCCAGCATATAGTTAAGTGCTTAATATTATTTGTAAGCTTTTAAGGTGTTTTTTTCCCCCTAAAACATACGAGGAATAGATGTATGCATTTCAATAAAATCAGAAGCACTTTTCATTCACTCCCTGCTCCAAGGGTAACTTTTTACTGTGTGCTATCAGTCCTTCTAGATCTTGTGCTGTGCATTTGCCTCTATGTACACATGTAAAAATGTATATATGTAGGTGACTAAAATTTATACATAGTTCAGATCTGTAAAGAATGTAGCATTCTATATCCGAGCTCATGTTTCTCTGGTCTCCATTTCTATGGGGTTAAGAGGAGGGGGACACTTGGTCCCTTTGAATGTAAAATGGTCTAAATTAAATGAGATTCATTTGGATGAGTACTTAATTTATTCAAAAGTTGAACCTCCTTTCATGGCTGTTTTTTCTCTCAAAGTGTCTCTTTCCCCCCTACTTTCTCCATATGCCGTCAGGACACAGGGAGTGATAGCAGTGGAACAGGGCGGTCATGTGCTGGCTGCCAGGGGAAGGGTCTGTCCTTGCCACTGAGCCTTGGGTCCTTTTGTGCATCGCTTCTGCAGGTGGGGTAACCCACCGTCTGTTTTTCTTTCCATGGGTTGACTTAAATGCTTCAGAGAAGCTGCACCATCTTCCCCTGCTGACTCCGTCCTTCTCCAGCTCTTGCAGGCTCTGCCCATTTAGGGCTTGGCTCCTGCCCAAGCCCCAGCTTGTGTGATGTCCCCCTGGCAAAAAGGTCTGGGTAAAGTCAAGGATGTGATCTATCCCAAGCCTCATTTTCAAAAGGAGCACTTTCTACCCAGAGCCCTAAAAGGGAAGTGGACCACAAATCCCCAGGGCTTCATTGGTCCTGCAGCATTTGAGATGCTTTTTGACCCACCCACTCACCTCACAGAGCCCCCAGACACTAGATCTCTGAGTCTTTAAGGGGCTCAGGCAGCATTTTAAAAGTTATATCTTAATGCTGTATTTGGTGTGCTATGAAATAATATATTTAAGTTATAGGTATAAACAAACATCTGTGAGAGCCCATCCCCCAATGGAATGCGATCAGGTGTCAAGATGGCCAATTAGGACAATGAGCCCAACTGAAAGTAACAATCAAGGCTGTATTTACTTCCTTCTACAGAGCAAGCAAGATGCAAAAAGAAGAGGCGCCAGCTCCCCAGTGTTCCATCTTTCCCCATGAAACAGCACCAGGCAAGGGTTAAGGGACATGCAGTGCAGATGGGGGGAATTCTCTCACTGCCTTAAACAAAAGGATTCTTCTATCTTTTTAGAGAAGGAGGAAGGAATAGAAGGAGGAAGAGGGGAAAGTGCTAGCATTGGAAAAGTACTGAGGTAGATAGGAAAAAAAAAAAAAAAGCCTCAGCAGGGCCCCCAGGAAAGAGGCCTCTGAATGGAGGTGCCCAGGCTGGGAATGCAGATATGCATAAGAGCAGGGCTGGCTTGTGCAGTGACTCCTTGACAGCAACTCCCTTCAGAAAATTGTAGTGCACCTGTCCGGCACCAAGTCAGCTGTAGGGGAGGGGGTCAGCTTTTTCCCATGAGGACTGGCAGGCAAGGTCTTATAACTAGCTATGGTTGGGCCTAAACGATCACAAACAGGAATTTGGCCTGGAACTGGACTCCTCAGCTCCACCCCTTGATCTTTCAGGGCCTGAGCAAGAGACATAGGCAACCCCATCATTGACTAAAATGAGCCAGACATTGTGATAAGTCTGCTTAACCATTCTGAGGAACATGATCAAAGTCACTCTAAGTAGAATAGCAGGCCTGCCCAGGGAATGAATATAGCCATGAGCCCCAACAACTGCCAAGCCAGAAAAAGATCCATAGCTCATTAGGGTCTACCCTAGAAAGCCAGGAGGCCTTCTGTCTAAGCCCCCTAATGGACTGTTCTATTTTGCCAGGTTCATTGATCCAAGTGTTGGCAATTGCACAGATTCTCCTTCTTGATTGGCCAACAGGAAGCCAAGGACTCTACAGTTAGCCAACACTACTTGGGCCAAGGAGTTGAGGCTGAGATTGTATTATTGATAGTCTCAATGAGGATCAAGGACAGATTATGTACAACCTTTTCTAATTGGATGACAGTGAGAATAACCACACAGCCTATATAGGGCAAGAGTGAGTGGAGGGAAGGCCACCACCACTGTAGCCAAAATAGTTCTGATGGCAGATCCCACACTTTTCTCTCAGATGTTCTGGTTGCCTTCTCTGACAGGAGTGAGTTTACATTTAGGGAGGTATTTTGCTCTTGTAGAATCCAGTTGTGGCAATGTATAATGTCCACATTAATAAGGTTAGTGCACTTGAGGCACCAGCAAAGCCCTAACAGATGAATAAAGAGTGGTTTGTTTCGGCCAACTTGAGGAGTTATGGATCCAAAAACCAAGTGGTGCAACCAGCCCAAGGCACTGTTCTGCCATAGGCTATAATCCATGAACTCAGAGTTTGCTGAGACCTGTAACTCAAAGGCAAATGTGCATCTATAGGCCCCAGGGGAAGGTCAACCAGGGTGGCCCATTGGAAGGCCTCCAGGCATTTTGTTAAAGGTCCCACTCTAAGGTAGCAGCCTTTCTGGTAACCCAGGGGGATGGATGCCACCAAGACCCCTACACTGGTTATGTGAGAGCACCGTTAGCCAAAGAGGCCCACCAATCACTAGGTGTCCTTTGTTTGTCAAGGTAGTCATCTCTGGAATGAGACATCACATCCCTTCTCAGATAATGCCCAAGAGTTTCACTGGATGCTGGGTCATTGTGCCTCACCTATGTTAATGACCTATGTGTGTGGCTGCATGTTGGTCAATAAGGCATCCAGTTCTTATTGGGTGGTGCTTTTGTGTGGACCCACCAGGAGGATGTCATCAATTTAACAAAGTGCTCTAGTGCTCCCTCCAGGAGCAGGACTTTTTCCAGGTCACATTCATGGCAGATAGCTGGAGAATTTAGGTAGCCTTTTAGTAGCACGTCAAAGGTGTATTGCAATGCATTGCACATAAAGGTGAATTTGATCCCAATCATCTGGGTAGAGAAGGAATGCTAGAAAAGGCATTTTCTTTTTTTCTTTTCTTTCTTTTTTTTTTTTTTTTTTTTTTTTTTTTTTTTTTTTTGGCATTTTCAATAGCAGCTGCTGTATACCAAGTGTCTTCAGCTTGGGCAGTAGCCTCTGTGACAATCATAATACCAGGTACTGCCAGGACTATGGCGTTGGACCTTCTATAATCAATGGTAAGTCTCCAGATACCCAAGGCCTTTTGCACAGACCAAACTAGTCTATTGAATGTGAAGAAATCATCTCATAGAACTCTGGCTTCCTTGAGATTGGCAATGTGAGTGGTTATTTCTTTTTCTTCCTCAAGCAGCAAATATTGTTTTGGATAGACAATGGTACTAGGCGCTGGTAAGTAATTGGGTAGGTTCATCCATATGCCCCACTAAAATGCAGCCATGCTTATCAGGGATTTGGTAGAGGGGTAAAGGGGTAAAGGCAAATCATCTATAGATGTAAACAACATTCCTATACCAATAATACATTCACTAGTGGGAGCCATAGCAAAAGAAGTTTGTAGGGACCCAAAGGACCCACTTAAAACTTGGCTTGGGCAAGGGTCCCAGAGGTAGAGCTTTGTTTCCCCCTCATCCTGGAGCTAGGGTTTCAGGGATCATGGTCACCTGTGCACCAGCAGCCAAAGACCCAAGAAGTGCAATTCTCTCCTACATCCCTGTTGAACTTGACCTTGGCATAAGGCTTCTGGTCCCCCTTGGGAAAAGAGGGTCCTGGGCCTGTGCCCTAGTCTTGTTTATTTTTGAATGCCAACAGGTCCAGGTAATATTAGTGGTACTCTCCCATTCATCTCCAGGCTCACTAGAAGGGAGCTGCTCCTCAGGTGCCCCACAGACCCTAAGTTCCTTGCCCTACCAATTGCCTCCTTTGACACTGTCACCAAGGAACCAAATTCAGAGACCTTTCTGGAAAGGCCTTGCCCAAGACAGGGCACTGGGTCATTACTCTTACACTGCTCTTTCTCCTGGTCAATCTTTGCTTTCTTGCCAGTGGCTGCTTTTTCCACATGTGGGAATTTGTCAATTAAGTCTTGGACTGTCAGTTAAGCATCCGTCTCTTGATTTCAGCTCAGGTCATGATCTCCAGTTCATGAGACTGACCCCTGAGTCAGGCTCTGTGCTGACAGCATGGAGCCTGCTTGGGATTCTCTCTGCCCCTCTCCCATTTAGGCACGCACAGGTGTGCTCTCACTCTCTCTCTCTCAAAATAAATAAACTTAAAAAAAAAAAAAAGACTTCGATAGTATCATGGGTGAATTGACCCAATCTCATGGAGAGGTTTAACTGGGCCTAGTGACCAGTGCCAGCAGGAGTAGCTGGGACAAACTTGGAAATTTGAGTCTGGCTAACAGTTTTACCATCTACATTGCAGGATGTCCCTTAGCATCAGGGACTACTTAGAGCCAATAGTTATTGGGTGCAGTTCAGCATGCGGATTCTCTGACAGTTTTGGTCCCATTTCTGGAGCACCATGAGAAGTAGCTAGGGAACTGATTTCCTAGCTTTCTTAGAGTTCCCTTTGTTGAATTTCTAATGTGACCCACTGGGCAAGCCCGGCCAGGGAGTCGAGGGCTAAAGGGAACCAATGGTTCCCTTGAGAACTGAAAAGTTTCTGTAAATAATCCACCAGCACTCACCAAGTCCTATTGTCATGGCTGTGGAAGTACTTCGTAGGACCCCGGGGTATTTTATTCTTCCAGAACAGCTTTGCGCTCAGTTGGCCACTGGCTTGCTGCATCAATTTGTTGAGGTGCCAGATGCCAAGATGATTAATTAGGACAAGGAACCAAACTGAAGGTAAAAAATCAAGGCTTTATTCAGTTATCGTGACAGTGCAGGCAAGAGGTGAAAAGGCCATGTGTGGCCAGTTACCAACACACAGGGGTGGGAAAGGAGGAGACCAAAGGGCTATGACAGTGTACTTGGATCTTCTGTTAAGTGCATTTACTGGAAATAATACTTTACCTCCGTGGTCTTCCTCCTAAAAACACATTATTTACCTCTAGCTGAAGTCATGTGAAAAAACAAATCCCAACTGAGAGGCATTCTACCATTAGAAGTCTACCATTTTACCAATATCTGACCAGTGCTCCTCAAAACTGTCAAGGTCACCAAAAAAAAAAAAAAAAAAAGGAAAGTGTAAGAAACTATCACAGCCAAGAGGAGCCAGAAGAGACATGATAACTAAATGTAATGTACTATCCTAGATGGAATCCTGCAACAGAAAAAGGACGTTAGGGAAAAACTAAGGAAATCTAAGTAAAGTACAGACTTTAGTTAGTGAACATGTATTAGTATTGGTTTATTAGTTGTAACAAATACGCCACACTGAGGTAAGATGTTAACAACAAGGGAAACCGGGTCTGGAGTATAGGAGAACTCTAGATACAATCATCCCAATTTTTCCAAAAGTGCTCTAAAATAAAGTTCATTTAACTGCTCCCCCAAAGGCAATAAAATAAATCAGTAAGACTTTATAATTGCAATGGAAACACATTCATCCATTAGAAGGAAAACAACTTTCTCAAGATTATAGCAATGTTTCATGACAAGCGGGCTGAGCATCCTACAATAGAAGACAGATAAAATAAATATGGCACATCCACACGACGGAATTATGTGCATCAATTTAAAAGATTCTAGTCGTTCTGTATTTGCTTACACAAAAGTCTCCAAGATGTACTGATAAGCGAAGGTAGCAAGAGACTCTACAGTGTGTATAATCTGCTGTTTATGTATTACAGATGGGTCTGGAAGGCACATTAAAAAAAATAGCATCACTTCTAAGGAGAGAGGTTCAAGAGCATTAGGACCTTTTGCCAAATAACATGTCCTGGCTTTTGAATTTTGCGCTACATGCATATATTATCTACTTAAAATGTTTTCAACGGACCAGGCAAAGGAAAAGGAGGAAAGAAAGGAAAGAGAAAACAAAGTTAGAGGCCTTGTTTTATCTTTTATCTCAACACACAACACAAGTAAAAGTATGATTCGTTGCCTGAGGTGTGAGTCAGTGAGAATTGAGTGAATGAATGAATGCAGAGAAAGATTTATTGGAAAAGGCATTCTTGCTACATTACATGTAGGAGTGGAATCGATGTGCCAGTGTCTTCTAAGACCCTATTTACGTGTCATCCCTCCTATCCCTCCCCCCCTCAACCCCTCACACCGTTTCCGTACCTGTTCAGGGCTTCATTCTATAGGTGCCTTCCATCCCCTATTCCCCAGAACCTAGGATTCTCTTTAAAAATGGTCTCTCCAGTCTGTGAAGGATGGCTGAATTCTACACCAGCCCAGATAGAGGAGGGGTTGTTCTCTTCTGGACCCAGACCTGGCCCAGGGAAGTTGCCTTTGGGAGGGTATTAGCTGCAGCCCCGGAGCCTCAAGCCAGGCAGCCCCCAGCACCTTCTTGGCAAAAGCAGGATCATCATCAAATGCACCCAGCACAGGGTAAGCTGTCAACAGAGCCGGACACCAGAGGTTGCGGCTGGGGGTTAGGATGTGACCTATGGAATTAAGTCAGAAGTTCTTTTCAGCTCACATTTCTTATCCCAACCATTCCTCAACAGTCTGCTTGACTGTGTGGACTGCTGTCTGCCTTGCCCAAATGCAGTTGCATACTCTTCAGCCCAGAATAATCCATCCATTCTCCACCCAAGGCAACCAAGATGGGCTTTCCAAATGCAATTGTGATCATCTGTTTCTGAGTCAGCCTCTCCTGCATTTACTTAGAGTTCCAGGAGGAGCTGAGGTCTAGTTGACCACTTGGCCACTATATTCCCATCACTGAGCCCCTGGACACCCAGGAGACACCCAGTAAATTTTTTGATGAACGAACAAGAATAAATATAATACAAGTTCTAACACAGACAATTGCCAAAGACCTTCGGAAAGCCTTCCATTATTTTATCTTTTATTTCCCATCCTTCCTCCAAGCTCCCTCCCAAAGTAGCACACTGTACTCTCTGAAACTCCTTCATAATCTGGGAGCTCCCCTACATCCTCCACATCCTCCAAGAAGCTCTCTTTTCTGCTTGCCTTCACATCCTGCCACATCTCTGCCTTGTGAAGACATCCCAACCCATCCCTACCTTAGAATTTATTCTCCCCATCCCACCTACCTTAAGATCTCACTACATTGCTACTTAAAAAACATTATTCTCCCAGATATTTGCAAGTTATATATCTAATAAGTGGCTGATATCCAAAATAAATAAAGAACTTATACAACTTTCAACCCTAGAGAGATAATCTGATTTTAAAATGAGCAGAGGACTTGAATAGAAATTTTTGTAAAGAAGACACACAAATGACCAACACATGAAAAGACACTCAACATTACTAATCAGAGAAATGGAAATCAAAACCAAAATGATATATCACCTATTCCTGACAGAATGACTGGAATCAAAAAGACAAAAAATAACAAATGTTGGCGAGGATGTGGAGAAAAAGGAACCCTCGTGCACTGTCGGTGGGAATAAGTTGGTACAGCCACCATGGAAAACAGTATAGAGGTTCCTCTAATTAAAAATAAAAATGTCAGGATGCCAGTTAAGCATCTGACTTTGGCACAGATCATGATCTTACAGTTTTCAACTTCGAGCCCCATATTGGGCTCACTGCTCTCAGCACAGAGCCCACTTCATATCCTCTGTCTCCTTCTCTCAGCCCCTACCACTTACACTCTCTCTCAAAAATAAATAAACATAAAAAAATTTTTTTTAAATGCCTTATGATCCAGTAATTCCACTACTGGGTATTTACATAAAGGAAATGAAAACACTAATTCGAAAAGATATATGCATACCTATGTATATTGCAACATTATTAACAGCACAAGGTATGCAAGCAAACCATGTGTCCATTGATAAATGAATGTATAAAGAGGATGTGTATACACACACACACACACACACACACACACACACTTCAGTGTGGAGCCTACTTGGGATTCTCTCCCTCCCTCTCTGTCTGCTCCTTTTTCACTTGTGCTCTCTATCAAAATAAATAAACTTTAAAAACTAAATAAATTAAATAAATAAAAATTCCCTAAGGAAAAAAAAAAGTAAACCTCCAAGAGGCTCCAAGAGCTCCAACTAACTCCAAAAAAGTAAAATGCATGCCAGAAATAAAAACCAACAATATGTAAAGGAATAATATGAAATCCAGCAACCGACAATGTAAATTCACAAATATCTGGCATCCAGTACAAAATTATCAGCTATTCAAAGAAGCAGGAAATTAAGGACAACCATCAAGAGAAAAATCAATCATTACAGACTCAGAAATGACAAATATGATGGGACATAGCATCTGAGGACATTCGAACAGCTATTTTAACTATGCTTCATAAGGAAGAGAAAAATTGAGCATGTTAAGGAGAGAAATAGATTTCTAAAGATCCAAGATGGAATTTCTAGAGATGGAAAGTAGAGAACCTGAAAAACTGATAGCAGATTACATGGCAGAAGAAAAGAGCAGTTGGCTTGAAGACATCTAAAATGAGAACGAAAAGGCTGAAAAAAAAAGATGGACAGAGCATCAGTGGCCTGTGAGATGATATCACATAGTCTATTATATAGGCAGATTGTGTGTCAGGAGGAAAAAGAAGGGGGGGCAAAAAATTGATAAAACATGGCCAAAAAATTTCCAAATTTCACTAAGACTATAAACCTGTACATTGAAGATGCTCAATGAACCCCAAACAGAATAAACGAAGTTCAAAACCACATAAAACAAATCACTCTATGGTTTAAGAGCCGTATACATATGGTTTAAAAAGAAAGAAAAGCAAACACAAGATTAACCAAACTTCAGGAGCCTCTGCAGAAGATGAGGAATGTGGTCAGTGGGGAACACAGAGGTTTCAAATGTGGTATAAGGGCAAATAAGTTATTACTTTAAATTATATAAGCAAACTATTTTTTGCATGAGACATCAACAATTTAAAAATAGAAAAATAAATTAAATGAATTTCATCCATTCTCCTTCTGTGTCACTTATAACACAAGCTATAAACCGGGAGTCATCCTTGATCCAGCTATCACCTAGGTTGATTTTCTCGCAAATCTTTCTGCTACTCTCCAGCCACACTGCCACACCCTTCCCAAGCACCTTCCACTCTCACCTGGAACACTGAAATCACTCCCTCTCCCTTAAGCAGAAGAAACCTTTTCAATGTAACTAATTCTCTCTTTAGCTTGAAGGTGTCCCCTTGAATCCTCCTTAGCTTGAATCTTGCCCCTTGCTGTCTGGTGCAGAGATAAATAACTTCCCCAAGGCCACACAGCCAGGAAATGGCAGAGGCAGGATTCAAAATCTACGTCTTACTTGGGAGCCCACAAGGTCTTTACCCCACCCACTATGCTGCCCAGTGTTGAATAAGATAATACCAAGAAAGGCTTAGCCAAGGCTTGCCATAAGGTAACCTCTAAATAAAAGAGAGACTGAATTTTCTCTTCCAATCACCTCCTCACCTCCTTACCTGCCTAACTCCCAGTTAGTCCTTACCTCTGAGCTCAAACCACATTTCCTGAGGGAGCCCCCTTGTCCTATTACAGCAAGTCCCTGATATTTGTCCTCACCGCATTCCATACATTTCTATGTCCTTCCTCCACTAGATTGTGACCTCCACAGAGGCAGGGACCTGTTTTGCCCACCAATGTAGTGTATGTGGCACACCCCTGCCCACTCTGGCTCCTCTCAGTTCCATTCCTTGATGAGAGTGATGGGTCATCAACAGACCTCTCTCTCTTGAGGCCCAACAAGCAATCTGGCCTGCTGACCTTACCGGCAGGGATAAGTGTAAGCCAGGTGGGGCAGGGTATGGAGACCAGCCCTGGCCCATTGAGCTTGAGATGTTCCACTTCACAGAAGGGACCTAGTGCCCAGGTGGGAATTTAAGAGATTTCAGGCACTTGAGACCTGGGGTAAGTCATTGGGGCACAAACAAGCACCCCCTGCCCTTATTTATCATGCCTACTCCCCTCACTCAGAGTTTGGGTAGAGGGCACCTGGATGCCTAGACCAGGTACGCTGGGGCCATTAGGGGAAAAGACCAAGGTGGCCATGCAGGAAGGGGTCAGGGTGGGGATGGGGATGACAGGTGTCACCAAATCTGTGGGACTTCCACAATGCCCAGATAAATTTGAGCCCACAGAAGTTTGGCTCCTCTCCATGGCAACATTAAGTGATTTCAGAATGTTTATCTGTGGTTTTTATGCTCCACTGCAAGGCACTGTCATGCTCTGAGTCCTTAGTGTCCAACACAGGGCATGGCCAAGGGTAGACGTCCAGGAAATTGGAGGTTAGCTAACCTCCACAAGCTCTTCGGGTCTGACTCAGGCACCTCTTTGAGAAGTCTTTCTTCCCTGACACACCCTTCCATTGTCTCTGTGCCCCTCACCATGAGTCCCCACAGCTGTGATGCTCTTTGTAGTGGGCTCAAAGAACATTGGCCAAATGAATGGAAGCTTGCAGGTTGACTCTCCTCTGAGCAGTTGTGTTGGTCCAGCATTCTGTCTGGAATTCTTTCCTCTTCATTCACCTGCTTAATTTATTACAACAATAGGGATTACTAGATGTTACATATACTCACTGAGCTCAAGGGTCACTTCCCCCAGATAGCCTTTCTGATCCTCCCCTTTAGGTGCTCCCCCTCTCCATGGCCACCTCACTTAGGTGGACTTCTCTGCCCTAGAGCAAGATGGCCCCTTGGCCACAGGAACTGGACCTGATTCATCTCTCTGTGGCCATCTCCTGGAAGTGCTTGGCAATATCAGCAGAAGGTATCATCTCTAGAGTAGAGAGATTCTGGTTGGGATCCCAGTTCTGCCACCTGAGAGTTTGGGCAAGTTCCTTTTTATTAGCTTGCTGGTCAGTGTAATGGCTAGCTGAGAAGTCCAGAAACGGAGGTTCAAAACTATCTGAGTATCCAGGAGGGTCATTATGCTCTCAGCCCTAGGGGAGGAATGAGGTAGGACAGGGCCTTTAATACCTGGTATTTGGTAGTCCATGTACCTGGTCTCAGTGAAGGGAGGAGGGGAAGTTACAATAGGGCTCTTCCTTCTCTGCCCCAGTCTAATGTACTCCACCCCCAAGTCACCCAGAAAACAGAGCCTAAAACAAGAACTAAGTGCTGATGTTTTATTTGAGAACTGCAAACCCCGGCACTAAGTAAAGGGAAGCAAGGCAGGGAGAACTAGTGGTAATGCAAATTGATAGCAGTTGGGTCCTGCTTCATGACAAGCCTTGAGGAAACACCACAGGTGTGTCCATTGGCTACATGGGAGGTCTCCCCATTGGCTGTACATTTTGGGGAAAGAGTGCCTTGTGGCAATTGAGGAAAGAGAGGGAAGAAGGAATTTATCTGCCTGACTCTCTCCCATCTTCCGTTAGTCAAATGTTATTCCAAGAGCATTAACTCCCGCACACTTCTGGGTTGTTAATGGCAACTTGAGATGCCAGATCCCATGTCCTGCAGTGGGACATTCCATGCAAGTCTGGAAACTGTAGGACAAGACAATCTCTGGGCTTATGGCTGATGAATACCAGAGAGAATGTGATTCTGTACATAAGTGTCCCAAGCAGTCCAATACTGTTTTTCTCATTTACCAGAAGAGGAAATATGGTAAAGTGATCAAGGACCTTTCCCAAGGTCACATGGCTAGTAGATGGTAAATTCAGGATTTGAGCATAGTCTGGCTCTGGAAACTATAGAAGACCAAGATAAGGAAGTTGGATTTTACATAGGCAAAAGAGAGTCACTAAAGGGTTTTAAGCTGGGGAATGATATAAGATAAAGAGCTTTTTTATAAAGCTTCCAATTCCTACTTTCCTCCATCTTCCCATGAGGCTAAACTTAGGAAAAGTAGGTGGCCCCAGAGAGGTGAGGGCATGCAAGACGGTTTTTGAGAAGTCTCTGATTGGGTCCAGAATTCATATAGGCTTTAACACCACCTCATAATCTTTCTCTGTCTTCATCTAAGCCTACACCTTTCAGAGACTAGCTGGTCAGAGGCAGGCAGGATCTGGGAGAAGCTAAAATAAAGAGAGAGATTGACCTAAAGAACAGGAGCAGGAGGACAAGCCATTTTCCCATTGTTCATCTGTGGGTCTGGGGATCCTGGCACCTGCAGATGAGTCCTTTGGTGTTGCCTGAGATGGTCAGATCTCATGAACTGTCGGCTGCACTGATCACATCTATATGGTCGATATCTGGTGTGTATCCTCATATGTCGTCCAAGCTCATCGGAACGGAAGAAAGACCATGTACAGCCTTCCCACATGCATTTATAAGGCCTCTCACCTGGGGGAAGGGGGTGACAAGGAACAGAAGAAATTAAGTTTAACGATAGGCCAGCAGGTGCATAGGAAGGAGTCTCACTCTATGAGGAAGAGCAGTCAAGGCTGAGAAACCAAAAGAAAACCATGGGAAAGTAATGAGGCAACACCATCAGTAGTCCCCATGATCTTGACACAGTCACACTGGACCATGGGAAAGCAAATTGGTGGGGCCAATATAGCTTGACTCCAAACTTGAAGGATGACAAGCTAACCTCAAGGCATTACAAACCAGTGGTCCAGCACAAATCTAAAGCCCAGAGACTCCTCCACCCCGCCCAACCCTACCCCTCCTATCTGACACCTCATTCACCTGTGTGTTTGCGTTGGTGACTCACAAGGTGGGAGCGCTTAGTATAAGCTTTTCCACAGTTCTCATATTGGCAGGAGTAAGGCCTTAAAACTGGGGATCTCCTGGGAGCCCTTTCCTGGGCCCTGGAGTTCCGCTCCACTCGCTGTGGAGCTCGTATGGGCTGCTTGGGTAGGAAGGAGTCTTCCGGGGAGGCTGGCTGGCTCATGAGAGAGTATTGGGATTTTAAAGCCTGCAATGATGGGGACCCAGCTGGGCACATCCTAAAATCATGGGGATCTCTAGGGGGTGACATCTGAGCCAAAGAAGGGAGCATTGTCTGAGCCTCAGTAGAAGACATAGTTGGGGCCAATACCATTTTAGGTGTTAAAGAGTCTCTATTAGAAGGTACCGTTGGTGGGCCAGAATAAGAAATTGTGGGTGCATTGATGTGGGACATCATGGAGATTCCATTGGGAGCTGAGACTGGTAGACCCCTGGAGGGCATCCTTAGATTCCTACAAAAGTTCATGGCCATCCCTGGAATACTGGGTTCTCCTAAGGCCATCATCTGGGACCTCTTGAAAATCATCATTCCTGGCTGGGAGGGAGACATCCCCTCACAGTAAATCATCTGGGAAGGAGTGTGAATCACTTGGGAGCAGTAGCTCACGCCATGCTCTGGCAGCAACATACTGAACTGTTGCCCCATATCACTTGCATTCTGCCTGGGTGCCTCAGTCAAGGCCAAGGGGATCCTCTCCAGCTGTGTGCACTGAGGGAAGTGTTGAGTGCCTGATGGGCCGTCATTCCAAGAGGCGTCCACTCCACTGCTTCCAGGAGATGGAGACATGTCCAAGATGGACATGGACTTCTCAGTATCCTTGAAGAGAGAGAGAGTCAGGTGAAATTCACTCTAGTTCAAATTCCAGTTCCACTTTCCCTCCTTCCCACCCTCATCCAGGCCTCCAATATCTCTTGCCTGGATTATCCTGCCTCCAAGCCATTCTCCAGTTTGGGCTTTCTGAGATGCAGGTCTGGCTGATGGGAGCACAGTGGAAGCCTAGATGTGCCTCATGCCATTTTTTTTCCCTTGGCATGTTTTTGTTTATCTCATGAAAAGCAACAAAGAAAGCAAATAAAATATTCCACAACCTATACCTTCAGCAAAACTGAGAAAACCCTCAAAGATTATATTTAAGTGTGAGGGTGAAAGAACATCCAAAATCAGCACAATAAGAAAGCCACAGGAGCGCCTGGGTGGCTCAGTCCGTTAAGCGGTTGAGTGTCCGACTTCCGCTCAGGTCATGATCTCACAGTTCATGGGTTCCAGCCCTGTGTCATGCTCTGTGCTGACAGCTCAGAGCCTGGAGCCTGTTTCAGATTCTGTGTCTCCCTCTCTCTCTGCCTCTCTCCTACTAGCACTGTCTCTCTTTCAAGAATAAATAAACATTTAAAAAAATTTGTTTTAAAGAAACCCACAAAGTTTCAGATGGGTCATGGCTGTAGCACAACTTAGAAACCACCTGCAAATATTTACGTACAAAAGAGGGTCTCACCTGAGTTGGAACTGCTGTGGACAAGTCTGAGATCAAGCATTGGAGGAAGGAAGGAAAAGAGGCAGACTTTTAACAATGGTAGGGGACTGGCTTGGAAGTCCGAGGCAGTATTCCTTGGTGACTAACTGGTGTGAAGGAAAGAAAGGAAGATAATGGTGGTAGAAACAGGACAGGATCCAAGAATCATATTTTTTTAAAGCTGCCCATTACTGTAGCATTAGAGATAGTTCTTGAGCTGAGAAACTGGAAAAGCAACCCCACCATCTCCCATCTATTCATCCACTGGAACAGTCCAGAAAAGACCAATCCATTCAAATATGAAAAACAACGCATAAGTAAAAAATACAGTATCCATAAAAGACACTTAAACACCAAAACAGAAATTAATGATTGTAATTTCTCAAAAAGAAAAAAAATTCACCAGAAAAAATATTGCCACAGAGCAAGGAAAAATGAGCAACATTCAAACACACACACACACACACACAAAGAAAGCAAATTTAAGAAAGCAATTTCAGCTTTTACACCAATTACAGAAACATCACAGAGCAGAAATAGAGGAATTCAAAGAAGTTATGTACAGATAATGGGCTACAAGTTATATTAGAGGGGAGGGAGGGGACAATGATAAGGGGCATTGGAGGAGCTGCTATGGTGGTGGCAATGTTTCAGAGGTCTTCACTTTGTAATAATTCATTAAGCTGTACACTTACTTAAATGCACTTTTCTGTTTGAGTGTTACTTTCCATGATAAAATCGCTTTAAAACAATATTGTGAGAAATCAGGATTTTCAGAAAATGAAAGATTCTATTATAAAAATCAGAGAAGTAAAAATAATGCTGAATTTAAATAGGAAATATTCTATACAATGTCCCTCTTAAAAAGGGAATTTCGGGATGCATGGGTGGCTTAGTCAGTTAAGCGTCTGACTTTGGCTCAGGTCATGACCTCACAGTTCGTGAATTAGAGCCCCGCGTTGGGCTCTGTGCTGACAGCAAAGAACCTTCTTGGATCCTCTGTTTCCCTCTCTCTGCCCCTCCTCTGTTCACATGCTCTCTCTCTCAAAAATAAATAAATATTTTTAAAAAATTAAAAATATTTAAAAAATAAAAATAAGCATTATAAATGCTTATAATTAAAAAAAAAAAACTCAAATGAACAACCTAACTTTACACCTTAAGGAACTAGAAAAAGAACAAACTAACCCTAAAGCTGGTATAAGGAAGAAAATATTAGAAAAATATCAAAGAAACCAAAAGTTAGTTCTTTGGAGAGATTAACAAAATTGCAAAACCTTTAGCTAGATTGACCAAGAAAAATATGTGAGGACATTACTATCAATTTTACAGAAATGAAAAAGATTATAAGAGCACTATGAACAATTTTATGCCAACAGTTTGGATAACCTAAATGAAATAGATAAATTCCCAAAAAGACAAAACCTACCAACACTGAATCATGAAGAGAAAGAAAATCTGTACAGACCTGTGACTAGTAAAAGAGACCGAGTCAGCAATCAAAAGGCTCCAGGACCAAGAAAAACCCTGAACTTGATGGCTTCGTGGTGAATTCTAAACATTTAAATAATGTAAATGCTTCTCAAATTCTTCCAAAAAATTGAAGAGGAGAGAATACTTGCTAACTCGTTCTAGCATGCCTTGATACCAAAGCCAGATAAACACATCACACAAGTAAAGCAAACAATAGAGCAACATTTTTATGAAGATGGATACCCTCTCCAAAAAAAAAAATCCTCAAAAAATTAGCAAACCAAATCCACCAGCATATTAAGCAAAGTATATCACATGACCAAATAGGATTTATCCCAAGAATGCAAGGCTGATGCAACATCTGAAAATCAAAGTAAAATAGAGGGGGGAAAAGCAGAAAAAACACTTGAAACAATCCAATAACTTTCATGATAAAAAAAAAAAAACCCTCAAAAAACGAATAGCAAGAAACTTTCAACTTGATATAGGCATTTATGAAAAGCCCACAGCTAGAATCATACTCATGATGAAGGATTGAAGGCTCTTCCTTTAAGATCAAGACAACAAGGATGGCTTTTACCACTTTTATTTAACATTGTATTGGAAGTTCTAACCAGAACAATTACATAGGAAGTAAAGGCATCCAGGGGTGCCTGGGTGGCTCAGTCGGTTAAGCGTCCGACTTCAGCTCAGGTCATGATCTCGCGGTCTGTGAGCGTCAGGCTCTGTGCTGACAGCTCAGAGCCTGAAGCCTGTTTCAGATTCTGTGTCTCCCTCTCTCTCTGACCCTCCCCTGTTCATGCTCTGTCTCTCTGTCTCAAAAATAACCGTTAAAAAAAATTTTTTTAAGAAGTAAAGGCATCCATATTGGAAAAGTAAAACTATCTGCTCCCAGATGATACAGTCTTACATGTAGAAAATTCTAAAGATTACACACACACCTGTTAGAACTAATAAACAAATTCAGCAAAAGTAGCAGGATTCAAATTCAACACACAAAAATCAGTTGTTTCTATACACTGACAATGAACTATCTGTAAAAAAAAAATTAGAAAAACAATTCAATTTACAATAGCATCAGAAAGAAATACTTAGAAATAGCTAAGAAGATTAACTTAACCACTGAAAACTACAAAAAACATTGTTGAAATAAATTAAAAACATAATGGAGAAACACCTTAATGTTCGTGGATTGGAGGACTTTTAGTTATGAAGTCAATGCTACCCAAAGCAATCTACGGATTCCATATAATCCTTACAAAATCCCACTTTTTGCAAGAATAGAAAAATCTACCCACTAAAATTCATATGGAACTTCAAGGGTCCCCAAAAAGCCAAAAGCAATCTTTGAAAAAGAACAAAATTGGAGAATTTACACTTCCTGATTCAAAATTTACTGCAAAGCTACAAGGCATCAAAACAGTATATTCTTGGCATTGGTGCACCTGGGTGGCTCAGTAGGTCAAGTGTCTGAATCTTGATTTTGTCTCAAGTCATGATCTCACGGTTGTGAGATTAAACCCAGAGTCTGGGCTCCAGGCTGACAGTGTGGAGACTGTTTGGGATTCTGTCTCCCTCTCTCTCTGCTCCTTCCCTGCTTATGTACACACACACACACACACACACACACAACAGGTGCTCTCTCTCTCATAATAAACTTAAATAAACTTTAAAAAAGTAAAAAACAAAAACAAGAACAAATGTGATATTGGCATTAAGCATAGACTTATTCACCAACAGAAAGGAATAGAGCCCAGAGAAAACCCTTACCCATATGGTCAAATGATTTTCAATAAGGGTGCCAAGACCATTTATTGGGGGAAAGGGCAGCCTTTTCAATAAAGGGTGCTGGTATACCTGGATATCCACATGCAAAAGAATGAAGGGCCCTTACTTAATACCACAATCAACAATTCAAAATGGGTGAAAGACTAAACGTTGGAGCTAAACTAAAACTCTTAGAAGAAAACATAGGAGAAAAGCTTCATAACAATGGATCTGGCAATGATTCTTCGGATATAACACTAAAGGCACTGGCCACAAAAGAAAAAGAGAGATAAAGTTGGGCTTCATCAAATTAAAACCTTTTGTGCATCAGAAGACACCACCAACAGAGTATAAAGGCAACCCACAGAATGGGATAAAACATTTTTAAATCACATATCTTTTTTTTAATAAATTTTTTAACATTTATTTATTTTTGAGAAAGAGATAGAGTGCGAGCAGGGGAGGGGCTGAGAGAGAGGGAGACACAGGCTCCAGGCTTTGAGCTGCCAGCACAGAGCCCAATGGCGGGGCTTGAACTCATGGACCTCGAGATCATGACCTGAGCCAAAGTCGGACGCTTAACCACCTGAGCCACCCAGGCACCCCACAAATCACATATCTAATAGAGACTTTATCCAGAAAAGATGGAGAGCTCCTAAAATTTAACATAGAGAAACAACCCAATTCAAAAATGGGCAAAGGACTTAACTAGACTTTTCTCCAAAGATAAACAAATGGGTAATAAACAAATGAAAGATGCTCAACATAACTAATCATTAGGGAAATGCAAATCAAATCCACAATGTGATGTCACTTCACACCCATTTAAAATGATTTTTATCAAAACAAAAACAAAAAAACCACACCCAAAGTGTTGGCAAGATATGGAGAAATTGGAATCCTCGCACACTGATGGTAGGAATGTAAAATGGTGCAGCCACTGTGGAAACCAGTATGACATTCCCTCAACAAATTAAACATAAAATTACCATATGATGCAACAACTCCACTTCTGGTATATACCTACAAGAACTGAAAGCAAGGACCGAAATAAATATTTGTACACCCATGTCCAGAGCACCATCATTCACAGTAGCCAAAACGTGGAAGCAAGCCAAGCATCCATTTACAGATGAATGGATCAACAAAATGTGGCATACGCATACATTGGAATATTATTCAGTCTTAAAAAAAGGAGGGGTGACTGGGGTGCTCCGTGGGTTATCAGCTCAGGTCAATATCATCTCATGGTTGTGGGATCGAGCCAGCAATAGGGCCCTGCGCTGACAGCGAGAAGCCTGCTTGGGATTCTCTCTCCCTCTCTGCCCCTCCCCAGCTCACGAGGGCCTGTGTGCACACACTCTTTCTCAAAATAAACAAACATTTACAAAAAAGAAAAAAAAAGGATATCAACACAAATGAGCCTGTGAGACATTAAGCTAAGTAAAATAAGCTAGTCACAAAAGGACAAAGAATGTATGATTCCATTTATATGAGGTATTTAAGGAAGTCAAAATCAAAGAAACAGAACCTGGTGGTCTAGTGGTTAGGATTCAGAGCTCTCCAAGAGACAGAAAGTAGAATGGTGGTTGCCTGGTAGGGATTTGGGGTGGGGATGGGGGATGGAATTAGGAAGCTACTTTTTATTGGTTAAAGAGCTTCCGTTTGGGAAGCTGAAAAAAGCTGTGGAGATTAATAGTGGTGATGGGTGCGCAGTAACATGAATATGATTAATGCCACTAACTATACACTTAAACGTGGATGTAGATTTTACCACCCCTTTTTTAAATGTCTAAAAAAGGACACAGAAGGGGTTCCCACTGGCCAAATTTGTGACAGCTTGAGAATCAAGAAGAATAATGACTGTTGGTTTTAACAGAAGCTTTGAACATCGTAAGTTGAAGAAAGAATTAATCATTTATTATCTTTCTGGGAGGAAACTTCTTCAAAATCACCGAAAAAAGAGCCCAGGGGTTTAAGAAAAATCCTGTTTTACAGAAGAACGCACACTAATGAATGTAGAAGGAATGGTGGGAATGGAAATTCTTTTACAACCCTTAATGAAACTTTTTTTTATTTTTTAAAAAAAAATTTTTTTTTAACGTTTATTTATTTTTGGGACAGAGAGAGACAGAGCATGAACGGGGGAGGGGCAGAGAGAGAGGGAGACACAGAATCGGAAGCAGGCTCCAGGCTCCGAGCCATCAGCCCAGAGCCTGATGCAGGGCTCGAACTCACGGACCGTGAGATCGTGACCTGAGGCGAAGTCGGATGCTTAACCGACTGAGCCACCCAGGCGCCCCTGACCCTTAATGAAACTTTTAAGGAAAAATTAATATTTGGTTGACACCATTAGGTGGATGATTGGTGGGGAACTGGACATTTGGATGTATCCGAGGAAACATATAATATGGATTACTTTCTGACCACAAGGCTAAATGTTAAGTTTGAAAAGAGAGATGAGATCAACCAGGCTTTTCACTATCTTAATTCTAGCATCCCCCGGATGTGGGGAAGCCAGATATGTCTCCTGATGAGGATGGAGCCCATTGTGTCTTTGAGACATTCTCACCAAAAATCAGGAATGCAATTAAACGTTAAGGTCTATCTCCAATTTAGAGGTGATGCAAGAGATAGAATATCAAACTAAATTATACCATGAGAAAACAATCTGATAAATCCAGAAGAAGGATTTTGTCTATAAAACAAAATGAGGATTGTGAAAGATGGAAAGCCAGTCAGGAAAAAAGAAAACTATTCTAATTTCAAAGAAACTCAAGAGATGTAACAACTAGATGCAGTGTGTGGTCTTAAATTGGATCCTCGTTTGGACATATTAGCATTAAGGACACTTTAGGGAGAACTTGAACAAGTTGTAGGGGAATTTGAACAAGAATTACATGCAAGATGATATTAAGAAATAATAAATTTTGGTAGTTTTGAAAATGTTTTGACTATGGAAGAAAACATTTTTTTATTCTTTTAAAATATTTATTTTTGAGAAATAGAGTGCACATGACAGAAGGAGAAGGGCAAAGAGAGGGAGAGAGAGAAACACAAGCAGGCTGCATGCTGTCAGATCAGAGCCTAATAAGGGGCTCAAACACACAAACTGTGAGATCATGACCCGAGTGGAGATCAAGAGTCAGACACTCGGGGCGCCTGGGTGGCTTAGTTGGTTAAGCGTCCGACTTCGGCTCAGGTCATGATCACTCAGTCCGTGAGTTTGAGCCCCACGTCCAGCTCTGTGCTGACAGCTCAGAGCCTGGAGCCTGCTTTGGATTCTGTCTCCCTCTCTCTGACCCTCCCCTGTTCATGCTCTGTCTCTGTCTCTGTCTCAAAAATAAAAACATTAAAAAAAAATTTTTTTAAAAAAAAGATTCAGACACTCAACTGACTGAGCCACACAGGTGCCCTGAAAATAATTTTTTTTACCTCTAGAAGGGCTGAGGAGATCCTATCTTGTTTTATTTACCACTATATGCAACTAGCATAAAGTAGGCACGTAATAGGCCCCAGATCACTGTCTATTGGATGAGTATTTCTGGGGTGCCCAGCCCCTTTTTCCTCCCTCTCAGTGATGGCCCTCTTTCATTTTCCTGATCCTTCACAGGCAAACTTCTTTGGAGATGTCTAAAAAAGACGCCTTTATCACTACCTTGCTTTATTATTCCCAAATGGCCCCCATCTCATCACAGAAACAGCTTTCATAAAGGTCATTGATGACCTTCATTGTCTCTACTAAGTCCAAACACTTGTCAGATCCCTTCTTGTTTGGCCTCTCAGGAGCTCCTGAGACTACTGGCCATACTCTTCTTGAAATGTTTTCCTCCCTTGGACTTAAGAACACATTGTCACACTTGCTGGATTTTTCTCCTTCCCTCCTCCCTGGCCCTCCCTCCTCCTCCATCTCTTCTACTGGTTTCCCTCACCTACAAATTTCTAGTCAATCTTTCTCAGGCTAATGATCCATCTTGGTTTATATTCCACTTATTCTTAAACCAGTAGCTCCAGGGCAGACTTCTCCGGAATCTTCCAGCTGCCCAATGCGCAGTCCATTTGGATAGCCCAAAGGCACTTCAACAGACTGTATCTAAAACTCCCATTCATTCCACTCACCCAACCAAAGGGGTTTAAAAACAACAATAAAACAAGCTGGTTCCCTCCCATCCTTTGCTCTCTCAGAAAATGTCCCTACTGTTGCCCACCATGCAAGCCAGAAACCTGGTAAGGTGTGCTGAATGGCTCCTTCACCACCTAGATCTAAGTAGTTACCAATTCCTGCAGTGTCTACCTCCAAAATATGTCCAGGATCTATCTGGTTTTGTCTGTCTCCACTCTCACCTCCCTAGTTAGGCTGCCATTTTAGTTCTCACTTGGATTATCCCAGTACCTTTCTAACTATTGCCTTGAATTCCCCCATCTCCACCAGGGCACTCTATACAAAATGCAAATCTAATCATAACTGATCACATTTAAAATCCTCAGTGGCTTCCTACTGGCTGAAGCCCCCTGCATGATCTCAGTAAGGTCGGGGAATCCCTGCCTCCCTCCCCTTGGGCCATGCTCTCATCACTCTCTTGGCCTTGGTCTCTGTCCATCTTTCATTTCCTCCAACATAGAGGCATACTGTCTCTGGTCTCAGGCCCTGCAAACCCTTGACCTAACCAGTTTCTCAGTCCCAAACCAAATCCTCAGCTGTCTTCTCAACCTCCTAAATCAACTCAAACACCTCTGCTATTTGCTCCTGTGGCACCTGTTCTTCTTCATAGTAATTTGTACACTTGCAATCATTCAGCGATTTATTAATAAAATGGTATAATATCTTATAGTGAGCTCACCATTGTATTCCCAGGGCCTTGGCAAAGTATTGCCACTTAGTAATTTTTTCCTCCCTGCCTGCTCTCCGCTGACTTCCTAACTTTGTCTTCTTTCCTGGATACTCAAGTCCCTCGACACGAGTTACCTGGACCTTTTTTTTAACCCCCAGCTCCCAGCAGAGCTGCTAATGCTCGATGGATATTAATTGCATAAATGACACATGATTTGTGTCCTTGATCTCCCATCCCCACCCCCTTCCCAACTCCATCCCTCATACTTCTAATGCCCCAGATATGTGCTTCCCTCCACCGCCGGCCTGCATCCATCCCACCCCCGCCCCCCCCCCCCAACCCCCACGCCGGCCCTGGTGCTGACTTCTGGACTCACCTGCACGAGCTGGTGCTGAGCCTCCTGCCACTGGCTCAGCCTCTCGGCCTCCTGCTCCATTTCAGCCTGGGATCGGCTGCACATCAGGACTGTGTGCGGGTCCAGACCCGCACCAGAGGACAGCTGACACGCGACGCCTCGGGGTCGCAGATGGGGTGTCCTCGCACCACCACGCCACAATCACAATCACCGCGCTCAGCTTCTACCTACCACGGCGCCGGGGGGGCGGAGCCAAGGGTCTCACCCACCGACCCACCCTTCAGCCGCTGCCCCACCCCGCCCCAGCGGGCACCTGGGTCCTGCCAGGGGACCTCAGACCTTCACTATATCTTGTATCTTATGTCTGCCTCACCCTACTTCCCCCATCCACCCTTCGGTCTGAACATCTCTGTTTAGCCCAAGTAGGGATAAGGACACCGAGGTTTCAGACTCCAGGCCTGTGGAGTCTCAAGAGTGGAAAAACCAAGGAAAGATGCTGGAGGCAGAGGCAGATAGGGGTGTAGGAGACGGGAGAGCCTCCACCCCACTCCCCACCAGGTCAGGGTTCTTGACACAAGCTCCTGGAGGCCTGAACCTTCTCTGCTATAGACCAGGTATCCCTGTCTGCTGTGTGTACAAACCGAATACCGGGAGCTCCGTGGCACGGTGTCTTTATTCCAGCAGACTTACGGAGTACCTCCTATGTGTGGGCACTGTTTTGGGGGACTGGGGATGCAATGGCAAACAAGACAGAACTAAGGGTCTTTGCTCTGAAGGAATTTTCATCCAAAAAGGGCAGACAAACGAATATAGTAAAGCCAATAGTTAATAGAATTTTCTTTGGTGTTGAGTGCCACAGCGGAAACGAAATAGGAAAATGTGAGCTGAGAACTAAGTGCCTGAAAGGAACCTCCCCATAGGAAAATTGGAAGGATCTGAGGCAAGAAAGAGCTTGGCATGCTAGAGGAAACGCAAAGGGGCCAGGCAATCTCCGCCATGTGAGCAAAGGAGAGAGTGGGATGACATGATGGGGATGGTCTTAAGAGACCATGGACAGCAGTTTGAACTTTATTCAAAGTGTGATGGGAAGCTACTGAAGGAATTTAAACAGGAAATTGACAGGATCTAAGTTTTACAAATAATCCTCTGTTTCCTTTGAGGCTTATGGATTATAGGAAATGAGATCAAAGCAGGGACACCAGTTAGAAAGCTAAAGGAGCTCTCCAAGAAAAAGCTGTTAGTGTTTGGTGGGGGGGGGGGGGGTGATGGTGATTAGAGAATATTCTACAATTAAAAGGGACAGGACTTGGTAATGCTTTGGAATGGTGAAGGGCTGGGAGGAAAAGAGAAATCAAAGATAACCCCTAGATTATTGGCTTGAGCAACCAAGTGATGACTGTACCATTTGGTAATATGGAAAAAGGAGAAGAGGAGCAGATTTGGAGACAGCCAAAACAAGAATTCCATTTTAGACATTGGTTTTGAAGTGTCTGTTAAAAATGCTCATGGAGAGGTTAGGGCTGTAAATGTAAATGTGGGTGCTATCAGCACAGAGGTGGTGGTTATAAGGCCATTCGAGTGAGTGATACCAAATAGGGAGCTGGTTAGAGAGAAGGACTGGTGACAAAACCTGAGGACCTCCTGTAGGATTCAGTAGAACAGAAAGCTCATGCAAGGAGACTGAGAAGTAACAAAAGTAAGGAGAAAGTCAGGAGATTATATTTCAAGAAGCCAAGAGAAGTATGCATTCAAAAGAGGGACCTTTCAGGGCACCTGGGTGGCTCAGTGGGTTAAGCCACTGACTCTTGATTTTGCCTCAGGCCAGGTCATGACCTCATGGTTCGTGAGATTGAACTCGAGTCAGGCTCTGAGCTGACAGGGTAGAGCATGCTTGGGAATCTCTCTCTCCCTCTCCCGCCCATCCCCCACTCTCTAAATCAAATAAGCATTTAAAAAAAGAGGGACTATTCAGGTGAATTGAATGTTGCTAAGAACCAGCTAACTACCTATTGTATCTGATAAGTTAGAGGTCATCGGTGACTGACAAACCCAGCTACAGAGGAGAGAGAAGCCTGATGGGAGCACATGAAAAAAGAATAGGAATTGATGCTGTGGGACACTGAAACATTGTAAACAACTTTTTCAAAGAAGTTTTGCTATAACGACGCCTGGCTGTCTGAGTCGTGGAGCCTGGGACTCTTGAACCTAAACAGCTAAATTGTACCCGTGATATAACATTTATTTTCCTGATTCGCCTTTCATTTTAAAACAGCTAACAATTTTTGAAGAATATGTTTCCAGGGGCACCTGGGTGGCTCAGTAGGTTAAGTGTCCAACTTCAGCCCAGGTCATGATTTCATGGTTCATGGGTTCAAGCCCCGCATCAGGCTCTGTGCTGACAGTTCAGAGCCTGGAGCCTGCTTCAGATTCTGTGTCTTCCTCTCTCTCTGCCCCTCCCTGGCTCATGTTCTGTTTCTCTCTCTCAAAAATAAATGTTAAAAAATATTTTTAAAAAAGAATAACTTTCCATTAAAAAATATGATTCCCTGAATTCAGTAAAATATTTCATGTATGAATTAAAATTTGTACTTAACCAAGCAAAAATATTTTGGTTCCCATTTGCATTCTGTTTCACTATTCTCACTTTTAACACAAAATTCCAACTGGTTACTTTGAAGGACAAAATTGAAGTAAATCAAGTTGTTTCCTCGCCTTTATAAGCATTGACTATAAATCTTTTGAAGCTATCATGAAACAGGCATATCTAATAACCACAAGGGTTGGAGACATGACCCATGCCTAGAATTCCAAACACATAGAACTGAACATTCTCTTAATTAACTTCCACATTGAATGCAATTTTATTAAAAGTACTGTAATAAAAGTATGCTAATGTAAGCTTACATGATTTTTGTGGGTTTTTTTCTTTTTTTATCGAGATATAATTGACATATTATATTAGTTTCAGGTATACAACATAATGTTTTGATGTTTGTATATCACCACATAGTGATTACCACAATAATTAACACCCATCACCACCATTACAATTTTTTATCTTGTGATGAGAACTACAAAATGTACTCTCTCTCAGCAACTTTCAAATATACAATACAGTAGAGGCGCCTGGGTGGCTCAGTTGGTTAAGCATCCAACTTCGGCTCAGGTCATGATCTTGCCGCTTCTGAGTTCGAGCCCCATGTTGGGCTCTGGCTTGACAGCTCAGAGTCTGGAGGCTGTTTCAGATTCTGTTTCCCTCCCTCTCTCTGCCCCTCCTCGCTTGCACTCTGTATCTCTCTCTCAAATATAAATAAACATTAAAAAAATAAGTAAAAAATATACACATACAATGCAGTGTTATTGACTATAGTCACCATGTTGTACCTTACATCCCTAGGACTTTTTTATCTTACAACTAGAAGTGTGTACCTATTGACCACCTTGACCCATTTTTGCCCGCCCTCCTTCCTCATTCACTTCCTCCCCTCCCCGACTTCTGACAACCACCAATCTGTTCTATGAATCAGTGCTTTGCTTTGCTTTATTTTATTTAGAATCCACATATGAGTGATATCTGATCATTTTTGTCTTTTTCCACCTGACTTATTTCATTTACATAATGCTCTCAAGGTCCATCCATGTTGTCACAAATGGCAGGATTTCCTTCGTTTTATGGCTGAATAATATTCCATTGTATGTGTGTTCATATATGTGTTGGGTGTACATATATGTTCATGGCAGTGACCAATGTTTTGTAAACTTTCTGGTATTTTTTTCTTCATGTACAAATGCATATGTTATGTCTCAGTTTTTGTGCTTTGAGTAAAAACAAGATATTTTCAGGCAAAAAAAAAAAAAAAGTCAGGAAATGGGGCACCTGGGTGGCTCAGTCAGTCAAACATCTGACTCTTGATCTCAGCTCAGGTCTTGATCTCAGGGTCATGAGTTCAAGCACCGAGTTGGCCTCCATGCTGGGCATGGAACCTACTTAAAAAAAAAAAAATTGGGAAAATTTTCTAAATGTGTCCTGTGGTTCAGAGGTGAAATCTGGAGTCAGGGCCTAGGCTTAAATCCTAGAGATGGCTCTGGTTCTGAGATTTTGGAATGTGTGATTTAATTTCCCTGATTCTTACTTTGTTTATTAGAAACTAGTGTGGTAGGGCCCCCTCCCTAAGGAAAGAAACAAAACAAAACAAAACAAACCTCAAGGTAACCTGGTTATGCACGCACATGACAACATCACTCATGACCTTGTAACATGAGACCACTTAATCAGACTGCATGTTTGTGTGTATTACCATACATGGGAGTCAAAGAAGTAGAAAATATATAAAAAACTGTGCCTCTTGATGTTCGAGGGCTCAGTTCTTTGGGTATGAACCCAACTGAGTGGTGCCAGCCAGAATAAAGTTGCTTCTGAAAGAGCAGACCTAGGCCGGCCGACTAGTGACTATGTTCCTGACATGGCCGCAGAAAGAGGTTCCCGCTCAAACCTCAGACCACGCCTCCTCCCCTTGAGTAACTTATGTTTTCTAAGAAACCAGGCTACTGATTGATGCTTTCTTCCAAACTCTAAGGTGGGAGGAAGGGGAGTATGAGAGGCGTGGAAAGTGTGAGTAGAAGAGGGAGGGCTTCTCTCAGGTAGGGGCCAGAGGCAGGAGCCCTCAACCCTGTCCAGGCTTAGAATGACCTGGGAGCATTTTACCCCTCCCCAAACCAATTAATCAGAGTCTCTGGGGATGGTGTTTGGTGCTAGGTATTTATATAGCACAGCAAGGCTGACAGCCAATGGTTAATAGGTGACCAGTGAGAAACGTTCTGTATACACTGAGGCCAAACATGTTAGAGATCCTCAGACACAGTGGTTCTTAAACTTCAGGTGCATCAGAATCTCCTGGAAGACTTGTTCAAACACAGATTGCTGAGCCCCACCCCCAGAGTTTCTGATTTAGTAGGTCTGTGACCACCAGGCCCAACATTTGCACTTTTAACAAGTTCCAGGTGACGCTGATAATTGCTGATCTGGGACTACACCTTGGCAGCCATTGTTGTATCCTTCCCCAGCCAATCGGCTGAGGCCATGATCCTTATAAAACCTTTGTGCTTTTTTTTTTTTATTTTTTTTTTTAACATTTATTTATTTTTGAGACAGAGAGAGACAGAGCATGAACGGGGGAGGGGCAGAGAGAGAGGGAGACACAGAATCAGAAGCAGGCTCCAGGCTCTGGGCCATCAGCCCAGAGCCCGACGTGGGGCTTGAACTCACAGACCGCAAGATCGTGACCTGAGCTGAAGTCGGACGCTCAACCGACTGAGCCACCCAGGCGCCCCCAAAACCTTTGTGCTTTTTGAAACCCTCGCTCTCTCTCTCTCCGGTATCTCACCACTGCGTCGGTGCAGGTAGGGGATTGAGCTCGAGCTAGCTCGAATAAAGGCTCTTTGCTTTTACATCAGACTCGGCTCCCTGGTGGTCTTTGGGGATCACAAATTCTGGGCATAACACTTCCTAGAAAGAAAAGCCTCAGTGTCATGACTCTCTGTGTGAGAATCCTGCTACACGAGCAACTGAGGGGTGCCTGGCTGACTCCATTGGTAGAGCATGGGACTCTTTTTTAATATTTTTTTACATTTATTTATTTTTTTTTAAATTTTTTTTTCAACGTTTTTTATTTATTTTTGGGACAGAGAGAGACAGAGCATGAATGGGGGAGGGGCAGAGAGAGAGGGAGACACAGAATCGGAAACAGGCTCCAGGCTCCGAGCCATCAGCCCAGAGCCTGACGCGGGGCTCGAACTCACAGACCGTGAGATCGTGACCTGGCTGAAGTCGGACGCTTAACCGACTGCGCCACCCAGGCGCCCCTACATTTATTTATTTTTGATAGAGACAGAGCACAAGTGGGGGGGGGGGGAGGGCAGGCAGAGAGAGAAGGAGACACAGAATCCAAAGCAGGCTCCAGGTTCTGAGCCATCAGCACAGAGCCTGACGCAGGGCTCAAACTCACAAACCTCGAGATCATGACCTGAGCCAAAGTCAGACGCTTAACCGACTGAGCCACTCAGGCATGCCAGAGTATGGGACTCTTGATCTCCCATATGTCCATGGGAGTCCATGGATGACCCCAGTTTGCAAACTGAACCAGTCTTCAACGGGATCGGTACAGAAACTGAGACGAACGTTTAAAATTTTCATAGCCGTTTGGCAAGTTATTCTTGCGTACTGAATCTAATAATGAAAAACTGGGGCTTGTATTTTGTATGCCCTTTTTTTTCACGTTATTTTCCTAGTAATTGGCTTTCATTGTGTTTTAGGAAAGAATCCATCCTTGAATGATTAGGGGTGGAAAAAAGTTCCCTCACCAAGATAATTTGAGAAACAATGGTTTATTTTTATTTCCCTGAGTTCTGCCATAAAAAGGCATTGAATAAATGCAAAAGTGAATAATAAATGAATGGAGCTGACAAATGTGTCTATTCTAAGGTAATGGAATAAAAGAGATTTAGTGCTGCATTGGATTGATACTGGGGAAGATCAGGGGGTCAAGGGAAACCCCCAGGTGTTTCCTTCCTGAGGCCATTCCCTGACATATAGGGTACAGTGAAAGAGGTGTAGATTCAGGACATTTTACAGATAATGAATTAATTTTTGACCAGGTTGACTTTGAGGTTACCTATGAGATAGCCAAATAAGGATGTCCAGAACGCAGTTAGCTATATATGGGTTAGAAGCTCAGGACACAGAGTCAAAGTTGGAGGTGTAGTTTTCCAAGTTGAAACCATTAGAATACAGAATGGGAAGAAAAGTGGCCACAGACAAAGCTCTGGGTGCCTAGCACAGTGTCTGGCACAGGGACATGACTGGTAATTCTTAAGTCAACTGAAGAGGTTGTTAAGACCTAAGTCCATTTCGTTCTAAGCCCAAGCTCTCCTTACTGTATTATAAATTTTAACTTCGTGTTTTCTGCTACTTCAACAGCCCCACAAACAGGCTGTGAGCCCCCGGTTCAGGATACCAGGTGCACCAGTGTGAGAAGGGCGGTCCCTGCCACAAGCTCCCCTTCTCACCCTGCCCTGCCCTAGTGACATTCACACACACCAAGGAATCCCTTCCTGCCTTCTGCTTGTGTACTCCACCCTGACCCCCATAAAGGCAATTGTCCTTGCTCTCTGGGTTTCCCAACTGCTTGGTTGAGTGCGCTCCCTTGGTGCTGCCCTCATATGCCCCCAGCAGAGCACGTCTGCCTCCCTCTTCTCTACCTTCACTTTCTTACGCTTCAGTGTGGTTTCAGTCCATGCCAATGATCAAAAACCCCATTTTAAGTAACATAATTGTTCCTTACAACATACTTACTAACCCCTTTTGGCTTTTAGTCTGTACAGCATTCTAACAGACACTGCTGGGGCTGGTAGTGGGGTGAGGAAGAAGACCAGAGAAGGCAAGAGTGGGAAACAGGAAAGCACAAGGCAACTTAGAAAACAGAGGAGAGCTGGAAAATTCAGTCATGAACTTGGAGGGTTGGCTGGGGGTGCTGAGGTGGCTAGAGAAGAAAGTCAGAGCCAGATTTTGAAGGTACAGGCTTGCACTTCATCATAAGTTGCAGAGAGATGCTTTCTGTCTGTTTCCTGACAGCGTAAAGAAGGTAAGGACAACAGTACAAGGATTGCACCAATTTAATTTTTTTTAATTTTTATTTATTTTTGAGAGAGAGAGAGAGAGAGAGAAAGTGTGATTGGAGGAGGGGTAGAGACAGAAGGAGACACAGAATCTGAAGCAGGCTCCAGGCTCTGAGCTGTCAGCACAGAGCCCAATGCAGGGCTCTCAAACTCACCAATTATGAAATCATGACCTGAGCCGAAGTCAGAATCTCAACAGCTTGAGCCACCCAGGCATCCCAGGATTGCACCAATTTATAATAGTAAAAGAAACTTGGAAATAACCTAAATATCTACTAATTAGAGAATAAAAACATTATGTTATAGTTATAGTAGAATTCTAACTTCAATCAGAATGAGTAAGAATGCCATGCATCATCATAAATCTCAAAAATGCAATCTGCTAAATGTAATGTGGTATCTAGGGTTGGATCCTACAACAGGCATAAGACGTTAGTGGAAAAACTAGTGAAATCTGAATAGAGTCTTTAGTTTAGTTAGGAGGATTTTACCAGTATTTGTTTCTTGGCTTTGACAAATGTACCACAGTCATGTATGATACTAACATTGCAGGAAGCTGAGCAAAGGGTATACAGTTACTCTCTGTACTACCTTTGCAACTTCTCTGAAATTTAAAATTACTCCTGGAGCACCTGGGTGGCTCAGTTGGTTAAGCAGCCGACTTCAGCTCAGGTCATGATCTGGCGGTCTGTGAGTTCGAGCCCCGCGTCGGTCTCCGTGCTGACAGCTTGGAGTCTGGAGCCTGCTTCAGATTCTGTATCTCCCTCTCTCTCTGTTCCTCCCCCACTTGCACTCTGTCTCTTTCTCAAAAATAAATAAAGATTAAAAAAAAAGAATTTTAAAATTACTCCCAAATAGCTTGTAAAAATGTAAGCTGAAAGAAAAAAAGCAAGTCTTTAAAATAAAAGTAAAGGCTCAAAGATAAAAAGGAATTCATGCAATAGGGTAATATTTATAAATAGTTTCCAAACACACAAAACAATTAGATATGGAGCAAGCAGGTGAGGGGCAGAGAGAGAGGGAGACACAGAATCCAAAGCAGGCTCCAGGCTCTGAGCTGTCAGCACAGAGCCTGATGCGGGCTGGAACCCATGAACCAGGAGATCATGTCCTGAGCCGAAGTCAGCCGTTCAACCCACTGAGCCACCCAGGTGCCCCTGGGGCAAATATTGTAAATGCTAAGATCTGACAAACCTGGGAGCCAAGTGCATTGGTGTTCATTATTATATTATTCTCTATATGTTTTAATGTGTTATTTATTTATTCATTCATTCATTCATTCATTCAAAGTAGGCTTGCTGCCCAGCACAGAGACCATTGCAGGGCTTGAACTTATGACCCCAAGATCAAGGCCTGAGCTGAGATCAAGAGTCAGATGCTTAAAAAAAAAGAGTCAAACATGCTTAACTGCCTGAGCCACCAAGGTGCCCTGTTTTGTTTTAGTTTCTTTTTTTTTTTTTTTTTTTTTGAGAAAGGAATAAAGGGCTTTCTGAATTGTCAAATTATATACCTATAGATCATATCTTAATTTCTCAGTAATGTCATCTCAACCCTCCACCCCAGATTCATGCTAATTCTGTCAAAGTAGAATGTTTTATTTTTTATTTTTTCAAAGTAGAATTTTTTAAAAGTTAACTCATTAATCAGGAGGTTGGGAAAGCTGATTCAAAGAGCATTTAAGGAACAGAGATAATTTCATAAGAAGAGGAAACTTAAGTAAGTTTGCTAAATAAGAGACTATTATGGACTGAATGTTTGTCACCCCCACCCCCTGTCAAATTCCTAAGTTGAAAGGTGATGGTATTAGGAGGTGGAGCCTTGGGGAGGTAATTAGATTATGGGACTAGAACCCTCATGAATGGCGTTAGCACCCTTATAAAAAGGCATTCCAAAGAGCTCCCTCACTATGTTTCTGCCACAAGAGGCTGCAATGAGAAGCTGGCAGTCTGCAACACAGAAGAGGGCTCTCAGCGGAACCTGACCGTGCTGGCACCTGACCTCAGACTGCCAGCCTTTGGCACTGTGAGAAATACATTTCAGCTCTTTATGAGCCCCCCAGTCTGCGGTGCTTTAGGATAGCAGCCTGCATACTGAGACAGAGAGGAAACTAGTTAATGCCACCCAGGGAATTAAAACTGTAAGCCTGCCTTATGTAAAATGCTGAAGGAAGTTCTTCAAGCTGAAATGAAAAGATGTTAGTCAGTAACATGGAAACCTCTGAAAGCAGATACCTGGGTGGCTCAGTCGGTTCACCTTGATTTTAGCCGAGGTCATGATCCCAGGGTTGTGAGATAGAGTCCCACGACCAGCTTCCCACTGAGCGGGCTTTGCACTGAGCGTGGAGCCTGCTTAAGATTCTCTCTCTCTCTCTCTCTCTCTCTCTCTCTCTCTCCCTCTGCCCCTCTCTCCGGCTCAAGCTCAAAATAAAAATTTTAAAGTAAACAAACAAGTAAACAGAATTAGAGACTAACATCTAAAAAAAACTTCTGAAAGTATAAAACTCACTGGTAAAGGTAAGTATATAGTCAAATTCAGAATACTCATACTGCAATATGGTCATGTATTAACCACTTAAACTAGTATAAAGGTTAAAATATTAGAAATAACTATAAGCATAATAATTTGTTAACACACAATATAAAAAGAGATAATTTGAGACATCAAAACAGAAAGCATAGTGAGGGAGTAAGGAGTAGAGTCTTTGTATGCAATCAGATTTCAATTGTTATCAGTCCAGAACAGGTCGATACATCTGTGAGATGTTTTGTGTAAGCCTCGTGGTAACCAAAAAGCAAAAACCTACAGTAGATACACAAAAGAGAAGGAAATCAAAGCATAGGACTACAGAAAAAGATAATTCACAATTCACAAAGGAAGATAGCAAGAGAGGAAGAAAGGAATAAAATGGCTGGAAAACAGTAAGATGGCATTATTAAGTTCTTATCTATCAATAATACTTTAAATGCAAATGGATTGGTTTCTCCAAACAAAAGACAGAGGGTGACTGAATGCATAGAAAATAAGACCCAACCATATGCTGCCTTCAAGAGACTCACTTCAGCTTTAAAGACATACATAAGCTCAAAACAAAGGGATGGATAAAGATGTTCCATGCAAATAGAAACCAAAAGAGAGAGGGGGGGAGCTATACAATATCACACAAAGTCGGCTTCAAGTCAAAAGCTATAACAAGAGGGGTGCCTGGCTGGCTCAGTTGAAAGAACATGCAACTCTTGATCTTGGGGTCATGAGTTCCAGCCCCATGCTGTAGAGATTACTAAAAAAATATTAACTAAAAACAAAAACAAAAACAAAAATCCAAACCAAACAACAAAAAAAAAAACCTGTAACAAGAGATAAAGAAGATCATTATATAATAACAATGGGGTCAATTCACAAACAAGATATAACAATTATAAAAATACATGCATCCATCCAACATGGGAGCACCTTAAAATACTAAGCAAATACCAATGGATCTGAAGGGAGAAATAGGTAACCATACAGTCAAAGGAAAATTCAACACCCCACTTTCAACAATAGATCCTCCAGACAGAAAACCAACAAGTAAACATTGGACTTAAACTACAGGTTAGGCCAAATCGAACCAATAGACACATGCAAAACATGTCATCCAACAATACACATGACACATACATCACATGGTGTATGTATATTATTATGTATATTGTTACATGTAATTATCATTGTGTAATATCATGTATATTATTCAGCCATAAAGAAGGAAATCTTGCCATTTGCAACATGTATGGACCTTGAGAGCATTATGCTAAGTGAAGTGAATCAGAGAAAGACAAGTACCATATGATCTTATTTATATGTGGAATCTACAAAAGCTGAAGTCCTAGAAACAGAGTAGAGTGGCTGCTGCCAGGGCCTTGGGCAGGTGGGGAGATGGGGAGAAATGGGGAGAAATGGGGAGAAGTCAGTCAAAGGGCACAAAGTTTCAGTTGTAAGCTGAGTGAGTTCTGGAGATCTAATGTATAGCATGGTTACTATAGTTAATAATACCTAATTATATGTTTAAAAGTTTCTAAGAGGGGCGCCTGGGTGGCTCAGTCAGTTAAGAATCTGACTTCAGGGGCGCCTGGGTGGCTCAGTTGGTTAAGCGTCCGACTTCGGCTCAGGTCACGATCTCGCGGTATGTGAGTTCGAGCCCCGCATCGGGCTCTGTGCTGACTGCTCAGAGCCTGGAGCCCGTTTCAGATTCTGTGTCTCCCTCTCTCTCTGACCCTCCCCCGTTCATGCTCTGTCTCTCTCTGTCTCAAAAATAAATAAATGTTAAAAAAAAAAAAAATTAAAAAAAAAAAAAAAAGAATCTGACTTCAGTTCAAGTCATGGTCTCACAGTTCGTGAGTTTGAGCCTCGTGTCAGGCTCTGTGCTGACAGCTCAGGATTCTGTGTCTCCCTCTCTCTCTCTGCCCTTTCCATGCTTGCTGTCCATCTCTCTCTGTCAAAAAATAAATAAACATTAAAAAAAAATTTTTTTAAGTTGCTAAGAAAGTAAATCTTAATAAAGCAGACACACATACAAGAAGTAATTATGCGAGGTGATGGAGATGTTAATGAAACAGTGATAATCATTTTGCAATATACATGGGTATCAAATCATCATGTTGTATACCTTCATCTTACACAATGTGATGTGTCAATTATATCTCAATAAAGCTGGGGGGAAAAAAAAACAATCAAAAGCCTAAGAAAAGAAATAATAATAAAGGCAGAAATAATGAGGCAAAACAAGCATAAAATTAAAAAAAGCAACAAGCCCCAATTGATCAAATTTCAAAACATTTTGAAATTACTGAAATTATTGATAATTCAATTATTTTGAATTTTTAATTATTTGAAATTATTTTGAAATTATTAATAAAATTGATCAACCCTGGGGCACCTGGCTGGCTCAGTTGGTGGAGCATGTGACTCTTTTTTTTTTTTTTAATTTTTTTTTTTAACGTTTATTTATTTTTGAGACAGAGCATGAACGGGGGAGGGTCAGAGAGAGAGGGAGACACAGAATCTGAAACAGGCTCCAGGCTCTGAGCAGTCAGCACAGAGCCCGACGCGGGGCTCGAACCCACAAGCTGTGAGATCATGACCTGAGCCGAAGTCGGACGCTCAACCGACTGAGCCACCCAGGCGCCCCGTGACTCTTGATCTGTGGGTCATGTCGAACCAGCCCTGCAGCCCAGGAATGAATCCCACTTGATCATTTTGAATAATTCTTTTTATATGCTGTTGAATTCAATTTTCTAGTACCTTATTGAGAATTTTTGCATCCATATTCATCAGGGATATTGGCCTGTAGTTCTCTTTTTTTTTGCTGGGTCTCTGTCTGGTTTAGGAATCAAAGTAATGCTGGCTTCATAGAAGGAGTCTGGAAGTTTTCCTTCCCTTTCTATTTTTTGGAACAGCTTGAGAAGGATAGGTATTATCTCTGCTTTAAATGTCTGGTAGAATCCCGCAGGGAAGCCATCTGGTCCTGGAATCTTATTTGTTGGGAGATTTTTGATAACTGATTCAATTTCTTTGCTGGTTATGGGTCTGTTCAAGTTTTCTATTTCTTTCTGTTTGAGTTTTGGAAGTGTGTGGGTGCTTAGGAATTTGTCCACTTCTTCCAGTATTCCCTGATAATTGCTTGTATCTCTGAGGGATTGGTTGTAATAATTCCATTTTCATTCATGATTTTATCTATTTGGGTCATCTCCCTTTTCTTTTTGAGAAGCCTGGCTAGAGGTTTATCAATTTTGTTTATTTTTTCACAAAACCAACTCTTGGTTTCATTGATCTGCTCTACATTTTTATTAGATTCTATATTGTTTATTTCTGCTCTGATCTTTATTATTTCTCTTCTTCTGCTGGGTTTGGGGTGTCTTTGCTGTTCTGCTTCTATTTTCTTCAGGTGTGCTGTTAGATTTTGTATTGGGGATTTTTCTTGTTTCTCGAGATAAGCCTGGATTGCAATGTATTTTCCTCTCAGGACTGCCTTCACTGCACCCCAACACGTTTGGATTGTTGTATTTTCATTTTCATTTGTTTCCATATATTTTTTAATTTCTTCTCTAATTTCCTGGTTGACCCATTCATTCTTTAGTAAGGTGTTCTTTAACATCCACGCTTTGGGAGGTTTTCCAGACTTTTTCCTGTGGTTGATTTCAAGTTTCAGGACATTGTGGTCTGAAAGTGTGCATGGTATGATCTCAATTCTTTTATACTTATGAAGGGTTGTTTTGTGACCCAATATGTGATCTATCTTGGAGAATGTTCCATGTGCACTCGAGAAGAAAGTATATTCTGTTGCTTTGGGATGCAGAGTTCTAAATATATCTGTCAAGTCCATCTGATCCAATGTATCGTTCAGGGCCCTTGTTTCTTTATTGATCCTGTGCATAGATGATCTATCTATTGTTGTAAGTGGAGTATTAAAGTCCTCTGCAATTGCCACATTCTTATCAATAAGGTTGCTTATGTTTGTGATTAATTGTTTTATATATTTGGGGGCTCCCATATTTGGCGCATAGACATTTATAATTGTTAGCTCTTCCTGATGGATAGACCCTGTAATTATTACATAATACCCTTCTTCATCTCTTGTTACAGCCTTTAATTTAAAGTCTAGTTTGTCAGGTATAAGTATTGCTACTCCAGCTTTCTTTTGACTTCCAGTAGCATGATAGAAAATTCTCCATCCTCTCACTTTCAATCTGAAGGTGTCCTCAGGTCTAAAATGAGTCTCTTGTAGACAGCAAATAGATGGGTCTTGTTTTTTTTATCAATTCTGATACCCTATGTCTTTTGGTTGGAGCATTTAGTCCATTTACATTCAGTATTATTATTGAAAGACATGGGTTTAAAGTCACTGTGACGTCTGTAGGTTTCATGCTTGTAGTGATGTCTCTGGTCTTTTGTGGTCCTTGCAACATTTCACTCACAGAATCCCCCTTAGGATCTCTTGTATGGCTGGTTTAGTGGTTATGAATTCCTTCAGTTTTTGTTTGTTTGGAAAGACCTTTATCTCTCCTATTCTGAATGACAGACTTGCTGGATAAAGGATTCTCAGGTGCATATTTTTTCTGTTCATCACATTGAAGATTTCCTGCCATTCCTTTCTGACCTGCCAAGTTTCCGTAGATAGGTCTGCCACTAGTCTTATGGGTCTCCCTTTATAAGTTAGAGCCTGTTTATCCCTAGCTGCTTTCAGAATTTTCTCTTTATCCTTGTATTTTGCCAGTTTCACTATGATATGTCGTGCAGAAGATGGATTCAAGTTATGCCTGAAGGGAGTTCTTTGTGTCTCTTGGATTTCCATGCCTTTTTCCTTCCCAAGATCAGGCAAGTTCTTAGCTATGATTTATTCAAGTACACCTTCAGCCCCTTTCTCTCTCTCTTCCTCTTCTGGAATTCCTATTATACGGATATTGTTCTGTTTGATTGCATCACTTAGTTCTCTAATTCTCCCCTCATACTCCTGGATTTTTTTAAATCTCTCTTTTTCTCAGCTTCTCTTTTTCCATAATTTTATCTTGTAATTCCCCTATTCTCTCCTCTGCCTCTTCAATCTGTGCTATGGCCGCCTCCATTTTATTTTGCACCTCATTTAGAGCATTTTTTAATTCCTCATGACTATTTCTTAGTCCCTTGATCTCTGTAACAATAGATTCTCTGCTGTCCTCTATACTTTTTTCAAGCCCAGCGATTAACTTTATGACTGTTATTCTAAATTCTTGTTCCATTATATTGCTTAAATTGTTTTTGATCAATTCGTTAGCTGTCGCTATTTCCTAGAGTTTCTTTTGAGGAGAGTTCTTCTGTTTCGTCATTTTGGATAGTCCCTGGAGTGGTGAGGAACTGCAGGGCACTTCCCCTGTGCTGTCTGGAGTAACTTGTGTTAGTGGGCAGGGCCGCAGTCAGACCTGATGTCTGCCCCCAGCCCACCGCTGGGGCCCCAGTCAGACTGGTGTGTACCTTCTCTTCCCCTCTCCCAGGGGCAGGACTCACTGTGGAGTAGTGTGGCCCCTGTCTGGGCTACTTGCACACTGCCAGGCTTGTGGTGCTGCTTCTATGGGATCTGGCGTATTGGCCGGGGTGGATCCGCAAGGTGCACAGGGGCAGGAGGGGCAGGCTTAGCTCGCTTTGCCTTGGGTGGTCCCCTGTGGGAGGGGCCCTGAGGCACCAGGAGGTAGGCAGAGGGTCAGAGGGATGGATCCACAGAAGCACAGCACTGGGTGTTTGCTCTGTGCAAGCAAGTTCGGTGACGGGAACTGACTCCCTTTGGGATTTCGGCTGGGGGATGGGAGAGGGAGATGGTGCTTGCCAGCGCCTTTGTTCCCCTCCGAGCTGAGCTCTGTCTTCCAGGGCTCAACACCTCTCCCTCCCGGTGTCCTCTCGCCCTCCTGCTCTCGGAGCAGAGCTGTTGACTTTTAACCTTCCAGATGTTAAGTCCCGCTGGCTGTCAGAACTCACCCAGTCCGGCGCCCCCGCTTTTGCAAGCCAGACTTGGGGGCTCTGCCTTGCCGGGCGGGCTGCCCCTGCACCGCCCGGGCTCCCTCTCACCAGTCCCTGTAGCACGCACTGCCTCTCTGCCTTTCCTACCTTCTTCCGTGGGCCTCTTGTCTACGCGTGGCTCTGGAGAGTCTGTTCTGCTAGTCTTCTGGAGGTTTTCTCGATCTCAGGGTCACGAGTTCAAGCCCCGCATTGAGTGTTGAGATTTCTTAAATAAATAAACTTAAAAAAAAAAATCAACCTTTGGAAAGACTAATCATGAAAAGATTATGCTATTTTAGTTTATTTTTATTTTTATTTTATAATTTTTATGTTATTTTATATGTGCAGCTAAAACTTAAGGAAATGTAATGGAATTGTAAAAGCTACCTTAAAGGGATAAATAAAGTTTTCTGGATTTATAAATAGAATGTTAAGAAATATTAGAACAATACGAATTTAAATGGAATTATGTGAATATGAAACAATATAAATATTTTTAAAAGAATGATATAATCAGTATATGAAATAAAAGCTTGAAGAAGAACTGGGCTTTTAACCGTTATAGCTTTAAAGAATAAGACATTAACTATAAAAAAAAAACCTGAAAAAACAGGGGCACCTGGGTGGCTCAGTCGGTTAAGCCTCCGACTTCGGCTCAGGTCATGATCTCACAGTTTGTGTGTTGGAGCCCCACATCAAGCTCTGTGCTGACTGCTTGCTCAGAGCCTGGAGCCTGCTTCAGATTCTGTCTCCTTCTCTCTCTGCCCCTCCCCCGCTCACGCTTTGTCTCACTCTGTTCCTCAAAAATAAATAAATGTAAAAAAAAAAAAAAAAACTAAAAAAAGAAAACTAAAAAAACAAAAAAACTGTACCTGCTTACCTAAGACATTAACCTTGTGAGATGCTGGGTGACGGATCCATGAGAACACTGTGCACTATCACTGCAAGTCTCTGGAAATGGAAAATTAATTCAAAATAAGAAGTTTAAAAAAAAAAAACTTAAAAAAAAAAGGACATGTCATCATCCTTTTGCCTTATTACCAATTTTATATGATTTATCTTACAAGTCCCCGGTTGGGGCCACAAATATTCTCCAAAGATTATTCTTGACCATGGCAAAACTCTGGCCTCACAGTATCTGGCCTGATTCATTTACATCAAGCAACAGTAAAGTCTTCTTGTAGCCTGGTCAGCAGACCTAGGGCAACGTGGCACTGAGCAGCTAACCAGGCCAGAGAAGTAAACTCTGTCCAGAGATTTCATAAGGAATCTACAATTCGACTTTTATTTTATTTTTTAAAATTTTTAAAAAATTTATTTTGAGAGAGAGTCGAGGTGGGGCAGAGAGAGAGAGAGAGGAAGAAAGAGAGAATCCCAAGCAGGCTCCACACTGTCAGCGCAAAGCCCAATGCAGCGCTCGATCCCATGACCCTGGGATCGTGACCTGAGCTGAAATCCAAAGTTGGACGCTCAACCGAGTGAGTCACCCAGGCGCCCCAACAAAGCTGTTTTGGTTTTTTTTTCAAAGCTATTTAAAAAAAATTTTTTTAAGCATAAAATGATGTGTTCAACTAAATTGAAGTATAATTCTGACAAACTCTTTGGTATCAACAGTAATTAGGTTCTGTAATATGTCAGCTTAAATAAAATTCCCAAGATCCTTAGTTAACTTTAAAGCCAAAGGTAAATATTAAGTAATAACTTTTGGTTATCTGGATAATTTCCAAGTAAGATAGAATGCTCAAACATTGGCCACTAAGTGTAGAAGTGTAGTATATATCTAGCTTTGCTTCTTTCTTTCTTTCTTTCTCTCTGTTTCCTTCTTTCCTTCGTTCCTTCCTTCCCCCCTTCCCTTTCTTTCTTTCTTTCTTTCTTTCTTTCTTTCTTTCTTCTTTCTTTCGGCTTTATTATCTGCTTGGGCTTCTCCAGGACAGACAGCTACAGACAGTCACCCTGTGCATCCGTTTCCTCCCACCAAAAGCAGACATCTCCAGGGCATTTTTCCTTCAAGCACCAAACCACTCAGTCCTCCAAGCATCCCCGGGAACAGGAGAGATGTTTAAAAGAGGGCTGTCTTCTCTCAGTGGTGAGGAGGGGGGTCTGAGGGCCAGAGAGAAGGCAAAGCCACACAATGCCCGGGGCGGCCCTGTCACAGGCTATCCACGGGGTGCAGTGGCGGTTGCTTGTCTGGCTTTAGGGAGAATCGCCGCCTTAGCTGTCCTGTGCCCATTCTCAGTTGAGTTCTCCCTAGGTTCTGCTGAGGTCCCACATTCTTAGGGGTGAGAAGTGCCCACAACAAGCCGTCCCTGTCACAAAAGAGCTGAGTGATGTGCTGATAACAATGGACTACACACAGTCTTCAGTCTGGATGGCGTGTAAGCACTGCCCCAGCTGGCCTGAGGCCAAAGGCCATACCTGACTCCCAGTCCGAACCGCCCTCCTTAACGTCCACCTGTTTCTTACTTTGATATGTTATGCAGTAGTTAAAACTTTCATTTTAATTGCCATTTTAAGAAGGTATAAAAGGGATGTGTGTGGCAGTGGGGGATTCTTTCATGTGTTCGTATAAACTATAGATTGTGTGATATTGTGATTTATAATTAGAAATATATATTTGGTTTTCCTTCCATTTCAGGCACAGAGGTCCCCAAACCCTTGGAATTTCTTAAATGAGAGTGATAAAGCTGTCTTTTGTTATGCTAACGAAATAACTTTTGAAAAACCCCTAGGTCACCTAAGGATGGGGGCTGGTCATCAGAGGAAATAATCTGGAGGTGACTGGAAGAGTGGGACTTTTGGTCCTGTGCCCCTGACCTCTGGGGAGGGGACGGGGCCTGGAGGTTGACCCAATCACCAATGACCAATGATTTAATCACTCATGCCTCTGTAAGGAAGCCTCCATGGAAACCCAAAAGGACAGGGTCCAGAGAGCTTCTGGGTTGGTGAACACATGGAAATTTGGGGAGAGCGGCGTGCCTGGCGAGGGCTTGGAAGCCTGCCCTGTGCATCTCTTCTGTTTGGATGTTCCTGAGTTATATCCTTTTTACAATAAACCTGTGATCTAGTAGTAAAATGCTTTCCTCTAAGTTCTGTGAGCCATTCTAGCAAATTAACTGAACCTGAGGAAGGAATCGTGCCAATCAGTCAGAAGTGCCGGTAACATTCTAGATTTGGGACTGGCTTCTGCGGTTGGGGTGCTGGGAGCAGTCATGTAGAGTCCTACCTTGTGGGGGAACCTTGTGTTAAACCCTTAACTTGTGGAATCTGAGGCTACCTTTGGGTAGATAGTGTCAGAATTCAGTTGAATTTTGGACACACTAATGGTGTCCGAGAATTCCTCGTTGGTGTGGGGAAGTGGGCACAAACGTACCCACAAATGTTGGACTTGGATCCAGGAACCTAAAAGAATTTTTTTTAATGTTTGTAAATGATAGATGGTTCTCAGTGTCCTACCTCCCTGTTCCGTCTGTGAAGCAGAACCTAGACCTTCAGTAAAAGTTATAATAAAGGAGATTGGGGCTGTACCAGGAGCAACAGGAGCAGAGCAGTCTATTGTGTCTTAGAATGTTCAGCTCCGCAATTCTCTTCATGAGAAACTAAAAACAAATCTGAAAAGTGAAATAAACTAAAAATTATGTTTGTATTACACTCTACACTGCTAAAATCAGGAAAAAGGCATATTTTCTTTCTTTCTTTTTTATTAGTTTATTCCCTACAGGTCTTTTAGAGAGTATCTGTGTGCCTGGCATGCCCCCTAGCTTCTGGGGATGGCCAGCAATCCTTTGCAAGCTTTGGCTTGTAGACACACCCCTTAAATCTCACGTGGCCTTTTTCTCTGTTTTCACATGGACTTCTCCTCTGGGTCTTCTTTTCTGCTTGTTCATTCTCTTTTTTATTTTTTAAATTCTTTTTAATGTTTTTTTAAATTTATTTTTGAGAGAGAGACAGAGACAGAGAGACAGAGCGTGGGCAGGGGAGGGGCAGAGAGAGAGGGAGACACAGAATCCGAAGCAGACTCCAGGCTCTGAGTTGTCAGCACAGAGCCCGACGCAGGGCTCCAACTCACAAACCGCGAGATTATAACCTCCGCCAAAATCGGACAATTAACCACTTAACCGACAGCCACCCAGGCGCCCAAACAAAAGGCATATTTTCTAAGGTAAAATTTTAAGTCAGTCTGACTTGTGCAAGCATTCAATCTTGCTTGATTGCATAAACTCGGGTTTTCCAGAAACTTGCTCGGGGTAGCAGTTTCTATGAGAAAACGTTTTGTTTTGTTTAACCCCTTTAAAGTATTAGAAGTTCAGCTTTTTCGTTTTCAGGGAGTTTGAGCAATATTGGATTTATGTAAGCTGGTGTTAGTCTCTATAAGCCAATCAGAACAAACATCTCTTAATTCTAAAGTCTTTGTAATCTAATTTGTTAATACCCTTAGGAAATAAGAAAATACTCCACACCCATACAATCAGATTTAAGGCTTTTCTAATTTTTTTTTTAAGTTTTATTTATTTAAGTGATCTCTATACCCAACATGGGGCTCAAACCCACGACCCCAAGATCAAGCATCAAGTGTCACATGCTCTTCTGATTGAGCCAGCCAGGCACCTCAGGCTTTTCTCATTTCTAACAAACCAGATTCTCCGTCACATCTCACCCAACAGAAAGAGCTCATCATTCACCTGGCAGAGACCAATGGTCAAACCATAAAACCAGATTCCTGACCATCACTGCTCCCGTGGGGAAAATTCACCACCACAATTCACCACCACAATCAGGGTCTTGTGTACACACTGTGCCCTCGGCAATGCAGTCCACAGTGGTCCGATATCTTCTGTTCACCGACCAGCCATTGGAAAGGGACAGAGCCCAAAACACAAGCTCGACAAGTCACAGACAAACAGACCTGGCCAATATCCAGACACAAAAACAAAGAATCAAAAGGGAATAAAAGGGGAGAAAGAGTCAGCAAAAACGAAGTTCCTGGAGTTTGCTCTAGAGAGTGGGGAAAAGACAAGACTATAGCCCATGGGTTTCTACTGCTCATCTTAACAGAAGGCAACTGGGTGGATCTTCCACTGCTGAGTTCCCAGCACTGATAAAAGGGCAGGAAACTTTCAGAATCTCTGAACAAAGCTTTCTTTCCTTTCTTTTCTTTTTTTTTTTTTTTTTAATTTTCTTTAATGTCTATTTTTGAGAGAGAGAGAGAGAGAGAGAGAGAGAGAGACAGAATGTGAGCAGGGGAGGGGCAGAGAGAGAGGGAGGCACAGAATCCGAAGCAGGCTCCAGGCTCTGAGCTGTCAGCACAGAGCCCAAACTCACAAACTTCGAGATCATGACCTGAGCTGAAGTCAGACGCTTAACCGACTGAGCCACCCAGGCACCTCTCTGAGCAAGGCTTTCTTAGTATGGCTTTCTCTGACTTTTGAAACCTCTAAGCTCACTATTAGGTAAGGTCAGAAAAACACACATCAAAGTTGTGGGAAAAGAAACTCTAAACATCAGCATTAACCTTAAAAAAAAACTAAAACTGCCGGTTATTCTATCAGGGAAAAAAAACGGTTTATTCGGGAATAGCAGAGAATCGCAATCCGGGACAAACAAGCTACTGGACAGCCACAGGCAAGGCCAGAGAGCAGAAGGGAGGAACGCTGTTTTAGAGGGGAAAAGGAAGTCCATTGGCGTGAACTAGGAGTTCAAAGTGTAGTGGCTCTTCATTGGCTGAGTTGTGACGGTCTCTCCCTGGGGCGGCTGTTTCGAGGGGAGGAGGAAACCTTTCTTGCTCCTCCTGGGATAGTAAAGTAGTAGCTAAAGAAGGGAGGACTTGCAAGGTGCATCTCTTCCTGTTGGGGCCGGCCGTTGACCGCTGCACACTCCCACTCCTCCGAGCGGGAGAGCGCCCCCTTCTGGCCTCCCAACTCCATTCTAAAGGCTGCTTCCCTTCATTAATTGTGACAGCAGGTAACTGGCTGGTTGGATGGTCTGAAATTCAATTGGGGCACAAACATGAAACTTTTATTGTTTTCTAATCACTGCCTCCAACCTCACTTGCCACATTTCCCTTTCCAATGCCTTAACAATATCTTGAGTAGGCTCATTAGCTCCTGGTCATTCAGTGCAATTTAAAACTCTAGTCTCCTATTCATCAATCTATTACCATCATCATTACAGTCCCACCTCTGTTCTCATCTCCATCAACCCCCACCCTTCCTCCTTTCCATCCTAAAGAGGATCATCTCTGCAGCCAGATAAATCAGAGGTAACTGTCCATTTCCAGCTCCTTTCTTCTGCTCTATTTGAATAAAAAAGCAATGCTGAACAGATAAAGAATTGAATGAAGGGGCAGACCACACCTCTTCCCTTCTCTAAGTATATGTGGTAAAACCCGACCTGTGGGGGAGAGAGGGAGGAATGGGAAAGAGGCTCAGATGTACTGGACTTGAGTTCTCTTACTCCATAAATAATTTCTTACTCTTGTTGCCTCTTCCAGTCTCTGACTTCACCTTAGATTCTCTCTTTGTGTTTTTGTCCTCACGTCTCTCTCAGGGTTGTTTTATTTCCTTTCTACTTCCTCCTACTCCCCATTCCGTTTTCTACCCTTCCCTGTAATCACCTTGAACAGTGCAGAAGTTCTATCTGAAATCTAATTTGAGTAACTTTTTTTGAAGGGCCCATATTGACTCAATTTGAGTGTGCTCCTTATATAAACTGAGTTACTAAATCTCCTAGGAGAAATGTCCCCTGATGATGCTTGTAGCCTAAGGCATTCTCCCAGCTCTCATTAGGGCACTTCTTACAGCCATTGCTACACTTGTTCAGGGAGACTCTGGCTCCAGACTTTGGAGAAAAACACTTCCAAGGAAGGTAGTAATTGTGATGAGGCCCCCAGGACTGGCTAGTTCTCTTGACCAATGGTAGGTATGTGCTTCCTTTGTTTAAACCCATATTTCTCCATTGGCCAGTCCCTGCATCAATACCAAATGGACTTAATTACAATAGATTTCTAATTGATTTCTACAATAGATTTCTATTGTTCACTGGTGGTGTAGGACATAGCACCTTGGTTTTCTCGGGAGGTAATTGGTAATTCTTAGCCCTTTTTATTTCCACAAATATTTTACAATATTCTTGTCATGTTGGGATCTTTTTTTCTTTTTTGAGACTGCAATGACTCTATAAATCCACGTGGAGAAATTTGATACATTTAAAATATTGACTCTTCCAGACCATATTATATCTTTCCATCTATTTAGATCTCCTGTAATGTCTCTTATTAGAGCTTTATCATTTTCCCAGAAGAGATCTTACACCTATTTGGTAGACTTATTCCTAGTGAGGATGTTTCAGAATGGTGGTGGGGGCGGGGGGTGGTTTGGAGCCGACAGCCAAGAAAGAATTCTTGGGGACGTCTTGGGGGCAAAAAAAAGTGATTTTATTAAAGCATGGGGACAGGATCCGTGGACAGGAAGAGCTGCACTGGGGTTATGAAGAGTGACTGATTATATACCTTCAGGTTGGGAAGGGGTTAGAGACAGCGTAAGTCTCTAAGAAATTTTGGAAGCAAGGTTTCCAGCACCTTGAGGGGATAGTTGTTGTTAGGAAAACGTCATTTATTACTGTTTAGTAAAACCTCATCATGGGACCCTTCAGATGTATATCAGGGATCATACGCTTGGAGTATAATTGCCAACATGTAATTGGGGGCTAAAGATAAAGGAGGTTTGCAAAGGAATTTTTATGTGTTTAAGGAGACTCACAGGATGCTGGGGGAGGTGGGGGGAGGTCAGGATAATGTTAAGTGAAGATTCCCTTTTCCCCCCCTAGCAAAGTGTTATCATTGAAGCAGCTGAGCTCCTAGAGGAAGGTCACTCTGCTTATTTCAAGGACTTGTCAATGGGCTGTAGGCAGTAAGGGAATTTAATTTTTTCCTTTGCCTTTGTTTCCCACATCACCATGGCAAGCACTTAAACCTACTTACATCTTTTTTTAAAAAAATTTTTTTAAATGTTTATTCATTTTGATAGAGCACGAGCAGGGGAAGGGCAGAGAGAGATGGAGACACAGAATCCAAAGCAGGCTCCAGGCTCTGAGCTGCCAGCACAGAGCCCGACGTGGGGCTCGAACTCAAGAACTGTGAGATCATGACCTGAGCCGAAGTCAGATGCTTAACCGACTGAGCCATCCAGGTGCCCCAAACCTCCTTACATCTTGATGAGGGTGATATTAAGGCTCCAGGAAATGGAGTCCATAGGTTTCTGGAGATTAGGCTATGGATAAGATTGCCTTTTTCTTGCACTTTACTACGTTTTCCATACACTGAAGGTGATTCCTGTCCTGAACGACTGATATCTGTCAGTCAATCATTTGTTTTCTTTCCTTTCCTTGGTTCTTGGGCATCCAGGAGTGTCAGAGGAATATCACACATATCCTACCTGGGGTGGGGGTGCTGTTAGCATGTGCTTTGCTCTCAGCTGGCCTTATGCTCCCTCATCACTACGACTTCATTTTTTTTAATGCCATTGTGAATTTTTTTCAATTTCAATTCCGGTTTCTTACAGGAATATAGAAATACAATTGATTTTTACGTTGATTTCATATCTAGCCACTATACTGAATTATAATAATGTTTAGATTATGTAAGGTTTTTAAATATAGATAATCATAGCATCTGGAATGATACTGGCTTTATTTCTTCCTTTCCAATCATTCACCTTTTATTTCATTTTGTTCCTTTTTATACATTGCATCATTTTTATACCTCAAGTACAACATTAAATTGAAGTAATGGTTTTAGGCATCCATGGCTTGTTCTTGTCTCAAAAAGTTTTGCTGCTTGCTATGGGTTTTTTGCAAATAGCTTTCATCAGGTTAAACGTGTCATTTTAGTCTTAGTTTGCTAGACGTTTTCATGAGTGGATATTAAGCTTTATCAAATGCTTTTTCTGCCTATTGATATGGTGTAGTAAGGGAGTTTAAAATTTTTTCCATCTGTGTTTATGGGTGAGATTGGCCTATAATTTTCCTTCCTCAAAGTGTCCTTGTCAGGTTTTGGTATCGAGGTTATGCAGGCCTCATAAAATGACTAATGGAGAGTATCCCCTCTTCATTAGTCCTCCGGAAACATTTATAATTGTGTTTTCTGGGATGTTTGGTAGCCTCACGGGTGGCGGTCACACTGATACAAACTTCCTCCTGCAGTGGCTCTCCTGTGATAGCTTCCTCCTAAAAACAGGCAATAACATTCTCTAACACCCAGCCAATCAGCTATGAAATACCCCTTCTTCTGATCATATAATCCTTAATAAACGCCCCAGTTAAATCCTGCCCGTTTCCAGTTCCCGCAACGAGAGAAGCTCGTGATGGCTTTGCAGTCATCACCAATTTAAAAACATTTTATGTTAATTTCTCCCCAAATACCCATCTTGACAGGTCAGTGAGATTCACCAGGAAAGTTCCACATGGGAAGTTTTCGTTTCAGCAGGAGGGTGTGAAGAGGTTCCCTCTGCCTTTCGCACACTGTGCACACAAGTTGAACTTGTTAGCCTTGCTCCAGCGTATTCCTTTGCTGCTTGTGAATGTTATGATCTATATTTTTCCTTGTTCTACTTGAAGTGATGTATAATTATAGACCACTGTGGAAAATTTTTTCCACCTCCAGAGGAGAAAACATTTCTAACTGTCCTTATACTATGTTACATGCCTTAGCTTTTGTTGTAGTTACCTTTAAAAAAAAAAAAAGGCGTACGATCCTTCAAAACTCTTAAACTGACTTTCTACCTGGAATTGCCCTAGCTCTTTGCTACTTCAAGTGTGGTTCATGAACTAGCAATATAGGCATCACATGGGAGTTTGTTAAAAATGCAGAACCTCTGGGATGCCTCGTGGCTTAGTCGGTTGAGCGTCCAAAGTTGGCTCAGGTCATGATCTCACAGTTTGTGAGTTCGAGACCGGCATCAGGCTCTGTGCTGACAGTTCAGGGCCTGGAGCCTGTTTCAGATTCTGTGTCTCCCTCTCTCTCTCTCTCTCTGCCCCTCCCCCGCTCATGCTGACTCTCTCTCAAAATAAATAAACATAGGGGCGCCCGGGTAGCTCAGTTGGTTAAGCGTCCAACTTCAGCTCAGGTCATGATCTCACAGCCTGTGAGTTCAAGCCCCGTGTTGGGCCCTGTGCCGACAGCTCAGAGCCTGGAGCCTGCTTCGGATTCTGTGTCTCCTTCACTCTGCCCCTACCCCGCTCATGCTCTGTCTCTCTCACTCTCAAAAATGAATACATGTTAAGAATAATTTTTTTTAATAATAAATAAATAAATAAACATAAAAAAAAAATTTTTTTTTAAATGCAGGATCTCTAGTCCCTCCCCAGAACTGTGGAATCAAAATCTTCATTTTAGCAAGATCCCCAGGGGATTTGTGGGCTTCTAACATTTTAGAAGCACTGCTGTGGCTGATGCCAATTACCCTTCCCAGGCCACACCGCTGCTTTTGTCCTCCTCCATCAATGCATTTTTTCCAGTGATCAGGTCTGCCAAATTCAAACACGAGGAGACTGACGTCATGAAAATTTGAGATTGTGCTTTGTTTGGGGGGTTCCTTCAAATCCTTTATAAGCACTGCTTGTTTTTAAAACACTTCTATTGTGAAATGTAACACACACATAAAAGTGCATAAAATGTAAATGTAAAGGACTTATTCTAATGTGAACATCCATTAACTATCACCCAAATAAAAAAAATAGAGCTTAATTAGCACCCAAAAGCAGCCCCTCACCCACAAAAGACTTCTTTCCAGACCATATGCCCCTTTGTATCCCCAAAGGTAACTATGATCCTGCATTTCATGTGTATGTCTCTAAATAATATAGTTTAGTTTGACTTGTTTTTTGACCTCTATATAAATGGACTCCTTTATATAGTGTTTCGTGCACTCAATCCGTAAGATCCATTTGTGTGACACTGTAGCACATTTTTATCGCTGAATAATTTTCCATATGAATATGAATATGTTACAATATATTTATCTCTTCTGCTGTTGATGCACAATAATAAGGTTGTTGAGGTCATAGTCAAAATGATGCTATGATTGGTTTTATACAAATATTCTGGTGAACATGTGGTCAGATCCTCCTAAGGAAGTGAGCCCAAATTGTTTTGCTCACTTACCCCTAAAGTCTTGAAAAATGTATGTATTCTCTCACACATTTTTAATAGACTTTATTTTTTAGAACAGTTTTAAAGTCACACACACACACACAAATTGAGCAGAAAGTACAGAGAGTTCCCATATAAATACCTCCTACCCCTTCACATGTACAACCTCCTCCATTATCAACATGCCACATCACAGTGGTAATATTTGCTACGGTTGATGTACCTACATTGACACATCATTATCACCCAAAGACCGTAGTAGTTTACATTATGGTTCACTCCTGGGGTCGCACAGTTTATTGGTCTTGACAAATGTATGATGACATGTAACCATTGTTACAGTATACAGAATGGTTTCACTATCCTAAAAATTGTCACATATTTTTAAGTCGATATTTAAAATGTTCATTGTAAGTGAAATAGTTGCAAAGGATTTAATTTCTGGAGCACCACAAACATTGGCATTTTATTTTATTTATTTTAAACTTTTTAATGTTTATTTATATTTTAGAGAGAGTGACAGAGAGACAGAGAGTGTGTGTGAGCTGCAGAGTGGCAGAGAGAGAGGGAGACACAGAATCCAAAGCAGGCTCCAGGCTCCAAGCTGTCAGCACAGAGCTCAATGCAGGGCTCCAACCCACAAACTGTGAGATCCTGACCTGAGCTGAAGTCGCTTAACCGACTGAGCCACCCAGGCGCCCCTAAACATTAGCATTTTAAAATAAAGCTATTACAGCACTCTTTTAACACCATCTACATACCAGCAAACTAAACACTTGTAATTTTTTATTTTTTGTTTTCAAATAATGTCAGATTTACAGAACAGTTGCAAGAATGGTGCAAAAAATTCCTACATACCCTTCACTCAGATTCTTCAAATATTAACATCTTATCACATTTGCTTTATCTATCTATCCTAAGTACTTTAGTGCATATTTCCTAAAGATAATGACATTCTGTTATATAATCACAATATAAATATCATAATAAGGAAATTAGTACCGATACAATGCTAAATGGCTTTGTTCCAATTTTGCCAATTGTCCAAATAATATTCATTCTAAGCAAGAAAAATCCAGGACCATGAGTTACATTCAGTTGTTATGCTACAAAGCCTTATTCTGGAACAATTCCTCAGTCTTTCCTTGTCCTTCATGACCTTAACATTTTTGAAGAATACAACCAAGTTACTCCATGGAATATCGTTTAATTTGAGTCTGTTTGATGTTTCCTCGTGATTAATTAAGATTATGCATTTTTTGGCAGGAATACCAGGTAAGAACGTTGTGCCGTTCTCACTGCATTGTATCAGGAGACACATGATTCTATGTGTCCTTTTACTAGTGATGTTAATATGATCACAAATTTCTCCATTACAAAAATAAAAAATAAAAAGACAATTTTACTTCTATGCTAAAAATATTTTGATTGATATCCTAAGAAAGGGGAGAAGATGAAATCATATAAAATGCTCAGTACGGGGCGCCTGAGTGGCTCAGTCGGTTAAGCACCAGACTCTTAATTCGGCTCAGGTTATTATCTCAGGGTTGTGAGAGCCACCCTTGCATTGGGTTCTGTGCTGAGCATGAAGCTTGCTTAAGTTTCTCTCACTCCTTCTCTTTCTGCCCCTCTTTCACTTGTATGCACGTGCGCCCTCTTTCTCTCCCTCTCAAAAAAATAAATTAAATGGTCGGTAAAACTACAAAAGGCAAAAAAAAAAAAGAATGGAGATAAAATCAGGAACACAGAACGAGGTGATGTACAGGAAACAGTAACAAATATAGTAGATATTAATCCAACTATCTCAAAAATCGCTTTAAATTCAATGGTCTAAACACACCAGTCAAAAGACAGAGATTGTCAGACTGGATGAAAAAACCAAGCCCTAATTAAATGTTTCTCCAAGAGACCACTTAATCTTTTCATGGTATATAATACTTCCATTTTAGCAAGAGAGAAGAAGTATGAAAACTTTTGAAGAAGATCAGAAGGTATGTTCTATACTCTAACTCAGTTTGCTCCAGTAGTGGGGATTAAGGAACCCACTTTAAATACAATGACATATGTAGATTAAAAGTAAAGGGACAGAGAAAGATATACTATGCTAACACTGAGCAAAAGAAAGCTTGAGTGGCTATATTAATTTCAGAACTTAGAGCAAGAAAAATTACCAGGGATAAAGCAGGGCATTACATAATGATAAAAAGGTCAGTTCTCCAAGAAGACATAACAAACCCTAATGTGTAGACACCTAACAATAGAACAAAATATGTGAGGTAAAAACTGATACAAGTTCAGAGAGACTTCAATGCTCTCTATTAGATATGGACAGATCAGTTGGCAATCAGTAAGGGCATGGTTGAACTCAACAGTGCCATCAATCAACTGCATATAATTGACATCCTATAGACTATTTCATCCAACAGTAGCAGAAAAGAGATTCTTCTTAAGTTCCAATGGAACAAGATAGACCGCATGCTAGGCGCTAAACTACATCTTAACAACTTTAAGAGACTAGAAATCCTACAATGTCTGCCTTCAGACGATAGTAGAATTAAACTAGAAACCAAGAATAGAAAGGTAGCTGGAAAATCCCCAGATACTTAGAGATCAGTTACTATTTTTCCTTTCATAATCAATTAGTATTTTGTGGGGAGAATCTTTGAAATTACGTTAATTCATCCACTAGTTTTACTATCCACTGGTGATTCTTGCCTGAATCCCAATTGTTACTACTATGGAAACCTACATTTATTTACTAGTTGGCCTTCTACTGTATGGAAGGATTTTCCTTCTTCCTTGTTTATCTATCTATAAAGGTATGGACTCATGGATTCCTGTTTGACTCAATGGATTATTGAACTCCCATCCAGTTCCACAGGGTTCATTCCAGCCTTCCCTCTTTCCATGTTTGTAACTTCCTTCTCCAACGGCGAGAAACATGGCTCATAGTTTCAGTCCTGAAATACACATAAAAAGAAGTTTGAAAAAATCTAGTGTAGGATGAGGGTGGGGAAAAGAAGAAAAATCTAGCCTATACCATTGCAAGGAAACAAACCAGATCTCAATCTTAAACAGACCTCAGTATTTCTGTTTTTCTTTCACTGGAGAGTATATACCAGTAATTCTGTGTTCCAGAGTTATTTGAATTGGCTCTTTCCCCCCCCCCCTTCAGTGTGGTTATGTTTTTCATTTGAAATACATTTTGTTTCATCTGTTTCTTTATATTCTACTGTAGGCTTCCCCCATTCTTGGTTTTTGTTTGTTTCTGTTTTTACTATATAAAACATTAGTATGATTCAAAGCATCTCTCCCCTTTCCCATTGTTGGCACCCCACTTCTGTCCCCCACTCTTTCCACCCCATTCTACCCAAGTGGATCAGTCTCATTTACTTCTGATCTCTCCATTCTGTGCTTCTTTTGCACAAATGAACAGATACATACATGTTTTCTTATTTTCTCTTCTTTCTTACATAAAAGGTCGCATACTGTAGGTGGTCTTTTGCATTTTGGCTTTATTTCCTTAACAATATATACTGGAAATCACTCCATATCTGTCCGGGTAGATTCTTTCTTACAGCGCATAGTACTCATCTGTACGTACGTACCACAGTTCACCACTTTCCTGTGTCTGCCATTTAGGTTGCTTCCAATGATTTGCAATTACAACCAATGTTACAATGGATAACCTTGTCCATAACTATTTTTGTACTGTTGGAAGCATATCTTCTGGAAGTGGGAAAGATGGATCAAGAGATCCTAACTGCCTATACAGCTTTGATTGATTTTGCTAAATGCGCCCCCCCCCCCACCAAGAGTTGTACTGGTTTGTATTCCCACTAGCAGTGTGTAAGAGGGTGTTTCACCACAGCCTCACCAACAGAATGTGTCATAATTTAACATTTTTACCAATCTGATGGGTGAAAAATAGTGTATCAGAGTAAATTGACTTCGCATTTTTTTCCTGTGAGTGAGGTTAGACATCTTTTCATATATGTTTAAGGCCATTTAAAAAATTTTTTTAAAGATTTTTTTAATGTTTATTTTTGAGAGAGAGAGAGAGAGAGAAAGAGAGAGAGAGAGAAGTGTGTGAACGGAGGAAGTGTAGAGAGAGAGGGAGACACAGAATCCGAAGCAGGTTCCAGGCTCTGAGCTGTCAGCACAGAGCCTGACGCAGGCCTCGAACTCACAGACTGTGAGATCATGACCTGAGCCGAAGTCAGACGCTCAACTGACTGAGCCACCCAGGTGCCCCTTAAAAAAAATTTTTTTTAATGTTTATTTATGTTTTTGAGAGACAGAATACGAGCAGGGAAGGGTCGCAGAGGGAGAGGGAGACACAGAATCTGAAGCAGGCTCCAGGCTCCGAGCTATCAACACGGAGCCCAGTGCAGAGCTCAAACTCACGAGCCAGGCCGTGAGATCATGACCTGAGTTGAAGTCAGATGCTTAACCAACCGAGCCAATCAGGCACCCCGGTATTTGGTGTCTTAAGTTGGGGTGGGGGTGGGGAGGGGATGGTCTTACAAGACTGATCCCTGAACCTGTGGGATCTGACACTATCTCTGGATAACCAGTGTCAGAATTGAGTAAAATTGTGGGACACCCAGCTGGTGTCGAGAGAATTGCTTGGTGGTGGTGTGGGGGTCTCCCCTGACAGTTGGAATTGGGTCCAGAACCTAATTTACCAACTTAAGTCTATCAACCATTTCATTATCAAAAAAAATTTAAACGCTTGGGAAAATATGGTTGGAAAGGAGTGATCAGTAACAAACTCAGTGCAGTGACAGAAGTTCTGCAGAGAAAACAGTGGAACTAGTCATTCTTTCAAATAATAGCATCTCTTCTATATCTATTGGAGAGATTGAAATGTTAAAAAACAAAAGAAAACCACAGGGGTTCCTGGCTGACTCAGTTGGTGGAACGGGTGATTCTTGATCTCAGGGTTGTGGGTTCCAGCCCACGTTGGGTGTAGAGATTACTTAAAAATAAAATCTTAAAGAAAAGAAAATAAAAGAAAACTACACACACATGCACAACACCCCTATTACAGTAATTTTCTATCCTTCGTTTTGACCTCAAAAGTCTTCAATTTAATTTTTTTTAACATTTATTTATTTTTGAGACAGAGAGAGAGAGAGCATGAACAGGGGAGGGTCAGAGGAAGAGGGAGGCATAGAATCTGAAACGGGCTCCAGGTTCTGAGCTGTCAGCACAGAGCCCGACCCGGGGCTCGAACCCACAGACCGCGAGATCATGACCTGAGCTAAAGTCAGAGGCTTAACCGACTGAGCCACCCAGGCGCCCCAACCTCAAAAGTCTTCAAAAGAAAACCTGCAGACTCACTCAATCTCCTTTGCCAACATCTTTTGTGTCTTTACGGTCTGACTTGCTAGCTTCTCCCAACACTGTGTAAGTGCCCTCTGCCAGCTCCGTCAATCACGGGCAGGATACTGACACCATATTGTGCAGCTTTAAGCCTCCTAACACTTTGCACGTATAATGCTTTGGCAACAAACAGTACAAATGGGACACTACAAGTATTTGCACGTAGCTATCAAGGCAACTGGCAATTCGGATAACATAATTTTTGCTTTTTCTTTTAAAGACTTATGCTTGGGGGGCTTCTGGATGGCTCAGTCGGTTGAGTGTTCGACTTCAGCTCAGGTCATGATCTCTCGTGAGTTTGAGCCCCGCCTCAGGGCTCACTGCTATCAGTGCAGAGCCCACTTCGGATCCCTTGTCCACCACCCGCCCCCCACACTCCCTTGCTCTCGCTCTCCCTCCCATAAATAAATAAATAAATAAATAAATAAATAAATAAAACATTTAATTTTTTTAACGTTTTTATTTATTTTTGAGACAGAGAGAGACAGAGCATGAATGGGGGAGGGGCAGGGAGAGAGGGAGACACAGAATCGGAAGCAGGCTCCAGGCTCTGGGCCATCAGCCCAGAGCCCGATGTGGGGCTCGAACCCACGGACCATGAGATCATGACCCGAGCCGAAGTCGGACGCCCAACCGACTGAGCCACCCAGGCGCCCCAATAAATAAAACATTTAAAGACTTATGCTTGGCATACATTGGTTAAAACTGTGACTGTCTCTTTCTTTCCAGACCTGGTCCAGTAGGAGGTACCATCATGAGAGTTGACATCGGCTTAGTATGGGAAAGAAATGCACACATTGGCGTTGTTGGTGAGCAGAATGGTATTATTAATAGCTGCACTTCAATAAGCTATGATGAATTTGGTAGATCCCCAGTTTCCATATTTCTTCTAGCACCACACGAAATGCATGTGCAGTAAACAAAGTTCCTACTTTAACAAATGGTAAAATATGAAGGATGAACAGAGATGACCTCTATCTCTTTTTCCTGACCCTTTCTGGTCACGTAGTTGTGCACACATGTAACTGTGCCGTCACACTTCTCTTCCAGGGACAAATTACAGGACACTAGCTGATTAAACCAAGTGCCTTTGGAAACAAGTGACCAATGACATTGCTGTTGCTCTCCTCTGGTCACTTAGACACTTGGTTTACCAGCCGATTTTGCCTTAGGCTCTGTGCACCGTGACCTTTAGTTATAAGCCCAACATCAGTTTCCCAATGAACAGTATTACTGGGAATCAGGAAATTAGAGGCTAGCTTTTCATTACATAAGTTTGTGAAATAGAGGTTGAACAATTGCATCATAGTTTGTATAGAGAATAATCAAATGTTATTGCTGCTTTTGTCATTTAAGTTGTAAATGTATAAATATTTATATTATTGCTCAGTAACTTATTTTAAAATTTTCCGGGGCGCCTGGGTGGCTCAGTTGGTTGGGCGGCCAGCTTCCCCTCAGGTCATGATCTTGCAGTCCGTGAGTTCGAGCACTGCCTCAGGCTCTGTGCTGACAGCTCAGAGCCTGGAGCCTGCTTCAGATTCTGCGTCCCCCCTTCACTCTCTGCCCCTCCCCCACTTGTGCTCTGTCTCACTCTCAAAAATAAATGTTAAAAAAATTAAAAAAAATTTTTTCCATATATCCTTTCAACAGCAGTGACTTTTTTAATGTTTATGTATGGGGGGGGGGGAAGGGTTGAGGAGAGAGAGAGGGAGAGAGAGAGAATCCCAAGCAGGCTCCACACTATCAATGCAGAGCCCAACGCAGGGCTCCATCTCATGGCTGTGAGATCATGACCTGAGCAGAAATGAAGAGTCAGATGCTTAACTGACTGAGCCACCCAACAGGTGGCTCTCAACAGCAGTGACTTTTTAAAAAGCAAATATTTAATAAAAATATATATATTGTATTTCATCTCTCAAAAAAGTTTATATAAATGTGTAAAAAGCACAAAATGCTAACATTTACCATCCACTATGGAGGATGTAGTGAAATTATAGCCACACAAAAACTAAGACATTAGCAGCTACTTATAAAATAGTCAGATTTAACTTGTGTCACTGCACAAGATATGTTTAAAAATCATTCTGTTAAACATGGCTTTCATCCAGGTCACATGCTTGTTCTTCTCAATTTCTCTCATTTCAGGGGCACCTGGGTGGCTCGGTCAGTTGAACGTCCGACTTCGGCTCAGGTCATGATCTCACAGCTTGTGAGTTCAAGCCCCGCGTTGGGCTCTGTGCTGACAGCTCAGAGCCTGGAGCCTGCTTCGGATTCTGTATCTCCCTCTCTGTCTCTGCCCCTAACCCACTCTCATTCTGTCTCTGTCTCTCTCAAAAATAAATAAACATTAAAAAAAAAAAATTAAAGGGCGCCTGGGTGGCTCAGTCGGTTAAGTGTCCGACTTCAGCTCAGGTCGTGATCTCACGGTTCGTGGGTTCCAGCCCCGCGCCAGGCTCTGTGCTGGCAGCTCAGAGCCTGGAGCCTGCTTCTGATTCTGTCTCGCTCTCTCTCTCTCTCTCTCTCTGCCCCTCCCTTGCTCACACTCTGTCTCTCTCTGTCTCTCAAAAATAAATAAATGTATAAAAAAATTTTTTTTAATTAAAAAAAAATTTCTCTCATTTCAATTTCTTGAATTTTCTTGCACAATTTTTGCTGTTCAAGTGTTGGCCTCACTAGTAAAAGAATTATAAAAGCAGTATAAATTATGCCAATTTGACATCCATTAGGATCAGATGCATCAAAGAGAAAATCAGGGATATTAATGTCAATAAGGGTAGATTTTTTTTCATTCAATTCATTAAATCAAAGCAAGACGTTTGAATGGTCCTACTCTTAGAGGTAAAATATCTGACTTTAGCATTAGAACCACTATAAATTCAGTTGAAGAATTTAATAGTGAAGGCATATTTATTTGCTTTTGTGTTAATAATACAAATATAAATTTGGTAGAGTACACATTAGGGTAAAAACATTGTTTTCACTAAATTAATAAACTTACATAACAGATTAAAAGAAAAACTGTGACTATTCAATCCATAAATCTACTGGACTTGCTCTGTATTAATTTCACCTACCTGTCATTCTTCAATAACACCAGATGCTACATTTCGCTTAAAGCTCTGGCTTATCCATCACAACTAAAATTGAGAAGTGATTTGCTCAAGCAAATAAAATACAAAAACTACAGGTATCTTGTCAGGTTATCAAACCTGCCTATCAAAACCACAGGAATGTTAATAGGAGAGACACAAAATAATTCAAAGAATTACAAATCTTAATGATTAATTTTTTTATTTTTTTAAGTAATATCTACACCCAAGGTGGGGCTTGAACGCACAACCCTGAGATCAAGAGTTGCACGCTCCACTGACTGAGCAGCCAGGCGCCCCCAAGTCTAAATGATTTTAAAAATTACACATTGCCTACAAGAGTAATCCCTCCCTGTTTTAATCAGAGATGTCTTAGAGTGTATTTTAATTACTGAGAGAGCCACTGCCCCCTCATATCTTTCCAGTCTGTTTTTGTATGTTTATTTTTCCATATGAACTTTAGTGTCAACTTGTTGACATTGGGGGGATCACAATTAAATTTATAAACTAACTTAGAACTGACCTTTAATTACGTTGAATCACCCCATCCAAAGTAAGAGACATCTTCTCATTTGCTTGTCTACTCTAGTATGTTTCAGGAGATTTTTCAAATTTTCCTCAGATGGACTTTACACATTTCTCTTTTTTTTCTTTTTAAAAAAATTTTTTAATGTTTATTTATTTTTGAGAGGGAGACAGAGCACGAGCAGGGGAAGGATAGAGAGAGAGGGAGTCACAGAATCTGAAGCAGGCTCCAGGCTCTGAGCTGTCAGCATAGAGCCTGACGCAGGGCTCAAACTCACAGACTGTGAAATCATAACCTGAGTTGAAGTCAGACACTTAACTGACTAAGCACCCAGGCGCCCTGGACTTTGCACATTTCTTAAGTTTATTCCTAAATGTCTGTCTTCTCTGTTGCTATTACCTACCATCATATCGGCTGATTATAATTTATATACCTGATGGCTATTTATTTCTGCCTGTTAATTTTATGCCCTGCTTTCTTATTGAATTCTTTTACTGAGTGAATGTTATTATTCTCAGTTTTAATGTTTTATTTAATATTTAATATTAAATACAGATAGAAGTAACCCCATACAAAAGCTCTTTAGGGCACTCAATTTTTTTTTGACTGAAGAATAATGGACACACAATGTTACAATAGTTCCAGGTGTACAACATAGTGAATCAACATCTCTATACATTATGTTATGCTCACCACTAGTGAGCTTCCGTCTATCACCACCCAACACTGTTACATCGTTGACGATATTCCCTGTGCTGTACCTTTCACCCCTGTGACTCATTCATTCCATAGCTGGAAGCCTATACATCCCTCTCCCCTTCTTCCATTTTGCCCCATGCCTACCCCCATCCCCTCTGGCAACCACCAGTTTGTTTTCTGTATTCACGGGTCTGTTTCTGCTTTTGCTTGTTTGTTTGGGTTTTTGTTGTCTTTTTTTTTAGATTCCATATATAAGTGTAATGATATAGTATTTGTCTTTCTCTGTCTGACTTATTTCATGTAGCATAATACCCTCTGTGTCCATCCATGTTGATATTTGGAATGTGAAGAGATTCAGATTTGGGCAGCCACTATTATCCTTGGCAACCTAGGATTTCATATTGATCTGTAGGGTTTTTGTATATGCCAAAATAAAATGCAAGTGTCTTCATGGTAGACACAGAGAGGCACCGCTCAGATGCCTCTGCAGGAAGAACTTGTTTTCCAGCTGCAGGGAGCGCATTAGGCAGAGAGCCTCCAGCCGTCAGCTATTTCAGAATGTGCCACATCTGCAGAAAGCCGCCTGCCTGCGACCCGAATCTGGTGACTGAAGGGGCTGTGGGATGTAAAAGTCCAGCTATTTTGGCCCAACATTGAATGCCGTGATGTGTGATACTTGCTCCTGGGTTAGTTGAGGCTTGTAGGACCTTCTCATAGTTCAAGTTCTTCCTCTGCCCAGCCCTGCTTCTTCCCTCTTCCACTCACACGTGTTGATCCCTGGTAAGCTTCTTGTACCTCAAGTTACACCTCAGCTTCTGGAAAATCCATCTGGGATATGGATTGCAGATCCCTTCCTCCATGACTTAGGGTTGGTTGGCTACAATTTTGCCCCAATATAGTCCTGCTTTACTGGCATCATCTGTTGCCCAGAGGTTATTCTCCCTCTTTCCTTGGACATTCGACACCTGGCTCACTGACACTGTCTGCAACACTACCCCTGTGATAATTCCTGGTAACGTCAGTGTACTCAGAGATGTGCCTTCCGACACCCCAGCCTCTCAGTTCCTTGGTGTCCTCTCCTGCAGTGGCCTTTACATCCATCCTGCCTCGGCCATTCGGCCCCGCAGTCACACCCTAGATTTTGTCATTCCAGATTATTGCAACCCCTATAATCCCAATTTCATACACTCCACTCTCTGGTCAACTCCTCCTCTATTTCCAACTCACACTAATACTCCGATGATCCTTTGGTTTCACAATTACCTACAATCCATTCACCTTACTGCTTTGTCGTTCCAGACTGTTTCATGTTCTTCTTTCCTTACTGTTATGGACTGAATGGTGTGCCTCCAAAACTCCTGTGCTCCTGTGTTAAAGCCCTAATCTCCAACATGACTGTACTTAGAGACAGAGACTTTAAGGAGGTAATTAAGATTAAAAGAGGTCATAAGGGTGGGGGCTCTAATCTGATGGGACTAGTGTCCTTATAAGAAGAGGAAGACATTATGCTAAGGGAAATTAGGAAATTAGTCCAAGAAAGACAGATACCTTACATCTTACTTATATGTAGAATCTAAAAACAAAACAAAACAAGGCAAGACAAAAAACCAAGCTCATAGATACGGAGAACAGATTGGTGGTTGCCAGAAGTGGGGGATGGGGTGGTCAAAATGGGTGAAGGGGATCAAAAAGTACAAACTTTTGGTTATAAAATCAATAAGTCACAGGGACATAATGTACAGCATGGTGACTAGAGCTAATAATATTGTATTGCATATTTGAAGATTGCTAAGCGAATAGATCTTAAAAGTTCTCACCACAAGAGAAAAAATTTTGTAAATATATATGGTGAAGGATGTTAACTAAAGGCTTATTATAGTGATCATTTTGCAATATATACAAATATCAAATCATGTTGTACATCTGAAACTAAAACGTGATATGCCAATTATACTGAATAAAAAAGGAAGAAGAAAAGGCACCTGAAATCCCTCTTTTTCCACCCACCCACAATGGAAAGGTCATGTGAGGACACAGCAAGAAGGTGACAGTCTGCAAGCCAGGAAGAGAGGCTCCACCAGAAAGCAACCCTGCCCACCCTTGGATCTTGGACTTCCAGCCTCCAGAAGTGTGAGAGAATAAATGTTTGTTTTTAAGCCACCCACTCTGTAGTATGGGAGCCTCAGCTTCCTTCCTTACCTTCCACTTCCCTACCCAGTTTAAATTTTATCATCAGTCGTAACGAACCACTCCAAATGCCCTCAACTCCCTTGGCCAGATCTCAGTTTGCATTACTTGCTTGGCAAAACTGAGACCCTGGCAGAAGCTAATTCTCCCACGCCTGCGTCAATGCTGCAGAAAAACACGGCTGAAAAAACAACAACTGTGTTGACTGCACCACTTCACATTCATGACCACTTACCTCCAGTGGGCACTTAACTTCCTAGTCATTATTCTACATTTATCTAGTCCATTAACTCTCTTACTCTCGTACTTAATTATTTTACATCTTTTCCTCCCCCTTCATACAGGTTTCATCCCTCACTCCCTGCTGCTGACCTTGCTCCTTATTTCACTAATAGAGGCCACCAGGAGAGAATTCCACAGCTCCTGCTATCCAACCTGCCTGTCTGCCAGCATCTGTCCACAGGCACTCTGTCTTCTCTCCCCAGTTGGCGGTGCCCTCACTCTGCTCCTGCATTCTCCAAATGGCACTGATATTCACTCGTTAGTGGATAATTGTTGTCATGGTTTGGAGATGCTGTATTATCTCCCACCCCTGCCCCCCCCCCCAAACCAGAAAACAGTAAGGCAAAGGCTTCCTTCTATCTTGTTTTTCCTTCCAGTTATTACTCTGTTTCTCTGTTCCCTTTCAGAGGAAAATCCCTCAAAATAGTGGTCTGTTCTCACCATCTCTAATTTCCCTCCATCTGTTTCTCCCTGAAACCATGTCAGTCAGGTTTTCACCCCTGTTGCCCTTCCAGAGCTGGTCCACTCTCTGCCCTTCTCTTACTCAACTACCAAGCAGCATTTGACAGAGTTGGTTACCCTTTCCTTTCTGAACACATCTTCTTTACTTGGTCTGCTGTTTATCCTTCTATCTCAACAGAACCTCTATTGTTCTTCATCTCCTTTTATGTCCTTCTGGCTTTATTCAAAGATCTCCGTCCCTGTGAAGCCTTGCCCTGGCTACCCTATCTAAAATTGTAATCCTCTCCCAGCCTACCACATACATACTTTTTAATCCCCTTTCCTTGTTTTGTTTTTCTCGTTAGCACTAAGTACACTTAACATAGTATATTTGACCTCCGGGCCATGTTTGTTTCTTCCCATTAGAATGTGAGCTCCGTGGGCACCTTTTGGGATGAGCACTGGGTGTTGTATGGAAACCAATTTGACAATAAATTTCATATATTGAAAAAAAAAAAAAAAAGAATGTGAGCTCCGTGGGGGAAGGAATTTTTGCCTTCTTTCCTTATTCACCGCTTTATCCCCAGCATCTAGAACTGTGTCTGGTATACAGCAGGTGCTCAGTAAATATTCACCGAATGAATGAACAGTAATGTCAACTTGCCCATAAATACCGGTAGCTCATCCTTCACCACAAGGACATTTGTAAATATTCAGGTTTCTACCTAGGCAAAGAAATGTTGTTCATGTGCTTGCACGTTGGTAATTCAAGTATGTTTTTAGTAACAAGCAAAAGCTTCCACAGTCACCATTAATCAAAGACTTCCAAAGAGCATCTTTCCCAAGTTGAGGCAACTTCATCCCTCAGGAGTGATCAGGTCAAACTGTAAAGGAAGTAGACAAAGCCTTCCCGAAACTAATACAGTGTACTTCCTCTGCTCAACTAGCTCAGGATGGTAGAAAGCCAAATGGGATTTCGAAAAGTAAATTAGCCCAAATGTATATACCGAAATGGTCAGATTTCTTGCCCATAATTCTTAAGGTCACAAAAACTAGAGCCAACAGAACTGGAGAGGCTCATGAAACTTCTTGTTGCATTTCCAGTGGCCATCCACTTGGAAAATATTTATGTATTAAATGGCATGTTGCTACATTATTACAAACCACTACTGAAGTGTGTCAACACTTCTATTCACAGGAACAAGCAGCTTGAAAGATCACCCTGATAAAAACGATCTACAATCCACAACCTGAAGATTGAATATACTTCAAAGTTCATCAGAGGAAAGAAGCATCAATCAAACTCCCCCGAAGGGAATCATCCCAGCTTGGACGTACCACCCACGTATCCTGGTCCAGGCTTCCCACCTCAAGAGCGCACGGGCGCCAGTGACAGCTTTTTATGCCTATTTCATGGACTTTTACCCTTAGCCTTAAGAGCATCTTGGTGTACATTTTATATTGGCTCCGTATTTGCTCTCTAGGTGCCAACGGACACTTATCCTAACAAAGGAGTCTGGGAATGGGCCACTTTCTGAGCAACATATGAAATTGCAACGTTAAAGGAGTAATTCTGCCACTAACCTCTCTTTTGCAAGGAAAAAACTTAAGCAAATTAACAATTTTTCCCCACTGGATGAAGAGGGCCTTGCTCAATTCTTACCTCAAAATTTAAAAACACAGGGAGTGTGTTGGCCCCTCTCTTTTGGAGAAGAGACCGAATGATGAGGTCAGTATTGCTAGGTCACCACGGCAGTGGCCCCACTGTCCCTTCTGAACGCACAGGGTTGCTTTGGGGTCTTGCTTATAAGGTACAGAAACTGTGCCATTTCAAAGTGGAAAGGATCTTCCCCTCCAGAGAGAAAAGGACTATCCAAAATATTAGAAAAAAATTCCAAAATCGTTTATGGGCTTTTGTCTGATTACTGTTTTATGGCTTTGGTATGTCAAAATCCAGGGATAAAAATATTACACTTTCCTTCAACTATTCTTTCTGTTCATAAAGAAACTTCTTATTTCCAAGTATTGGGTCACGTCTCATGGGATATCCATGATACTGATGCCCCTCCTCTGGGAAGACTTTTGAAGCCTGGGGATGCAAAACAGTTGTTTTTGATTGCTGCTGGAATAAGACCAATAAAGCCTTCCAAATGCATCGTCCCCAGTGTAATTTCCCATACTTCCATACTCTTTCCACAAATAGCCATTGCCATTAAAGTGTTTCAATGTTTCATTCAAAATGGATTAGTTCCTGTGGCCAGTAGCCAATGTAATTATAATGAATGTTGTATTAATCCTTATGATATTTCCCTGAATTCAGTACACACTGTATCTTAATCTTCCGCTCTTCAGTTGCTCAATTGTCCAATTAGACTGTCGGTGATCATTTATTGGGACTTATTTCATTTGTGGTACATGAGCTGACTTTTGGCATCCAAGGAATTGGTCTGGCGTATGTGATTATGGGGATATTATCCTGGTTACGCACCACTTCTCGTCTCTCCCCTAAGCAAAATTATAGAATCTCAGGGAAATAAGTGAAACGGAAAGGCTTTGGACATTAACTTTCCCAATATATGGTGTTGCCAGGTCCATTAAGAAAAATTATTCAAGATTTTAGAACAAAGTTGGTAATGTCACATATAATAATGCTATAGAAGATATTGCAACAAAAAGACTTCTGCCACCAGCAGCGAGGTTCACTAGAAGATGCCCTCCTGCTTAAAAACACTGGTACCGGATAAATTTCAACAAATAGATATTCTATACACTTTGCTAAGACCTCAAGACACTAAAGAAAATCTCCAGCGGCCTAAAACAAATACAGCTTGTTGGAACTGGTGATATGCCAACACGGGAGTTGGCTATCCTGGGGAAAGTATCCATAGTAGAAACCTAAAGCTTTGGGGGTGAATAGCATCATGGGAAATGGGAGATAAGTCTTGGGCTTATATAAGGCAGGACAATAACAAAAACAAAAACAAAAAGCCTGCCTCTGTTATGACTTTGAGTGAAAATAATAATAGTCTGTCCAGAGTTCTAACAATGAACCTGACCTCTCATGAGTCTGGGGTTCAAATTGATACCACTGATCTTACAGATTGTTCAGCCCAATAAGAGCAAGGAATAAAAAAATCTACCACATGAGGAAATAAGCCACCATGAGATAGAGCCAGCAGAAATAGAAACAACAAAACAGTTTAGAGTTTAGCATTTAAAAAGCAATCAGTGTGATTCACCATAGATTAAAGAACAAAATATAAGATTATCTCATACAAAGCAGAAAAAAGCATTTGATAACAATCCAACATAATTTTGAAGAAAATGATGTTTGTGGAAGGATATGCTTTACTAGATACCAAGACTTACAAGACGTGATAGGACGTGAAGGCGTTAATGCAGGCACAGACAAATGGGAGAAACGTACATCCTAGAAACAGACTCACGCACGTAGGGACTGTTGCTATATGACAGAGTTGTCGCTGAAGAACAATGGGGGAAAAAGTTCTTTTTGCTAAATGGGGCCCAATTGGCTATCTGCATGGAAAGAGTGAAGTTGGACTTCTGTCTCATCTCATATACAAAATTATTTCTAGGTAGATTAAATACTTTGTCAATCAAGACCCAGCCAGGCAAAAGAAACCGCATGTAATGTGAACTAGACAAATTTAATATAAAGAATTACTAACTAATTACAAGGGGATTAACTACTTAGAGGAGTAGAGAACTACAAATAATACAGGCATAGCAGATGCAGGGAACAGCCACCACCTCTAGGGCTAGGGCAGAGCGGCCAAGAAGGAAACAAATTTGGAAGAGCGCCCCCCCCCCCGCCCCCACCCAAGGCTGAGATGCAGACTTCGGGGGTGTAGCTGCGCTCCACTGGTTGAGAGGGAACGGGCTGCCGGCCAGGGCTGTCTGGCAGGAAACTACCCACTGGGGTGCCGGTGAAGCTTGCTGGAAATCACCCGTCGGGTGCCAGCGAAACTCAGTGGGAAGCCACCCAAGGGCCAAGAAGCCACTTACTGCACCTGAAGGGAAAGCACGGGAACCAGGAAAAGTACCCTCCTCTTGCAGTGTCTCTTCAGCACCCTCTTCTGGCAAGACTAAGAACGTGTCAGTTGACAAAGGAGAACCCTTTATAAGGTCCAGCTCCAGGATTACAAAGCAGGACAAAAGAGGGTGGCTTTGGAGCTGAGCAAGTAATAAATTGATAACTACATAAATGTATAAGTGTGACAATAAAGCTTTTGGAAGCTACTACAATAAAATATTGTTTAAAACAATAAAGATTTTAGAAGATACTACAAAAGAAGAGCCTCATGACCTCAGTGTCCCTGAAGCATTTACACACCAAGCATAAAGGAAAAGATTCATCATTCGATTACATTAAGATACTATTCAACAAAAGATACCATTAAGACAGTGAAAAAATAATCCTCAGAGTGGCAGAAGAAGCCGGCAGCACATGTAATCAATGAAGAACTAGTATCCAGAAAATATAAAGGACTCCTACATATGGGAAATGTATTTTCCAGAGGTAACATCAATATCTCCCACCCTGTATGCCTTTATACAGCCTGGCTTTCTAATTCTCTAGTAGTTAACTGGAACATCTTACCTATCAATAAGAAAAAGAAAAAGGACATACAATCCAATAGTATATTGGGTAAAAATACTAAATAAGCATTTCACAAATGAGGAACTACAATAGCCAATAAATGTATGAAAAGTTCATCAACTTCATTGGATTCAGGAAAACACAAATTAGAACCACATTGGATACATCCAGCAGAAGGGCAAAATTTTTAACATCTGACGGTCTTAAAAGTTGGTGAGGAAGTGAGTCATGAAAATGTTCTTAGCCTGGACCCTCTAGAAAGCAGAGCCTGAGACAAGGGTTAAGAGAAGGACCAATGCTTTATCTTAGATGTGTTAGCTGAAGGCAATGAGGTAAGGGAAGAAGAGAAGGAAAGCTGGGATGCATTGTGATGCTTATTGACCACCCCAGATAATGTTGCCATAAACATCTTTGTTCCTGGGATCTGGCTCACATGGGCAGAGATTTTTTATTAGTGCTTCGCAACCAGCTTCAAAGAGACACAGAAGGTTGTTCGTGAAACATGGTCATTCTTCATGTGGGTTGCAAGGGTTGCGAGAAGAACTACACTTTGAAAGAGAGAGAGGAGGCTCCCGGCTCCTGGCTTTTCTTGTTTACATCACATGGAGCTACTCCCCATGGCTCTCTGGCAGATCTCCATAGCGTGGATTTCAGACAAATCTGGAATTGGCTAGGTGAGCAGGTGCAGTTTGGGCGCTCAGAAAGAGAAAGAGAGAAAAGGAGGCATTTGAGGGAATCTGAAAGTACATCATGAGGTGTGTGTCACGATAAAAGACATTCACATACGCTGCCGATGGAGTGCTAAATTGGTACAACCACTTCAGGAAAATGTTGGGCTATTTTTGGTAAAGTTTAAGATATATGTAGCCTACAACCTACCAATGCTACTCCCAGGTTCATACCTTTTGGAAATCTGTACACATGTGAACAGATCACTCAAACAGAAATGTTTATAGTAGCATTATTTATAGTAGTCAAAAGCTGGAAGTAACTCAAATGCCCGTCAACAGGAGAATGAAGAAATAAATAGGTTGTTGTTTGTTCTTACTGTGTCATACTTCAGCGTACGCACCGAAAATGAGCAAACTGTGATTACACATAGCCATATGGGTAAACTCAAGAACAAAATGTGAATTGGAAAAAGTAAGCCACTGAAGTAAAATGTACATTATAAAGCCCTTTATGTGATACTCAAAGATATATAAAATTTAACAACATCCTTTTTAAGATTACATAATCTGTAATAAAACGATAACAAAAAGCAAAGAGATTATAACCACACAATTTAGAATAGTCATTATCCCTGTAGAGGAGGGAGAGGAATGCAGAGGGAAGGATCTCCCAAAAGGCTTCAAAACTATTGGTGAGGCTCTATTTTCCAAGCTGGATGATGGACACACTTCTGTTCATTTATGTCTTATAGTCCTCATACATTATCATTCTCTATGGTATTCTTTGTTATATTACTCCTTGGGATACAAAAATAATTTATTTTATAATTAATAAAATGTGTCAGTCTGAAGGATCATCATTAGTATGGACCTTGAGCAAAATAGGATTCTCAGAGGTGATAATTAAATTCGCGATGTTTACCCACTGTGTAGAAGAGAAATTGACTTGGTCAAGGACTCTACATACTTGATCTCTATGATAATAGATGCCTACTTTAGAAACACTTATTAGATCCTGAATCAAATAAACATTCTTTTTTTTTAAGTTTTTAAAAATTTATTTAAGTAATCTCTACACCCCATGTGTGGCTCGAACTCTAAACCCTGAGATCAAGAGTCACATGCTCTTCCGATTGAGCTAGCCAGGCACCCCCAAATAAACATTCATATATGTCAAATTTATATACAACAGTCATGGTAGCAAATTCAACTGTGATATTTGCAAAATCACATGTCTCTTGATTTTATTCTAGCCAAAAAGAAGGAGTTTATGCTCATTGGTAAAGAATACCAACATACACTCTGGGAGATTTTTTTTTAACTTTATTTATTTTATTTGGAGAGAGACAGAGACAGTGCAAGTGGGCGAGGGGCATAGAAAGAGGGAGAGAGAGAATCCCAAGCAGGTTCTTCACCCTCAGAGCAGAGCCCTGTGTGGGGCTCAAACTTACGAACTGTGAGATCATGACTTGAGCTGAAACCAAGAGTCAGACACTTAACTCACTGAGCCACCCAGGTGCCCCTAGGAGATTTTTTTTTTTTTAAGTATTAAACCCCAGACTGAGAATTATGATTTATGATCTTGGGCTTAGTATTTATTAAAAAGACTAGGAATAAGATTACACAAGGAATCATAATTATATTGGAAATAATAATTTTTTTGATATTTGACAGTAACTAGTTATATATTATGTAATTTTAATAACATATAATTATTAGGGACACCTTGGTGGCTCAATCAGTTAAGTGTCTGACTCTTGGTTTTGGCTCAGATCATGATCTCACGGTTTGTGGGATCAAATTCCATGTTGGGCTCTACACCGACAGCATGGAGCCTACTTGAGATTCTCTCTCTCCCTCTCTCTGCCCCTCCCTCTATGGCTCGCTCTCAAGAAACTAAATAAACTTTTAAAAATATGTAATTATTGCAATATCTATATATTACATACAAGCATACCTCAGATATATTGCAGGTTCAGTTCTAGATCAATGCAATAAAGCAAACATAGCAATAAAATGAGTCAAATGAGTTTTTTGTTTCCCCGTACATATAAGAGATGTTTAAACTATACTACAGTCTATTAAGTGTGTAATAGCATTACGTCTAAAAAAACAATGTCCATACCTTCATTTAAAAATACTTGGGGCGCCTGGACGGCTCAGTCGGTTAAGTGTCCGACTTGGGCTCAGGTCATGATCTCATGGTTCATGGATTCAACCCCCATGTCAGGCCCTATGCTGACAGCTCAGAGCCTGGAGCCTGCTTTAGATTCCGTGTCTCCTTCTCTCTCTCTCTCTGCCTCTCCTTTGCATGTGTTCTCTCTCTCTCTCTCTCTCTCTCTCAAAAATACATAAATAAACTTAAAAAAATGAAAAAAAAAAAAAAACTTTCTTGCTGGAGCACCTGGATGCTTCAGCTGGTTAAGCGTCTGACTCTTGATTTCGGCCAGGCCATGACCTCATGGTTTGAGTGCGAGCCCCTCATGGGACTCTGTGCTGAGGGTGCGGAGCCTGCTTGGGATTCTGTCTCCCTCTCTGTCTGAGAGATAGAGACCAGCTTGCTCTCTATCTCTCTCTCAAAATAAATAAAAAATCAACTTAAAAAAAACACTTTATTGATAAAAAATGCTAATCATCATCTGAGCTTTCAGCAAATTGTAATCTTTTTGCCGGTGGAGGGTCTTGCCTCCATGTTGACGGCTGCTGACTGATCCGAGTGAAGGTCGCTGAAGGGCAGGTGTGGCTGTGGTGATTTCTTAAAATAAAACAAGGAAGTTTGCTGCATCTATTGATTCTTTCTTTTACAGAAGATGTCTCTGTAGCATGCAATGCTGTTTGATAGCATTTTACCCCACAAGAGAACTTCTTTCGGAATTGAAGCCAATCCTCTCATACCCTGACACTGCTTTATCAACTCAGTTTATGTGATATCCTAAATCCCGTGTTGTCATTTCAACAATCTTCACAAAATCTTCACCAAGAGGAGATTCCATCCCAAGAAACCACTTCCTTTACTGTTCCGTAAGAAACAACTCTTCATCTGTTCAGGTTTTATCAGTGAGACTGCAGCCATTCAGTCACACCTTCAGCTCGACTTGTAATTCTAGTTCTCTTGATCTTTCCACCACATCTACAGTTACTTCCTCCACTGAAGTCTTGAACTGCCCAAAGTCACCCTTGAGGTTTGGAACCAACTTCTTTCAAACTCTTGTTCAGATTAATATTTTGACCTCTTCCCATGAATCACGAATATTCTTAACGACATCTAGAATGGTGGATCCTTTCCAGAAGGTTTTCAATTTACTTTGCCCAGATCCATCAGAAGAATCACTGTCTATGGCAGCTATAGCCTTAAGAAATGTGTTCCTTAAATAATAAGTCTTGAAAGTCAAAATTAATCTTTGATTCGTGGGCTGCAGAATGGATGTTGTGTTAGCAGGCATGAAAACAACATTATCTTGTTATATATTTCCATCAGAGCTGTTGGGTGACCAGGTGCATTGCCAATGAGCAGTAATATTTTGAAAGGATTTTTTTTTTTCTGAGCAGTTTTCAACAGTAGGCTGACAGTATTCAGTAAAGTATGTTGTAAACAGATGTGCTGTCATCCAGGCTGTGTTGTTCCAACACAGACAGAGTAGATTTAGCATAATTCTTAACAGCCCTAGGATTTTCGGAATGGCAAAGGAACGTGGACTTCAACTTAAAGTCACCAGCTTCATTAGCCTCCGACAAGAGTCAGCCTGTTCTTTGAAGCTTTGAAGCCAGGCATTGACTTCTCTCTAGCTATGAAAGTCCTAGGTGGCATCTTCTTCCAATATAAGGCTGTTTTGTTATGTTGAAAATCTGTTGTTTAGCACAGCCACCTTCACTGATTATCTGACCTAGATCTTCTGGGCAACTTGCTGCTGCTTCTCCTTACACTTTTGATGTTCTGGAGATGGCTTCTTTCCTTGAAGCCATGAACCTGCCTCTGCTAGCTTCAAACTTCTCTTCTGCAGCTCCCTCGCCTCTCTCGGCCTTCAAAGAATTGACGAGAGTTAGGGGTCTTGCTCTGGATTGGGGAATACTGTGGTTGGTTTGATCTTCTATCCAGACCACTAAGACTTTAAAGGCTTTCTCTCAATCAGCAATAAGGTTGTTTTGCCTTTTTTTTTTTTTTTAAATCATCGTGTGCTCACTGGAGTAGCACTTTTAATTTCCTTCAAGAACTTTTCCTTTGCATTTCACAACTTGGCTAACTGGCTTGAGAGACCCAGCTCTCGACTTATCTTGGCTTTCCACACACCTTTCCTCACTACGCTTAATCATTTCTAGCTTTCGATTTAAAGTAAGAGATGTATGGCTCTTTCTTTCACTTGAACACTTAGAAGCCACTGTAGGGTTATGAAATGGCTTTGTGTCAGTATTTCCAATGTCAGGGAATAGAGATGTCTGAAGACAGGGAGAGAAACGGGAACAGCTGGTCAGTGGAGTAGTCAGAACACACACAACATTCATCCATTGAGTTTTCCATCTTATATCGATGAAGTTTGTGGTTCCCCAAAACAATTGTAATAGTAACATTAAAGGTCACTGGTCACAGATCACTATAAATATAATGATAATGAAAAAGTTTGAAGTATTCTGAGATTACCAAAATGTGACACAGACACACAAAGTGAGCAAATCCTGTTGGAAAAATAGCTCAACACAGGGTTGCCACAAACTTTCAATTCGTTAAAAAAAAAAAAAATCCATTATCTGTGAAGTGCGATAAATCCAGGTATACCTGTAATTAATTCATTCATTAATTTTAATCTATACATTAAATTTTTTTTAATGTTTATTTATTTTTAGAGAGACAAACAGAGCAGGAGCAGGGGAGGGGCAGAGAGAGAGGGAGACCCAGAACTTGAAGCAGGCTCCAAGCTGGCAGTGCAGAGCCCAAGCCAGGCTCGAACTCATGAACTGCAAGATCACGACCTGAGCTGAAGTCGGATGCTTACCGACTGAGCCACCCAGGCGCCCCTAATATATACATATTCTGGTCCAGCCTCGACTATAAGGAAATTCTAGGTCACAAACTGGGATGAAGGGAAAGATATATAAAAACAAAAATCTCAAGAAACTGAAAATACTGTGTTTATTCAGGTGCTTCCCTGATAATTTCTGTTGAAGGTAAAGAAAGACAAAGTACTTACTACCCAGTGAGCTGTGCAAAAAGGCTTGTTAGCTGACTAGTCAGGCTGAGGCAGAGACCAGAATCCCAAAGTAAGATTCAATTTGAATTGCTCTGTTTTTTTTTTTTTAACATTTATTTATTTTTGAGACAGAGAGAGACAGAGCATGAACAGGAGAGGGGCGGAGAGAGAGGGAGACACAGAATCTGAAACGGGCTCCAGGCTCTGAGCTGTCAGCACAGAGCCCGACGCAGGGCTCGAACTCACGGACCGTGAGATCATGACCTGAGCCAAAGTCGGACGCCTAACCGACTGAGCCACCCAGGCGCCCCAAGAATTGCTCTGTTTTTTATCATAACTTACAGATATTCTCAGTGTTTCCTGACATCAGAAATTAAGAAGAAAAAAATCCCTCTGAGATGTCATATTGTTTTTACCACAGAGATTGGCTTGATCTCTCAGGCTCAGAACCCCTAGTCCCAAGGCTTGTGATAATGCCAATATTTGGAAAACATATTTTAGAAAATATCAGAGAGTCACTTACTGTGTCTCTCGTAGGGAATAATGCTAGTTCATAAAACATGCTTTATATTTACTTAAGGCACAACGAGAGGAAGTTCCATCTGTCTGCCTTCCCACAGTTGCTTGTGTTAACCATGGCCCTGGTGATTTTCAACCAGGGCGAAGAAGCAGGTTAGGTGGTCATGACAGCAGAGGAAGGGAGTGGGGAAGAAACAGTGATGGAGGCAGAGACTGCAGGTTGATGGCAGAAGAGTGGAATGGAAATGGAGGCAAACAGAGAAGCTCTAGGTGGCGGAAGCCAGAATGAGAGTTACCTTAAGGACGGGATCAGGATGGGGAGCCCAGTGTGGATGGGTAGAGCCGAGACTTAAAGGGGAATTGAGATGGGGGATGGATACACATGGAGTAAAGCTGGCACAGGAATGACAGGAATGCCCACGGACAGGGGGCTGAATATATTCCCGGGTGAACGGGGAAGGAGATGTGGGTTATAAAAGAACGGAATAAAAATAAGAATGGAATGAGAATGGAGTACGCTGCAATGCGCACTTGTTCCTTCATTCTCAAATAATCATGGGGCAGCCACTGTGTGAGGCACTATTCTGGGTGCCGAGAATTCAAGGGTGAACAAGGCCACGTCTCTTCCCACATGGAACTTAGATTCTAATGAGGAAGATGAAAAATAAACAACTTTCTTATGTAATCTTGTTAGGAGAAGTGCTACAGATAAAAGCCAGATAAAAGGATGGAGTGATGGGTGGTGGTCAGGAAAGACTTCAAAACCCTTCCGCTGTGAATAGATCCCTTCCTCTCTCAGCTGCTCAGGATTCTTTTCTTCTAATATTTCTTCTCTCTTCCTCCATAAATCTTTTCCTCTCTACTGGATCAGTCCCCTAGATATACAGAGATAATCTGCTGTTATTTTTTCCCATCTGTAAAAAAATTCTCGTGTCCCCCCTCAAAAAAAAAAAAAAAATTCCCACGTCCCTAACTTGCCCTCCAGCTAGCATCCGTTTTACCTTTTCACAGCAAAATTCCTTGAAGGAATTGTCTATCCACCTAACTGCAACCCCTCCCTGTTCTTTCCCTCAAACATATTCCCAGAAGCTTTTGCCCACACCATTTCCTGAACTGCTCTTGTCAGTGTCACGAGTGACCTTGGTGCTATTAAATCTATGGTCAATTCTCAGACCTCTGCTTCCTTGACCTTTGACACATTTGACGGTGTCCCCCATCAAATCCCTTTTCCACTAGGCTTTCAGGGTGCTGCATTTTCTTGCTTTTACTCTTACATCACTATCTTCTCATTCTGAGGCTCATTTCTCCAATCTCTTAATGTTGAGAACCCTCACACTTTGTCTATTTTCTATCTACCTTACATCCTCGGTGTACTAACCTAGTCTTGTAGTTTTAAATACCACCTCCACACCGATGACTCATAAACATACAGTTCCAGCTCAGATCAGTCCCCTGGACCTAGACTCATATACCTAAATGGATTTCTAACAGCCATTTCCATTAGCATGTCCAAAACTGAACTCTCCATCTTCCCACCCAAACCCATTCTTCTCATTACCTTCTCATCTCTGTGAGTGGAACTAATTCCTTCTAGTTACTTCAGGCGAGAACAACTGGGGAGTTATCCTAGACTCCTTTGTTTTTCCCTCCCCATACTTCCAGACCCAACAAGTCCTACAGTATCTGCCTTTAAAGTATGTCTGGAATCGGGGTGCCTGGGTGGCTCAGTTAGTTAAGCATCTGACTTCGGCTCAGGTCATGATCTTATGGTTTGTGAGTTCGAGCCCTGCATGGGGCCCTGTGCTGACAGCCCAGAGCCTAGAGCCTGCTTCGGATTCTGTGTCTCCCTCTCTGTCTCTGCCCCTCCCCTGCTCTTAATCTCTCTCTCTCTCTCTCTCAAAAATAGATAAACATTAAAAAAAATAAGTATGTCTGGAATCTTGTATCACATCCATTGCCAGCACACTAGTCCAAGCCACCAGCATCTCTTGCCTGGCTATTATTGCCCTGAAAAGAATAGTTAAGGGTGGGGGAAGGGAAAGGGCAGCCCAGGCAGCAGAGGGGAGAAGCAGTGTGATGGGGCAGAATGGGTTTCCAGATAGTATTTAACTATTGGAGCAGAGAATGCATGGCAAATAGTGGGGAGAGCTAATGTTGAGCTAATGTAGAAAGGGCATCAGGAACCGGGTTGGGGGGGGGGGCTGTCTGGAATGTCACCTTATGGAGTTTGGGTTTCTTCTGAGCCAGTGAGGACTCATTGACACCTCACCAGACTGGCTTCAGCATAGAAAACAGACCGAGCAAGTGGAGACTGGGGACACCAATTTGGAGGCTGTTGCAGTAGTGTAAAGCAAGAGATGGTGGCCAGCCGGACTAGAGCAGGACCAGAAAATAGAGAAGGAGGCACATTCAAGACAATTAGGAGACAGAATGGACAGGACAGACCCGCTCGTTGGCTGTAGGCTCCTGCTGTTCTCTGGGGTGCTACTCACTCAGGCCTGACCCCCCAACACAGCTGTGACAGAAGGTTTTGTGGGGAGACGAGAAAGCAAGTTCAGCATTAATGAACTGAAGTGCCTGAAAGAGTGCATGGTCGGAGACACAGACTTAGAGCTAAGGAGCTGTGGCTGAACAGAGGTGATATTTGGAAGTACAGATGGTAACGGAGACCAGAGAAGGGAAGGAGCTGGCTCAGGAGAGATGGGTAGAGGGGCAGAGGGGGAGAAGGTCCGGTCTAGAACTCTGGGGAACACAGACATTTCAGAGAAGAAGAACCAAGAGGACGTCAGAAAGGGTAAGGTTTAAGAAGTGGAGAGGGAACCAGGAAAGGGTAGTTGTCACAGAGGCAGGAGAGAGTTTCAAGGCCAGAGGGGCTCACAGCTGAGCCTGAAACACATCCACTGGAGTTATCAACATGGAAGCCATTGGTGACCTAGGCAGGAGCAGTAACTCATTGGTGTCTGAGGCCACACAGGGTTGAAGATCAAGAGGTGAGTCCTGGGGCATCTGGGTGGCTCAGTCGGCTGAGCATCCGACTTCGGCTCAGGTCATGATGTCACAGTTCATGGGTTCGAGCTCCACTTTGGGCTCTGTGCTGACATCTTAGAGCCTGGAGCCTGCTTCAGATTCTGTGTCTTCCTCTCTTACTGCCCCTCCCCTGCTAGCACTCTGTCTTTCTCTGTCTCTCAAAAAATAAATAAAAAATAGAAAGAGGTGAAGACAGAGAGAATTAATACCTTTAAAAAATTAGGGTTCCTGGGCCACCTGTGTGGCTCAGTTTCTTAAGCGTCTCTCAATTTTCAGTTCAGGTCATGATCTCATAGTTCATTGGTTCAAGCCCTGCGTGGGGCTCTGAGTTGATAGCACGGAGCCTGCTTGGGATTCTCTCTCTCCCTCTCTCTCTGCTCCTCGCCCACTGGCACACTCTCTCCCTCTCTTTCAAAATAAATAAATAAACTTAAAAAAAAATTCTCTTAAAAAAAAGATTAGGGTTCTCATCCATCCTCTAGGTGATACTAAATAATTTTTCAATTTTCAAAATAAAGTAAAATTTGCATGTATGCTAAAATTCAAATAAGCCCTTTCTTATTTATTTATTTATTTATTTATTTATTTATTTATGAGAGAGCACACACACGTGAGCTGGGAAGGGGCAGGCGGAGGGAGAGAAAGGGAGAGAAAGAGATTATTAGGCAGGCTCCATGCCGAACTTGGAGCCCGATGCAGGGCTCGATCTCATGAACTGTGAGATCATGACCTGAGCTGAAATCAAGAGTCAGACGCTTAACCAACTGAGCCACCCAGGTGCTCCTCTAAATTATTTTAAATGCAAAGTTAACATATTGCTACTTTTAATTGAAAATAACTTTTGTTGTTCCTATCACACTACTTCTAAATGTTTATTTATGTTTGAGAGAGAGAGCAGCGGAGGGGCAGAGAGAGAGAGAGAGAGACAGAGGATCCAAAGCGGGCTCTGCGCTGACAGCAGAGAGCCTGATGCGGGACTTGAACTCACGAACTGTGAGATCACGACCTGAACTAAAGCCAGGCGCTTAACCGACTGAGCCACCCAGGTGCCCCTCACCCTACTTCTTTGTAGAGTTGCTTCTCCTTTTGGTGCCTCAAGCACATGCCTGGTTTGTACATTTGGTGACCCAGCAGAGTTTGGCTCTGATGGAGACAGGAAAGAAGGGAGAGCAGGGGGCGGGATGTGTGGTAGAGACAGAAGTAGGGTCTTTTTTTTTTTTTTTTAATGGAGGAGGTTTTTGCATGTTGATAGGCTATAGATAGAAACTCATATTCTTGGAGGCTAAGAATGCAAAAAGTGCTCATCAGTAAAACAAGAGGGTTGAAGGTGGGTGGGATCTGGAGCACAAGAAGGACAGCTGAGGATATGGAGTCCACACCCATGTACTACAGAGGCACAGGTAGCCCCTGACCACAGTGGCCACAGCTGTGAGGGACCATGGGGCAGTGGGTCTGAAGGAAAGGACAAGCCACTGACCACACCAAGGCAGGTGCTAAGTCTGGGCCAGAGCTGGGAAAAGAGAAAGAGGGAAGCGGGTGCCTTCTGAGTTGAAACATCAAGCCCTGACCCATCCAAGAAGGTGGGGCAAAAAAGAGGTCCAACCTTTCCCTTGGCACCCTCCAGGTGAAGGCAAAGGGGAGAAGGAGAGACCACCAGCTTGGGAAGAGCCTGCTAAGACCTCCTCTGGCCAAGACCTCTCATTGGAAAGCTCTCCCTCCCGAGGCCCCTGGTCCCATCCCCACCTGCCAAGATGCCCCCTGTCTATTGGCTGGAAGGATGGGAGAACTGAAGTGTCTCCAATCGAGGCCTGTCTCAGCCTCTGAATTTCTGCCCCTACGGTGTGCAGGCTCTGATTTTTTGTTTAAGTGTTCTTAAAATACACATTTCCGCTAGAGGTAGGGCCCTGGCCACTGAGAGGGCGTGCTGCTGGGGAAGGGGGATGTGTGCAGAGGGTATAGCTGTGGCCATTCAGTCCATGATGTCACAGTGGTCATCCCAGAAAGTATAGATAGAAGGGTAGAGGGCAGCAATTGTGTTGAAAAGGGGGGTGGGCCAGGGGATACACTATTTTTACTTAGATTAAGTGGTGTGTGTGTGCCTGTGTCACGTGTGTGTGTGTGTGTGTGTGTGCGTGAGAGAGAGAGAGAGCGCCCACAAGTAAGGGAGGGACAGAGGGAGAAGGAGAAAATCTTAAACAGGCTCCATGCTCAGCGTAGAGCTGGATGTGGGGCTCAGTCTCACCACCATGAGATCTGACCTGAGCCGAGATCAAGAGTCGAAACACTTTGCTGAGCCACCCAGGCACTTCATAGTGCGTTTCAGATGGCCTGGGTGAAAACGCGGAAGTACGTGGAGTGTCTAAAGCCCTCTACAAGGCTTCCTTTGGTGCCACCCTGGAGAAAAGAATTTTCAGAAGCCCAGGCTCTGGACGTGGAGAATCATGCTGGCAGAGCAGGAGTTAATGCCCCCTGGTTTGCCCTTCTGTGAGACCAGAATGTTCCATTCCAGACTGAGGCAAGCAGCTTGGGAAACAGCTGCCCATCACCCAATGAATCAGATATCACATTGAATCTAGCACTCTCAGAGCCTGAGATCAAGGAGAAGGACATGGTGGGGGATGGGGGAGCAGGTTGCTGAGAGAGAAGCCTCAGTTCTTTCTGCCTGAGTAACTGGGACGGCGGCAGTGATGACTGGGGGTGGGGTGGTGACATGCTTGGCCCTCACTGGAATGAAAAGCTAGGGGGAGAGCTCGGCCTGTCCTTCCGTGTCCAGATGAGGAAGAGAGGTCGCTGCTGCATGAGGCCAAGCCCCCAGGGTCTCAAGGAACCCAGGTTTGTTACTTCCAAGGTGCACAGACAGCCCCCTCCTGGTCCCCCTGTCTCACTGCCCTCCTACTTCCCCCCACCTAATCCTAATCTGGTCCCAGATCATCCCCACCTTTCCCAGTGAGGTCAGGTTGGTATTGGGTCATTGCAGTGCTGTGCCCTGGTCAATGCACCCAACCCCAGTTGCTCTGAGAGTTGCTGTGTGGCTCCTTCTCCAAATGATATCCCTCAGTCACATGGAAATCAATTCCCCCAGAGGTGAGATACAAAGCACTGTCCTATGCCACTTGCCTAAAACAGGAACCAATTCTGTGGTACAATTCATGCTCCAATAGTCTCCTGGGAACCAGACTGAAGACAGTCTCCAGAAGAGACCACATCCACATCCTGGCTTAGCTTTCTTCCTCTGATCTATTGTGTTCTTCTCACTCACCTTGTCCCATGAGTACCATCCAATTAATCAATTAAGCAGGAATCTCCCTGGCAAACTTTGTTCTAGGGACTCCAGCCAGTCTAGAAATCCTCATTTAAGAAGCATCATCCAAGATCCCATGTCAGTTACAACCCATCGTCTCTCAAAATTCAGCTTCACCTAGTACCCTGTAATACCTTTCTGTTTAAACTGAGTATTGCAGAGTCTGTGGCCTGCAACTAAGAACTTTGACCAATACAATGATTCACACCAGAAGGTTGTAGCAATTAACACTCGAGGGAGCAGGGGGTCTGGTCCAGGAGTGGGATTGGTCATCTGACCTGGTTGGGTTTGAAGGCAATGAAGTAACAGAGAGTGAGATAGGACTATTTATTTATTGCTTTACTTTTTTTAAATTTTTTATTTTTTTTCGTTTTAATTTTTTAAATAATATAATGAACACCCTTGAGTTCAACACTAGTCCCAAGTTACAATATTATCAGTAACTTAGGTCTACTAATGTTCTTCTCAGGACCTGTGCCTTACTCAAGAGCTCCCCCCTGTCCGAGGGCTGATCACATATGTGGATGACTAAGTACGATATTGTTTTGCTTTGTCTCAAACTTTATGAAAGGCATAGTCGTTTGAGACTTGCTTTTTCACTCAGAATCATGCTACTAAGATTTACCTATGTTGTGGCGTGTAAAGGAATATCACTCATTTTTACTCCTGTGTGATAATCCATGTGTGAATACACCTCCATCTCTTCATTCTGTGGTCACCTGGCATTTGAATTGTTCCACCTTTTTGTTCTTACACAAAGTGCTACTGGCCACATTCTTGTCACAGGTCTTCCGGTGTTCATGGCAAAAATTTCTCCTGGGTTTATGCTTAAGTTGAATTTCTAGGTATATGATTATGCAGGAGCATAAAATAAAACCAAATTGTTTCCCAAAGTAGTGGCTCAATTTGCACACCCACCATGGATGTGTAAGAGATCTCACTGATCAATGTGTTCATCAGAAAGTATTGCTGTTCTTAATTTTTGCCAACAGGCTGCATGTCAAATAGTATCTCATTCTGGTCTTGATTTCCCTGATTATTAATAAAGCTAAACATTGTTCAGCAATTTCTTGACCGTACACATTTTCTTTTCTTAGAATGCCTTTTGTCAATCTTTTTTCTGAATTTCTTCCCTTTTATTGTTTTATAGTAGTTATTTATATACACTAGATGTTAATCTTTTGTTGCTTATAGGGTTACAATTATCTTCTTTGCAATGGCTTATATTTTTATTTCTTCTGAGGTATCTGTTAATAAGTGAAAGTAGTACATCTAGTAAAGGGTAGTTTTTTACTTTTTTAAACATTTATTTATTTTTGACATACAGAACGCAAGCAGGGGAGGGGCAGAGAAAGAGGGAGACACAGAATCTGAAGCAGGCTCCAAACTCTGAGCTGTCAGCACATGGCCTGATGCAGGGCTCGAACTCATGAACCATGAGATCATGACTTGAGCCGAAGTCAGACACTTAACTGACTGAGCCACCCAGGCATCCCAGTAAAGATTATTTTGATTAATGTTATGAATACCATTACACCAAACAATTCTTCAAAACTGAAATTATGGTAAAATCTGATCACTAGTATTCTGATTTGTATTATTTAAATTGTTATAAGTAGTTCTTGACTTTAAAATAATATGGAGTTTGGGGTGCCTGGGTGGTTCAGTTGGTTAAGCATCCAACTTCGGCTCAGGTCATCATCTCACGGTTTGTGAGTTCAAGCCCGGCATGGGGCCCTGTGCTGACAGCTCAGAGCCTGGAGCCTGCTTCGGATTCTGTGTCTCCCTCTCTGCCCCCCCCCCCACTTGCACTCTGTCTCTCTCTCAAAAATAAATAATAAGCATTAAAAATTTTTTTAAATAATATGGAGTGCTTCATAAAGACACCTAGTTAACATACTTTTTCTTAAAATTGCATTAAATGTTAATCTGTTTCCATTATTTAATTACTTGAAAGTTCTTAGTCATTGCTTTTGTGCACACAATTAGTGGCTTTCAAATCATCAATTATTACAGCATTTTACTCATGAAATATTAAATATACAGTTGTACTTCAACTGGCTGTTAGAATTTCAGCATCTAAAGCAAAGGGCATTTTCACCAAGTTGTATCTTGAATGGTTATTACCCATATTCAAAAGTGAATATTCAGATATTAATAATAAACCCAAATAACATGACTTACTTAACTTGCAGGTATTGTTATCTTAATAAGGTGTGATGGAAATCATGATCATGGACCACACACAAGTTCAAAGACATCAGAAATGATCCTGAATTAAGTATCTGCCTATTCAACCATCTAAGGGTTCAGGCCAAAGCCATAGTTGAATAGCAGATGTGAGCTGAAAACCAAGTCTGCAGCTAAACTCTGGCATAATCCTAACACAAAATTATTTTACACTGAATGTCATAAAACTGTTTATATCTAATTTCTATATATATTTGCATAGAAAGTTTCTAGAATGTTGATCGACAAATGTTGAAGATCATTGTTTTGGGCTGGTGGCATTTGGGGTAACTACAAGAACTTTTTGGGGGGCGGTGCCTGGCTGGCTTGGTCGGAAGTGCATGCGACTCTTGATCTTGGGGTCATGAGTTCAAGACCCATGTTGGGCGTAGAGATTACTAAGAAATAAATAAGCTTAAAAAAACTCTTTTAGGGGTGTTGGGTGGCTCAGTCGGTTGAGCATCCGAATCTTGATATCAGCTCAGGTCTTGATCTCAGGCTCATGAATTCAAGTCCCGCATTGGGCTCCGCACTGGGTATGAAACCTACTTAAAAAAACATTTTTTTATAAGACTTCCTATATTAGTTTTTATGGCAACCGTGTGCCTTTTTATGATATTGGTTGAACAATCTTTTCATAATTACAATATCAATACGTATACTTAACAATACATTTTATTGGCTTCGTTACTCGTTGCTGTGTTCAGCGTATTATTGCCTTCCTTGTTTTTCAGCTAACTTTTCTCATTTATTTTCCCATGTGGCTGGAGTACCTCTTCTAACAGTCACTTCAGAGAAGCTACATGGGCAGGATTTGCCCGTGGTCCCTTTTCCACCTTTCCCACCCTGCTCTGTGCCACACAGCCTGCTTCCCACCAGCATACAGGGCAGATCTGGCTCCTGCTTCCTTCATCCCCTCTCGGCCCAAGCCACAACCAAGTCTCCCTGCCGGCGCTGGCCCCCAGGTCCCTTTGGGGCACATTCTCCCTGCTGCAACAAGCCAGAGAAACCCAACTTAGATTAACTACAGGTGTGTTCCTGGGCGTTTTCTGCTGGTGGATTTTGACAGGCACACAAACTCATTCCCCTGGAAGCTATGGCTGAAGGAAAGAAAAGTTGCATAAAGTTTGTATTGTTATTCTCAAGCTCTGTCTAAACCCCCTAAGCGAAGAGTAGGAATACATCCAAGTGATGATTAAAAAAAACAAAATCAGGTGGCAGCTGCCGTATCTCATGATTAATGATCTCTGGAGCAGCCTGAAAGAAAAGCACTCCCAAATATTGCAGAAGAAACAGCTTCGTTCTCTCCTTTCTTACAACAGGCCTATGAAAGATGATATTATATTACACAATGTCAATGAAATAAAGACTTAGGCTGCATCTGACGTAAGTATCTGACTCAGTAATATCACTCTTTTTAAAAAAATTTTTTTTAAGTTTTTTTAATATATTTTGAGAGAGACAGGGACAGTACGAGCTGGAGAAAGGTAGAGAGAGGGGGAAAAAGAGAGAATCCCAAGCAGGCTCCGCACTGCCAGTGCAGAGCCCAATGCGGGGCTTGAACTCACGAAACCGTGAGATCATGATCTGAAATTGAGAGTCGAATGCTTAACCGACTGAGCCACCCAGGCGCCCCAGTGATATCAGTTTTTTTTTTTTAACGTTTATTTATTTTTGAGACAGAGAGAGACAGAGCATGAACAGGGGAGGGGCAGAGAGAGAGGGAGACACAGAATCCGAAGCAGGCTCCAGGCTCTGAGCCATCAGCCCAGAGCCTGACACGGGGATCGAACTCACGGACCGCGAGATCATGACCTGAGCTGAAGTCGGACGCTTAACCGACTGAGCCACCCAGGCGCCCCGTGATATCACTCTTAAAAACAGGGAGCTATAGGATTTTTTCCCATATAATTTAGATATGGTAATGTGTACAAATTGATTTTAAATACATATATCCCTGTAATCGCCACCCAGAGCAAAAATAGCATTAAGTACAGCTTCCCAGAAGATTCTCTCGTGTCCCCTGCAAGTTAGTACCCCTCCCATGGGTAACTCCTACCTGCCCTCTACCACTGTTGACTAGCTGTGCCAGTTTTTAACTTTGTATAATTATAATCATACAATATGGACACTTTTGTGTCTGACTTCTTGCAGTCAAAATTACGTGAGGCTTATCCATGCTGCTGTACCATCCACACTTTGTTCTTTTTTATTGCCATATAATATTCCACTATATAACTACATCAAAATGTATTTACTCGCTCTACTGTTGGCAGACATTTGGGTTGTTCCCAGTGTGGCTTATCACGAATAGAGCTGCTATGAACATTCTCATCCATGCCTCCTGGTAGACAGAACCATTCACTTCTGTTGGGTATATATATCCAGGGGTAGACTGATGGTCGTGGAGTGCATGCGCGTTTAGCTTTTGTAAATGCTGCAGAAGTTTTCCAAAGTGGTTGCATCAGTTCACACTCTTGCCAACTATGGAAAACTGTCCTGGTTTTTCCTCATCTTTGACAGTAAGACACATGATTTCTTAAAGAACTGAAAAATGTTGCTATTTTTAAATTCGAGGTATGCACATGTGTCTAAAATAAGAGATGCCTGGGGGCGCCTGGGTGGCTCAGTCGGTTAAGCGCCCAACTTCAGCTCAGGTCATGATTTCACAGCTCGTGGGTTCGGGCCTTGTGTTGGGTTCTGTGCTGACAGCTGGGAACCTGGAGCCTGCTTCAGATTCTGTGTCTCCCTCTCTCTCTGCCCCTCCCCATCCCCCGCTCACACTCTGTCTCTGTCTCTCAAAAGTGAATAAACATTAAAAGAAATTTTTTTAGTAAGAGATGTCTGACGCCTTGTATATTCGATCTTAATAAAATAAAATAATCTCTCTAAATTATTGTATTAGAGTTAAAATATATTCAATTAAAATTTTGATCAAAAGATTTCCTTTCTTTTGAGGGAAGAAAAAGACTGACTCTACCAAGTATTGGAAAGCATGTGTAGTTTTTGTGACAATGGGTATTGGCAGTGATCTGTTGGCAACTATTTGACAAATGGCTCTCTGAAAAAGAAACCCTGATTTGTAGCAGTTTCCAATTTGGGGGCTCCTGGGAGGCTTAGTAGTTTAACCATCTGACTCTTGATTTTGGCTCAAGTCATGATCCCAGCGTCATGAGATCGAGCCCGGCATCGGAGCCGGCATGGGATTCTTAATCTCTCTTTCTCTCTGCTCCTCCCCCACTTGTACATGCTCACTCTCTAGCTCTCCCTCTCTCTCTCAAAAGAAAGAAAGAAAGAAAGGGAGAAAGAAAAAAGAAAATGGGGCAGTAAATAAGTAAAAAAAAAAAAAAAGTCAGTTTCTGTGGAGTAAATACTTTTCCCACAGCGGAATCCTCACACATTGCTGGTAGGAGTATAAATTGGCACAATGACTTTTTAAGACTATTTGAGGGGTGCCTCAGTGGCTCAGCTGGTTGAGCATCGCACTTCAACTCAGGTCATGATCTCACGATTCGTGAGATCGAACCCTGCATCAGGCTCTCTGCTGTCAGTGCAGAGCCCGCTTCAGATCCTCTGTGTCCCTCTCTGTGCCCCTAATTTTTTAAATAAATATTTAAAGAACCATTGAACTCATGGTTCATGAGTTCAAGCCCTGCATCGGGCTCTGTGCTGACAGCTCAGAGCCTGGAGCCTGCTTCGGATTCTGTGTCTCCCTCTCTCTCTGCCCCTCCCCTGCTCATGCTCTGTCTCTCTCTGTCTCTCAAAAATAAATAAACATTGAAAAAATTAAAAATAAATAGATAAATAAACATTTAAAAAATATATGTATAAGACCATTTGATAATATTTACTGAAGTTGAACATATGCATGTGCCAGGGGGACAGAAAGTCCACTGGTATAAATCCAAGATTTATAATAGTGCTTATAATAGTCAAAATCTGAAAAACTAGAATGAATAAACCGTGTATACCTGCAATGGAAATAAACAAGCTGCTACTATACATAACAACATGAATGAATCAGTGTATACTGTATAATTCTATTTTTTTAAGTTTAATTATTTATTTTGAGAGAGAGACAGAGAGCATGAGCAGGGAAGGGGCAGAGAGAGAGGGAGAGAGAGAATCCCAAGCGGGGTCAGCACTGCCAGCGCAGAGCCCCATGCAGCGCTCGATCCCATGAACCCTGAGATCACGACCTGTGCTGAAATCAAGAGTCAGACGCTCAACTGACACTCAGCAGGTGCCCCTGTATAATTCTAACTATATATAGTTCAAAAACAGTCAAAAGTACTCTAAGGATTAGAAGTCAGGATAGTGGTTACCTGGGGAGGACAGAGAGGGTGGTGATTGGGAGGCATCTTTACAAAATGGTTATTGTATGGAGTGAATGTTTGTGCCCCCCAAAGTTCATATGTTGGAGCCCTAATCTCCCTGCGATGGTATTAGGAGGTGGGGCCTTTGGGATGTAATAAGATATGGATGAGGTCATACGGATGGGGCCCCATGATGGAATGAATGACCTTATAAGAAGAAACCAGAGAGAGTGCTCTCCTTTCTTCTCTCCCTCCCTCCTCCCCCCTCTCTACCATAAAGACACAGAGAGAAGGCAACCTTCTGGAAGCCAGGAAGAGGGCTCTCACCAAAAACTGAATCTGCTAGCACCTTGATCTTGAACTTCCCGGCCCCCAGAACCATGAGAAACAAATGTCTGAGGTTTGAGCCATCTAGTCTATGGTATTCTGAGCAGACTAAAGCAGTTAAGTTTACAAAGATGTGTTCAAGTTGAAATGATGTGTTATGCTATGTAGTTACGATTTATGAACTTTTCTGTGTGAGTTGTTTCAGTTAAAAGGTTATTAAGTTAATGCATTCATGCATTATTTGCACACACAAAAACCAAAAAACTTATTATTATCAGCAGAAATTAACTTTTCACCATCTCTAATTCATAGATAAATCTTACTGTGTTCATACATTATATCTCAGCCAAACACATAAAGACAATTTCACCAAGAGGAATTTAGGTTCACAGTAAGGCAATTCATTTACATATGGAAGAGAAACCATTCGAGCAAAAAGAATATTTTCTCAATCCCTAAATACTAACTTTTAACCAACTAGCTCTGAATCCAGTCATATCAAAGAAAGTTTCTGGCTCAAAACACAGATTGTGGTACCTTCTCAGAAGGGGAAAAAGTCAAACACACATCTCAAGACAAATGCATTCACCATTAAGAAGAAACTTCTAACTCATCTGCTCTTATCTGCCCTTCCCCCAAAACCCTCCTATTTCCCGATTCTGACAAAAACACCCCTTTATTACACTGTGGGTATGATATCTCTTGGTCCTCCATCTGTTTTTCTGTTCCGGGTGAACCAAGGGAATCAGTGGAATCAGATCATTTCTCAGTTTAACTGACATCTAGAATCACCCCAGGCATGCAGCCAATTCTGCTTGGAAAGTTACTGGCTGTGCCTTCTTGTCGTATTTAATCACCATACTTAGTCTACTTTAGGAAAGGGGAAAAGTTCCTATCTCCACAGCCTTTGGTTTTCTCACATTTTTAAATAAAATCTTTGGGCCATTGCCATCAGCTACTCCCACACTTTGCCTCAATTTCCTGACTACATGGTGAAGTTAGAAGCCAACAGCTCTCAACACACACACACACACACACACACACACACACTGTTTCTTGTGGGCCTGTTTTCCCAACACCCTGGAGGCTGACCCCATGGAAATGATCTTGCCTTTGGTGGATTTAGCAGCCTACCCTAATCTGCAACATCAAAATCTGATATTGCTAAAATTCCTAAAATGTCCACTAGAGGGCACTATAACTCCATCTCTGACATCAATTTGTTACCGAATGGCTTTTGTGAATTCCCAAGGGAAACTTTTCCTATCTAACCCACCCACATGTTCCTATCTGAGTATTTTTTATACTAAGCACCTAAGAATGGAAATAGATGGCATGAATAAGGAAGGAATGTAGCACTGCTATCTCTCTCCTATTCTTGAGACCCTGCTCCCCATACTCTCCCCATCCATCCTTTCCCTCAAGATGTATGTGACTGATAAAGATGTGTCATTAGTGAAGTTCATCTGACAGTGGTAGACTCCTGTCAGTGCTCCAGAAAAAGTCAGAGGGTTGAGCTGGGTCTTGGGTCATCATGCAAACATAAAGGTTATGTCCACATTGGCAGCCCCACCTCGTGACCAGGCTTTCCATGGTCTAGACCCAGCTCTTTTCATGGTCACCACCACCTCTTCCCCTCCTCCCTCCTACCCTGACCCTTTACCCAGGACCAGCTCTTATTGTTTTCTCTCCCCCAGGTTCTTATATCGAAAGTCAGGACGAATCTCTCATTAGCCCCCTCATGGGAATGGGTGGGTTAATGCTATTAGCACAATTCCTTCATCTTAAAAAAACAAAAATGAGCAAATTTCTGTATTGAAAACATTCCTATGACTGACGCTTCATAATAAAACATTGCTTCCTATTGTACCTTTTGAAATAGAAACCGACATATCTAAACATAAATATATTCAAGATGGTGCCTTTTGACAGTGCATGTCTTGTTTTTGGGTTTTTTTTTTAAATTTTTTAACGTTTATTTATTTTTGAGACAGAGAGAGACACAGCACGAAGGGGGGAGGGTCAGAGAGAGAGGGAGACACAGAATCCGAAACAGGCTCTAGGCTCTGAGCTGTCGGCACAGAGCCCGACGCGGGGTTTGACCTCACCGACCGCGAGATCATGAGCTGAGCCGAAGTCGGACGCTTAACCGACTGAGCCACCCAGGCACCCCGAGAGTGCATGTTTTCAAGCCAGACTGCCTCGGATCACATGGTATGCGTGCTATTTACTAGCCATGTGGACTTGAGCAAGTTACTTAATCTCTGTGCGTCAGTTTCCTCAGCTGTTAAAAGAGGAAGGTAAGAGTATCTACCGCACAGTGATGTGAAGATCACAAGACTTCATGCATTTATATGGCGCTCTGCAAAACATGGCAGCCCCTGCCCCACGCTATGCCAACGGGAGCCGTTCCTTGGGATTTACAAGTACTGAAGCAGGGAAGGCTTATCTCGGCTCCTCCGACACCACTGGGCCCATGTCCTGTAAGACCTGAGCTGCTTTTGGTGGCGGTTTCCTGCCGTGGAAGAATCCCATCTGAAGTAGAAGCTGTAACAATAAAGGGGGAGAACGTTTGCGTCCCTGAACCTACATCTACTCTTGTTCCCTCTGGGCCCGTGTCAATAAACAACACTTCCTAACTGCCAGGCGCTATTCTGAACACTTGACAAGGATGGGCTCAGTAATTCCAGACACCTCGGAAGCGTACTCCATGTTAGAGATGAAAAACCTGCCCAAGGTTGCAGAGCACGAGAGCTGGGATTCCAGCCCGGGCAGCAGGCGGACACTCTGCATTTGGGCCCAGTAATTCTTTCTTGTGGGGGACTGTCCTGCGCATTGTAGGATGTCGAGCAGCATCCCTGGCCTCCCCCCACTAGATGCCCAGCACACCTTTCTCCCAGTTACGGCACCCCAAACCATCTCCAGTTATAGACAAACTGCCCCCAGCTGAGAACCACTGCTGTCACTCCTACTGCCTCTCAAATTCTTTTTCTTCATTTACTTTTATTTTTTTTTAAGTTTATTTTGAGAAAGACTGTGTGAGTCGGGGGTGGGGGGTGCAGAGAGAGAGGAGAGAGAGAGAGAGAAAGAAAGAGAGAGAATTTCAAGCAGGCCCCACGCTGCCAGCTCAGAGCCCGATGCAGCGTTCGAACCCACGAAGCCACAAGATCATGACCTGAGCCGAAACCAAGAGCCGGAGGCTCAACCGACTGAGGCACCCAGGCATGCCTCCAAATTCTTTTTGAATTGCTATCATGGAGTCACCCAGATCCTGTGTTAACCACGACTCAGGGTGACACAATTCAAGTGTCAAACACAGACAACCCAATTTCTCTCAAACCCACATTGCCACCCAGAACCTGTGTTGTCTAAAACTCCACGTCGCCTCCAGTCTATGTCCCCACAACTTCCTGTCACCACAGTCCTTTCACTGAGTTCTATGTGGTGTCCATGCCCTCTGTCACCAGCCAGAATTTCACTGGGTCAGGGCCACAGAGCTCTTCACAGAGACAGAGACAAGGAGACAGAAAAACAGACGCACAACACACATCAGGGAGAGGCAGAGAAACGTACAGAAGCAGAGATGCTCACATAGACAGAAGCAGAGACAGAGAGAGGCTCTACGCCTCCAAGAGGACCATAGCTGGTTATGCTAAATGGGTCACCAGGGACCCATCGAGGCCCTTCCCCCCACCCCAGGATTAGACCCGGGCGTGGGGAGGCTAGATTCTGAGAGTAAGGAGCTTAGACCCAACGTGACAGCTAATCACCCACACGAGGCTTTTGTCTAGGTCACCAAGCCCTGAGCAGCCCCCACCCCCACCCCCACAGTCACTCCTCTGTTCCTCCCATCAGGTACTCGACTGACAAGATCTCACCCCTGAAAAGTCACAGCTCAGGGAGGCAGAGACAAGAAGTCAGACCCTCCAGCCTCCCCTCTAGCTCTACTACCAGAGTGCCAGGAGGGGGCAAGATCCACCAGCATCTAGAGTGTTGGTCGGGGCCGGGGGAGTCCCCGGACAGAGAGCTTGAGTTTCCCACTGTATTGTCCCAGGAAGGATCTGGCTGAGTCCGGAGAAACACCTTTCTGAGTTGAGAGACGTGGTGGGGAGCAGATGGTTCCTCCTATCCTGGACCCCTCCGACACAGGGCCCTTGAGGATTACCAAAATGAAAGAATCAGGCCTACATTTTGAACAATAAAAGTCTTTAGAGCAGCCCCACCTGCAGGCTGGCCTGGCCTGGTTGCCATGGTGATACCCCAGTTGCTCCATAGGCAGCTGCTGGTCCTTGAAGTGGGGACCTGTGGGGGCAGTGTTTCCTCCAACTGCGGTGGGTTGGGGTGAGAGGTCGGTGCTCGCTGGGAACACTCCTGACCATGGCTGGGGCCTGAGTGCCCAGGTTTGTCTCCATTCCCGCTCTCTCAGCTCAGGCCCTATCCCCAACTTCCAGCCACTACTTCCTCTGCTGCTCCCTGAAATGGGCTACTCAGAGTCTGAATCCACCTGGGATGCAGTTCAGCCCTCAAGTGCAGGGTTCTGCTGTGAGGGCTGCTCGACGACAGGCTCCGGCACTTGGAGGCTCAGGTGAGAAGCTGGGGCGTGGTGTCCCAGGGTAAGGGCTCAGAGAGGTTCCAGTGGGAAAGATAGGGTGGGAAGGCTCAGCATAAAGGTTCTGGAAAAAATCAGGCAAGACATGGGTACCAGAGTTCAGGCTTGGGGTAAACACACCCTAAACGTGACATGGGACGTCGTGGGGGCTCAGGGGCAAGGACTCAAATGTGAGGCTCAGATGGGGCCCAAGGGAGGGTCTGTGTTGGTTCTTGCCTTCATTAGTAGCTCAGTACTAAATCGATTGCTAAGGGGCATCTGGGTGGCTCAGCTGGTTAAGCGGCCCACTCCCGGCTTCGGCTCAGGTCATGCTCTCACAGTTAGTGAGTTCAAGCCCCACACTGGGCTCTGGGCTCACAGCTCGGAGCCTGCTTCCCGTGTCCCCCTCTCTGCCCCTCCCCCACTTGTGCTCTCTCTCACACTCTCTCTCTCTCAAAAATAAATAAATGTTAAAAAAAAACCGTTGAAAGCAATAATTAAGGTACTAAACTTTAGATGAATAACTTTTTTGAAAGTATAAATTAGAAGGGACTTTTGTGGCATATATACACCATGGAATATTATTATTCTGCCATAAAAAAAAAAAAAGAATGAAATCTCGCCATCTGTAAGAACAGGGATGCAGCTGGAGAGTATAATGCTAAGTGACACAAGTCAGTCAGAGAAGGATAAATACCATATGATCGCATTCATATGTGGAATTTAGGAAACAAAAATGAGCAAGGGAGGAAAAAAGAGAGAGAGAGAGAGAGAGAGACAAACTGAGAAACAGACTCTTCACTATAGAGAACAAACTGCTGGTTACCAGAGGGCAGGAGGTGGGGGATGGGGGAAATAGGGGATGGGGATTAAGGATTGCACTTACCAGGATGAAAAAATAAATAAATAAAATGATTATTTTTAAATATTCCTTTTTTTAAATTTATTTTTGAGAGAGAGAGAGAGACACACACAGAGCGTGATCTGGGGAAGGGCAGAGAGAGAAGGAGACACAGAATCCGAAGCAGGCTCCACGCTCTGAGCTGCCAGCACAGAGCCCGACGTGGGGCTCGAACTCACCAACCGCGAGATCATGACCTGAGCTGAAGTTGGACGCTTAACCGACTGAGCCACCCAGGCACCCCGTAAATATTCCTTTTTAAAAATTTTTTTTTAACATTTATTTATTTTTGAGAGACAGAACATGAGCAGGGGAGAGGGAGAGAGAGAGAGAGAGACACACAGAATCCAAGCAGCTTCCAGGCTCTGAGCTGTTCGTTAGCACAAAGCCCGATGCGGGGCTCGAATTCACGAACTGAGAGATGATGACCTGAGCTGAAGTCACACGCTTAACCAACTGAGCCACCCAGGCGCCCCTCCTTTTTTTTTTAAAGGGACTTTAATGTAACTTAAGTTCACTTACATTCCTAGAAGTTTCTCCCAACCTTTCTGAGGTTTAGTTTCCTTATCTATAAAATGGGAAGAATAGTATCTAGCTTGTAGAGTCATTGTGAGTACTATTATGGGAAAATGAATGTAAAGTTCTTAACACAGAATGTACTCAATAAATAATAGTGTAAAAAAAAAAGTGCACTTAGAAATGGAAGAGACTGCTTGAAGCAAGAGCTCTTGTAATTGCTTAGAACCCAGCCTGCCAGCCGATGTTATCAGTCCTGAGGGCAGCAGCTATTGAGAGATCAATTTTTCTTCTCCTTAAGAAAGACCAGACTGTATGGGGAGAAGGTGACATCAGGCAGATTCCGCAAGGGAGAGGGAATACTGCCAACCGCACCAGGAACATGCTGAAAATCTGTAGCTTATGTGCTTTATAATGTAAGCAGTAAAATAAGCGTATTTTCTCATAGTACACTATTTATAAAGGTTTAGAGCAAAAAAAAAAAAAAATAAGGGGAGGCTCTTTTCAAAAAATTCAGATACAATTGACATATAACATTGTATAAGTTTAAGGCAAACAACTTTTTTTTTTAATGTTTATTTTATTTTAAGAGAGAGCGGCAGAGCATGAGCAGGGGAGGGGTAGAGAGAGAGGGAGACACAGAATCCCAAGCAGGCTCTAGGCTCCGAGCTGTCACCACAGAGCCCAACACGGGGCTTAAACCCACGGATTGACCTAAGATGAAGTCAGACGCTAAAGTGACTGAGCCACCCAGGTGCCCTATGGCAAACAACTTCTTGATTTGCTACTTTTATGCTGCAATGTGACGGCCAATGTAGCATTAGCTAACACTTCTACTGGGCCACATAATTAACATTTCTTCTAGTGGTAAGAACAATGAAGATCTAGTTTCTTAGCAACTTTAATATTTATAATACAATTTTGTTGTTTTTGTTTTCAAAATAAACCCCCAGTTCAATGGTTCTCAAACTTTTCGATCCCAGGACCTCTTGAGAGGGCACCTGGGTAGCTCAGTCGGCTAAGCCCCTGAGTCTTGATTTCCACTCGGGTCAGGATCTCATGCTTCATTAGTTCAAGCCCCACGTTGGGCTCTGCATTGACGGCATGGAGTCTGCTTGGGATTCTCTCTCTCCCTCTCCCTCCCTCTCTGCCCCTCCCCTGCTCATGCTCTCTCTCTCCCAAAATAAACTTAACAAAAAAATAACTGAGGACCCAAAAAAGTGTTATTTAAGTGGGTTTTATCTATTGATATTCACTGTATTCTAAGTTAAAACTGAGAGAAATTTAAAATACATATTCAAAATAACAACATAAATGTATTAGAAGCTAACAGAAAAAAATATGTCTATGAAAAAGAGCTATATATTTTCCAAAACAAACTTTAGTGAGACCAGTGACATTGTTTGACATCTTTGCAAATCTCTTTAACGTCTGGCTTGATAGAAGACAACTAGATTCTTATATCCACTTCTGTATTCAGTCTGTCGCCATATGTGGGTTTGGCTGAAATATGTGAAGGAAGTGCAGCTTCACAATGTATTTAGCTGGAAAGGGGAGAAGTGTTTTTATAGCCTTTTCAGCTCATTATGGATGTTTTCCTTTCATACTACACCAAAACTCGACAGGTGTGGTTGCTTAAAAGTTAGTTGCAGGGGCGCCTGGGTGGCTCAGTCGGTTAAGCGTCCGACTTCGGCTCAGGTCATGATCTCACGGTCCGTGAGTTCGAGCCCCGCGTCGGGCTCTGTGCTGACAGCTCAGAGCCTGGAGCCTGCTTCAGATTCTGTGTCTCCCTCTTTCTCTGCCCCTCCCCACCTCAAAAATAAATAAACATTAAAAAAAATTTTAATTAATAATTTTACTGTTTCTGGGGCGCCTGGGTGGCTCAGTCGGTTAAGCGGCCGACTTCGGCTCAGGTCATGATCTCATGGTCCGTGAGTTCGAGCCCCGCGTCGGGCTCTGTGCTGACAGCTCAGAGCCTGGAGCCTGTTTCGGATTCTGTGTCTCCCTCTCTCTGACCCTCCCCCGTTCATGCTCTGTCTCTCTCTGTCCCAAAAATAAATAAACGTTAAAAAAAATTTTTTTTTTAATTTTTTAAAATAATTTTACTGTTTCATCAAGACATTTTTAAGTGAAACTGGCCCTTTTTATTCCTTTATATTTTTTCCTTTTATTTTATTTCATTTTATTTTTTTACTGTGTATGCATAGTGACAGACAAAACACAAAGAGTGCTGGTCCAGTTGGGAGCCATGCCGATTCCTACTTGGGCGTCAGCAGTTAAAACTGACCACTGTTGCCCTTCCTTCACTAACGTGAATATCAATGAAATAAAAATGGCAAATTATGAAAATTGCTTTTGTCTTGTGGACCCCCTGCAAGGTTCTTGGAGCACCCCCCCCCCCAGGGATCTTCGAACAGCACCTTGGGAATCGGTGCTGACATTCAAATTAAAGAATTAGAGTGGCTACGTTTACTTTTCTTTTTAAAGGACTTTTTTTTTTGAGACATCACTCAAAGGTTTGTAAAATACCCCATGGAAAAAAAAGGAAGCCAGTTCCATTTGTGGTACTATTTGCTTTACTTCCTCCAAAAGAAGGGGAGAGAGAGGAGAGGAATAAGAAGCGGGCTGGCCCATGGGAGTGCACCAGGCATGTAAAGTCATCCATCATATGTGTCATGGTGAGAAGACACAGTCCTGGGACTGCAAACAGGCAAGTGGTGCTGGGAACTTAGGGCCCTCTGTCACCTTCCCCCACATAGTCTCAATAGCCACAGAAGCCTGCACAACACACACACACGCACACACACACACACACCACGGGCAAACAAGCCACATGTTTTGCCATGGCTAATTTCACACAACTTAAATGGAAAGCCCGACCATGGTTATACTCACACAATACAATCAGCGGCATCAAAGCCACACAAAAAGTCTCAATAGTCAACTACCCAACCTTATTGTTCTCAAAACCAATTCACGTTTTTTTTTATTCACAGCTGGAGAATTTCAATGGCTATGTGCCCAATCATAGTTACACTCAAACTATCAGTATGGCACCAAAAAACGCCTACTGGGTTGCCATGCGACTATGTATGCGTACCGTTCACAAGGTGAGAGTGTGGGCTTGGGAGACAGGACAACATGGGTTCAAGTTCAAGTTCTACCACTTACTAGTTCTGTAACCTTGGACAAATTATTTAACCTTCCTGAGTCTTAACTCCAGAAAATGGACATAATTCCTACCTTGACGTGAGGACGACATAAAATAACGGGACAAGTGACAGGAGATGTGCTGGCCAGATGCGCCCAGGGATCCAGCTGTAACTGCTATGTATGACTTTTGTCACCAGAGGGCACCAGGGCTCCAAGGTATCCGTAGTGGGTGCAGGGAAAAACCAGGCCCAAAAGGCCAGGATTCCTGGGAAGGAGTCTTGAGGCAAATGCAGACCGGGAAGGTGTGGGGACTCGTAGGGGGATGTGCAGCCTCGGAAACCCCAGACCCCGGCGAGGCCCAGGCCACCAGAGCATGTTGCCAGGTAGGATGGGCACCTCCTGGAGAGGATCCTGACCTCTCCTGGGAAGGGAGATGAGTACTTACTGTCCACCAGAACTCTTCATTCCCACTTCACACATAATTAATGCCCACAATACTATGATGGATAGTCACTACTAATAGTATTCTTGCCGAGGAACACTGCAGAAACGGAGGGCCCAACTTCCCCGGGGTATGAAGTGGAAGAGCTGGGGTGTGAATGCAGGCATCCTGGCTTCAGAATCCCCGCTCCTGACCATCACTCTACACTGATCTCCCAGGGCCCCCTCCCCTCCCCCTCCTGGGTCTCTGTCAGGACTCCCTGACCCCTGCCGTCTGCTCTGGAGCTCAGCCAGACCCAGCTGACCCTTTCCCCTCTTCCAGCTTGCTCCCTGCCTGCTCACTGGGCCTGCCCTGGTAAGAGGCTTATCAGGCATGTGCGTGGGGGACAGATAAGGCGGGGCCCTGAATATAGCCTTATCCAGTCCTGCCACCCCCAGCTCCTGGGAGTCTGGGGAGCTGCCAGCGGATGGAACCCCACCCACCCAGACAGCCAAACACCACCCACCCCCAGAGCCTGGCGTCCCTCCCTGTGATGTCATAGCTCCCTATGATGTCATAATTTGCAGTGACATCATTGCTCTGTCCCTCCTTCGAGTCTAAAGGGGCTACTCAGATGGGAGTTGGGGAAGTAGAGGCAGACAAGACCCTATCCAGCGTCCAGGTCAGCAGGAAGAGAGGGTGGTATTACAGGATCCTCTTCAGGGTGGATGGCTACTTTTGGTATTGACTGCTTCACTTATAGCCAGCCCTCTTCCTGCCTTCTCAATCCAAAGAGGCTCTGGGTCCAGCAGGAGCAGGGGCAGGAGGGAGAGGGGGGGTCTCTAGGCCCACTGCAGGGCTAGAGGCTTTGAACCAGCCCCCTGCTCCCCACAGGTAGGAGTGATCCTGGCGAATAAGGGCCTTACATTCCTTCCCCTGGAAAGTAGTGAGGCAGGGAGGGACTATAAGGATGGCCAGACAGATGGATATAGTCGGACCTGCCCTGACAGTCACACACGTCAACTTGCGGACGCAGTTTATGTTCACAGCCCCTCACCAACACCATCCCGTGCCAAGAGCCATTCAGTCTCACAACCATGCCCTGTGTGGCCACAGGTGGCAACGTGGCAACATGGTGACCCACACCAATGCACTGGCACAGGCACATTGTCGTATGTCCCATATGGGAGAGCAGGGGCCCCTTTCCTCTCGTGGCTGCATTCCTAGAGATGAGCACACTTCCCAGTACACAGTAGATGTACACTCCTATGTGGTAACTGGGATGGGGATGGGCCTGGAGGAAAGCCATCCCTCCTGCAGCCCCTCTCGACCTCTCCAGATCCAAGATGGGGGCATCAAGGAAGCATTACTGCTGCTTCCAGCACCACCTGTAGCCCCAACTTCAGTGATGGCCCCTCCCCAGCTAATACCAGTCACTGAAAGGCCCTGGGCCATGCAGGGGCACTGCTCCATCCCCTCCAGGCTCTTTTCCAATGGGTTGGGACATTGGCACTCAAAATTGGGTATTAGGAATGTTGGGTGCCCTAGATGTTGGGTATGTCTGAGCATTAGGCTCTGTGGGTATTGGGCACCTGGGTTCTGGGTATTGAGAACTGTGGGCTTTGGATTCTCTAGAGTGTTAGGAGCTCTGGCACCCTTGGCACTGGGAATTCTGGATTTGGAGAGCTCTAAGGTGTTTCAGGATCCGGGCTTTGCATGCTCTGGACATTGGGGCTACCCCCAGACAGGGCCAAAGCCATTGTTTCCACTCTATAGGCCTAGTTTTACCTGGAGCTGCCAAGATCCAGTCTGGCACCCTGCTCTGAGCCCCATGATTGACTCCTGCTGCCTCCATGGACGGGAGCCAAAAATAGCACAACAGAATGGTCTGAGGGACACATGGAACCCCACAGACATCTCCTGGATCAGGAACCAATTTAACCTACTCCCTTGCATTGGGGCGGGGCAGGGAAGGTGCCAGGCACTGACCACTGGGCTCCAAGTTCAAGGGAGAAAGAATCTGAGAACAGAGCCCAGGCAAGCCACTCCCAGCAAAGCTTCCTGGTTCCTGAGGCTGGGACTCCAAGGAGGTGGAGACCAATGGTCAGGCCAGGCTGCAACTCAAAAGGTGTCCACCCTTCTCCAATGTCTCAGCAGGGCCCCTCTGCACCCCTCCACCAAATGCCTAATGCCACCAGCTCCTTCAGTGCCCTCCAGAAGTGGCCCGAGTTTGGCCTTATCCCTATTGCCACAGACATACATCTAAGCCAACTCTGTGTGTCCCAACACAGGCCTTGATCCTATAGGCTGACGACAACAAAGGAGGAAACCAGCCAGCACTGGGGGATCTGACGCTGGGTTCAGACTGCGCAGGAAATAGCACAGTAACTAGAGGCTTGGGAGACACACCTTAGCCCACAGTGGGTGGGGCCCAGCCAGCTGCCTGCCCTCTTGCTGCCCTGCCCCAGGAAGAAGCAGGTCAGCAGGTCGTCTGACCCCATCGTCCTCCTGTGTGTCCTAGGCCTGATCCCCCTATTCTCCATGGCCCAGGCTAGCCATGGTCTTCCCACCCTGTGGGCCAGCTGCCCAGGGCCAGCAGCTCACAGCCAGGGATGAAGGCCATCCAAGTTCTGACCTGGGCTGGGCCCAGACCTGCCTCCCTTGGGGCCTCATTCTAGTTGGGGAAAAAAAAAAAAAGCTGCTCTTGTCCCTGTCTCATGGAGCCAGCTTTTCAAACCAAAATCTTTCTCAAGTTTCTCCTTGGGTCTCAACTAACTGTATGGCTGCCTGAAGCCTTTTCTAGATCAAGGTGGTAAAATACATACATCCATGAATCTCTCTATATGAATACAAATATATTTTGTGCTATGTCATCTCTGTCTAGCAAAACCCTCATGGGCAAATCTCCAACTTCCCCAAACACTCCAGGGAAAATCTTCTCCCCCCCGCCCCCCGACCCCACGGACTAAGGTGCTAAACTGTCTCCTTGCCCCTGGATTAATCTCAAACTATCTTCATAATGAGTCCTCAGAGAGCTGACCCTGAGTACCCCACCCTCCGCTGCCCCCAGCCCCAGGGCCTCAGGGCCTCCTGGGGGTCAGCTCTGAGTATCCCAAACATGCCTCCCTGCATACGAGTGCCTCAGTGTGAGGTAGGAAGCCCCAGTGTTCGTGGACCATAATAATCATCAGAAACTTCACTTGGTGCCCCCTTCTTGTGCACCTTCACCCTCAGTCCACTGCTTCTTGGAAGAAAGCCATCACACTGCTGTCTGACACACTTCCTTGTTCCCACTCCCTACCTGGGGACCTCTTCCTGCCTCCCCTGCGTGGTAGCCCTTTTTGACAAGCCTCAGGGGAGAGGGTGGGGGGGGAGAAGCCAGAAACAGGATTTATGTCCTAGGCAGGAGAGTCGAGAAGGGCTTGGCTTAGATGTGCCCGATCCTTGGAGTTGGACACACACATACCACTGCACAGAGCAGTGCACATGGTCACTTCTCCACAAACACAGATCCACCTACACAAATCCACAGGGTAAGGGGACACAGACACAACATACTGCCCAGGTGGAGACGCACTTGCATGTGTGTGTGTGCGTGCACGCACACACACACACACACACACACACACACACATACACAAGACACCTGCAATTCTTTCATAGGAGAATATAACTCCCAAACATGCTATAACTCCTAGGTTTAGGAACAAAGTAAAAATGCAAATAATCTTATGATGAGATAAAGCATCTTCTCAGACTTGATGAGGTCTCCAATATAAATAGATTGTAAATTCTGAACCTAGAGCCCTGGGGAAAGTTTGTGAAATGGACTGTGTATGGTCTGAGAGTGCTCCTGTCGGCAGAAGTGTCTGTGTCTGATACCTATTATCTTGCTCAGTGCCTCGGATTGTAAATTAATAAAGTGGAATCTCACTGGTGTGACTTTGGCGTGTGTGCATCAGCTTCTTGGAGGCTGACTGTCCCCAGGGAGCAAATAAAACCAGCTTCCTGACCAGATAACAGTGAGGAACAGACTCAGGGTACAGAGGGGGTACTTTTGCTCCAGGCTGGGTCCCTTCAGAGTAGATGCCCCCACTCAGGCTGGGGCAACACCTGTTCCTCTGACAACCAGTACTAACTGGTGGCTCTCACAAGGTAAGGAAACTTTCCACCAACTGCCAGGCATTGCTGCCCAGAGGCAGCCTGGAGCAACGTGTTCTACATATAAGGACATGGATTACCTTAGGTTGTCCTCTCCATTTCACAGGGAAGGAAACTGAGGCTCAGCAGACTCCTTTTGGGGAAGTCTCCTTTATTGGGTATTGGAACCCAGGTCTGTCTTCCCAGGGAAGGAATAAGGGGCCCAGGTTGGTGTCTGCAACTCCCTAACAGAAGCAGCAGAGTAGGGGTGACCAAACCAGTGGTCAAAGGAGGGTCCCTGGAGGAAGGATTACCCCTAGACCTCCAGTTCTAAGGATTAGGACCCAGGCCTTACCCAGCTGTGCCCACAGTCCCTAGGGGCACCGTTCCAAAGGGAATGGAATTTGCTCTGATTTCTCCCTGGGGGCAACGCAGGCGCAGAAGACCAGGGGCCTGGAGGGCCAACTCCAGCTCCAGCCCCCCAAAGTGCCCCAGGCCTTCTGGCTTCATTCCAGTCTAGCCAAAGGGGGCAAAGACATCTGCTTCCTCCAAGGGCCCCAGCTGGAGGGCAGCAAGACAAGGGCGGAGAAGGGGGCTCCTTTGTGGAGCCCACTCCCAGGGGTTCCTGGGGATCAATCATCTGAAAGCTGGAGAGACTTGTAATTTTATTCCCTGGGAGGAGGAGCCTGAGAAGTCGGCCAGTGGGGTGGGGATGAAACGGGGGATGGGGGGGGGAGCGGCCAGGGGAGCTGTTCAGGGAGGGGAGGGACTTGGCTAGGTCTCGCAAGCCTTCTCCACTCCAAACTTTCACCAAACTCTTGGCCCCCGCCTCCCCGAAACCAAAACACAACAAGCCCAGGAGGAGCCGCGAGCGGCGCGGCAGGGCGGGCGGACTCGCGGCGGTACTGAGCCTCGGGAGGCTGATGCAACTTTCCCTTTAAGAAAGCCACCTGGGCGCACCGCGGTGCGGACCCAGCACGCCTGGGCCGGGGGCTGCAGCATGGTAAGGGGGCTTGGGGAAGGGGGCGCTGCGGCCCGCGCCTCTGTCCGTCCTGCCGTCGGTCTGGGTTTGGTATCTCCGTGGGGCTAAGCCCCAGGACCAGCGAGCGTGAGTGTGTGTGTGTGTGTGTGTGTGTGTGTGTGTGTGTGTGTGTGAGATCGCGCTTGCATGCGGGCATCCGTGGTTAAGAGTGTGGGTGCACGCACGGGGATGTCTGTCTCGCCGCAAAGATCGGGGGTAGGTGCGCGCGTCTGGGTGTCACCGCTGTCGCCAAGGAGCTGAGGCGGGCGAGAACGGGGGGGGGGGGTGCTCCCGAAGGGGGGGCGCTGCGTGCCGACGCCGGCTTGGTCGGGGGCGGCGGGCGCAGAGCCGTGCGGGTAGCGCCGGAACCAGAACGTGTCACGGTCCGTCTGGAGCGCCAGTGGGTCTGCGCGCCGGGGGCCTTCGGCGGCCGGGAACCGGCGGGCCGGGTCTGCGCCCCGCGTGCGGGCTGCCGCTCCATCTCCTCGAACTGCTGGCCGGCCTGGCTGCCTATCTGGTTCCTCCAGCCGGCCTGCCTCCCTATCTGCCCACCCACCCACCGGCCGGGTTAGGGTTCCCGCGCACCCGCGGGTCCCGGGAAGCCGCGCCAGGGGGTCCCGACGCCCTCGGGATCTTTGTCCGCGGCTCCTGGCCGCGGCTTTGGGAAGGCACTACGGCCGTGGAGTTATTTTGGGGCTGCTACTCCGGGGAAAATCCGCGCCCTCCCTACCCCAACCTTCATTCCGGGTGCGTGTGGGGCGGGCCCGGGCGGCCACAGGTGAGGGCAGGGGCCTAGGAGCCGGGGGCGCCCACCCTCAGCCGGTGCCCCGCACCCCGTAGCCACCGCGGGGCTGTGGAAGGCGGCGGGGACGGGGCGGGACGGGAAGGGGGGCTAGCCAGGAGGGCCGGGAGGGGCCGGAGCCGGCCTGGGGGCGGGGCAAGGGGGCGGGGACCTCGGCGCCCCGGTACTTTTCCACCGCTGGGGCCGGGGGCGGGGCCGCCGCCTCCACACCAGCTGAGAGGCCCACACGTGGCGGCTGATGTAACACCGCCCCCCAACACCTCGCACCAGGATTGAATCGGACGCACCCCGCTTCGAGGAATCGGGGTGCTACGGAAGGTGCCGCAGCTCCAAAGGCGACCGCGCCCCTGCCTGCCGGCCCGGGGCCTCCTCGCTGTCTGCTGGCTGCTTCTTAAAGGAGCCGCGCCCCCTTTCGGGCCTGCTCTCCGTAGACCACGCCCCCTCCCTGGTCACTCTTAAAGGAGCCGCGTCCACAGCTCTCTGACAGCTCCAGCACAAAGCTTGGGTCTATTTCTTTGCTGAAACAAGCTTGATGCTTGGGCTGCTAGAAAATAAAGGTTGGGGTGGAGGGGGCGTGAGGAATGGAAAAGGAAAGAAGGACCGGAGAAGTCCAAAGTGAGGGAGCATCAGAAGGTTTGAGAATAGTGGGTGAGGGAACTGTGGAAGGGACCAATGGGCGGCACTGAGCATGCCCAAGTGTTTCCAAGGACCGCAGAGAAAACGCCCCCTTACTCGGCCTACACTGCGAGACTGCCACGGTACCTGCTCTGTGCCCAGCCCTGGGGACACAGGAGAAGCACACCTTTGCCCTGGAAGATCTCTCCAGCTCATGGGGAGCCAGATTTGGACCTAGTAACCGTGCCTCAACACTGCATGTGACGAGCGTGTTAATTAGATGTACACAGCGTGCTTTGGGAGTACAGTGAAAAGGTGACTGCACCTGGAGGAGGAAGGAAGGCTTCTTGAACATAATGCTATTGAGACAGGTTTGAAGATGGGTAGGATATATACAGATGGAAATGGGGACAAGGATGCTTGAGGAAGAAGAGCCCCCTGAACAAACATGGAGACAAGAACCTTTGGGAAATGCTGAATAGTCCCACATGGCGGCAGGTGGCTGCATGCAGCCAACCTGGGCTCTAGGCAAAGCTAGAAGCCCTCCCTGGCTCCCACAGCCCCATCCACTTCCTCCATCACAGTGAACAGAGGTTATGCTTCCTCCTCCATCTTTCTCCTAAACTACAAGGTCCTTGAAGGCAGGGAAAGAGCCTGTCACCTTTCCATTCCCAGAGAGGACTCCCCAGCTGGCTCAGATGCACCTTTAGAATTGATTGACAGACAGCTTTAGCCCTGTTTGGGGAGAAGGAAATACTGAGCAGTGAGACCGTAAAGATAACCGGGTCCTGTGACTGCCCTCTTACCATCCACAGCTCACTGGCAACTCACACCCAGCTCACCCTCTGCCCACTCTAAACCTGCAGGGCCCCAGCACTCCTGTCCCTGGGCCTGACACTGGCTTCTTCCTGTTGTACCAGCAGAAATCAGCGACCCCCTCCTTGTCCCTCACCTCCTGTCCAATTCATCACCAAGTCCTACCAATGTTACCTTCTATATTTTCCCAGATCTGTGCACCTTTCCCTACCCCATCACCACTTTCCTAGTCCAAGCCCCCTCATACCTGGCCTGGCTGCTTCCTGACTGTCTTCTCTTCCACTAACCCCTCTCTCCAGTCCTTTCCCCACACTGTATCTAGGGCGATGTTTTCAAAATGCACATTCCACCGATTGCCCCTGCCAGGTGCAACTCTGCCTCAAAGCCTTTGATCACTGACATTGCTCTTGGGATAAACACCAAAATCCAGGCCCCAAAGTCCCTGACCCTGCTTATCTGTCCACCTTTATCTTTGGCCACTTTCTCCCTGGCTATCTGAGTCCCAGCCTCAGGGTCTTTGCACGTATTATTTCATTTGCTTGACTCTCTCTTCCTTTTCTCTTCCTCACTATCGCCACTTTACCTAAATAAGTTCCTCTGAAATAAGTTCCTTAAACATAAACATCACTTCCTCAGGAGAGCCCTCTGTGACTCTCAGCCGAGGCCAGGTCCCCCTGCTGTAGACTCTCATAGAAGGATCTTTCTCCTCCACACCCTTTATCTCAGTGTGTGATTGCATTTGAGTCACAAGTTTCCCTCTTTCCCCCTAGCTTGTAAGATGCAGGAAGGCAGAGACCAATGAGTTCTTGCTGCCCAGCGCAGGTCGGGCCCAGAGCAAGCCTGAAATAAATATTTGTGGAATAAATGAATTGAATTGTGGCCAGCCTTAAACGCCTGCTAAACAATCTAGGCCATATCCTGTTGGCTGTGGAGAACGATGGGAGGGAATCAAGGCTTTAGGGCTTTGGGAAGATTAATGGACGGGAGGGGAGGAAAATGTGGAGGACTTGTAGTAGAATCCAAAATTAAGCAGAGACTTCAGAACTTAACAAAGGAAGTATCACCAGACCCATCTTCCAGACTGAGAAAACTGAGGCTCAGAGAAGTTTAAGTAACTTGCTCAAAGTCACACACATGCTGAATGACAGAACCAGAATTCTAGCCCAGTTCTACCAGGTCTCAGTGCCCAAGCTCTTCATCACATGCTAAGCTAACTGCTTGCCAGTGATGGTCCATAAGCGGCAATGCTTCACACCCAACTCATTCTCCTGGAGACCAGCGCCAAGCAGTCTTTTCGTCACCGATCTCTAAACACTGTGAGCACAGGGACCGTATTTGCAGTCAGTGCTTGGGGATAACCTGAGTGAGAATGCTCTGTAGCCTCAGTTCCCGGGCAGAGTGTCCTCAGTTTACTTACCTCACCAGGGGCCATACTAATTACCTGCCCATGAGGTGGCTCTTAATTATGCCATCGGCTATTTTTACTATCATTATTATTACTGTCATTATTATTCGTTGGCTGAAGAGGGACGGCTTTGGCGAAGTCAGACCTAGAGTTTACGGCATGCAGTGAGTGAAGAAGACAAGGGTATGAGCTTCTAAGGGAGCATGCCCCTCCTTCTCCTCACAGCCCCCAGAAGGCCAGAGCCATGAGCAGCAGCCTCTTTAGGAGGACACTTTGAGAGGCAGAGAGAACAGCCTGGGTTACTGACAAAAGGGAGATGGTTACAAGTCACAACTGCACCTGCCCCTGCCTCGGGGAGAGGGCTGTATAGGACACTGAGTGGCCAGGGCAAGGTCCTAAGGAAGCCAATGCTTGGTTTTCACAGGCAAGGAATTTCTTCCTCATCTCTTCTGGCCTTTGAAAAACTTCCTGGGCCTGTAGGAGAGAGGTGGCCCTTGACAGGTGGCTGTGGGTGGGGCTGAGTGGCACAGAACGGCCTTTGGAGTAGAGTCTGCTCCCCGGGAGGGTAAAGAAGGGGCCAGAAGCTGAGCCCAGTCCCTCCTGAGACCCAACCCTATAGAGGTTGAACCTCCTTGTCCACCTGACCCAGGGTTTTCTTCCCATGAGAGAATTCTTTGAGGCTCCCTAAAGGTTGATTCCTCTCCTGAGGTCTGTCAAAAACGACCTCCTATTCCATCTGTGTTTGACATTAAACCTGTATACACCGGCACAGCCGTGTGGCCACTCCTTCCATTGGTCTGCCGCCTCCTCCAGCTTGTCAGCCCCACATTGCCTGTCAGATGTTTCCTACAAGGTCTCTGGCTGAGCTGGACCATCACCCCAGTACGTCAGCCTTACCCATCGCCCTTCAATTCAGTTCAACCAAGACTTGCTGCAAGCGAGCACTGGGCTGGGTGCTGACACAGGAGGTAAATGAAACACAGACCCAACCCTCGGGGGAATTCACAGACTCATGGTTGACGGACATAAGCAAATAAGTCTAATATGAGTTGATAAGGACACTAGTAGAAATATGCTTAAAAAAGAAAGGGTGAAGCAATTTGTTCACTCTCGTTGGGGAAGGTGCCAGGGAAGGTTACAGAGAAGTGACATTTAAGCATGGATTTGCAGTATTTTCCCGGGTGAGCAGGAGGGAAGATGTTGCAGGCAGAGGACAGCCTGAGCGAGGGCAGGGAGATGTGCCTGCCCGTGGTGTGTTTGGTGTTTGCAGAGCTTATGGTCCAGGTTGGTGACATGGCAACATGCCCAGCTGCCCCAGAGCCCAAGCTGAGTGGCACCAGGAGGAGGGAGGAGTCTCCTGGCTGTCTGGCTGGGGTGAGGTTGGGGAGTTGTGTGCTGACTCCCCTTCAGGAGAAAGGTTGAAGCCATTCACATAGACGATGAAGGAATTGGACTCTGTCCCAGTTCTGTGTTCATTTTTTTATCTTTTATAGAATTGGGCATCTGGAGAGTTAAAAATAGACCTTTGCCCATTGGGACGGGAAGCGTGGAGACCAAGGGATCCAGGGGAAGGGCTGGAAGAAGGGCTAGGAAGGAGCAGATCCAGGGTCATCCAGAAAGAAACGAGGCGGGAAATGGCCTGGCAGAGGGTGGGCCAGCCTGGGAGCGAAGTGAGGGCCTGCCAGCTGGTGGTCTGGGCCCTGCTCTACCTGTCCTGGAGAACCCTGAGGGCCACCCCGTCCCGTGTCCTGCCCTCCCCTTCCTGGGCCAGGTTCCCACCCCACTCTCTGCTCTCTCCACAGCTCTTGAGGTCTGTGGTCTGAAAGGTGCTGGAAGTAGAGCCTGTGAGTGGGGTCCAGGACTCCAGAGCCCCCCAACCTGCTGCTGCCATGGTAGGAAAAGGTGCCAAAGGGATGCTGGTAAGTACAGGGACCAGACTGCAGGGAGGAAGGGGGTGCGTCGTGAGCACCGCCCCCTCTGGGACCTTCTGCCAGCTGCTTGCTATGACAGGAGGGCCTAGGAGGCTTCTTGGGGCCCTGAGTCTGGCACTGCTAAGGCTTCTGAGTACTGGGGCTATCTCAGGCCCCAAGCAGGCAACCCCTTACCCAACGAGTTAGATGGTGGTGGGGCTCTGAGCCTGTAATAGGGCAGATTCTGCCACAGAGCCCACAAAGGCATGTCAGGAGGCAGGGGCACACTCCCAGTCCTCATCACCAGAGATGCTCTGGAGAGCCTGCAGTCTGTCCTGGGCTGGGAGGACAGCGGGACACCCAGGACCGTCACATGGTTGGCTCCCCAGCACCCCACCCCAACCCTGTGCTCTGCCTGCCTCAGGGAATGTCCAGTATGAGCCGATCAAGGGGTCTTCAGACCCGGTCTGGCTTTTCTCTACTTCCCTGGTTCCTTCTCACTCTGAAAAGTAACAAAGAGCGTTTCATTTTGAATCCTCTTCTGAGGCCTCGGAAAATTTCCCTCTCCCCCTTCCCCAAGCCGTGCCCCCCTTCCTTTGCCCACTGCCTCAGAGCACAGGAGAGGAGGTAGTGAGATGCCTCGAGAAGCAGAGGGGCAAGGGCAGGACCTGGTCAGGGCTTGAAGGAGGCAGACTCATTGATGGATGGAGCAGGTTGGCACTGGAAGCAGGAAGTGGGGAAAGGATGTCAGATCCTATCCCAAGAGCAGTGGTTGGATTTCTTCTCTTGGGATCTTGCCTCGGGGACAGGCTAGACTGGGCAGCTGTCAGGGGAGGAAGCCAGTGATGAGTACAGCCCCTTCCCTTGGCACCTCTCTTGCCCGCATCAATTCCTTCTGTTGCTTTTCTCGTTCTGTTAAGAACTGATTGACCTAGGGTCTCTGCCAAGCTCCCCCCACCCCCTAAATAGGCTGTGTCTCTCATCAAAGATTTTTGGGACTCAGAGTACCTGGTCCAAAGGAATGGTCTGGGAGAAGGAGATGGGTGGTTTTTCCCCAAGGTAAGGACCCTCTATCTTGCCCTGTTCTGAGCTTCTAGCATTCAGCCCCTCAGACCTGCTCTGGCCTGACTCCTACCTGGTTGGAACAAGTCTGAATGAACTGGGCACGTGAAGGTATTCCTGAGCCAACCTGAACTCTGGGTGCTCAGAAACGGGCAGAAAGGGAAGCCTAATGACCTGAACACTTGCTAGAAATGGATGCTGTGACAGGACCAAAAATGGTCTCCCTTTCCCAGAGAAGTCTTGGAATTGCCACGGGCCTGTTGTACATAGGACATGGGGTGTGGCTCTGTCCCATCCTACATGGAGGCTCTGAGCCCCACGAAACCTAAGAAGCCCTCTGAGTATTCCCTGGCTGCTCTTCCTTCTCTGGAGTGACCCTGAAAGGACTGTGGCAGGCAGGCAGCGGGACCCATGTGGGCCACATAGGGAGCATGAATCACAATGTCCCATAATCCCTGCCAGGAGCTGAGCTTCCCGGACTCTGGGCTCTGCCTGCCGGGCCAGCATGTCTGTGGAAGGGAGCGCTGCCTTGGGACGCCGTTCCCAGCCCCAGGATGTGCCTAAAGATAGCCGGGGCTTAGTTTCCTCCATGCCCTCTGCCCTTTGGCTTCTGCCCGCCACTGCTGCGTTTTGAGGCCCGTAACATCTGTCCCCTGGGCTCCACCCCCACCCCCACCACCACAGTGGTTGCTAGAGATTCTGTGCCTGCCTCTTTTTCAGTTCTGCTGATGACCTTGGGCTACTCTATTCTCTGGCCCCAGTTTGGAACTGGAGCCACCTCCTCCATTCAGTGCTCGTCTCTAGGATACAGGCTCTGAGGAGCGCCATCCCTCCTGGCTAACCTAGGCAGCTGAGCCAGGGCTTTATTAGGTGCCTGCGGTCCCCTAAAGGCAAATAGCTAAGGACGGTCCTTTCAGACGTCCCCTTCTCTGGATGCCATGGTAGGGCAGAAGAGAGGGCATTGAGGACCACGCATGGGAGCCGCTTGGACAGTCCCAGCCCCGTGACTTCTTTTACCACTTGTGCTCTGGTATGCAGGGAGCAGGTAGCTAGTCCCTGCCATGGGCTCCTCACTTCTATCTGCTTTGCCTCATGTCTGGGTGTGAGGACATGGGTCCCCTCGGCTCCCTTCAGTCAGCAGATACCCTGTGTCATCCTTGGCGCTCCTGCCCCGCTCTTCATGTGGCAGGTGCTCTGTGGAGAAGCAAGCCCCTTCGCAGCACGTGCCCAGGCCCACATGCCTGCTGCACGTGTCCCTCCCCCGACTCCCAGCCCAGATGGTCTCTGCCAGGCCAGCTCAGCTGCCTCCCTCACGCCTCAGCAGCTCCTAGGACGGGGCCGTGCGAGAACCCAGCTGGCCAGGGTGCCTCCAAGCCTGGGAGCAGCTGGGATGCTTGGGGGCACCGGGGGGTGGATGGGGTGATACTTCCATGGAGACCTAGTGCCTCTGTACACATGTGGGGTGGAGCTGCCTGAGGCTCAGAGGACGGGGAGCTAGAGGAGAGGAGCCCAGGACAGGAGAGCCCCCCACACACATGGCCTCACACCAAGGTCACAAGCTGAGCTGATTCAGTCCCCTTCCCTCTGCCCACTGCCCACTAACACAGAGTCTTGGGCAACAGAGGACTTGGTGAGCCTCGCTGGCCTCTCCCCATGTCTTCGAGCACACTGGTTGCTTCTGCCGCCGGGAAACCTTGTGATGAATAAGAACAGAGTCACCTGGGCTAGGGCCCCGGGTGCCAGAACATCTAAGTCATCCCAGAAGGCTTTGCAAGCACCGCTGGCCACCCGGGCTGCCCCGCCCTGACCTGTTCTGTTCCTCTCTGATATGAGGGTTTGTGACCCTCTTATCTGCACCATCCATTGCAGGGCCAGGCACACAGCGGGTGCTCCCCCGGCCCAAGGCCTGGCATGTGGCACGTGCTCAACTCGTACAGGCTTGGCACACGCTGGGCACTCCCTCAGTATAGAGCCTGTCACACATTGGGCGCCATCTATCACAGTGCCAGGCGCACAGCGGGTGCTCCCCCATCTCAAGGCCGGGCATTCACTGGGTCCTCACCTGGCACAGAATTTGGCACACGAAGGATATGCTCATCTAGTGCGGAACATAGCACACGACAGGGGCTCACCGGCACCGGGCTGACACAAAGCGGGTGCTCTCTTAACACAGACCTGACACACTGTGTTCTCTTTTGGCCTCAGACGTTGTGCATAGTGGGCACTCTGCTAATAGGTCCTGGCACATGGAGTGCTTTCCAAACACTGGTCCTGGCATACGGTGGCTGCTTTGCTAGCATAGGGTTTGGCCCATAGTAGGTATTCTCCTAGCTCAGGGACTAGCACATAATAGTGGGCACTCTCCTTATACGAGGCCTAACACAGAGGAGGGGCTCTCTTAGCTGGGACAATGACCCAGATGGTCACTGGTCTCTGAGCAATGACCCAGATGATCAACCAGGTGATTAGAGATGTGCAACGACACATACCCAGTGAACTGGACGATATCTAGATCCAGGAGAAAAGGTCCAACAGTCCTCAGGCCTCCTCTCTGGACCTGAGACCCTACCCTCCCTTCCCCTTGGTCTCCTTCCTCTCCCCCTCCAGCTTCCCTGGAGCACACCTGCTCAGTCCTGTGCCCTCACCTCCCCTCACGCAGCTTCCCTGCAGCCCTCCCCCCACTCAGGCTTAGCTCAGCGGGACCTTCCCCCTGGAGTCACAGGGCACAACAAAGCAACTAGATTGCTCGCCCCTCTGGAGGCATGCCCACTCTTATTAAGAAAAGTCAGAGGCGGGGGCTGGGGGAGTCGGCCTCCCAAAGTGGGGCTGGAGCAGCTGGATCCCACTAATGAGGCCTCATTACGGCCAGGGCCCAGCTGGGCTGCTGCCGCCTCCTGTCCCCATGGCCAGAGCCAGAGAAAGCTGTCCAGCCAGGGCTGCCTGTTCTGGGCAGCCTGCCCAGGCCAGGGCAGCCGGAGCCCAGAGCCCACCCTGGGTGGAAGTGAGCATTTGGGCATCATGGGTGACTGGGTCTTCCTGAAGCCAGTGGCCCAGCCAGCGCCTTGGCCCACAGTCTGCGCCCGCAGGAAGTCAGCAGAGCGTGTCTGGGGACCTGGCTGCGTGAGGCTGGCCCAGTGAGAGGCTGAGTCGGTGGGGTCTCAGGCCATTCTTAGGGGACTTGCTTGAGCCGAGGCTGGTCTCCACCTCCCCCACCAAGATGTACATAATAATATGTCTACATCAAGGCATTTGCGGGCGGTGGAGGGGAGATTAAATGAATTAATATATATAAAGTGTTGAGGACAGTGGCTCATAGTAAGCGCTGAATATGTACCATCTCTTACTATTATTGCTAATACTCACTAGATTCGATGATGGGTGGACATTATCCCTATTGCAGAGATGAGGAAACTAAGACTAGACATGTTAATGACTTGCCTAAGGCTGTATATGGTGAGAAACTGGCAGCGCGGCGGTTTGAACCAGACCTATCTGACTCTAAAGCCTGCGTCCTTTAAAAAAAAAAAAAAATCCATCCTGCCATGTTCCCTTTGGTGTCACCACACTTACCAAACTAACAGAAAAGCTGGCTGTTCTTTACATTAGAATCCATGCATGCTTCCATTTGGTGGATGCTTACCAATATCCTTCCTTCTGCCAACCTATCAATTTCCGAGGACAGGTGCACCTTCCCGGGACCAGAATACTCATGCCCGCCTTCCTGACTGCTGGTTTGTGGTATCTCAGCATCAGCTGGAGACTGACTAGCGAGTGTGGCCCCAGAGAAGTGGGACTGGATGGGTCTGAGTGACCTCTCGCCCCGGTTACGGTGACACCTGCTGGTCTGTACCCAGCCCACACAGCACATACTCCCAGAGCAACGTCTGGGGTTCTGGGCAGTGCCGTGCAAATCTTCAAGGATTCTGTTGCGTGGCTCCGCCTTTGTCTGAACTCTGTGGTGACCACTCTCTTGGCTAGCGCCAACTTTCTTAGGGCAAGTGACAGTGCAGGCCCGAGCTTTCTTGCATGGTCACTCACATTCTCAATCATCTTGGCTGGTTGAGAGTCTCTAACTCTTGTGGGGGAACAGCTCCAGGGCCCAACACCCCCCCAGCCCACACCACTCTATGAAGTCTAAGCTGCTTTGGTAGTGCCTGTGGACGATGCCCCCTTCTTCCTGCCCTTTAACGTGTCTAGTGCCCAATGACACCCAACCACCCTACCAGGAGCCCACCAAGTGCCAGGACTGGGAGCTCAGAAGCGTCTAGGCCCTGAGGCCGCTCACTGTCTTCCGCGCTCGCTCTGCCTCACTCTGTGGTTGTGAGTATGTGAGTGTATGTTTTGTTCCAATAACTTGCTGGGAACAAGGGGAAAACACAACAAACCCCATGCCTCACTCTAGCTCTGGAGCACCCGCGCCGGGCTGCATGGGGACTGGCCGGAGGGGGAGGGCCAGCGGAGGGGGTAGGCAGAGCTTGGGGAGGAGATGAGGTGAAAGTAATTGACGCTGCCCAGCCGGCAGTGAGAGAGGCAGGGGATGCGTCAGTGTCGCCTAGAGCTGGCAGAGGTGTGAATGAGCAGCGGAGACACGCGCACTCCGCTCTGAGTGCTCATCCTGGGATGGCCTCGGCTCGTGGACCTGTGGCCCCCTCCTCCCCAGAACAGGTCAGTCACCTCCCAGAGGTTGAGCCCCCTCCGTGGAGCCAGGCGGTCTGGGAGGCTGGGCTGGGGGTGGGGAGAGGGGCTGAGTGGTCTGTGCCAGGGAGGGGCAGGCACAGCCAGCCAGCGAGACAGACACCGGCAAAAGTGACCCAGAAAGTTGCAACTGTGCAAAGGAGTGCAGGAAGAGTTAGCTATGTGGTGGGGGCATGGGGGAGGAGAGTGGGGGTGTGAGGGCTCCCCCAGCCCAAGGACCTGCTGAGAATCTGCTCTGTGTATCAAAGCTGCATTGTCCTAGCTCCCGGGGAGACGGGCCGGAGGTGCCCAGGAATTGTACTAATCAATACAGCCCCATTGTCCGTGCCACGGCAGTTACTCCTATGGGGAGAGTGAGTGAGGGGGCAGGGGACGTGGTACATGGACTCAGCAGTGAGGGTGGGGGAAGAGGATGGGATGGGAGGCTCAGCTGGGAGGCAAGAGACCCCAGAGAACGTTCACAGTGTCCACGGCAAGCGCCTGGGTGGGCATCAGTGTGGCCTCATCCCTAGAAGCTGGGGATGGGCAACGATGTCAGGGGCAGTGGGGCTGATGGCAGCGAGGGTTTGGGGACGGAGAAAGCCATCCTCCCCACCCTGTAGAGCATCCTGACTTGACCTTCAGAAGGCCAGAGAAGGAATGTCCTCTGGGGAGACATGGGTTGGGTTTGGGAGAAGCTTTATGCAGGGCTGCCCTCAAACCTGAGAACTGCCAGAGTCACAAACCAAAGCTACTTCCCAGAGTGCCAGCCTGCTGCCAACCGACTGGGGTAGAGGCTGCCCACAGCTGCTGCAGTGTGAGACAGGGCTGCTGGGCTTCTCCAGGGCAGGGGCAGGGCCCACCCAGTATTCCCCTTCGCTGCTCCCCAGGGCCTGGAGCGAAGCCTGGCGTGCCTGGGGGTGCATCTCCTGTCTGCTCTAAACAATGTCAGCAGGTCTGTCTCCACCAATGAGGGCTCTGGACGAAACAGCACAGGGCATGCCTTTGGGTCTCTCACCTGCTTGAAGGCTTGGACTCCTAACAGGTGCCCAGAGCTTGCTCTCAAGTTTTCCTTGGGGCAGGAGTCACAAACAGCCCCTGGGTACTGCTCGGGACTAGGGTGGATTTTCCCATGGTCCCGCTTCTTCACCTCTGGCCCCGGATTCTTTCCCATATCTGGATAAGCCAGGCAAGATGAAGGGTGCTACCTAAGGGCCAGCCTGGCTCCTGGATTGATGGGAGATAACTTGGGGGGGGGCAAGAATCTAGGGGGGCAAGGAGGTCGTGAGGTCTTCTAAGGCAGCCACAGTTTACTGTAATGGCTATTCTGCCTGAATTCCCCGCTGGGGCTCAGAGAAAGTTGCCAGTGATCTGGATTTGGCTCAAGGTCAGTCTGGGATGTGGGGTCTTGTCTGTCCTCCTCCATAAAGTTTGTCTTGGATGGGACTTCATCCCATGAGCAAACCCTGGGGCTGCAGAGTCCTGAACAAGAGGCCTGCTGGATCCCAGCGGGGCCCGCCCAGCCAGGGCAGCTCCAGGATTCTTTAGTGTCCACGGAGAGCAGGAGGAGGGAGCTCACTATTCACAAAAATATCCAGGGGACACTGATCTGGGAAGGCGGGAGTGAGGAGCCAGAGGAGAGCCACAGCCCAGGGTAGAAGTCTGGGCTGTCTCTAAGACTGTGCGTGACGAAAGGAGGAGGTACGTCCAGTGGTGGTGGTTACCTCTGGGGGTGGGCTTTGCAGCTCTGTTTCGTTTTTACTCTTTGCTGTAGGTTCCTTTTTTCTTTTCTTTTTTTTTTTTTTTTTTTTTTTGGTGCTAAGCTTGTAATGCTTTTATAATTAGAAGAAAAACAATAACATTTAAAAAAGTCATTTAGAAAGTTAGTGGGAACTGATGGAAGATACAGGAGAGAGTCAGAAATAGGAATATTCCAGGCAAGGCAGAATCACAGAAATTAGTAGATCTATTGAGGTTGTCTAGTCTGTCCACTGATTTCATAGTTAGTTAAGGACGCTGAGTTGCAGGGAGTGGAAATGACCTGCCCAGAGTCACTGGGGGAGCAGGCTCTAGAATGCTGGGGTTCTCACTGCCCCGTGCAGGGTCCTGCCCTGCCAAGCCCAAGACATAGAGAGGAGATCGGGATTCTGCCCTCATAGCTGAACACCCCTAGTTCCAAGAGTTCGTCTAGAGCAGGAATAAGCCAGGCACTGGGCTACAGAAAGGATTTATGTAAGTGATTGCTCGGAATGGCTCATCCGGCTAGCCAGGCACAGGGGTGGGAGGTCACAAGTCCCTGTGCGGGACTGGACACTGCTGCCTTAAGGACTGCTCCTAAGGGGAAGGGGCATCTGAGGGTCTTATGCACGTTGTACAGTGGACAACGTGGAGGGTGATCATCCAGCTCACTGCACTCAACCATGGAAAGAAAGCTCCAAAGCCTGCATTCTGCCCAACTTGGGGGAGTTCAGGCACAGGGCAGGGCTGTCCATATCCTAGAGACCACCATCAGGCCCACAGCCATGGAGTCAGAGGTGAGGGTGGGGGCTATCCAGGGAGTCTGGGGAAGAAGCACCAGGCCACCATGGCTTAATTCACCACCGAGGTGTGAGCAGGGGAGGAAGAGAGAGCAGCGAGGGGCAGACAGTGAAAGATGGGTGATGGGCAGGAGAAACCTGGAGCCCGGCCAGTCGGCAGGGCTAAGCTGGGTTAGGCAGAAAGACTGCCAGTCTGGGTGAAACCATGAGCACCAAAGGATTCTTTCGTGGGCACCTCCAGGCCGACGTCCACTGCAGGGACAGTTCTTATCAGTGACACAGGCGTCCACCTGGCAGATGGAGAAAATGAGAGGCATAGGATAGGGAAGACTATGCAAGGAGAACAAAATCTAGGCAGCACTGGGAAACGCTCACCAGCCATGGGCTTTGCTGCCCAGGAAGGAAGTGACAGAGAGTCCCCAGAGGAGAACAGAGAAGGGAACTGGAACCCCCAGAAGCCTCGAAGAGCACTTTGGAGATCCTTTCTTCCAGTGTACTTGGAGAAAGGTAGGCTTGCTCTATCCTCTGCAGAGAGCCAAGCCCTCACCAGCCAAGTCGCCTGAGCAGAGCTCGTGCTGGAATTGAAGTCCTGGCCATGGGGAGGCTCCCACAGTGACCTCCCAGCCACAGCTCCAGGAGGCGGCCCCACAGTGCTGAGATGCAGGGCTGGGGAGCGGGAGCTGTGCTGCTTCTGCCGGGCGCTTCTCACACTGCTTGCAGGGTGTCACTGACCTCCAGCTCTCTCTGCACTGCAGACCCCTAGTGCTGCCGGGAACTTCCACTAGAGCCCCATCCCCAGCTCCCCCGTCCCAGGCCTCTGTCCCAGGCCTCCTGCCTCCCCTCCCCGAGTTGTGGGCTGTGGCCAGCAGGGCTGAAGTGGTTAGCGCAAGGCCCAGTGGTATGCTGCTCATTAACTGAGCAGTGCTGGCTCCCGAGGGCTCAGCCAAGCGGCTGCCTGTGGCACGTGGCTGGGGGCATCACCACCCTTGCTGTCCCCCTCGATGCCAGGGAAGGAGCAGACCCCAGAACCCCAAGTCTCGTCCTGTTGCGCTTGGTTGCGGGGGTGGGGGGTGGGGGTGGGCGAGGGCGGGTGGCTGGGGCCAGGAGAGAGGCCCCAGGCTACAAGACTTCGGTCTCGGTCTCGGCAACGGGCCTTGACTGTGCCCTGCCCATGAAACCATCCTGGACCCTCGAGTGTCTCTTTTACAGCTGTAACCACTGCTTCGTGACCCCACCCATGTACTCCGCAGCTGCCACAGTCTCCCATTGTGCCCCTAAGTAAACAAGCTTTGGACAGAATAAAACTGTTATTGTAGGGTCAACATATAGGAGCCCTATTTGACCGGGATTTGTTTGGGAATGCATAAACTGCCCCCAAGCAGGCCTCCCAGCCTCTGAAAAAATGCCCCCCTGGACTGTGCAGAATTGCTAGGCCTGTCCCAAAGAAGGCCCTAGGAGGTGATAACAGCCTTAGGCGAGATTCAGTAGGGGCCGGTCCCAGAGGGCACGCTCAGACTGTGAGCCACCCTCTCCCAGAGCCAGACTGGCCTTCAGGCCCCTTCATCAGGGAAGCCTTCCTGACTTCACCCTACTTGCCCCTCACCTGGCCTCCTTCCATATTCCTGTGACTTGAGAACTTCCACTCTGTGGTCACCTTGTGGCTGCATATGAAAATCACATATTTGTTTATTTCATTGATGGCTTGCTTCCCCATTAGACTTTGAGCTCTGAGTGTGTAGGGGTGTCTGTTTAGTTCACTGCTGGATTCCCAATGCCTGGCAGAGGGCCTGGCACACAGTAGGTGTTAGTAAATCTCCATGGTTGCGTGAATGAATGTATGTAGACTCTTTCAGCCCGTCCATTTGCTCCGGGTGCTCCTTGAAGGGGACCCTGGTTCCTGGTGCTGTGTCCCCAGACCTCCCTGGAGGGTGTGAAGGTCAGTGTCTCCTCCAGGGGCAATGCTTGATTGCGTGTGCAGGACAGTTGATCCACAAGGGTGTCTCTGCCGTGGTGCCCGTGGCATGCAAGCCAAAATCTGCCCACCATGGGAACAAGGGGTGCTTGGCTGGGACCTCCACTGGCCGCTGGTGCCTCCTGTGCCTGCATTCCCAAATGGGCCTTTCTGGAAAGCACACAGGTCCCAATGAAACCGTTCCTTCCCTCTGCATTTGTGGGTCAGTGTCAGGATCCGACAGCATTTCAAAGCACCAGACCTCTTTGTTTATTGGCCAGTGTGACTGTTGTCCTTGAATATGTCTCTTTCAAGCTGAGGGTCAGTGTCACTTCAGCAACATCCCTCAGAAGCCATGCTGCTCTGTCTCTGATCCTGGTGTCCTCCTGGGATTCCTATCTGTTTCTCTCAAGAGAATAGCCCATCTCTGAGAGGCGCTCTCTGTCACTCAAGGACTGTGCTTCTCTGTTGGTGATTCTCAGGGTCCCTGTCTCCTAGTGAGACACCCCCACCCCCCAACCTCTAGGCTCTTGCTCAAGGTGGCTTGATTTCCAGTTCACCCTGGGAGGGGGTGGAATGGGCGTGGCATGGGAAGGGGTGCATTTACACTTATAAAGGGACTTGCTGAGCCAGTTCCAATAGTACGGTTGGGGTTTAAAAGGGGCTGTCCTCAGTGGGGCCTCAGGCCACCCAGCCCAGCCCTGCAGCTCTCCAGGAAGGCCTGACTTCCTTTCCTTGGGGCAAATCCCCTCTTCAGCCCTTCCTGGCCAGCCCCCTTCTCTCAGCTCCGAGACCTTTTTCCGGAGTCCCTCCCTCTGTTTCCCCTAGCAGAATCTGTCCTCCAAGTCTGGCGTGGTGCCTACAACTCTGGTCTCCTCCCCCAGCTCATGGCCAGCACCACCCAGCCCAGGTCAGCTTCCCCAGGGCCCTCTCCCCAGCCACGGGCGATATAGATGGCTCCCCTGGGCCCTCCCACCCAGAGTCCCAGAACTCCCTCCCCAAGTCTGGCCCTGCTCACTTGCTCCTCCAACCCCCACCTCACAGCCCTGCCCACCCTGTGCCCCCAGGAAAGCGCCTTCAGCTGGGGGGAAGGGGTCGGGCATCCCCTCCCCCGCACCGCCTGCCCATGGGCAGCGTGCTCAGCCTGGTGATGTGGTAGCGGCGGGTGGGGGGGGCTGTCTGGACACAGGCCCCTTTGTGCCCAGCCCGACTTGGCTGCTTGGTATGAGGCTCAGCTGCTCCCAGATCCTCACCCAGAGGGGAGAGGGGAGGCTTTGGAGGGGCTGGGGCTGGGGGGCTGTGGACTCGAGCGCCCTCTCAGCGTCCCACCTCTCGGATGTTGGCAGTCGCTCCCCAGGTGGGCTGGTGCTCCTGGCACGGGGTGCTGGGGGGCTGGTGAGGGAGGCCCCGCTTGGCACCCTCTGGCAGCCACTCCTCCCTTCTCCCTTTCTCTGCCAGGCCTGCCAGCAGCTCCTGCCAGCAGAGGGGAAGCCCAGGGTGGGGGTGGGGGCTTGGAGGGTCCATGGTGTCCCCGCTGGGAGAGCCCCAAAGGGTCAGGCACGGGAGCACAAATGCCTTTCTGATGGTAGCTTCTCTCCTGTCCCCACAGAATGGTGCTGTGCCCAGCGAGGCCACCAAGAGGGACCAGAACCTCAAACGGGGCAACTGGGGCAACCAGATCGAGTTTGTACTGACGAGCGTGGGCTATGCCGTGGGCCTGGGCAATGTCTGGCGCTTCCCATACCTCTGCTATCGCAACGGGGGAGGTACCCAGTGGGCACAGGGCAGGGACCACCCACTTGGATAGAGCCTACCCACCAAGGCGCGGGCTACCCCCTCCCTGGCACAGACCCCACTCCAGACAGGCTGGCCTCTGGCCTCTGGTTCTCCTCTCCTTCGCCCCCATCCCTGGCTTAGGTACCCTTTACTAAGGCACAGACCACCACCCCCTGACCCTGGCTATCTGCTGTTTGGGCCAGACCCTGCTAGCCTGCTCCCTCGGGGCGAGGAGCCCTGGAGAAAGGCACCCCAACCTCCCAAGTTTCCCAGTCTTATACCCCCTGTGTTTCAACAACCCCCTAAATGGTTCAGGGAATTTGAGGATCCCAGTGACTTATGTTTGTGAAATTGCTTGGTTAAGCCATCAAAGCCCACCCTCACATGATGGCTCTGGGGCCAGGATTCTGCTCAGGAAGCCTCTGTCAAATTCAAAGACAGGCCGTAGGTAGGATACCTCGGACCCAGGCTCCTGTTCAATGCGTGGCTCACCCTCCTCAGGTCTCAGCCAAACGCAAAGGTTTTGCTGTTGGGTTCTTGGCAGGAAGAGGGTGGGACCCCCCAGGCCCACCCTGAGCCCGCCCTTTCCCTGCCTGCCAGGTGCCTTCATGTTCCCCTACTTCATCATGCTGATATTCTGCGGGATCCCTCTCTTCTTCATGGAGCTTTCCTTCGGCCAGTTTGCAAGTCAGGGCTGCCTGGGGGTCTGGAGGATCAGCCCCATGTTCAAAGGTGAGGCCTGGGTGGGGTGCACACACACACACACACACACACACACACACTCACATGCACATGTGCATACGCACACACACACACGGGCTTCTGGGGGCCTATTCACCCATCTGTACAAACACTGCCAACCCCCACTGAGCCCTGGTGCTGACCCCAAGCCCTACATCAATGGCCAAGGCCATGGGTGCATGCTGGGATCCATGTTTACTCGGCCTCCACCCTCCCCTCCCACCACGTGTATACACAAAGCCCCTTTGCCCCCCAGCTTGCCCCGGCCGAGGCCTTGACCTGTCCCTTCTGTGGCCCTCCATAACAGCCCGCCCCTTAAGCACTTCGAAATTAACCTGGCCTCCTTCAGCTAGATGTGTGAGGCTGCTTCCATTCCTTCCCCTCTTCCAGGTGTGGGCTACGGCATGATGGTGGTATCGACATATATTGGCATCTACTACAATGTGGTCATCTGCATTGCCTTCTACTACTTCTTCTCATCCATGACGCACGTGCTGCCCTGGGCCTACTGCAGTAACCCCTGGAACACGCCCGACTGTGCCGGAGTGCTGGACGCCTCCAACCTCACCAACGGCTCCCGGCCTGCTGCCCTACCCGGAAACCTTTCCCACCTGCTCAACCACTCCCTTCAGAGGACCAGCCCCAGCGAGGAGTACTGGAGGTGAGGCCCCACTGGGCCTGGGCCGGGCGGGGGGGGGAACCCCTGGTGCCAAGCCTCATCCCTCCCTCCCACCGTCGGGCAACTTCCCGCAGACTAGGTAGGATGCCGGGAACAGAGCATGGTAGAGGCACATGAAGAGGTAGAAGGAGTTTACAGACTAGTTGAGGAGAAGAGGCTGACACCCCAGAGGGTGATGGAAGGCAGGATGTTGAAGTGAGAGTCCTTACAAAGTGCAGTGAGGGAGGCTCGGCGGGCAGGCAAGTCCGCAGAGGAGAGTCGGGGGGAAGGGGGGGTGGCTTCCTGGTAAGAACGGCATAGCAAAGGCCTTAGATCCCAGATGAGCAGAGGCTGGACCTGAGACCTAGGGGAAGCTGTTCTGGTGTAACAGGTGTGTGGAAAACCCATGGACCATAAAGGGGACCGCCGGGGCCACCAGCCTTCTTCGAGAATGTATGTGAATTAAGCTTAGACGTACTGCTGCAGAGCAAGGAGAGACAGCCATAGGGCTCTCCTGACCCCAGCGCTGTCATCATCAAGCTGTGCATAGGAAAGACAGCCTGGCGCTCCTGTGCTCTGTGGTGACAGAGACTGGAGTCTTGGGGCTGGCTGCAGGGAAGCTGTTGCTGGAGGTGTTCTGTCACACCTCGTCCCAACAGGGTGGTTGTGAGGGCACAGTAGGATGTCCTAAAGGAAATTCCCCATGTCCTTGTGGGAAACCCGTGGGAAGAGAGTGTTGGGGGCGTGTGGGTAGGCCATGTCAATTCATTCACATTTTCGTGGTCTGCTCTGCCAGGCTCTGTGTGCCCATGGGGTCTGAGTAGCCCAGAGTCCCTGCGCTGAGGAGTTCACCATCTAGGGGGGAGACAGGCAGCTAATCATATTAGGGCCAGGTACCTACATGCCGATATGCTCAGGGATGTGGTCGGGGACACAAAGGAGGTGGTCAGTTCTGAGGGGATGGGGGCAAGAGGAAGTGGTCCGGAAGGCTTCCCAAGGAGGGAGGAGGGAGGTGTAGAAGGGATTGGGAGAGACACAGGCAGGTAAGCTGTGGCCAGGAGGTGGCAAGCTGGAGACAGGTGAGACAGAGTATTGAGACAGGAGAGGCCAGAGGCATCATAAGGCACAGGGCTTCCCGTGCCAGGCCGAGGGTTTGAAGTTTCTCCGCCAACTGGTAGAGAGGCATAGGGGAGACGGCCAAGGCCCCAGGGAGACTTGCAGTCCTAGGAGGTCAATATCTTCTAAGCCTGGTCCCAGTGCTCAGACCCTGCATGGCCAGCTTCCCTGTGCCAGCCTCTGTGGTGCACCACAGCCCTCCAAGGACAGCTAAGATGTCACTACCGGCAGGGGCTCATGGTGTAGACCACAGAGCTGCTGCCTCCCGGTGAGAGGCAGGCAAAATTACCTCTGGGCAGACTCAGCCATTCGGTCGCTGGACAGATCAGTTTTTGAGCACCTAGTAGGTACCAGACACTGCACTCAGGAGGGAGACAGAATGAGGAGTAAGGCACACAGATCCTGCCCTCACGGAGGTCACGTCTACTGAGAGAACTAAGCAAATAAGTGCCCAGTTAGGTATTCTACTACGTTTGAGGCATGGCGTGGACTGGACAACTTGATTTAGACTAGGGGGTGAACCTGGGAGGACAAAGCCCCGCCCACACCCATGGGACTGCTCCGCGGGGTGAGAAGCTCTCACCCCAGAGGCCATCTGCCAGGGATTCCCAGCTGGGTAGGGCCACCCAGGGCAAAGCTCTGGAGATTTTATCCAGTACAATTAGAGGAGAATAGCCGTCAAAGAAAACTGGTCATGGGTGGGGCGCGGGTGCCCTTTGGGTGGCCCATTGAACTCTCCTCAGGGCTGGAGCCAGGCCCGCCTGACTCGCCACTGTCCCAGACAGGACTTTCTCTGCAGGATGGCTCCCTGCTGCCCCCTCCTGGAGAGCCTGGGAACATGAGCCTTGAGAGGGCTGCCCAGGCTGGCTTCAGCAAGGGAAGTGAGGAGAGCAAACAACCGTATTTCCTGGGCACCTACTGTGTGCCGGGAGTATTATTTCGTATAGTGTTATCCCTATTTTTCAGATTCAGAGACTGATGTTCAGAGGTTAAGGAACTAGGCAGCAGTGCTGTGTCAGGATACGCATGTCCCACTGTGCCTGGTGCCTGGTGTGAATTAGGCCAATGATACTCTGCAGGTGATCTCGGTCCACAGTCTCCAACACCCCTTTGGAAAGCTGTGTGATCGCATTTGAGCCCCACAACTTTGTTTGGTAGCTCGGGCAGGTAGGAGAAAATATTCCCATTTTACAAGTGAGGAAAACAACTCAGAAGGATTAAGAGACTCCTCTGAAGCAAGAGAAGCTCAGAGGGCAGATTTCCGAACGCGGGTCTGCCTCTTGCTCACCCTCTGGCCCATAATCTCCTCTCTCTCTTCCTCCCTTCCGTCTCGTTTTACGGTCCTCTGCGTGCTGGTCTGATTCCAGCCTGTAGGCCCTGAGCTCACGGCCATGCCCTCGCCTCCAGAGCCTGTGGTGCACCCCTCTCCCAGTGTCTTCATGGCAGTTCTGGAGTCACACAGACCTCACTCAAATCGTGGCTCTGCCGCTCATCAGCTGTCTGGCCTTGGGAGATCAGCAAACCTCCCTCAGTCATAGATATTCATCCATTAAATGGGAGGAGTCACAACACCTACCTTGTCGTTATGAAGATGAAATGAGATAATGTGGCATAAGTACCAAGAACAGTAATGGGTGTTCAGTAAGCCTAGTGACATCCACTGCTGGAGATGCAAAGAAATAGATTAGGGTGCTTTGTTTTCAAGGAGTTTATCATCAGGTTGGGGAAATTAATAAATAATGCAGAATGTGGGTCACCTGGGTGGCTCAGTCAGTCGGGCATCTGACTCTTGATTTCAGCTCAGGTCATGATCTCACAGTTTGTGGGATCAAACCCAATGTGAGGCTCTGCACTAACAGTGCTTAGCCTGCTTGGGATTCTCCCTCTCCTCTCTCTCTCTCTCTCTCTCTCTGCCCCTCCCCCACTCTCTCTCTCTCAAAATAAAAAAAATAAACATTAAAAAATGATGCAGAATAATCCCAGAGATGTTATGCATCAAGAGCCAACTTATAAATGTACTGGGTTCCAAAAGTTCTTAGGTGAATTGATCTCAAAACACATGGTCCCAAAACAAAACAAAAAAATAAATATGGTGCCATAAAAAGAAAGGTAGAATTCATTATTTAGTTTTTAGCCCCTAATATTGTAAATGCTGTGCCCTCGCAAATAATATAAATAATTAAAAATTAAATGCTACCAGCTTAACATATATAATCAGACAAAGTTAAAAAAAAATCTTTGGGGGGCGCCTGGGTGGCTCAGTCGGTTGAGCGTCCGACTTCGGCTCAGGTCACGATCTCGCGGTCCGTGAGTTCGAGCCCCGCGTCGGGCTCTGTGCTGACTGCTCAGAGCCTGGAGCCCGTTTCAGATTCTGTGTCTCCCTCTCTCTCTGACCCTCCCCCGTTCATGCTCTGTCTCTCTCTGTCTCAAAAATAAATAAATGTTAAAAAAAAAAATCTTTGGAACAAGAAACAGTGCCTACTTTGAATGCTGTTGCTTGAAGTAAAGGAACTCTGAGTAATGGCAGTAGAAGGACCCTGGGCTATTCTGGGGCAGAGCTTCCCAGCCACAGGTGTTCTGAATAGGTGTGCCCGGTTGGGTGAGACCGGGGTAGCCTGGAGCCCCCAGTTGCCTTCAGCTTTGAGTGCCCTTGTCTGCTTACCCCAATGGCCCCAAAGTATTTTGTGTGTATGCTATGAAGGAAAAAAGATTGGAAAGCACTGTTGAAGGGGCCCAGGTGCCTCTTGGTAGTCCCACAGCCCCTGAACTTCTCCATCCCTTTTCCTTTGGTTCCCCCATCGACTAAGAGCCCAGAGAAGGTCAAAGGCAGGGCCTGGCTCTGATACCTGTTCACCGTACCATCTCAGTGGTGGCAGTTGGGCAGGAGAGGGACGTGTTGGACAGCGCCCTTTCCTGGTCCTGGTGTGAAGGAAGGCCTCTAGGGAAGATTTGAGGCTAAGAAGAGGCCAAGCAAACAGCCTGGCAACATTGTCCCATGAGGGGACAGAATAACATCGCATCACAAGGTATTAAAAATGCTGCCATGAGGTTTGAGAACTGATTTGGAAAAAAAAGTGAAAATAGCTGAGAATGATAGAGGACAGCCTATGAGCTATCCTGAGAGGTCCTAGCTGTAAGAGGGGAAAGAAGGGAGCCTGTGTTTACCTAAACTCATCTACATATTATGCTATGTTGGCGTTATTATGCTCATTTTGCAGATGAGGAAACTGAGGCTCAAGAACTTGTCTGTCACTCATCACTTCTAGCCTGCCTCCCTCCCCAGGTTCTCTCCTTTCTACCTCCTGGTCCATGTACCACAGTGTTCACTCATCCATTCAACAAATATTTACGGAGTACTTCTCTGTTCCAGGCACTTTTCCAGGCACTGGGGGTGCTAGGTACTCCTGCTTTCATAGAAGATGGATGACACACAAAATAAATAGATAAAATAAATAAGTTACAAAGAAAAAAAAAAAGGAGACATGTGCTGTGGAGGAAAATATAGCAAAGAAGTGGGTGAGGAGTGCTGGGCTGGGGCCAGGGTTGCAGTTTGAAGCAGCGTAGCCAGAAAAGACCCCTTTGCAAAGAGGGTACCCTGAGTAAATACTTGAAGGAAATGCGGAGGGAGGAAGCCATGTTGGCAAACCCAGCTGCAGAATTTGTGGGGTCCAGTGTGAAATGAACATATGGGGCCCCATGTTCAAATGTATTAGGATTTCAAGATGCCAGTGGCAGAGCATTAAACCCAGCACAAAGCCTTCTCAGTATGGGGCCCCATACGACTGCATACCACGCACGTGTGTGAATGGATGTTTGAGGGAAAGAGCACACCAGACAGAAGAAACAGCACATGCAAAGGCCCTGAGGGAGGGCATGCCTGGCATGATTAAGGAACTGCAAGGAGCCCAGGGCAGCCAGTGCAGGGGAGTAGGGTGGGAAGACAGGCGATCAGAGAGATGGCAGGTAGGGGGCAGTAGGTCACTTAAGGCCTTGCAGCCACTGTAAGGACTTAGGCTTTTCCACGGTGAGAGCTGGGAGCCCCTGCAAAGTTTTGAGTCAAGGAGAGACCCTGACGATGCTCCTATAAAAACCCTTCAGAAGTTTCCCATTGCTCTTAGGATAAAATTCAAACTTCTTGGCCTTGACTTTGTGGCTTCTTATAATCTGGCTTCTTCCTATCCTTCACCCTGCTCTATTCCCTTTACCTTCTGTTCTAGCCTCACTGAGCTGCTGACATGCCCAGGCTAGGCCGTGTTATTTATTTCATGACCCCCTGTCCTGCTGCATGCTGCTGCCCCAGCCTGGCATGCACTTCCTCCTCCCAATTCCTCAAACCTTAGCTCTATCCTCACCTCTTCCGGGAAGCCTTCCAGTGTGCCCCTCCCCGTGGCACTGAGACGCCCTTCCTGGTGGTACCCACGTGCCTGATTCAGGTCTGTATGCACAGCACCTAGCACAGGGCCTGGCACATAAGTGTCCGATCGATTGAAAGGGCACTGCTGGTGTGGCATAGGGCACCAGATAGAGCCACACATACCTAGGGGAGGAATTCTGGTTCGAGCCTAGGCCTGTACGCCCCAGAGCCTCCCGTCTTTACTCAGCACTCCACCATCTCCCTCGGTTCATCAGAGATGGAGAAGACTAGTGTGGGTGAAAAGCTCACGGAAAGCTTCCTGGAGGAGGTGACGTCTGATAGGATATGTCCAGTCTAGAGGAGAAGATGTTACTGAAGGGAGAAACGCACAAGTCAGGGCCTGGGATGGGCCCGGTAGGGAGTGAGACCTCCACATCCGAGGGGCTGAGGAGGCTGGCCTCCAGGCGCCCTTGAGGGTCCTGGGAGAGGCTGCAACCAGTGGAGTCTTAGGGCAGCAGGCAGAGGGGGTAGGGCGGGGTTAGCTGGGGCTGGGGCCTTACAGTGACACCCTCCTCATACATGCGAGGACCTCTTGAGAAAGGAGGGAGCTGCCAGGCTGGGCCCCGGGCCTTGGGAATCTGTTGCTGGGTGTCAGGGTCCGGCCTTCAACCAGAGTATCCCCTTCCCCAGGCTCTATGTGCTGAAGCTGTCAGACGACATCGGGAACTTTGGGGAGGTGCGACTGCCCCTCCTCGGCTGCCTCGGTGTCTCCTGGGTGGTGGTGTTCCTCTGCCTCATCCGAGGGGTCAAGTCTTCAGGGAAAGTAAGTACCCCTCCCTCAGCAGGGTCTGTGCCCACCCGGAAAGATCCTGCCTCCCCTGCCGGGGTGGTGTGTAGGAGTCGGGGGCAGACGGTGATGAAGGGACATGAGAGGGGAGGAGGAACCGGAGGGCCGGCCGTGGATGGGGGGCCAGGGAGGGGGCGCCCAGGGCAGGAAGAGCTTGGAGGAGTCCAGTGGAGCCCATCTTGCACGCAGGTGGTATATTTCACAGCCACATTTCCCTATGTGGTGCTGACCATCCTGTTCGTCCGCGGCGTGACCCTGGAAGGAGCCTTCACGGGCATCATGTACTACCTGACCCCACAGTGGGACAAGATCCTGGAGGCCAAGGTGGGCTGTGGAGGAGGGCCTGGAAGGGGCAGGGAGGGGCAGAGAGGAGCCCGCCTCTGACCCCAGCTGCTCTGCCCGTCCTGCCCCACAGGTGTGGGGGGACGCCGCCTCCCAGATATTCTATTCGCTGGGCTGTGCGTGGGGAGGCCTCATCACCATGGCTTCCTACAACAAGTTCCACAACAACTGCTACCGGTGAGACTCTCCCTGCCAGCCCGGGGCTGCCCCTCTACCCTGCAGCCTTCCCCAGGAGTCCCCAGACCCCCAGGTCCAGTGCAGCCCCCTGGACCCCCTTCTAGGGCCCTCCATTCCACTCACGGTCTTGAGGTCCTGGGAATGCTGAGTCTGGATCCGGCCACTGGAGAACACAGAAGAAGGTGGGGACAGTGATGCCCCAGGGGTCTGTGAGGACTCAAGAGCCTCAACCTACTTGAAAAAGCCCAGAGCAGGGGCATCTGGGTGGCTCAGTCGGTTAAGTGCCTGACTTCGGCTCAGGTCATGATCTCTCAGTTCGTGGGTTCGAGCCCCGCGTCTGGCTCTGTGCTGACAGCTCGGAGACTGGAGCCTGCTTCGGATTCTGTGTCTCCCTCTCTCTCTGCCCCTCCCCCACTGGTTCTCTCTTTCTCTCTCTCTCTCAAAAATAAATAAATAAACTTTAAAAAAAAATAATAAAGAAAGTCCCAGAGCAGACCAGGAAAGAGGTTGGGGGGCCTTCTGTTCCTAGAACTTTCCATCTCAGTTCTTCTCTCAGCCCTAACCGGGCAAAGGGAAGCAAATTGCACATCCTGAGCCCCATTTTCCTCCCCGACAGGGACAGCATCATCATCAGCATCACTAACTGTGCCACCAGCGTCTATGCTGGCTTCGTCATCTTCTCCATCCTGGGCTTCATGGCCAATCACCTGGGTGTGGACGTGTCCCGTGTGGCTGACCACGGCCCTGGCCTGGCCTTCGTGGCTTACCCTGAGGCCCTCACGCTGCTGCCCATCTCCCCGCTCTGGTCCCTGCTCTTTTTCTTCATGCTCATCTTGCTGGGGCTGGGCACTCAGGTATGAGGTGCAGGACCTGGGCCAGTGGCTTGGGGAGGGAGGAGGCAGGGCCAGAGGCCAGGCCCCTGCTCTGATGGCCACATCCTGCAGTTCTGCCTCCTAGAGACACTGGTCACAGCCATTGTGGATGAGGTGGGAAATGAGTGGATCCTGCAGAAGAAGACCTATGTGACCTTGGGCGTGGCTGTGGCTGGCTTCCTACTGGGCATCCCCCTCACCAGCCAGGTAAGACCTGAGGGAAAAGTTGGGCTGGAGTTGCCCAGGTAGGGGGGCATAGTGGGTGGGGGAGCCCAGCCTCAGGCACCCCCGGCTCAGCTGCCCACTGGCCCGTAGGCAGGCATCTACTGGCTGCTGTTAATGGACAACTACGCGGCCAGCTTCTCCTTGGTTGTCATCTCCTGCATCATGTGTGTGTCCATCATGTACATCTATGGTAAGTGCCTGAGCTTCTGTGGCCTCTCTGGGCCCAGCCCCTGCCTATCCAAACTGCTCTCCCAGCCCTGCTGACACCGCTCTCTCCAGGGCACCGGAACTATTTCCAGGACATCCAGATGATGCTGGGATTCCCGCCGCCCCTCTTCTTCCAGATCTGCTGGCGCTTTGTGTCTCCGGCCATCATCTTTGTAAGTTCCTGGGCTGGCCCCTCCCTCCCTGCTGCCCCCAGGCGAGTGTCCTTCTCTTGGGAACCAGCAGAGGGAGAACAGGAGCCCATTCATCTGGCCAGAGCTCCCCTACGGGGTCTCTGCATCCACAACTCTGGCCATTGGGAGACGGAGAGAGGTTGCATAGTCAGGCGGAGACTTAGAAGCACCCAGGCACTGGCCTGGGGTTAGGAAGGGAGCATATAGAGAGCCCTGGATTTGACTGAAGACAGTGCCCAGCCTTGGAAGGGGAAAGCAGGCTGGCAGCGGCTGAGAGCTGGCCCTCCCTGCCTCCTTGGCGTTCCTGCCTGGTATCCCCAGAGAGGCCTCAGGAACAATTAGTGATATTGGTGTCAGCTCCATTGGCTTTGCTGAGCTCCTGCCTCCAACCCCTCTTAGCTGAGGTGCCTGGAGTACGTGGTGTGAATGCGTGAGTGTTCCAGAAGCGGGTGGTACAAGTCAGATGTCAGCTCAGGGTCAGGGGCAACCTCTTAAGCCTTCCAGACTTGGGAGAGGGAATATCTCCACCGGTATTCAACACCTGGGAAGCTCCCACGAGGGAGATGAATTGGTGGAGGGAACTTCCCCATGGCCAGCAACCAGGCATTTTCTGCACGGTGTTCATGTATCGACTCATGTGATACAACTCTCGGGTATCGTTATTATTCCCACTTTACAGATGAAATGGAGGCACAGAGATGTTAAGTAATCGGCCGAAGTTTACACAGCTAATAAATGACAGAGCCAGCCTTCAAAGCAGGTAGTCCAACCTGGAGCCTGCAGGCTGGGCCAGTGCTACACTAGAAACACCCGCAGGAAGGGGGAGCGCTCCATGGACTACTATCTGATTTTGCCCCCTTATGGTCAGGGTGGGAGGAAGGGGCACAAAGTGTCTGACAGTGAAGTGGTCACTCCGCAAAGAGGCAGGGCCATCTCTGAGTGAGGGGAGGGTCAGCCCAGTGGCAAGGGCAGCATTCAGTCCCGTTCCCGTCAAGCCCAGCTTCTCTGTGCCACAGGGAGCTCATCACCGGATTTCCACTTTGGCTCATGTTTCTGGGTGCGGTGGGGAAGGCCCCTGATGGCTGAGGCCTCCACCACATGGGGGGTGTGGGATCTTCCCCGAGGCTGGCACAGGCACCAGCTCTGGCCACTGGCCCAGCTTTGAAACAGGAGGAACGGAAGCCTCCTGTAAGTGGTGGGAGGCCAGGGAGGCCAGACATCGCTGCCAAGCGCCCTGCTCTCCGGGGGTTGTGGCTGAGGCCGTGCCCAGGACCAGCCTGAGGGGAGCTCATCCTCTAGAGCTCCGAGGAGGCTGCCACCCTGGGCAGAGACCTGGGGTACCGACCAAGGCAGGGAAGGAGGCAGGAAGGAGATGGGCACAAGAAGGTTCCAGAGGGGCAGGCTTGGCCTGGGTCCAGTGTCTCTGCGAGATCGAGGCAAGGTGGGCAGTGCCCTCTCTGTGCTCAGAAAGCCAGGCTGGAGTCACCTTAAGGTGAGGACTCCAGGCCCCGTGGACTCGTGTGTCTGGGCTGTTGTGTCTTCTCTGGGAGCTTTACTTCTTTATATTTCTGAAAAACTCGTTTTGACAAACCATCTTTTTCCGTCAGGGATCAGGATCTAGTTCCATTCGGGAAATTTGACATAAGCTTTCACTATGTGCAGTATCCCAGGAGGGCCCCCCACTGGATGTGGGTCTTGCTCTCCTGAATTTGGTCACTGGGATGCATCTGAGAGCTCAGGAGGCCGATGCTGAGCCCTCCTGGTGAGTGGCGCACACATACCCAGGCCCTCTGGGTGGTCCATGAGCCACCCGCCCATCTTTCCGCTTCCTTAGTTTTTTGCTGTTGCTGCTGTGGCCCCAGGCTCCACTTCCCGTCCCACTCATCTCTTTCCAAAGCGGCTCCTGGCCTCCAGCCTGACACCCATCATTTCTAGCCTTTGGGGCCTCCCCAGGCTGTCACCCTCTCTACAGCCTTAGAGAGGGCTTCGTGCTCCCCTCTCCCCCATTGCCCCCACCTCTCTGCACAAGTCAGTTCAGATCAGCAAATGAGGTTGTGCCGGGCACTGTGCTGGGCCCTAGAGACCCAGAGCTGAGGCAATCCCAGGAGCTCCCCAGGCTATGGGAAACATTAAACGCTTAGCAGACAGAAAATGCCATTGAGAGCCCTTTGAGGAAGAGGGATGAGAAATCTGGAGAGCTTCTTGAAGGGGGCGACATTTGCACAGCATCTGACAAAAGGAAAATGTAGAGGATTCTCCAGAATAAATGAAGAGGGAGGAAAATGCTGGGTGCAGTCAAGACATTGAGACAAGGGTCATGTGGCCAGAAGGATGAGCTGAGATCTGGATGTGAGTTGGTAAAGCCCTAAGGCCAAGGATTTGGTCTTACTTCAGTAGGCAATAGGGAGCCATTGCGAGTCTTTGAGCAGAACTGACTGACTTCAAAGGGGACATCGATTGTTCCCTGGCTGATTCAGGATTATGGCGAAGATGGACCTCTCCTCTTCCGCAATGCCTACCTGCCCACCATGCCTTGGCCTCTGGTTCCTTCCACTTCTTCCACTACCCAAAACTTGACTTTGCCCCTGTCCTTCCCCAAAAAATGTCTCTTTCTAGTTTGGGAAACTGGAGAGGAAGGGAAGGAGTGCTGAGAGGAGGACCGAGCCCCGGGGAAAGGCGGGGGTGGAGAGTACTGGGCAGGCCTCACGTGCACTCCCATCCCTCCTCTCTGCAGTTCATTCTCATTTTCACGGTGATCCAGTACCAGCCAATCACCTACAACCACTACCAGTATCCAGGCTGGGCTGTGGCCATCGGCTTTCTTCTGGCTCTGTCCTCCGTCATTTGCATCCCTCTCTATGCCCTGTTCCAGCTCTGCCGCACAGATGGGGACACCCTCCTCCAGGTGAGGGGTGGGGGCAGGCAGCAGCTAGCTGAACTGGGAGGGGGTGGGTGGATGGGGCTTAATGGCTTCTTTCTGAAGTGCCCTGCCCACCCCCCATGTCTACCTCTCCTGCAGCGTTTGAAAAATGCCACAAAGCCAAGCAGAGACTGGGGCCCCGCCCTCCTGGAGCACCGGACTGGACGCTATGCCCCCACCATACCGCCCTCTCCTGAAGATGGTCTTGAGGTCCAGCCGCTGCACCCAGACAAAGCCCAGATCCCCATGGTGGGCAGTAACAGCTCTAGCCGTCTGCAGGACTCCCGGATATGAGCACAGCTGCCCGGGGAGTGCCCCACCCCCGCCCATGCTCCCACCACAGAGACTGGGGAGACGGGACAGGTGTCACTGCCTGCCCCTGCCATGCCCTGGCCAGGGTGGCTGCTGTCACCTTGGCCATCACTGGTAGCGTGGTCATTTGTGCTCGTGTCCCCAGTGTTTACAGGTCCCTTGGATGCCAAGATGGCAGCTGGGGATGGGTGTGGGCGATGGGAGGGTCGGTGGGGGGCCCAAAGCACTTTGGAGGGGTCTCAGGCCAGGTCCCCAGAGATCTGCTGGGCTTTACATGGCCTCTGATGCCCCCACACTCTGCCCTGAGCTGAGGTTCTAGGTTGGCCCCCTACCTGTCCCCCTCCTTAGGCCTCCAGCCTCCTGACCAGTGTTCCTGCCCTCAGAGCAGACCCCAGCCCTGCCCAGGCAAATTTGGGTCTTCCTACCTGGGAGCAGGGTGACGGGCTAAGGGGCTATACAGTGTTACTCGTCAGGCTGTGCCACCCAGCCCTGTTTGTCTGTGTAATTATTTTTGTAAAAATTGTATTATCGTGGTTGCCACTCTCATGCCCCCAGCCTTGGGCCCCCTCTGTCTTCCAGGCCTGCCTGGACCTCACTTGGCTGCTCTGGGGTCTCCACACCTCATACCAGCCCTAGCTGTCAGGCCCAGCCAGCAGAGGCCCATGACCCAGCAGCCTGCCCAAAGCACTAGTTTCTGGGGGGTAGGGGTGGGGTGCTGCTCAGCAGGAGGTTTGAACCCAGAGCCCTGGGGAAGGGGACCTTACATGAAACCCCTTTGCCCTCCCTCCACCAGGCGAAAGGAAGGCCCAGGCTTCCCAAACTGGGCTGCCCTTGTTCATGTGCCAAATGGCCCCAGCCTGCGTGCCCCATCCCCTCTCTGGAGCCAGAGCTCCCTCCCCCTGCAGTGTCTGTCTGTCCAACCTCTGTGCCCCTCTGTGCAGTGACAGCCCCAGAACAGCCGCCTCTAATCCTCTGTAGCAATAACGGTGCACCGCCCACCCCTACCCATCCGTGCACCACTAGGATTTTAAAGTCCATAGATTTTAATGAAATTTCTATTCCTGTCTCTGAGCTGCTGCTGTGCTTTGTGTGAGTCCCCCAGGGGGACAAGAGTTGGGGCTGGGATGAGACCTCTGCCTGCCAAGAGTTTGTGGAGGGCTGGGAGAAGAAAGGCCAAAGGCTATGATTGTCAGAAGCAGACACTAGGGACTTGGCGAGGGGGTGGGGCAAGGGCCAGACAGACAGACAGCCTTGGCGTCCTGGCCAGGGCCCATCCAACCAAGACGAGATCTGAACCGGGCTGGGCCACGGCAGCTGAGAGGTGGCAGCAGCGGATGGGGCGAGTTCCACCAGGAGCCGAAGCCTACTTTGTGACCGGTCGTTCAGGTTGGGGCCTGGGGTGCTGTACTGGACATTGGAGTAGAAGCTGGCCTTTTCCCAGGGCTGCGCCGAAGCTTCCGTCCCCAGCGGCAGGTGGTAGTCAGGCCTCGAGGTCGGGGGCAGCGCTCCAGAGGAGGGGCAGGCAGGCAGCACCGGAGAGGCTCAGCCCAAACTCCAGAAGCGCCACGGAGGCAAGGCAAGGGTCTGAGACCCTTGGAGGACCCCGCGGGCTGCTGCCTGAACAGGAAAGAGTAGCTGTGAGTGAGCAGTGGCCTGACCCTAGGCCTACCCTGTCAGCCATCCACCTGCTCCGGTTTACCTGTGGCTGGAAGAGACACAGGAAGGCCTCAGAGGCACCTGCAGCTCTTGTTGCATGGCCACCTTCTGTTCCCGTAGCTCTGGAGGACAGGTGTACCTGAGTCACAGCACCCAGCAGTTCCAGGGTGTGTACAAGTGTGGGGCAGGGGGCAGCAGGCTGGGTGCTCTGGGGTCCACTTGGGATCCTTACCTGCCAGGGTGGGCTCTAGGGTGGCCTCAGAGGGCTGGGATGCCCCTGGATACTCCTCTTCCAGGCGGCGCTGCAGGGAGAGCTGGCTCAGGGCCCCGGCCACAGGCAGGGGAGGGGCAGGGCAGGATACAGAGGCCATGATCCCATGGCGGGACCCCAAAACCAGCCCAGGCAGTCCCTGGGGACAGCACACTCCCACCCTCCGCCCAAAAAGCCCAGCTTGGTAAAGTGCTGGCTGGCTTGGACTCAGACTTAGGGAAGGGAAGGAGCCAAGGACCAGGGGCAAATTTCACAAGTTAATCTAAAAGTGCTGACCTTGGACTTAGGGGCTCAACCAGAATCTTCTGGATTCACACACACACAGGGAACGTGCACGTGTGAGAAAAGGACACAGGACTCGCACACCTTTACATGCACATACGCACATGGACATGGCCGTTTGTGGGTCTCACACACCAGGTGAGAGGTAGGTGTGTCCACTCGGCAGAAGGGCTCTGGGCAGCGAAGCCCAGGGCCGCAGCTCACCTGTAGGATGGGGATCATCCTCTCCAACGTGTGACACTCCTCCTCCAGGAGGCTCCTGGGACACATGGGAGTAAGGCAGCCAGGACCAGTGCCACAGGACTGTCTCAGCTGAGCCGTCCACATAGCGCTAACCTCCAGCTTTCACCTCCACCAGGCCCTCCTTCCTCAGCCCACCTTGCTCTCTGTGGCCAGGTGCTGGCCCAGCCTTCCAGCCCTTGCGGGCCTCTCCCTGAGCAGGATGTGTCCGTCCCTTGCCTATCTCACAGTGCCCACCATCCTCTACTGCATGGGCCTCGTCCTGCCTCCATTCTGCCCTGCATCACGGCCATTCCCCTTCTCAAAACCCTTCTGTGGTTCCCCACCTCAGGATAAAAATCCTCGGGGCTCAGCGCCTGCTGGCATCCATCATTAACCACTTCCTGGCAGCAACTGCACAGGCCCTGCAGCAATCTGCCCTTTCCACCTCTCAGCCTTCCCCTCCTGGTCTCCTCACCAGGTGTGCAGCCTCCTCCTCCTCTCTCACAGTCCAGTCCCAGTACTTCAAGACTGGTCCCAGTCCCATCCTCCCTGTCTTCACCCTCACCACGCACACTCAGGGGCCTCACCGCAGGTGTCTGGCAACCTGGTCGATGCTGGACACGTTCAGCTGGTCCTTGATGACGCTGAGGTCCCTCTGACTGCTGCTGGCAGATGAGGCCAACATCACGACCCCCCCCCCCCCATGTTGCCTCACCCCAGGCCTTCAGGACACGAATGCCACTTCTCCCAGATAATCCTGTGTCTTTTCTCACAAAGGCAACATAACATAGTGCAAAAGGGGAGGAGTTCTGGAGCCTGGGTTTGCAAATGGACTCTGCCACCCTTCAGTGTGTGTGACCTTGTGCAAATCGAGTATCCCTTCTGAGTTTTAGTTTCCTCATCTGTAAAAGGGGGCCACTGCTCCCCACAGAGTTGTGTCAGAACTAGAAATAAGTGGCTGCTTCCATTCACTTACGAATTTGCTCCTTTCTCACTTCTTTCATTTGGTCCCCAGCGCTCTCTAACCCAGCCCTCACTGATCCATACATGTGGTTGTAGGAGATCCAGCTCCAGGCCAGGAACTTCTCCGTGGAGCCAGGTGGAACCCACCAGCTGGCTGGGGCCCTCTGCTAAGCAGGGAGCGATCCCTCCTCTCCTACCTAGATTCACCTCCACTTTACCTGGATTCACCAGCTCTCATCTGGAATATCTCCTGTTCTGGCAAATCACACCCAGGCTCCTCCAGGGCAAAGCGCAGGACCCTGGGGCTATACTGGATCCAAGCCTGGGTCTGGTCTCTGCAGAAGATCACAGAAAGAAACTCCGAGGCTCCTTCCAGGGAACCACAGGAAGGCAATCCTGGCCCCTTATCAGGCACAGGGCTAGCCCCTCTTAGTTTTGCTGTGGGGCTTAGCCCTAGGTCTGAGGTTCCCACCTGCCCTCGCAGATGGCCTTCTGGCGGAGACCAAGGAGCAGCTGTCTCAGTTCCTGGCGCACGAGGTCTCTTAGGAGGGGCGGTGGTGCCAGAAGGGAGGAGGGGTCAGAGGTGGGTCGGGAGCCAGAGGCTTGGGAGGATCGAGCCTCACGGAGCAGTGACTGTAGCATCACCACCTGCAAGGAGAGCTGGGACACCTTGCGACTGGGCAGAGAAGTGACGGGCGTGAAGGGGGCTGGGGGACTGAGGGGCAGAGAGGAGTCAAGAGGGCTGGGCGGACAGTGAGATGCAGCAAGATCTCGAGAGTTATCGGGCAGGGCCAGGGATCCGGAGGAGGTGGGGAAATCACCCGAATCGTGGGACAGGCCTGGAGTGACCCATCAGCCCACTCCCCACCTCTGCCCGCAGTTCCAGGCTCAGGTCCACCGTCGTCTCCCCCAGAATCCTCTTCACTTCGGGCCGCTCCGGGAGCGGAACGTGCTCCTCTACCAGCACCCACAGCGACGGGGAGTCCCAAGACATGGCCTGCCCGCGCCGCCACTCCGCGACAAGCGGCCCCAGGCTCCGACCTGCGGGAGAGCAGGTCGGAGCGCAGCATCACTACAAGGCTGGTAGTCCAAGGCTGGGCCCTGCCCCTCGCTGGCCTCGCGGGCCACGCCTTCAAGCTTGTCGCGTTCGCCGGCCTCTCCCAAGCCCCACCCTTGTTCTGCCGCCAGTCAGAGACTGGAATTACTGGGTTGGGAGCACTGGCCTCTGGCGCTGTCCCTTCTGCCCCGCTTCTGCCTGACTCTCGGGGCCGCGATTCCCGGTCACGGCCCCCAGGAGCCGGGCAGTGGAGACCAGGGCCCTAGCCCCGCCTCTTCCGCGTGGCCGTCACCCGGGAAACCGCGCCGCTACCCAGGCCCCGCCCCTAGCCATCCCAGGTGGGGTGGGCGGCGCCAGCTCGCGGGGAGTCGGACCCACGGCGGAGGCAGGTGGTTTGGAAGTCCGACCATCCACAGAGCTCTGACGCCAAGCGCTGTGGGCTCATCTCTGGGCAGCATTCGGCTTCGGGGCAGGTGGGAAGAACCCAGAAATGGGATTCCCCCTGGGATTATTACTTCGTTGCCTCCCCTAGCCCGGAGGCAGCGGCAGGGTAAACCTTTCCTCTTAGGGTCGGCGGAAGTCTCGCGAGCGACTGCGCTTGGAGGGGCCTGGGGAACCAGGACAGCCCGGGCCAGACAGAAGAATTGGGCCAGGTGCCCTCCCACAACACACAGAGGGACCTAGATCCCCAACCCCAAGCAGACAAAGGGGCTGCTCCATTCACGTTTTTTACTAAAGCACCCACACAAGTTTCTGTGCAATGTACAAACAACGAGCCGGCCCTGGGGCTACTGCCTTCTCTCCGAGACAGGGAGGCAAGAACCTGACTGGCTGATCTAAGCCCCGCCTGCCCCGCATGCAAAGCCCAACCCCAAGATCCCGGGCAGCGACACAGCACCCCCTCTGGTCCCCTCCTGGGGCTGCTCCTCAGCAGGGGGCGCACCAGAGTTTGCCCCTACAATGTTGAATGAAAAAGGTTTCCCCTCCCCTGGGAGTACGGGGGATCCTCAGGTCTGAGAATTCCCCCTGGAAGCGACACTGCCCCCTAGTCATACCTCCCACTCTTCCAGGCCCTAGGGGGACTCAAGGGGGGAGAAACTGAGGCACAGAGAGGTGGAGTGACCTAGCCCAGGCCACTCGGTGAGGCAGTGCAGGGGCTGGCCCGACCCTGACGGCGAGGGAGGGCTGGGCTGGGGAGGAAGGGGCAGGAAGAAGGGTTGACCCCAGAGAGGGCCACACTTGAGGGGCTTGCCCAGGTTGGAAGTCCCCCAGAGTAGGTTCTGAAACTTCCAGGTGCAGCTGCAGGGGGGGCCTATTGAAGACCCTCCGGAAACAGAGCCCACAGTCTCAGTCCTGGGAGATCCCCCATAGAGCAACCACCAGCCAGGCTATATAGGTCAGTCCTCTGGCAGGCAATCCTTGGCACTGGGAGCCTTTGTCCATTAGTATCAGCCCCGAGGGGGCCATGATGGGGGCCGCCCAATGTCCACTGTGATATTGGTGAAGAGCGGTTGCCGAGACACCTCCAAGACCTGGTACCGCACTGACCCGATGCCATCCCGCTTCATGGTCAGCTTCGTGTTTTGAATCTTGGTAAACCTAGATAAGATGGAAGTGGGTCCAGATCAGGGTTACCCAGTAAACCCAGTAAACCTAGTATGAGATTTCTGGGCTAAGGCTCAAACCACCCTGGCTTCTTCCAGGGATGACTCCGTTCTCTCACCACCCCCTCTGCCCGTCACCTGCTTGGAGCCCTTTTGCTCTGGCATCTGCCTTCAGAACAGAGATCTTAAACCCTTGAATCCAGAACTGTGACACCCTCACAAATCTCTCTCATCTCAGACTTTTCTTCCAAGCCTTAGACCCAGACATGGGTAACCCACAGGCACCTCAAATGTGATGTGTCTTGTGTCGGGTCATCATCTTCACTCCCCAAGCCCCTCTTCTCTGTGCTATCTTCCCTGTCCCTCACCACTTACTTACTGAGCAGTCCCCAAGTGCCAGGCTCTGCTCTAAGTACCAGAGACACAGCCATGAACAGGACAGTAAGGTTCTTCCTCTCATGGCAAGTCTATTCCACTAGGGAAGACAGGTAACAGACAAGGAACACATCCGGGTGCTAAGGGAAACAGGAGAGGGAGACCAAGATGGCTGCCTTGGAAGGGGTGAACATGTGACACCACACTGACAGCAGGGGAAGAGCATTCGGGCAGAAGTAAGCATATCCTGACCCTAAACTGGGAATGAGAATTTGCACAGCAAGGGGTTAGAGCTTAATGGGCCAAGGGCTTAGGAATAGCATGGAGGCTAGAGCATGTAGAGGCGGGGCTATGTAAGTCAGAGGAAGCAGTTTTTTTATTCTGTGAGTGAGAAGACAGGGATTTTTAGCCCATTGGTGGGGTCGGGTGGGGGTGGGGGGGCAGAGGATGTGAACTGCAGAAGGGCAAGGGGAAACGGAAGCTGGTGAGAGGCCACTGCAGTAGTCCAGACAAAATGACAGAGGCGGTGGAGGGAGAGGTGGATGGGCTCAGATGTGTTTTGGGAATGGCACGGACACGACTTTCTGATGGTTTAGACATGGAGGGTGCGTGAAAGAAGAATCCAGGAGAATGGGATCTGAGGCAAAAGCAACTGGGTGGATGGGACCACCATCCAGAGTTCCTTAAGCCAGAAATGCTGTGCTGTTTTGCCACGTCCTCACCCAAGGCAGATATCACGAACTGATGATGACACCTAGGCCTGAAACAGGACCTAGGCTCCTGGCATGTGCTTCTAGAGCTCTGCTCCCACCCTCATCCCAACTGTTTGGACCTTTCCGGTCCTTCCGAGCTCGGCTTGGATCCCTCTCTGGAGCCATCCCAACACCGAGCACTCTCCCTTGGATGCCCTGCAGCCCCTCTTCTCCCTCCCCCGCTCACCACGTCTGTTATCTGAACTGCTCTTTCATCAGCTCCCCGTGCCCTGTGCTTCATGCTCCTGCCAAATGTCAACCTTCCACTGGTGCTGCAACCGACCTCCCCACTCTTATATCCTGGGTTCAGAACAGAACAAGCCTACTGCTCCATCTGGGGGCACAGCAGGCACACACCTATCACACCCCTGGGCCCGGCGGATTCCTCCAAGCCTGGTCGGCTCCCTTCCTGGCCCACCAGCAGCTCTGCCAGCCCTTCACCTTCTTCAAACTCAAAGGGTGATCCTTTCAAACGCAAATCTCATCCTGCCCGTCCCCTGCTTAAAGCCCTTCTGTGACTCCCCAGTGCCCCTGGGACAAAAGTGAAACTCTCATCTTGGGATATGCGACCCCAAACACCCAGCACTGACCCCTCTACTGTCACTCCCAGCCTTCAGAGATTGTAATACCAGACTTTCAGACTCTCGGCATGTTCACGTTTCAGACTCCTGCAAATGCTATTCCTTTTCAAACTGACCACCTCCACTAGCCTGGTGAAGATAGCACTGTGCCCAAGGCAGGTGTGTGACAAGTACCTATTGAATAAATAACCTTTCCAAGTTCCGAGTTTACCATCACCTCCTCCAGGAGGACTCCCACCATCACTCCCTCTTTCTGCCAGGACAGTACATGCCCTGAACCTTGTGCTGCAACTGCCTGTTTCCCTCCCTGGAATGAACTTCACATGGGATGTCCAGCTGGGACTGGCTCTGGGCCCCCCTCCCACCAAGGTTAAAGCAGTGCCAGGAAGTGCCGGTCTACACTGCATGCGCCCTCAGGTGCTCCTCCCAGCCAGCACCAGACACCAAATATTGCTGCATCCTTGGGGACGGAGCAGCCCACTCCCGTCTCAGAGAGGCCAGCACTATCTTTCCGCGCCCTGCCCCACATCGCTCAGGCCACCTTTATTGGGTCCCCAGGCCCAGGAGCTGTGCCCGGCACCTGCTATCTCTTGTCCCATCTGCTCTGGCACAAGGGAGGTCTGTGAGGACACCGACGGGAATGTAATCTACTCGGTGATGATTTGAGCCCTGCCTTTACATTCCTGTCACCTCTCGGAATCAGGAGGACAGAAGTCTGGAGTGAGGCTGAGCTAGGGGCTAGGGAACAGGAATCAGGGATGTGGGAGTCATCTCTAGGAATCGAGGGTCAGGGGCCTTGGGGAAATATCTGGGGATCAGAGGCGCTGGGGAGTCACTTCTAGGGAGTAAGGGATTAAGGGCACTTGGGGTCACCTCTGCGGGTTGGGCTCGTTATGCTTGTCCCGGTCGTGCTTGATCATGCGGTAGCGGCCTATGCGGATGTCTGGGCGCGAGATCTTCATCCCAGTCAGGGAGATCCTGGGGATGGGGACAGACGGGCTGGAGCAGGCACCAGGAAGGGCAAGGAGCCTCGCCCAGTCTGCGCTGCACCTTCTGCACCCGGTCTACTCCCGCCCCGCCCCTACTCACCGGTTGAAGATGTCGTCATCCTCGCCACCCCAGCCCCAGTACTCGTTGGGGAAGCCATTGATTCTCAGAAACTGGGCTTTACTCAGGCCCGACACACCTCCAAAGTACCCAGCATAAGGCAGCCTGTGGCATGGAAGGGCAGGTGTCAGTGAGAGGCCTGAGGGGATTCCAGAGGGAGGGCCAGAGATGGGGTGGGGGAGAGTGTGCCACAAGGGCCAGAAGCAAGGGGGCGCTGGGTGTGGTGCAGACAGTAGGGATGGGGAGTCTGGGTCCAGTTGAGAAAGGAGCCCTCACCGGAAACCAAACTTGTCCATGGCAATGGCAAAGTGGCGGGGCTGGTCACCACAGCGGTACAGGTTTCGGTCATCCATGGGGACCAGGTCCACGTCACTGAAGATGAAGCAGTCATAGGTGGCATCCTCCTTCAGCGCCTCTAGGAAGCCCACGTTGAGCAGCTTGGCCCGATTGAAGGTGTCCTCACCATGCTGGGGTTGGCGCAGGGGAAAGGTCAGTTCTGGGCCTGTGACTGGCAGGCACCTGCCACTCTACCACTGTCAAGAAGTCCCCAGGGGCCTACTACTACCCTCCGCCCCCGCCCTGCCCTCCGAGTGGATCCCCTAAGTCCAGCTTGTTGTCCTGGACCTGACTTCTAAGGCTTTCCATGACCTGGCTCCAGTCTCCTCTCTAGCTGCTGCCTTCAGACCCCATGGCCCAGCTGTACTATGTTCCTCAGCAGCCCCAGAACATGCCAGGCTTTACTGCCTCAAGGCCTCGGTGTTAGCTCTGGAATGCTCTCCTTCTCTGCTTATCAGGCTTATGTCTGGCAAGGCCTCTCTGATCAAACCTCCCCTCCTCAGCATAATTATTCATTCTTTCCTATGAGCCTCACTTATGCCAGTGTCTGGGTAAACTGTGATTCAGAGCTCTCATTTCACTCCTTTCACCCCTACATTCCAGCACACCCTACAGCCCTGTCCTTGATGCCAGGCATCATCTTTGTGCTGGTGGGAACCTTAGAGAAGAGCAGCCCTGTATCCCTGCTGAGCACAGTCACAAAATGAGATGAACAATGAATGCCCCAAATGACCAGTGTCTAAGGTAAAGAAACAATGGGGACTGAGCCACTAAGTCTCAGCCACCTGCCCCCTCTGGCTCATCTGGATCCACATCCAACTCCCTGGGCAGCCTCTGGGACTGGGACAGGACCTGGCTAGATTCACTGGTCTCCCCAGCAAAATGACAAGCACAGGGTATACAGGCAGCCATGGCCCAGTGAGCCTGGGGGTCCCCTGAGAAATAGGGCTGCAGGGCCAGGCCTCCTTGAGGCTGGGTTCCTGGCCATGCAGGCCCAAGCTCCAAATTCTGGCCAGAGCGAGGAGGATCCCATGGAAGGAGGTGACCCCGAGCCCCTGTCCCAACTCATAAATTACAGACTGGAGCCAGACTGGAGAGGGTGGGCCCTGCTGGAAGAAGAAGAGGAATCCTGACCCCTCCTTCCCACCAGCCAACCTGGGCCTGACGGGGTGGGAGCTGCTCCCCTAAACCACCTAGCCCTGCTTGCTCTCTTTCCTCCCGGCCCTTCACTTCTCTCCTACCAGCCCTTGCAGCAACTCTGTGTTTTCTCCTGGCTCATCGGCTCTCCTTTCTGACCTCTCTCACCAGCCAGGAGCCCTAGGTTTCTCCCACGCAGCTCATAAGCACGCTCAATTTTACCCCATCTGAAAAATAAACCTCTCTCTAGCCACCGCCCTACCTTTGCCTTCCCTTCTCAGCAGAGTAGTTTTTTAAAGAGTTGTCTCCAATTGGCTATTTCCATTTTGTCAAATCTGATTCCTTCTTCAACCCACTGCAATCTGCTTCCGCCCCCACCATGCCCCTGAAATGGCTCTCGCTGGGCCCACCTTGTTGCTAAATCCACTGGACGCTTCTTAGTCCACATCCTCACTCCCCCGGCAATACTCACGTAGCCACCATGCTTCCTTCTGGACACTTATTCCTGGGCCTCTGGGACACCACACTCTCCAGGGGCTCCTTGAACATTTCTGGCCAACCTTCACAGCCTCTGTGGCACTGTCCCTTTCTCCACCCGTCCCTTACATACTGGTTTTCTCCTCTCGGGTCCCATGCTCCCTGGGCAGGTTGGATGTTGTTGGGTTTTAAGGACCATGTGCATGCTGGTGGCTCCCAGATCCCTCTCTGCACCTCAGGCCTCACTCCTGGTCCAACTGCCTCCTGAACATTCCTCTCATACTTCACCCAGACACTCAAACTCATCACATGCAAAAAAGAATTCAGAGTCATGTTATCCCCCAGACTGGCCCAGCTCCTGTGCTCCCATCTCACTCACAGGTGCAGCCAAGCACCTGGCAAACAGCCAAGAAGAAACCCTCGAGGTGCCCTGGCAGAGCAATCTTCCCACTAAGAAACGTACACACCACTCCCTGTTTAGAACCTTCCAGTGGTGCCCCATTACCTGGGGCTCAATTGCTTCACATGCCTCCAGAGACCCTTCTGGATTTGGCCTCCACCAGCAACTCCAGCATCATCTTCGCTACCCACCCTACACGTTGGACTCCACACCTCAGCCAACAGTTCCCGAACACACGAGACCCATTCTCTCACTGGGGCCTGGGGCCTCCAGTCTGTCTGTTGGCTGATGCCTGTTCATCCCTCAGGGCTGGACAAGGCCTCTATGTGCTCCCACAGCGCCCTGCTCCAACTCATCTCACACCATCTTCCTGGAGTCTACAGAGATCCAAGTCCAAGTATGGGAGTCCCAAGTATGGGAAGGAGGACCTGATCGCATCCTCCCCAGACCCCAGCAGCCAGCCCCAGCGAGGCCCATGGGAAGGCTTAGACACTAAGCTGAGTTCCCGGGCCTCTGCTATGGCCTTGGCCCTGATGCAGACTCCATTTCTCTTTCAGGGTCTAACTCTCCCTCTCCTGGGGCTCCTCCACATCTCCTCACAGCCAGCAGACCCTACATTTCCACCTCCATGGGGCGGGGCCTGTCAACCGTAGACAACAGGGCTCATCCCCATTGAGGCCATGCACACGCCTGTCAGTGTGCGTGCCAACATTCGCACGCGCACACTCCTCTTCACACACACGCAAACCTTCCTGTGTGTGCATGGGCGTACACGTAGCCCCAGGCGTACATCCACGGCTCCACACAACCATAGGCAGACAAGAACCCACGGATGCCCCCAACCCCACGGATGCCCCACAAGGCACGTGGGTCCCCACACCTACAGGTGCTTATGGGTTCCCTGGTGGCTGGTGCGCGGCCTGGGGCCACAGGAAGCACACCTGGTTGATGACGTAGACGCCATAGCGCAGCCGCTGTCGCCTCAGGATGGGGTGCAGGTAGTGGAGCCAGTAGCGTAGGTGGTGCTCCCGGTGTCGAAAGGGGATGATGACTGCCACTGTCTGGGCGGGCGTGCAGTCAGGTGGCGTATAGCGGCCGCCCAGAAGCACGCCTGGGTTCTCCCTCTGCACCCGCTCCAGTGGCATGGGTGAGGTGAACTCAATCAGCAGTCGGCCCACTGCAGGCAGGATGGTAGCGGGAATCAGGCCTTCATCAGAATCCAGGGACACCAGCCCTCTCCCGCAGCCCAGGGGTGGGCAAGGGAACCCCAGGAACAGCCCTCTGGCGACAGACCCGGAGCCCCAGCGCTCCCATGGGTCATTCTCCAAATCAAAATGGTCAGGTCTTCTGCCCACCCCAATAGGCAGGCCCCACCCTGCAGGCTCACCAAGACCAGGCGGCGAGTCAGGACAGGGAGGCAGGATGGGAGCCGTGGGGCCTGGCCGGGCACTGGGAGCCTCAGGAAGCCCCGAGCTGGGGGCAGTGGCGTTGGGCCGAGAGAAGTTGGTGCTGCTGCTGGCAGCTGGGTGGAGGGCACGGGCAGGGCCCCGAGCACTGAAGCGGCTGAAGAAGGCCAGGTGCTGGGCGTAGACGTCAAAGTAGAGGATGACGGCCACAAGAAAGTGCAGCAGGCAGAGAAGGAGCACAGCCTTGCACACGCGCTCCAGCGTCCCCCCCAGCAGTCTGCTCATCCCGCAGGCGGCCGCCGGCCCGCCCGATGGGCCCGGGCATCCGGCTGCCGGCCTGCACAGGGGGAAGAGAGAAACAGACCCAGAAGGTCAGGGCCCTGTGGGCAAGGCTACCCACCCCTCTCCCGCCCGCTGCTCACACTCACGGATCCACATCCTCACACTTACCTGCTCGTACCCTGTGATACTCACGGGCTCACATTCTACCTGCAAACAGATACACAGACACGGTCCCTGGCAACTCACTACTCACACATCCTCACACACCTGAGTACTAACCCACATAGGTGTACATTCGTTGTCCTTGCGGACACGCATACACACAAGCACAGCCTCATGCACTCTCACACTCAGGTGCACGCCCTTACCGTATGTCTTGACACACACTCCCATGTGTTCTCAGAAACACGGACACATGACTTCTAGTCACACTGGTTCATACCTCAACACGGAAACACGTTTATCTGCAGACCCGTATGTGTACCTGCGCCCCCAGAGGACAACACCCCACAGGGTAGCATCCTCAACCCAGGACTCGTGGTCTGGGGAAGGGAGACCATTTATTGAGTACCCACCATGCAAGGGGGCTTAGTACTCACGACATCAGTTAGTCTTCCCAGAAGCATGGTGGGCAGTGGTTGGGTTGGATAGGTACCAGTGGCAAGTAGGCCGGGCCAACTAGGACCAGGCTGGGAAGTGGCCCTCAGCATCCAGGAGGCCCAAATACGAACGAGATGTTTATGGGCTCCCTTCCGTCCGGAGCACGAGGTCAAAATACAGGGTGGGGCATGAGACACCCCTCCTCTAAGACCTCAAGGATTGGGATGAACTTTCTGGCGCCTGCGCAGCACTGCTCGTGCTGATTCCCAGAAGAAGGAACATATGGGCCCTGGAGGTGGGTCCAGCACCAGCAGGCAGGAAAGGGTCTGCCTGGGCCACAGCTCCAGCTGCGGTTCCAACAGAGCACCAACACTTCTGGCAATGCTTCAGGAAGCAGGCTGAGTCTCACAGATACCCAGCAGCACACAACCACAGATACCTGAGTCCCAGCTAAAGTCACCTGCACTCAGGACACACAGAGAACTACATATAGAGTCACAGACACACCCCAGCGACAGTAACAGTAACGCAGAGTCACACACTCACAAACAAAGCCGCTGCTCCTCGATGTACACAGCCATGCATGCAGGCTCCCCGGCAGCTCAGACGCCCGGCCCCACGTGCAAACATTCCCACCCCTCCCTCCCGGGCAGGGGTTCTGGGTCAGGCTGGCGGCCAGGCTGCGAGGTGCGCTTGGGCGGGGCTGGAAGACAGAGCGGCCTGAACACGTGGCTCCCGGGACGGGGGAGGCAGCGAAGACCGGGTGGGTGTGGAGCCGGGGCGGGGGGCGGGGGGGGGGGCGTGGATGGGGGGCGGGGGCCGAGCCAAGGGGGAAACGTGAGTGGAGCGCCTCCCCGAGCCACGAGGCCGGGGCGAGCGAGGACAATAAGGGAGGCTGGCAGGGGGCGGGCAGAAGAGTCCGGGGGGAGCCGAGGGGGAGGGGTGGGGGTGGGGTGGGGAAACGCCAGGCCGGGGTCTGACCGCCGGCGCCTCTCACCGGCTCCTGGGCGGGGATCGCGGGGCCGCGCTCTGGGCGCTCCTGGCGGGGCCGGGTCTGGAATGTCGGGGCCCTGGGCTGGGGGCCGCGCGCGCACCCCTCTCACCCGGCGCTCGGGGCTCAGCAGGGGGTGCCGCTCCTGCTCGGGCTGGGTTCCCGGCTCCCGCGGCTGCGGACGGCTCCGTCCCCCATGGCCCGGCCCCGCCGCCTCCCGCCGCCCGGTCAGCGGCCCCTGCGGCCCCCGGGCCGCCTCCCGCCGCCGCCGCGGGCCATGGAGCCGAGCCGCCCCGGGGGGCAGGGCGGGGCCGGGCGGCCGGGCAGACCCACGGACCCGAGGACCGATGGACCACAGCGCCGCCGCCTCCCTCCCGCGCTACGGCGCCTCGGAGGGGCAGGCCCGGCCGGCGCGCCCGCGCGCGCGCCCCCGCGGCCCCCGCCTCCAGCGCGCCCGCACCCGCCGCGCGCCTCCGCCACCCGCCCCTCCCGCCGGCGGCCAAGCGCGGCGGAGCGAGGGGCCGGGGGTGGCGAGGGACCGGAGAGGGGCGGACATCGGTAAGGTCACTCCAGAGGTTGGATTCGGGGCCTGGATGGGGCGGTGTGGGTGGGTCAAACCCATTTCGGGGTGGGTGTGGGCTGGAGCTCGAACTCCGCCGAAGAAGGGGGCCTGGAAGTTAGGCGACACAAACAGGGAGGTTAGGGATTTGTCAATTCATGGATAGGAACAGGATTAAAGGCCCGCCAGCTGGGCAGGACCCCTAAAGGCGAGGACAGACGTGTGTGGCAGGGGCTTCTAGGGTAACAGGAGGTTGGTTAAGAGACTGCACGGAAGTGGGAGGAACTGGACAGGGCCCTGGGAACAAGGATTCAAATTTGTTACTGGCAGGGGATGGCACGGGGATAGGCAGAGGCAAATGAATGGGCTCCAAGCTCCAGAGGGGTAGAGGGTGATGGATGCCGGAGGGTAGAGCCAGGTAAGCAGATGGCTCATCTGGGCTTAGACAAAACCTTGAAGACATGGGACTAAGGACAGACCCTTCCCCTGCACAATCACCTGGGTCCATATCCCCAGACTCCCTTGTTCCTTTTAGTAAGGATGTTCAGGGCTAGAGTCCTTAGCCCAGCACCATACCTCCCCACCCAGGAACTAGTTCTGTCCAGAGTAGAGACTATGTATGAGCCAGAAAAGTGCCAAGAGGCTGACATTAGGTTGAGGCCTACAGGCCCGTTTACCCTCCCTCCCTGAAAGAAAGTAGCAAAGGAAGGCAACAGAGGCGGCACTGACCCAGACAAATACCACGTTTATTTCACAAACACCAGGAAAATGGGTTAGGGGTGGAGGTGGGACACAGGTGCACAGCTGCACACGGTCATCAGTGACCCACTTCCCACACTGAGGCTCCAGCCAGGCAGTGCTTCCGAGTTGACAAACAAGTGAGTGCAGGGAGGGCTCTTGAACACAAGCCCCCTGAAAGGCCAAGGATGACAGCTCCAGCTGTCCCAGGAAAACCACAAATAAATAAGAGTGGGACACAGCCCCACCCATACAGATCATCTAGTCACCCATCTTCACTCTCGAGGTCTGCAAAAGAAGAACAGGAGAAATCAGACAGAGGCAGAGCAATAGATAAAACAGTGACAAATGACAGATCAGGCCTAGCAAACCCATGGCAGAATGGACAGACCACAACAGATGGATGACTAGACCAGGATGGGCATGCTGTGACAAACACAGATGAACAAGGACAGTCAGACAACCACAGAGTTAGGCGTGGGACAGAGAGATGGAGAGAAGTGGCATATGGACAGGACCAGTCACCAAGAGTCAACCCAGCTAAGCACTCAGTCACATTCAGACCATCAGGCTGATCCTTAGCCACGCTCACACACTGTCAAAGACAAGACGCACACAATTCAGACATGCTGTCCTACTGACAGCATACATACACACAAGCCCTGAGAAACATAGTCAAACACACCAAGACAGACTGACACACAGCCAAGATCCCAACCCAGTCTAGACTACAAATAGACAAAAAAATAACAGAACAGAAAGACTCAATGAAAGACAAAGACACAAAGCAGCAGGGAAATAAACATTACAGTTATCAATGATACCAGATTAGAAAGCTTCAAACAGAGAAACCAAAAAATGGGAATGAAATGGGGGGAGCTATTCAGGGGTTCTATGGTTATAGAGGGAAAGGGAGCACCGTGGCTCCTCTGGAAGGAGAATGAGTCTGGATTGGGGACAAGGACACAGGTTCCCCCACGGGATTCATCACCTGAAGGATTGCAACAATGACCCCAAAGAGGCCAATGGCACTGCCAAAGATCTCCACGATGAGAATCTTTACAAAGAGGCTGGGGTTCTGTGCATCAGCCAGGGCAGCTCCACTGCCCACGATGCCCACGCAGACTCCACAGAAGAGATTAGACAGGCCCACTGTGAGGCCTGCCCCAAACATGGAGTAGCCTGGGGGGATGGAAAGAGAGTATTGAGGCCAAGCCAGGCACAAGGGGAGAGGAAGACAAGGGCCCAAGATGGACTAATGGGGCCAGTCACCACCCCAACTCGGCAAAGCAGGCCAAACAAAGTGAGAGACTATTGAAATAAGTCTAAGCTGGGCCATGGAAGGGGGGGAAACAGACATGAAGCCCCAGCTTTTTTTCCTTCACACATCCACCTACCTGCATGGTAGTTTCGATGTCCAATGGCCTGGGGGTCAGTGGCACTGAAAGGCTGTGGGAGACAGAAAAGTAATCCGAAACCACTCCTTATGCCACTCCCCCTCCCTCAATATCACTAAGCATTGTACCCAACACACTGGAATAGATGCCCACCCTACCCTGGTTCTCCATACCTCAGCCATGTTGCTAATCACAATTGCCATGATGATGCCATAGATGGCCACAGCCTCACAGAAGATGATGCTGGTAGTGGTAGTGGTGGGCATGGGGATGGAGAGGAGAAAATAAGAAAGAAACCAACCTTCGTCCCCAGAGAGTCCCCAGCCACCATTTCCCCCACTGATACCCCACCCCATTGGGGGCTGGTCAGGAGCAGCATGTCAGATCAAACAAATATGCAGCTCACAATGCAGCTGGTTCTGACAACCATCCGAAGGCCCTACACTTACCTGACCAGGTTCTTGGTCTTGATCCTGGGGGCCTTCACCCCTCCCCCAATGATAGAAGAGCCAGTAATATAGATGCCCCTGGTGGAAGGATAAGAAACTGATGAGCAGAGCCCAAGCTTGTCACTGACCCCAGGATGACTAAGGACCCAATGACCACCTGCTATGACTCAGCCCCTCCCCCCAGTCCCACCACCCCAACACTCACCATGCTGCCCCAACCACAGACAGGGAGATAGCCAGACCAATGCCCAAGTTTGACCACATGAAGGGGGAAGTCTCAGTCAGGAACCTGGTGTGGAAACAGGGAGGAAAGCAATTTCAGCCCCAGTGGAGAAGTGGGCACGAAATCCAGCCCCCAACCCCCATGTTGGGACAAAACATTTCATATCTCCCAAAGGTCCATATCGCAGGTAGCTGGGGATGGGGGGGAGTAGAGGCCTTAGGTCAGAGAGGAAAGGCTGCAGAAAAGCTCCTAGGGGAATCCTCTCCCTGCCCTCCCTTACCATGCCACATCAAAGCGGAAACCCAAGTCAAAAATGGTGTAGCAGATACCTGCAGCAGGGAGAGAAAAAAAAGGGGGGGGGGGGGTTAGAGACGGCTCTCCAAAGAGAAGCTTCTCAACTTAGACAAGAAATTGCTGCCCGGCTGATGTGCCATCTCCTCGAAGGTCTGCCTACACCTAGGTCAAGGGAGAGTCCTCAAGCTGGCTTTCGTGTCAAAGCGCGGCTATCTATTCAAATCCCTCTGCTCAGGCCTCCATTTTCTGCCACTCCCTCAGTACCATATCCCCCCGCCCGGTGACTCCTCCTCCCAGACCAAGTCCCTCCACTGGCAGCTACTGGCAGACCTGGACACTCTGGAGAAAAGAAGGGAGCAGAAGCTCTGGCCGAGAACACCAGATTCCACCAGCCCAGTCTGAGCCGCTGTTTACCCAACAAGCTGTGGGTGGGGGAGGGCAAAACGACCGGGAAAAGAGGAACTGGAACAGTCGGCTCGTGACCCAAGCAGGACCATCAGGAGCAAGCGAGGGGCGGCAGCAGTGAGACGGGGGGAGGAGGTGGTAGTGACCGAGAGGGACCGGGGCTGCTCTCGCGGCCCCTACCTCCCACCGCCCGCGCCCCTCCTTCAAGGAGCTGGTGATCTGGGTCTCCTCTGTCAGGGTCAGAAGCCCCAACAGGCATGAGGCAAGTCCTCGAGCCTCAGGCACAGGGCCAGCATAGGGGCCCAGCATTCCCGGGACTCCACTTCTCCCTCTGGGCTCTAACCCCACCAGCTCGGACTGGATGTCGGCCCCGCCCGCCAGGGCCCGGCCTCACCCACGACGAGCATGCAGGCCCAAAAGGCCACGAAGACCCCGGAGTAGAGCAGCGCTAGCCCCGTCATGGCGGCAACGACGGCGGGGCTCGGGTCCGTGGGGCCACTGCTAAACCCGCGTCCCTGCGTCCACCGTCCGCCCCGCAGTCTGTCCGCCCGCCCCGCAGCGTCACCTGACTTATCCACGTGACGCGCCCGCACCACGTGACCCCGCGCCGCGTCGCCTCCCGTCTAGGACTTGGCGACGCCGGAACTGCAAGCGCTAAGGATTGTGGTTGTTGTAGTCTTGCGCTTCGGAAGAGGCTCTGGCGTCATTAGTACCTCGACCTCTAGGTGGTCCCTGTCGCGTCTCTCCAAATCTGCGCCTCCTCAGCCCTGACATTCAGTCCCAGATCGGCCCACCAGCCCTGCAATACACCGGAGCCTGCTCTTGAGCCTCCCTAGCTTAGCCTCCAAGCCATTGCTTGGATCCCCTGGGCCCCCTCCCTTGTCGTCCTACCCAGTTCCGTGAGAGTGTCATGCTTTCTCACCTTGCTCATGCTTTCTTCTGCCTGGAGCACTCTTCTTCGTGCTCATCCCGTTGCCCAGCTAACACCTACTGGTCCCCGGAAAGCCCTGTCAGGAAGCCTTCCCTAACCCAGAGGCAGGGTGATAACCTGCTCTGGGCTTCCCGGTTGCCCTGGTGATCCTTACGAAACTTCAGATCATGTCACTCTTTGGTTTAAAATGCCATTTCACTTGGAATAAAAGCCACAGTCCTTATAATGGCCCACTAGGCCTCTCCCAGTGCGGCTTCCCATGCCCCTTACCTGACTTCATCTAATATTCTTCCACTAACTGCTTTTCCTTGAACATACCAGCCATACCCCCAGTACATCACCCTTGCACTTGTTCTCTGGTCTACTTATCCACGTGGTCCACTCCATAACTTCCTTTTGGTCTTTGTCACATTCTTCAAAATGCCTTCCCTAACTATCTTGCTGAATATTGCAACCCACTCTTCCTTACACCCCTTCCCAGCTTTATAGTTCCCCATAGTACTTATCACCATCTGGCATGCCAATTACTTTATTTTGTTCATCTCTTCCCCCCCCCCCCACACCCCGCCCCATGAGAATGTAAGCAGTATGAAAGGGTTTTTGAGCTTACTGCTGTATTCCCAGTGCCTAGCACACTCCATACATTATTTGTAGAATACACGATTGGTGCCCACCTTGTCTGTTGCCATGGTCCTTTTACAGATCTGCCTCTACCAGTAGACCAGGCACTCCCTGAGGGCAAGGACCTCATCTCCCTGTTCACCTGCTTCTTTAACTAACTTTGGACAATGCCAGCATACCACGCTTCTCTGCAAATGTGGGGAATGAAGAAGTGTCCACAGGGGCTTCCCTCCTTATAGATGGTACTGTTTCACTGTGTGGCAATTGCTTACTTAACTGCCTCTCTTCCCAATTCCACTATGAGGACAGGAATCCAGTCAAATACAATTCAGACCTTCAGGACCTGTAGTGTTTGACGAATAAAAATAAACAGGAGAAAAAGTATCTAGTTTATTCAAGTTTCTGTGATTTCCCTGAGAAACAAATTAGTCATTGTAGACCAGCACTGTCCAAAAGAACTTCCTGCAATAATGGAAATGTCCTGTAGCTACACGGTCCTCTCATGTGACTAAATAAGCACTGAAATGTACTTGTTTTTATATAATATTCTATTTTTTTTTAACATTTATTCATTTTTGACAGAGACACAGCACAAATAGGGGAGAGGCAGAGAGAGATGGAGACACAAAATGTGCAGCCTCCAGGCTCTGAGCTGTCAGCACAGAGCCTGACATGGGGCTCAAACCCACAAGCCGTGAGATCACGACCTAAGCCAAAGTCAGACACCTAGCCGACTGAGCCACCCAGGTGCCCCTATATAATGTTTTATAATATGCTTGTTATAAATAAATAAAACCTGCATTTTAATTTATTTTACTTACTTTTATTTTTATTTTTTTAATTTGTTTTTTAAAGGTTTATTTATTTATTTAAAAAAAAATTTTTTTTTAACGTTTATTTATTTTTGAGACAGAGAGACAGAGCATGAACGGGGGAGGGTCAGAGAGAGGGAGACACAGAATCTGAAACAGGCTCCAGGCTCTGAGCTGTCAGCACAGAGCCCGACGCGGGGCTCGAACTCACGGACCGCGAGATCATGACCTGAGCCGAAGTCAGCCGCTTAACCGACTGAGCCACCCAGGCGCCCCAAGGTTTATTTATTTTTGAGAGAGAGAGAAGGAGTCAGAGCATGAGTCAGGGAGGGGCAGACACAGACACACAGAATCTGAAATAGGCTCCAGGCTCTGAGCTGTCAGCACAGAGCCCCATGTGGGGCTCGAACCCATGAACTGTGAGATCATGACTTGAGCTGAAGCAGGATGCTTAACCGACTAAGCCACCCCGGTGCCCCTATTTATTTTACTTAGTTTTAAAGTTTATTTTTAGTAATCTCTACATTCAACACAAGGCTCGAACTCACAACCCTGAGAGATCAAGAGTCTCATGCTCTTCTGACTGAGCCAGCCAGGCACCTTAAGAAACTGAGTTTTTAATTTTAACTAGTTTAAGTTCATGTTTAAATAGCCATACGTGTCTAGCAGTTGCTTTATTGGACAACACAGGTCTAGACCAGTGGTTCTCAGCGAGGGACAGTTTTGCCCCACAGGAGACATTTGTCAATGTCTGGAGCCATTTTTGGTTATCACAATTGAAGAAGGGTATGTTAGGGGCATCTAGTGGGCAGAAGCCAGAGATAATGCTAAACATCCTATAACGTAAGGATAGCCCCTCACAGCAACGAATTATCTGACCCAAATTTGTCAATAGTACCAAAGTTGAGAAACCCTGGTCTAGACCACCTGGAACCTTTGACAAGGGTAGAACCTCAATTGCACACCAGAAACTGGGACTGGCCAGAGGTCCTGGGCTGTTCCCAGGAGGACAGACGGACCCATAAGACTTCAGGAAACCCCAAGTCAGTCCCCATCAGTTCAACAGACATTTATTAAACCGCTATATGCTAAGCCTCATGCCAGTGCCACAACAGGACAGAGCTGGGTCCCCTTCTTCAGTGAGGGGCTGTCTGTCCTTCCCTGCATCAAGGATCCAGGCAGAGGAGTGGGGTTGATGCAGGGAGTATTAAAGGTCTTTGCAGCAATTCTTCAGCCCATCTGTGTCTCTGGCCCCACATGGTATCAGCTGCCTCCCTCATCCTCATAGGCGATGGCAATCCCTCGTCTTCCACTCACAGCTCCTGTCACCGGTGTCTGACCCAGACGGGGTTGCAGCCCCTGCCAGCTCCGGGAACTAAGGAATGAAGCTGCAGAGAGAGGGGACTGAGGCCAAGTGGGCTGAATTTGGGGAAAGAGTTCAGCTGGGAGCAGAGACTTGGCACACTTACCTGCAGGGCTGCTCTCAGCCAGCTCCAGCTGGGGCCGCAAGGTCAGGGCCAAGCATCCAGGATCATTTGATGGCTTCCAGACAGGTGGGGGTCGGAGTTCCCCAGTAATGAGTGACACATCTGGGGTGTCCCACAGTTCTGAGTCAGGTGGTGGGAGGGGCACGTGGAAGGGAGAGCCTGGAGGGAGAAAGAGGATCCATACCGGCCCAATTCCATGCCCCAAGTGGTTCCAGCTCAGGCAGTACCCCACCACTCACCAGGCAATAAATCCGCGTAATGTGTGAGGTAGGGAGCCAGGCCTGAAGGTGGCCAGGCAGGGTTGCAGGCAGCCTCCAGCTCACATGGTGCCAATACAGGCCGGAAGAAGCCACCAGAAGGTTGTGGAGCTAGAGCACCAAGAGGGCAGGCCAATAGCACAAAGACATCCATTTCAGGAAAGTTGGCAAGCTTAGGAGGTGTGGGCCGCCCCAGGGCCAACACATAGCTACGCTTGCCTGCAGCCTGAGCCAGGTTCCGCAAGTGTGACAATGCTTCACGGTGTCGGGCCACACCCAAAGTACCTGCCAACAGCCCCACCACTCGGGCATCTCTGGCCCTCTCTACCAGGTAGTGTCTACGTGCCCTTAGCCGTCCAGCCCGGACACCTTCATCCTGAGTCTGCCCTGTGTCCGGGCAGCAGGTGAAGAACGGCTGCCCTGGTGCCCAGCCCAAGAGCAACCGGCTCAGGTCTGGGTCAAGGTCAAGGTCAGTGCTGGCTTCAGAGCCCCCCACATAAAAGGCACCATATTCTTCCAGACACCTCCCTGGAGCCAGGGGAAAGCGGCGCCCAAAACGCTCCAGGGGCTCAGGTTCTGGACTGCAGGAACCCACTGGCAAGGGAAGAGCTGGGCTGGAGACAAGCAGGTCCAGGTACCGTGGGCGCAGGAGAGTGGCCAAGGCCTCTGGAAGAAAGGGGTGGTGTCAGGAACCCTTTCATCCTCAAAAGGCTGAATGTGACCCAAAAGCAAAGAATGGGATCAAGGCCATATCGAGAGCTCTACAGGAATGTACTGAAATGGGGCTATCAAGGCACTAAGCAGTTGGTCCACCCTTCCTGCATGCACAGGCAAAAACGCTCACCCAGGGCATGGGCACAGGCTGGCTCACTTAGCAGCACCACAGGCGCTTTGGGGTCTGGGTTCTGGGCCTCAAAGGCCTTGGCGCAGAGCTCCAAGTGCACAGAACGTTGACCAAGGACGAAGGCCACAGGCAGTGGGCGAGCTGGAGGGCTTAAGCAGGCAGGGCCAAAATGTACAAGGGCCTGAGCTCCAGCTTGCTCAGCACCCAGTACATCCACACAGCAGCTGCAGGAAAGATACCATTAGTGAGAAGACTTCTCATCAGGAAAAGCTGCCTTTCATGGGAAATGTGGCCACTGAAGAAAATAATGTTATGAAAAGAAGACACTGTCATTGAGGGGAGGAAGTATCAGGAGAGGAGGAATCATCATCAAGGAAAAACACAGCCGCTGGGGGCAGACACTGTCCTAGGGGGGAAACACCATGAGCCCTGCATCAGTAGACCTACACCACCCTCAATCTTCAAGCTCAAATTCACACCTGCCATAAGCTGTGTCGCCCAGAATGAACATCTTCGACCCTGTGGTCTCCTCCAGTCGTGCAGCCACGGCCCCAGCATCTCCCAATAGCTGGTCAGGGAACTGCAAGGCCACCTGTAAGCATAAGCCATGGAGTCATGAACAACCTCTCCTCCACCGAGGGCCTCTTAAGGAAAACCTTCCAAGAGTTCCTACCTGACCTTCAAAGCCCCTCCTCCCAGAGGAGCAACTCCTCCCGCACCTCCATCCTCACAAAATTACACCAAGATCCCGATCTTCTGGGCGACCCATCCAGAGGTGAGCCACCCCTCCCCAATCTGCCCTTACCCGCTGACACTCTAGGTCGCGGACAAATCCAGCGACTCGCTCCAGCTCGTACACGCGGTCCAGGTCCGCGACAGGAGTGAGCACTCCGGCAGCGCCCGCCTCTCGCAGCAGCGCTGCCTCCGCGGGGCTGCTGAACGTAGACTCCATGAGGTACAGCTTGGGTGGCAGAAAGCAGCAGGGACCTCCCTCGGTCAGCCTCAGGCACCGCGTCCTCAAAAGCAACCCCCAAAGAGTCAGAGTCACTTGGTGGGGACGGTGGGGCTGGGAAATCAGTGCGCAGCCCTTGAACCATCCCTCCACCCCTCCAAATTCAAGTTTCTCCGTTACACCACTACACACGGACCAACGAGGGAATTACTTCCGGGTTTTTGAGGCGGGGCTGGTGGTAGTTTTACCAATCAAACTAGCACGGCTCCCGCCCTCCAATCCTCGCCAGGCCGCCCACAGAGAACCAATAATCTGTCTCAGAGCCCCAGGCAATCGGTACTACCTCAGAAGGCGCGGGGCCTTGTGGGTATTGTAGTTCCCCTGGACCGCCTCTCCAGGCATTCGCTTTCCGTTCCCAAACCGCCAGCAGAGCTCAGAAAAACCGACCCCTAAGGGCGCCTGGTTGGCTCAGTTGGTGCAGCATGCGACCCCTGATCTCAGGGTCGTGAGTTTGAGCCCCACGTTGGGTGTAGAGATTAAATAAACTTAAAAAAAAAAAAAAGCAACTCCCTGAAAATACTCCAGTTTGAGCAGAACTTCATGTGCATTCTATCATTTGGGAGGTGACATTGCCTAATTTTCAACTCAGGTGCGGGGCTGTCTGGGTTTGAATATTGTGCTCTGCCATTACTTCTTACTCAACGTGTCTGTCACTGTTTCCTCATCCCCAAGATGGGGGTTGTAACAATAGCACTCCTGATAGGATTGCTGGATCAAATGAGTTTAGATATAAAACTTTATGAAGTAGTCCTTTGCATATCATATATACTGAAAGCATTTGCTGTTATCCTCACAGCAGTCTGTCAATCAGGCAAATATTGAGCACTTACTGTTCAGGCACTACATTCTTAGCATTTACAGCCTTTGGAGTCAGAATTGTCCCAGGAGTGCTTGGCTGGCTCTACCCAGTTGGTAGCGTGTGCAACTACTGATCTCAGGGTTGTGAGTTTGAGCCCCATGGTGGGTGTAGAGTACTTAAAAAAAAATTTGTCCCATTTTACAGATGAGGAAACTGAAGTTCTGGTAAGACACAGCAAATCAGTGGCACAATCAATATCAAAACCAGGTCTGACTTCAGGAACTAGGCTTTAGCCCCCTCAGTCTCTTAGCTTATATATGCTACATTTGATCATGGGTGGTGGGGGAGGAAGAAGACACCTAGACACCATGCAGTAGGAGAAAAGGACTAAAAGAAGCATCCCCACATATTCTAGAAATGAGAAATTATGAATGTAATTTTGAATTATGAATGTAATACGAATTGTGAATGTAATAATGTGAGAATGGGACTGAGGAGGGATAGAAGAAAAGGAACAGAGTGGCCTCAGGGGATGGTACATGTAAGGGGGATGGATGCTGGCTGGCATTGGGAGAGATCGAAGAGAGATGTAGAATGGAAGACACAGAATTCATGCAAAGATTGGGAAAAGGACAGGGGAAGGAGTGAGATGAACAGGGGGGTAACCAGTTCTGTCACCTCCAAGGAGACTCAAGGTTCAGGAATGGAAATGGGGAGATCCAAGTCCTGCTCTTCAGATCTTACTGAGGGGAAGCCTGGGGTGTCTAAGAGACAGCAGGGGTGAAACTATGGCTGAGAGACAGAAAGTAAGGGACACCTACCAAGGGAGGAGAGCAACAGCCGCCGGGGAGCTGTCCCTGGTCCTGACTCAGCCCTGACCATCAAGATTTGGTCAGGTAGCACAGAGGTGGGAAGCTCCAGGTGTGAAGACAGCTTGAGGCCCTGCATTCCTCTTCCTCAGGGGCCTGCCATGCTTCCTCCTACACATGCTCAGCTCCACTTTCTATACCTTTCCTCAACCTTGTGCAAGTGTGGCCTCCATAACCCCATACAAGAAACCTATCCTGGGACTTAAAACCACTCTCCATTTCTTCCCTCCTAGTTGGACCCCACCCCACCTCACTTGCAGCTGAAAGCCCCAAGTCCTCTACCTGGGAAACCCTCCAGTCCCATCAGAAGTGAAAGTTCCTCTGAGCAGCCTTCCCTCACTGGTCCCATTCTCCCAGCTAAACATGGTAGCTATGGACTAGATCAGCCCTTGTTCAGACAGAACAAAGCAAGGCAGAACTAGAGGGCTAGTACTCAGCATTGCTGATTAAATAAATGTATGCATGCATGAATGCTGGGACTAATTTAATGGGTGGCAGTGGGCCGTGGGGAGGTTGCTGATACTACTGCAGGCCCACCCCAACCCAAGAGCAACAGCAGTATTATGTATGGCTCCAACCTAGGAGGCTTGGCTACAGCGGAGCACTTCCACTCTAGGAGCTAGAAGTTGGCCCCCAACTCCCTAATAAGGCCTGGATCCAAACATCCTCCCATCCTTCCCCAGGCCTTTGCCCAGTTAGGTGGTGGTGGCAGAAAAAAGGAAGCAGAGACAGCAATGCAGTGAAGATCCAGGTTTACTCTTTGGGAATAGGGAGGGGTGAGGAGGAGGTGTGGGTGGGACGGGGGCGCCTCTCAGTAGTCAGCTGTATAATCTGTGCCATGTAGCCCCCGGCACAGCAGTGTGAATTCTTTCACCATCTCCTTCACCCGCCTCTTGTTCACTCGCTCACTGAAGGGAAAGGACAGCAGGTTAGTACCGTCCACCACCACCACCCTCTCCTCTGGACCAGTGCCCAGGTGCCGCCGGCTCTGCTCACCGAAGGATCTGCTGGCTGAAGGTGTCCTTCTGTTCAGGGCTGAGGCGGGCGGAGGGAAAACCAGGTGGCTGTAGTGCCTCCTTGATCCACATGCTCAGGAGGCTGAAGCAGTGTTTGTTCAGAGCAAATAGGATGTCGGCAAAGCAGTCCATGAGGCTGCGGGAGGCCTGGCCCCCAATGGCCTGAGGGAGACGGGTTCTCAGCACACCAGGGCCTTGCCCCTTTTGCGGCAAGGGTGCCTAGCCATGCGCCACCCACTCCCAGACAGTTTCTCAGCCAAGCTGCACATGGTTAAGTGCTGCTTTTTGAGAGCCAGCTGATCCTCACAGCAACCCTAACAACTGTCAGCCATTTAACTGCTGAAGAAATAGAGTCAGCTTAGGGAACCAAAGGCTCAAGCTTCCCAGAGGGCAGCTGCCTCAGGAGTGAGGGCCACTCCACCCCCATCGAAGCCCCATCAAACACGGCTGCATCTCACCTCCAGCACTGCTACGAGCAGCACACGGCCATCCTCCTGTACCACTTTCCCCACAGGTTCTACTTCCCCACACCGAGGCAGCAGCTCTGTCTACGGAGGATGGAGAGGACTGTCAGCCTCAGTTCTTTCCCCACTCTCCCTGGGGACAAGACTTGCACACCATACCCCTACACTCTGGAGTCAGGGGCAGGACTGCGAATAGGGGCTGGGGTGCGGGGGGGGGGTGGGGTCAGGACTCAGCATGGGACTCACAAAGAAGCCACAGGAGGCCTTGACAGTAGGTGCCTCAGGGAACTTGAGGGCCAGCACAGCTGTAGGAGAGGCAGAGGCAGATCAGGCGGGGCTTAAGGATCCTCCTAAGGGGGACCCAGGCCCTCCTGTCCACCTGGCCCCACTTACCACACTGGAACACAGCTTTGACATCCAATCGTTCACACAGGAACAGATCTGGCTTCCGCTTCAGAGCCTGCAGGAGGTGGAGCTGGTAAGCCCAGCCCCAACCAGCTCCAAGGACCATCCCCCCTCCCCACCACTCACCTGCCACCCCAGGCCCCAACTTCACGCACCATAGGTACAGGCTGCCAAAATCAGCCACCCAGCCATCTCTGGGGGACCCAAACCACCCCACAGTTCAGTCAGGAGGGGAGCAGCCAGGGGATGCTACGTACATGTATGTGTACATGAATGCACAGGTGTGTGTGAGAGGTTAAGGGGGTGGTCACAATACAGAAAGCTTGGGTCCCAAGTCACTCCCTAAGCAAACGCTTTTATTTTCCCCTCCATCAAGGCCAGACCTCCTGCAGGCTCCAGGTAGCCAGCAGTGACTGCTTTGATTCAGAGGCAGTCAAAGCCCCCTGGATTTGTTAACAGGACAGCAGAAAGAAGAGATGGCAGCTGGATGTGGAGCCCAGTCCAACAGCCCCCACGTCCCACCTGCATTCCTCAGACACCCTCCAGCTTAGGAGGAGGAAAAGTAGGGTCGGAGCCTTGGAGCCATGGCCCCACCATTCAACCGGGATACCCTGAGTCCAGGCCCTTCTCAGCCACACCCAGCTCAGGAGTCAGTGCTGCCATGTGGGGGGAATGAGTACAAGGGGCAGAAAGCCCACCCCAAGTGGTGCTAGGACACGACTGGCACATCCTCAGGTCACAGGAGATGCTCTGCACAGCTCCAGCAGTTATCAAACACGGCTGCTCCCCACCAGCCCCCCAACACATACCATGTAGACCCCCAACCCTCCAGCCCCTCACATACCTTCCACTCCCGTTCATGTGCAAGCACCCCCACACTCACCCTCTCTGGAAACACCCTACTTACCCTCAAACACACCTCTATCACATCCCTTACACATACTTTCTCACATTTGCAACACACCCTGCTACATATTCACATCCCTCAAACGCCCCACATTCCCCAGTCACGTCCACATGCCCACACTTTCAAGCTACCCAGTCCTCTAGCACATGTACCCTCCTAACACACCCATCCACACACACACACACACACACACAAACGCCCTCACCCCCAAGGATGCACCCTCAGTTACCCACACACATGTCTATCCAGGCCCAGAACACACTCCCTATTCCCCCCTCCTCCTGCGCCCCACCCCCCCCACCATACTGTAAGTTCCAAGAGAGTAAGAACTATGCCTGTTTTTGTTTACCATTATACCCTCAGCACCTGGCAGAGCACCAGACATGTATCACACACTAAGTATTTGTGGACTGATTAAGCGAAGGAACACATCATTTACCCCAACCCACAGGATCCCCACCATGGTCCCCGCACTAGCCCCATGTCCCCACAGCTCACCACATGTATCTTCCACAACACACATTCCCTGTATGTCAGACATACCGACACCACAACATACACTCCTTCCCCCAAATACGCACTCTCACAGCCCCACACACACACCTCCAACACATGACACTGCTTCAAAACCCATCAATGCCTAATGCACACCAACATACAACATGCATCAGTGCACGTGCCCACACTTCAACTACACATTTTTCCCGACACAACACACGTACTACTTACAGCAGCTATGTGATTTGTTTCCAAACCAAACTAAACTGAAAACATACGAATAAGGTCCAACCCACTTACACATGCACCAAACACAAACACATCCCAACGCAGCCTCACAGTGGAGCCAGCACCCCACCTCCCAACAGCAGTACAACCTGAAGCCCAACTCCGGGCTCCACCCCAGCACATTCACCTTTGGCCCCTCCTTTCGGAGCTCCTCCCGGCCACCTCTCCAGAGCAGGTGGGGGGGTGGGGGCACTGAGGCAGGCAGTTCCCCGGCAGGAGCACGGGACAATGAACCCCAGGCCCTTCAACTCCGATCTCACCCCTGAACTTCAAGGGCACCCCAGCTACGAAGGAGCTGCCGGGCACAATTACTCCCCCTCCCCCGCCCAGGCCAGCCCAGCTCCCTCCCTTTGGGATCGCCTCTCCCTGGTCTTGGTGGAAGAATGAGCTAGTTGAGGCAAAGGGGCACTAAAGGAGGATGTTGGGTTGTCAACTTCCACGGAAACAGATGAAGAAACTCTATTCAACTGAACAGAAAAAAAATTTGTCAACAGAAAGCTAAAAATAGGCTTAAATTGAATTTCAACATAAGAGAAAGAGAAAGAGAGAGAACAGAACGTGAATGAATAAAACTAAAACACACCTGTGCCAGGAGTTGCATAAATGAATCAACAATATCAGGATGATCCCTGGGCCCTAAAATATAATAAAGATGGAACTTAAGAAAAAATTATACAAACAGCAACTCAACCTCATATAGTTATGTGGGACTGAGAGCCTGCAGGGAGACAGCGTGGGGGCACATGAGCAGCAGGAAGCAAGATAAAGAAACAAAACATACAAAAACCATGAACTGGGAGAAGCCCAACAGAAAGAGACGGCAAAGTGAAGGACGGGCCTGCCCCAGCTCCCTCCCAGGGGTCCTTCCACCTACTCCCCACTCCTCCTCAGGCCAGTCCCCCCAGTGAGCCTTTGGTGCTGAAGCAATGTTGGACTCCACAGAGCTGAAGAAACAACCCCCACTCTTGCTGCGGCCTCTGGCTGGCTGGGGTGGCCCTACACTGCCTCCTAGCACATTTCCCCAACACTAGCCATCAAAGAGGAGGGCAGGGATGGCGAGAGGTTAGTCCTTGGTAACTCCCTTGGGGGCCTGGCTGAAGGCCCTGGAAAGGCCAGGGTATCAGGGCCTGAGCAGGTGCCCCCTCACTTCCATGGCCTTAGGGCTCTTGGTCTGGCCAAGGGAAGGACTCCCTGGGGTCCACTTAAACCAGAGGACTCCTCCTTGGCTAGGGCAGAGTCCAATATGCTGTGGGGATGGCTGGGCAAGCCACCAGCGGGGCCTCGGGGAAGAAACTGTATCATGAGGCCAAAAATGAGAGCCCCACCCAGCAAAGCCCCTCCACATGGACACCGACTGAGCAGAGAGCCAGGCTCAGGGCTGAAAACCAGCTCCCACCATCTGGACACACAGAGAAAGAGGGAAACCAGTCAACATGTCACCCCATGGTGCAGTGGGAGGGCAGAGGCTGAGAAGGGAATGGCAAGACCAGGACAGCATAACAGGTAAGGGGGCCATCCTGTCCTGCAAGACAACCAGCAAGCCCAGCAAGTATGATTGGTTTTGGACACTACTCTGCCTCCAGTTCTGTTGACACCTGTGGCAAGGACAAGGCATGTGTCTAGAGCTCCTGGGCTGTTCCCCTTTCAGGAGGAGGCGCTGCACGAACATCTGCCTGATACACCACTAAGGAGCCGTGTGATCTTGTGCAAGCCACAAATGCCCAGTTTCCCCAACTGTAAAGTAGATAATTATCTCTTCCATGCTTCCTTTTCCAGGCTATGAGGAGCCACTGATAAAGCCCATCTCTTTCACATCTGAGCCCTGATTTACTCAAGTCCTGGAGAGTGAGGCCCATGCCCTCTGCCCGGGTCCCCCTACAGACAGCATGTTTGACATTCGGCAGCCACCCTGCTAGTGGCTGGCCCCAGATAGTGAGGAAGAAAGGTTCCGAGGGCAGGGAGACCTTACCCTCCTTTCTTCAATAGTGTCTGATACCTACTCTATGCTGGCCTTGTTCTGGGCACTGAGGATGCAGAGAGAAGAGGCTCGACCCTGCCCTTGAGGGGCTTAGTCTAGGGAGAGAGACACACACATGAAAGCTGATTATTGAGTATGATTGGTACTATATCAGCAGTGTGTACATGATGCAGTTTCAGCATAAAGTCAGAAGCACCCAGTTCTGCCCCAGAGAAGCTTCTAGGACTGATGCATAAGTAAGGCATGGAGGAGTAAGAGCTCACCCAGTAAAGGGCACAGGGCATTCCAGTTAGAGGATCAAATGGGACATCAAAGGGAGAGGTCAGTGTGGCTAGACTGCTGGTGTCTCAGGGACACTGGCAGAAGACACTGAGGAGTATGTAGGAGCTGCACCATGTGGGTGGGAGCAGGGTGAGAACCTGAGGCAATGGATAGCCAACGAAAGGGTTTCCAGCCAGAGAGGGAAAATACTCAGATGTGTGTTTTCTAAAGAACATTACAACTGCAGGATGCAGAATGGACTGCAGGGAAGGGCAGATGTCAGGAAAACCAGGTAGAGAACTATTGGGGCAACCCGGACACTGAGGTGTGGTCATGGAGGAAGGGGAGAGGTGGGCAGTCTGCGGGATAATCAGGAGTCAGGACCACCTAGATTTGCCCCTGACTGGATGCAAGAAGTGGGAGAGGTGGAGTTAAGGATTTAAGGGTGGCCACACTTGGTTTCTGGCTCAAGTTTCTGCTCGCTTTGCACCTACCCATGGGCCACTGGAGCAGAGGCCAGCATCATGGGACCACATAATGATGACATCAGCAGAGAGCGCTCTGGCTCCAGCTGAAACCCCTGGTAAGCCTCAAACCTGCAACCACAAATCCAGACAAGACTCATGAGGCTGGTGCAGCAGCGCTGTTTCTTTTCCAAGTTAGAAGCCTGGGTTAGACAGCAGGGGAAGCCTAGAGCCCCCTGCTCCCAGCACTCTCAGGCAGAGGGCCACAGAGAACAGGGAGCTGGGACCACAGCCAAAAGCTTTGGGCCTAAAAAGGAATAAGCCCCGATGCAGGGAAAGGAACCAGAACTCCCTGAGTACTTCATGTGCAAAAACCCCAAGCCAGGGGACCAAGAGACACTGCTTTCATACCTATAACAATCCTATCAAGTACACGAAATCTCTATTTCACAGACATGGAAACAAAGGCTCCGCAAAGGTAAGTGACTTGCCCAAGGTCACACAACTAGTTGGTGGTGATGAGCTTAGAATCTAGGTCTATCTGACTCCAAAGCCCATGCTCTTTCCACTTTTCATTATATCCCAAAGAAAAGGAGCCAGCCTAGTGTCCCAAGTCCCTCAGAGCTCTGGCCCCATCTCCCCCCACATCAAGACTGGCCCTAAGTCCAGCAGGCCAGTAGAAGACATCATTCACTCTCTTATCCACTTCAACCTACGGTGTCACTACTTGGAGGGTGACAATTGTGCTGTGCTTGATCCCCCAAGTTTCCCACCAAGTCCCATGTGCAACTCAGGGGACAGAGGAGAACAGAGTGGGCAGCTTTGGCTCCCCAATCGGGGAAGCAGAGGCAGTGGCAGTGGTGGCAGTGGCGGCAACAGCAGGGACCCTGGTCAGGACCTACCTTGTTGGAAGAGAGTGAGTGTGATGGAGGTGACGAGCAGGAAGAGGGCCTCGATTGGGGGAAAGTGGGCAGGTTCATGAGCAAAGATGTGGACCAGCTACAACAAAGCAGGGAATGCTGGTCAGCTGAGGCCCTGTCTCACCAAGAACTGGCCAGCATTCCTAGAATGCAGGTCAGGATCCCTGCCAGGACGCCATCCACCCCACTCTACCCACCACCCCATCCCTGGGTCAGACCTCTAACTAGGATGAAATTTAAAACACTGCTGCCTCAATCAGAAGGCCCACCTGTCGAGTGAGGTCAAGAGCAGAGGCCTGGGGGATGGTGCTGTACATCCGACCCAGCATCTCACACAGCTGTGGCACCATGGGGGCAAAGTCATCCAGCAGTGTCTTAACAGACTTCTCAAAGATAGCGCACACCGCCTTGGGAAAGAAGCAAAGGGGCCCAGGAAATAGACAACAGTATTATGATCATCAAACCTGCCAAGAGACTAGATCTCAATTATTCCAACCCCTAAAAAGAAGTATAATTATGTGATGTGATAGGGATTCTAATTATCATACAATGGCAATCATATTATAATCCATAAATGTGTCAAATCAACATGCTGTACACCTTAAATTTATACAATGTTAACTGTCAAATATATTTCGTTGAAAAAAAAAAGAAAAAAGGAAGAAAGCAAAGGGGTCCTGGTTAGCAGGTCACAATCACCCAGAACACAACTGAGGCTCTGCACAGAGGAGGCCTAAGGTGGGACCCTTACCTATAAGCCTGGCCTGGCCCTGCGAATCGAGAGAGGTAAATAAGCCTGACCCTCACCCTGAAAGGCAGCAGGCCAAAAGGCCTTCTCAGAGGAGCACGGGATGGAACTTTGTAACTCAAGTCTTGCTACTTACATCTCCACCATTTCCTCTCAGAGAGCAGCAATAGTAAGAAAATCCTGAATTGAAAACAGACCAAAGGCAGGTCTCTGATTACAAGTGGATCCCTGACTGTCACTCAGCCCCAACATCATAGTTCTTTGGTCAAGGACTTCCTGTGATATTGGAAAGTTCTGAATGTCTTCCCAAAACATTCCTTGTGTCTGTGAGGCAGGATTCACCTCCTTTATTTTCTCCAGACCACTGTAAGCCAAGATGGGGCAGCAACACCTTCATCCTGCTCCGTATCTAAGCAAAGTCACGATGGGGGCAGAGAGCAAGGATTGAGGCTCACCTCCACCACTTGGGCATCATTCAGCCATTTGCTCAGCACCTTCTGGATAAGCTGGAAGACCTGCTGCAACACCACAACCACCTGAAGACACAGAAGAAGTGAGGTGCCCCACCACCACTCTCACCCACCCCAGAAGGACCCGGTAGTACAAAGTTGGCCAGAAGTTCAAACCTATTACTCCAGACTGCATGTTGAGGACTCAATGGATGGGACCTTGGGGGAAGGAGTGGTGTGTTGAATCCCCCATGAATAAAGAGGATATCCTGAATTCTAGGGATCATTTTAGAGGAAGCCTCAAAGTGCAAAGCAGGGATATTATGAAGGCTTCAGAAGATTATTAACACTTTGTAACTTTTAAGAAAAATCACTCCCTATCCATTTCTGCTCAGAAAAATCCTTTCAGTATCAAAAGCCTATGGGTTAGCCCCTGCAGTGGAGATGCTGTCTCACTCAAACAGGCTTAGGGTGCAGAGCCCCAAGGGATGCACAGATATGGCAACTTATGGAGGAGCAGAGAGCAGACTGAGGTCCTGGGAGGTAAGGGAAGGCAGGACAATGACTACCACGGAAGGAGAAGGGGCTCTGTAGGAGGACGCTAGCCCAACTTTGGTCTAGAGCCAAAAGGGCAACTGAAACTAAGGTGGAGAGCTGAAGAGAGAAGCTAGGATACTGTGGCTCCCTTTTCTCCAGGAGAAACCCTGGGAACAATAATCCAAGCAGTGTCTCACATTTATACAAAATTTTACTCAAGACCACATATGCTACCCAGCATCATTCTATTGAGATAAGCAAGCCAGGTAGTCTGATGTTCATAGTTTTGAATGGGAAGCTGAGCCTTGCTCCAGATCAAACAGCTTGTAAGTGGTCACCCCAACCCCCTGTGCCTGAGCTTATCACAGTACTTATCACACTGCTTTGTGACAATCTGTTTACGTATGTTTCCTCTAGACTGGGAGCAAGTCGAAGGCAAGAACTATTACACGTAGAGCATGTAAGCATCCCCAGTGCCCACATGGGATGGTGAGGAGCCAAGTAGAAGACCCCCCGGAACTGGGGGTCAAACAGGAACTCATAATTACATCATTTATGGGGTTGAAGGATAATGTCAATGTCTCCCATGAGATGGAGGAACCACAATGACATCACCCTGGTTGGGCTGGGGACAAAGACAAATATCACCCACAAGGTTGGATGACACAATGATATCACTCCCTACAGAATGAGGCACAATGATAAGGTCATTCACAGGGTCAGCACACCAAATGCATCATGCCCCATGGGGCCAAGGGAACCATGACAATATTATCCATGAAGTTGGGGAGTAACAATGATATTCCCACAGGGTGTGTGGTAGTGTGTGTGTGTGTGTGTGTGTGTGTGTGTGTGTGTGTGTGTGTTGGGGGTGGAGGGCAATGGCAACATCACCCACGGGGTTGGGTCCCTGTGGCACTGGCAGCTTCCGGAGCTCAGGGCCTTCATGTTCATCCTCATGATGACTGACATCCAGCGTGGTGAAGAGGTTGGAGAGAAGCCCCAAGATGTGGACAATGGCCAGTTTGTTGGAAGGATTAGGCTATGGGGAGAATCAAACCAAGCTCTGGATCTCCGAGGCCCAGCTTGGCCCCCGGACCCCAGCCCTGACTGTCAACTCCAACCCCACTCCCCAACAGCCATAGCCCACACAAAGGGCAACCCACCCCTGCCTTCTGGCCACACACACACACACACACACCAGCTCACTCACTATCTCCTCTGCCAGCTTCTCCAGCTGCTGGATATAGGGTGAGATAAGGGAGTGCAGGTTCTTAAGGATCTCCTCCACCTGCAGGGCTGACAGCAGGAAGCCCAGTGCCTGCATCAGCCACATGCACTGGCTTGTCTGTGGGGCAGAACATGGAAAGTCAATCCTGGACACATCTGGATGTGGGCAGGAAGAATAAACCTCTTGGGGAAGCTTCCAAGAACAGAGAATAAAAGACAACGGGTAGGAAAAGGCAGAAGAGGATTTCTGCAGATTCCCATAATATCCCCAAGGACCCCCTAGAAACTTCTGGGCTCACCTTGTGGATCTGTTTCATCAACACATCCTGGAGATAAACAGAAGGAATTTGGTATCAGCACAGGGCAGTGTGCCCTGAGACCCAGCCCAACCCTAGCTCACGCATACCTGGGAGACAGCCACAATGTTAGCAGCATAGGGTGGCAGGTCATACTTGCATTCTCGGCAGATCTTCTTGAGGGTGGACACTGAAGAGACCGAGAGCTCAGGATTGCCTAGGGCATGCAGTACGAGGGGCAGAACACTGTTGATCATGACGGGGTGGTCAGCCAGCCATTCAGACAGAGCTCCTGGGGGAAGAAGGGAGAGGGGAGGATATCTGAGGCAGGCCAGGCTGGCTTTGTACCATGTCCCTGAGAGGCAGGCAGAGCTTCTGGCAGATCAAATTACAGCCCTAGAGCTGAATAGGCAAATATGCATGCACATGCTCAAACAGGAGCCTTATAGCTGAGAAGCAGGAAGAAGTTACTCAGAAGAGGTCTAGCACTGCTGTTACATTGACAGCAAATTAGCTTCACTGAATTGCAGCTCAGAACACTGTAGGAAGGACCCCTAGATGTGCCAGGACAGCCAGTTGGCTACAATGCTGATTGTGTGTGTGGGCATGTGTGTCTCTCCCATTTTGGACAGGAACCAGCAGGCCAACTATAGCTGGGGATGGGGTGCCTGTGGCTCTGGAAATGTGCTCATGGGTGTGTGCCAGGTCTCACCAATGGTGAACATGACAGTATCCGCCAGCTGCACGTTGCTGATGCTGATCCGTGGAATGAGGCCAATGAGCCCAGGCACCACATCAGAATAATTGACATCGATGGTCTCTGCGATGGATTGGAAGCCATAGAGCAGGGCCTCTGTGTGCTGAGGAAAGAGGGTGCCACTGGCTTGGCTGAGGAGGAGGGTGTGACAGTTCTGGGAGGGCTGAGGGAATCAGGCTTGGGAGGTACCTGCCAGGAGTAGGGCTCCTCTGAGCTGGTGAGCAAACGGCCCAGCTTGTCATAGAGGTTGCTGAGCAGCTCGGCCCCCAGCATCTCATACACATACATGAGCGTATCTGAGATGTCCACCCTAAGAAGTAGACGAAGACCTTATACACTGCCCGGATCCTGCTCCCAAGCCCAGGAGCCCACCCCAGCTCCCTCACAACTGCAAAAGTGCCTAGAGAATAGAGAAAGGAACCTCAGGATTCAAGAGGCCTGGTCTTGGGCTCCTCCCCTCATTGCCTTCATTATTTCAGGACTCTATTTAGAGGTAGGATTGGCCTGCTACCATCACCTGTAAATTCGGAACTGCTCCTTCTCATCTGAGGACCAGAATCCATATTCCTCATCAGAAGGAAACTGGGCCTTGTGCAGAAGCACATCCACCAGCTGGAAGTAGACCGGCCGGTACACCTGCTGGTACACAGCCTGCTTCTCTGCCTCAAAGGACAGAATGTCATCCTGAGAGAGCCAGGGAAGAAAGTTAGCCACCTCAGCACCAGGCCCAGAAGCCCATGATCTACCTTCTGTCATTACAGCCCAATTCTACTAGAGGTCACATAGACACACCTGCAACGTGTACCAGAAGGTGAGGGTCAGGGAACTGGTGGTCTCATTGACAGGATAGTGGCCAGGGATGCCGGTGCAGAACATAATCATGTTGACAAGGGCCAGGAAGCTCTGCCAGTGCTCCACTTGGTCCAGCAAGGCCCTTGGAAGGAGGAGGTATAGTAAGGTCATTCCCCCTCCCCCAACAGGGCTCCAAAACCACACCTCTTAGAGGGCCCTGCTATCCCACCCCCAGCTGCCCAACTGCTCACCGGGAGTGGTTCTCGCCCAGGGCCACAGCAATGCGACAGATGCCATGGGAGGTCTCCATGTCCCCATTCTGCACTGCCTGTCGCAGTTGATCTTGCAATCCCAGCACCAGCGGGATGAGTTTGAGGAGTGTGTTCACATACCTGGAGGCATGAGGTAAGGAGACCCATCAGAGCTGTCTACCCATCCCCCACCAGCTTTGAGAGAAAGGCATATTCTCCCTGTCTTCCATCAAAGCTCACTCCCCACAACAAACCCAAAGCAAAAAAGAGGTCAGGGCCTACATCGTAGCTTTGATGCTGCCCATGTTGAGAAGAACCTTCGGTCAGAGACTTCCAGGAGAACTCTGAGAAGGAAGTATGAGGTCAGTGTTACAGGTTAAATTGTGTCCTCTAATTGGACTTACAGTTGGTGCTGGTATGAGTTAAGACTTCTGGGGAAGTTGGGATGAGATGCATGTATTTTGCATGTGGGAAGGACATATTTTGGAGGGGCCAGGGGGCAGCCTGTTATGGGCTGAGTTGTATCCACCAAGAAGATGTGCTGAAGTCCTAATCTCCAATACCTCAGAATGTAATCTTATTTCAAAACAGTGTCATTGCAGATGAGATCACAGAGTGGGGGGGGAGCTCTACTACAATACAATGGATGTCCTTATAAGACAACCATGTGAAGACAGAGGCTCATAGGGAGAATGACATGTGATGACAAAGGCAGAGATTGGAGTCATGCAACTTAAAGCCAAGGACCACCACAGATTGCCAGCAAACAAACAGAAGCTAGGAAGAGGTGAGGAAGGATTCTCCTCCGGGTTTTTAGAGGAAACCGACACCTTGATTTTGGACCCCCAGCCTCTGCAACTATGAGACAATAAATTTCTGTTGTTTAAAGCTGCCCAGTGTGGGGTACTTTATTACAGCCCCTCCAGAAAACTAATATAGACAGTGTTAAGGGAGACTGAACAGGATGAGTGACAGAGGAGTTAATACAGGCTCAGGAGCCCTGATAAAGACTTCAGAAGGCACCGACAGCATCAGTCCCCACCTTCCATTCCACTCCCTACCACCAGATCCTAATTCCTATGTACTCTGGTGGCAGTATGAAGGGACAGCAATAGATGATGAACTAGGAGACAGCTAAGAGGAAAAATGGACAGGACTTGATGACTGACTGAATATGACAATGGGGAAGAGTCAAGGACAACTCTCAGGTTATTGACTAAACAACTAAGTAGATGGTGGAGCTATTTACTGAGGCCAGGAGGGGTGGGTAGAGGGGAATAGTAATAAATTTAATGGGAGGCCAGAAGGCGATAAGTTCAGTGTTAGGCATGTTGAATCAGAGGTACCTGGTGAGATATGCAAACAGAGGTGTCCAGAGAGTTGGATATAAAAACCTGAAGCCCAAGGGAGAAGTTAGAGCAAGAGACATAGTCATCAGCAAACAGCTGGTAACTGAAGCTATGGGAGCAGATGAGCACTGCCCAGGAAGAAAGCAGTGAATGAGAGAAAAGAAGGTGCAAGTCAGAGTCCTGAAGCACAATGATCCTTAAAGGGGAGCAGGGGACACACAGTATACAAAGGAGACTGAGAATGCTAGCTCTATCTCACTGGACCCCTCCCCAGCAGCCTGCTGTGGAGATCAGACTAATCACATGAAGTGATACTCTCAGAGGGAATCAGATGCTTGAGACCCCTCTGCTACCAATCATAGTGTCACCATAGCAATCTATGGAGAGGTAGGAGGTTGAGAGTCCAGAGGAGTTCTATTTGCATTTGCCCTAAGCAGGCTGCTAGGCAGGTAGTCTCAATCTCAGGGGTAAGATGAAAACAAGGGGCAACCAGCCCAGATGTCAGCTTTCTCCAAATCCTCATTCTGGTTGGACAAGGTATCCATACCAGAATACTCCCAACCCAGAGACAGCCCTAGAGGGCTCTGCCTGGAAACAGCTGGGATAGCTTCAGTCTCATGACCCTGACACAGGCTGCACCACCAGACAATGGGCACCTTCAGGCCAGACTCTGGCACAGAGAGCAGGGACAGGGCCAAAGTCATGGCGTGTGAGCTTACCAGCAGCTGAGATGGGGGCAGGAGATAGTGCCCTGTCCCCAAAGTGTCCCCACCAAGGCTCCCTCACACCTGCCAAAGTTCATGTACACAGCAGGTACTCAATCTTCACTGAGTTCTTAATTGGTCACATTTGAGCTGCATAATAGGCTAAGTCACAGACAAGTCCAGAAGGGCTCAGAGTATAACTCAAGGTCATATAGCAACTTTGAGACAAATTCCAGGCTGAGGTAGCCTCTTCTGCTGCAGGACTGCTCTTTCAGAGCCCTACCTGAATTTTCCCCAAAGGATCTATGCAAATCTCAGCCCATATCTCAAATTCTAACTGATGGGAGCCCCCAAGAACTTGTCTAGTTCACCTTCTCTCCTCCCCCAGCCCCCAGTGAAAGCTTTTCCAGGACTAAAAACATATTTCAGGAAAAAGAAAATTGAGGGAGAGAGAGTCAGGCAAGCAGCAGCAGCTGTGGAAGAGTGGGAAAGAGAGGACCTGAGTGCAAGCTCAGCCAAGGGGACAGCCAATATTAGGACACCTGGGGAAGGCAGTGGCTGGATAACCCAAGAGGCAAAACCACAGGTGACTTTCTCAAGCCAAAGTCTAAGAAGCTAGACTAGACAGAGCAAGACCCAAACTCTGACACTAGGCTGGTGCAGCACCCCGGTGGGGGAAACCCTTGTTTAGATTTCCCACCACCTGGGCACCTATTCCTGAGAACTATGCACACAGAAGAGCAGGTCTGAGGCTTCCAGAGGTTTCTAGGTTTGGGAGAGGGAGATAGAGAGGATGTCTTTAAGCCCATGGCTGAGACTGGGTTCAAGAGGCCTAGTTCTGTTGGTCAGCTCAAGCTGCCGGGGCAGGGCTGCTGGGACTTGCTGGCTGCCACTCACACTGAGCTCAGCCCAGACCTGCAATTAGAGCTCAGGGAGGAGAGCTGAGAAAATGGGGAGAGTTGCTAAGCAACCATGGGGGCTGCAGCCAATGGGCGCTCAGGAGGCTGTGGGTTCCCTCACTGGCTCCTTGTTCGCTCATTCGTTCAGAAGAGAAGAGGCATCAATTACCTGCCAAAGCCCTGGAGACCGGCTGGGCGGGTAAACCTGGGTGTATCCAAGGACACCCCACATCACCCATGCACTGGCCCTGGCCAATTCCCTTTAGCTACCAACTGTCTGAGTGCAGCCGGCACTCGAGCTTCAAGCTGCCAAGAAAGGCTAGTCCTGGGACTTGATACCCACTTTGAGTTGGAAAACCTGGGAAACCATGGGAAAGATACACTAACTGCCAATGCAAAACGATACCAAATACTAACAACTGCCTTTTATGGGGCGTGCAAGAACCAGGCTAAGCCTTTCATAGACATTTTCTTCTTTAATCCTATTAATATCAAAATATCCTTTATAGAATACCAGGGGCAGACCCTGTGCACATTGTCCTATTTAAGCCTTTACAACTCTCTCAGGTTAATATGATCACACCCATTTTACTGATGAGGAAACTGAGGCTTAAAAGCGACTTATCCAAGGTATCAGACCTAGTAAACAGACCATCTGGGATTCAAACTCAGACATGACTAATGCCAAGGCTAGAGCCATTAACCACTCTCTGATGCCATCTCTTTCAATGTTTTTCCCCTCCAAGTCTGCTAAGGGTTTCTAAAGTCCTACCTCTGAAGTGTTAGTGTCTCCAGTCTTGCCATGGCCAATCCAACTTATACCAAACATCTCATTATGGCATTTTCTCTACTTGAAATTCTTTAATATCTTTACATCATCCTCAGGATGAAGACCAAAATCTTAAGCCTGGCTGACAAAGGTCTTACATAATCTGGGCCCAGACCTCCCACAACTGGTCCTTAAATCCTGCTGTTTAATCACCACCACTCACCAGGCTTTCTCAACACCCTTTCTTTGCTAAGGCTCTTTAAAGCACACTTCCTCTGGGAAGCCTTTCACAGTCCTAAGACCAGGTTAAATGCCTCCTCTGGGCTCGTACAGTCCCCCCACCATTTTCTCTATCATAGCGTTCATCTCGTTGACCACATTTGCCCCTCCATGTGTCTGTTAGACTGTGAGCTCCTGGCTTGCTGAAGTCAACCCATTCATCTTTACGCACCTGGTGCTCAGCACAGGGCCCAAGACACAAAGAGGCACGCAACAAACATTTGCTGCACAAACACCTCGCTACACTCACCTTCCTTCAAGTCCTTAAAGGTACTATGGTGCTACGCACCAGGGGCCTTTGCCCCTGCTATAGTTCCTGAAGCCTGGAGCGCTCTCTCTTCCCCTGAACTCCCCCACCCTGCTCCCACCTCTCAGGCAACTCCTACTTTTCATCTGTTCAAAAAACACCGAATGCTACCAAATGCTGCCAGGCACAATGTGACAAAATAAAATGATTCAGTGTCTGTCCTCACAGAGCTGAGAGACCAATGAGGAGACATACATTAATTTATGATGAAACTGTGTTACAGGCTAAGAAGGAAAAACACTAGAAGCTCTGAGATACAATAATAGAGTAGACCAAACTTAGTCTTAAAAATCATTGAGGGCTTTCCTAAGATAATGAAATTTCAGTTGAGGTAGAGATGATGTGCCAAGTACCTGTGATGGTTCAGAAGCTAGAAGGAGCATGGAACATTCAAGCAACTGAAAAGACTGTATGAGAGTGGAGAAAGGAGCATGACATGAGAAGAGGTTAGAGATGCCATGCTGTGCAGCACCTTGTGGATCACGTTAAGGATTCTGAACTTCATCCTAAGAGCTGCAAAAAGCCACTGAAGGGTTCTGAGCAGAAAGGACAAATTGGATCCTCCTTTTCAAAAGATCACTCTAGCTGCTCGGTGGACAATACGGGTACAGGAGTAAAAACCAGGGGACTAGTGAAAAATCTCTGCAATCATTTGGGGAGAGAGATGATGACAGCTCGGACTAGGGTGGTGGCAGTGGAGATGGGAAAAATAGATTTGCAATGTGGTCAGGAGCAGAACAGCCAGGACATGGTGACTGATTGAGAGAAAGAGAAGAAAGAGTCAAATATTTTAACTGAATAATTTGTTGGATGATTAGTTGTGTCTCCCTCTCTGAACCATAAGGACAAGGACCATGTCTTGTTTGCCTCCTTGTGTATCTCCAGCACAGGACCAGGTATGCAGTAGGCACTCAATTCGTGTTTATTGAACAGATAGATGGAAGGCCAATCAAACTGTTCTTTTCTGGGAAGATGGGGACCAGCTCACCTCTGGGCATCAGGCTGTGAAATGGCATTGACAATGGCCTCCACACTGCTGTCGAAGAGCTCCGAGTCCTGCAGAGCAGCAAAGGCAGCCTGAATAAGCGCCTCACAGTCCTGCAGTGGCACCTCCAGCTGCACCCAGCTGGAAAAGCACTTGAGCACCTTCTGACGCACACAGCTGGGTGAGCTGGGCTGCTGTAGCAGCTGCTCTAGCAACGGGAAGACAGCCCCGCACTCCACTGCCAGGCTGGCCCGCACCAGGCCTTTGCGATACTGGGGCAGGCGGCTCGTCTGGAACTCCTCCGGCAGCACTGTCAGCAGCTCTAGTAGGGCCAGGCAGCGGCCCTGACCATCCACCGGTGAGTCCTCAGCCTGGAAGAGCCGTACCATATCTGCCACAGCACACGGCCAAGCATCAGGCATCATGCTGAGAGCCAGGGAGGCCAGTGCCACGCACAGCCGAGTCAGCACGATCTTGGAGCCACTAGCAAAGTGGGTGATCTGGGTGAAGAGCTGTGCCTTTAGACTTTCATACTGGTCAGTGGGGATGTCACTCCAGTAGCGAGAGATCTTGATGTGCAGGGCACTGGCCCCAAAGTACTGGATCTCAGGCACCTTGTCGGGCTGCAGTAGCTGCCAGCTGAAGTGCCAGGCCTGTGGGGAGACCTGGGCCTGCATCAGCCACTTCTGAGCCAGGTTCTTGTTCTCAATGTTGGGATCGTAGTAGAGCTGGTGCAGCGCCTGCAGGACAGCACAGGACTGAGCAGGTGTTGGCCACTCTGGATCCCGTCAGAGCCCAGAACTTGGTCTTGCAAATCTGCTCTCTCTTTCTGACTGAGGGGCTGAGCAGGTAGAGCTCACTGTTTCCTGAGCCGAGGATCCTACTGATACCCGGAAAGCCTGAACTCTGCCCATGCTCTACCATGTTGTCATCATAGCCAAACATTAGGGGTTCAGAAAGTGAACCTTCACAGGAAAGCAGAAAGAGGCTGAGCTCCCCAAAGGGGAGGCATTTGAGGTAAAGGACAAGGCCCAGGTTGAAGGAATGGCTCCACAGGGATAAAGCTAAGCCTGAGAAGAGCATGGAACAGCCTGAAGGGCCCTGACCCTCCCAGGCACAGCTGGTCCCATCAACTCCAAAGGTTCTATTCAGCTCCCCCAGGATCATCCCTCGGTCACTCCAGATGCTGGCACCAAAGCCATTGTGAAATCTGAGCACGACTAAGGCTTTGCCAGGCAGCCTTAGGCCAGAGGCATACTGGAGGGGAGGGTGAGAACACCCCCCAGAGAGCGCATGTGAGGGTCCAAAAAGCTGGTCAAGAAGTCTTGGCTGGCAGCCCTGGCAAATGCCTTGCCTGGAGCTCTCAACTCGCCAAATCCCCAGGGTCCCAATTCCACAGGGACTTCACACAGTAAGAAAACAGTGGTTCGTCTCCCTGGTTGCACATGGAAGTGTGTGCCACCATGCCAACAGCACCCAGCCCCGGGGGGTGGAAGAGTGAGGTCAGGACTCTGACCCCCTAAGCAAGCTCCATCCAAGTAGACTTAGCCCTATTTGTACCTCTGACAGCAGCTTATATTTACAGTCCCTTGTTTGGCTCCTCAGGGATGCTGAATTCAGCAGGCAAAGAAGCAGCAGGGATGGATTTTCACCATTTGGTATGGCAAAAGGGGCTCAAAAATAACAAATGAATATCTGCGACCATTCCTTGCTTTCCATCTCCCCATTCAACCCAGCAGGGAGGCATTTCTGCATCCCAGGCCTCAGGGGCAGAACCCAGAAAAGAACCAGAGAAGCAGTTCAAAAAAGATGGGCTGGGCTGTGGGAGAGCCTGGGAAGACCGTGGCAGGAAGCTATGTGGACAGGTGAGCAGAGAAGGATCCTGAGGCTGCCAGCAGGACCGGATCCCTTAGATCCATTACCAGAGAGAGGGGGTTAGCCCTTCCTGCCTGCTCGGGACTCGTCTGGCCTCCATCCAATACAAGAAGGATCCTTCCCTAAGAAAGAGTGTAAACATAACCCAGACTGTTTCAGTTCCAGGTTATTTTCTGAGCCCCTGGGTCACAAAACAGGTCCAGTATGGCTCAGCATCTGTATGGTTCCCGAGGGCTGAGCTGTAGGTCTCCTGGATTCCTGGTTTCTTACTGCACTGCTTATGCAGTACCCACGGAGCTGGAGAATAGCCAATCCGGCCGGAGGTCTAGGCTATCAGCACCCTGAAGGGACCAGCCCAAGACCCTAGAGTATCCAAAGAGAACCCATGTCTAAGGAAAGCCAAAAATAGCCCATTAGGACACCATAACACTGCTGTCCACGCCTGCCCAGAGAGACAGCAAATGCCAGGTGCTCTGGGGGCACCATCCCAGCAGGCACCCAGCCCAGGCCTGGGCTCTGGCATTAATGTCAGTCCCCAGAACTTCTGCTCTGTCACCGGTATGCCCACCCCGGGCCCTCATACCTTCTCCACGTTCTCCACAGTGAAGTCCAAGGCTGGTGCTGCTCCAGCCCCTGCAGCCCCAGGCTGCTCCTCCCGCCGCTCCATCTTTGCTCCCTCCCCAGCAGGGAGGTGGACCCTGACCTGTCTCCTGCCCCAGCCCCTTGGCTGCTGGCCCCGTGCTAGACCCCAGCTTGGGTGCCCAGGGAGCGGTGGGGTGACAGGGGGCCCAGGGCGGGCATGGCTGCCGAGGCCTCCCCACCTCGGATGGGGATGGGGGGCTTGCCAGAGGCCAAAAGGAGTGCTCTTAGGAGGAGACCAACTGAGGGGGACTCTGAGGAGGGAGCCGTCAGTGAAGAGTTCACAGGCGGGGGTCCTGGTGGTAGGTCACGGCTCTGTCCCCAGACTCTCTGAGGAGGGAGTCACAGGGAAGGCAGGCCTGTGGGGGAAACCGAGCCCCTGGCCCGTGAGAGGTCACAGGGTCGATGGCCTGTACCCACAACACCCTGGTCTGAGTGCGCTCTCGGGTCCTACGAGGAGGTCACGGGGTGGGGGGTGACGAGGGAGAGAGCCCTTCGCGGGTTACGGAGGCGTCCGACGAGGCGCAGGGGTGCAGCTTCGCGAGTCTGGGGCGAAGAGTCCGTAGAGTTGAGGGGCTGTGGCAGATCCCCTCCGGCCGGCCTGGCCCGCGCTCTTCTCACCGCCCGGCTCCGGCCCCGCTACTGCCGCTGCCGCCGCCCCAGTGACTGACAGACGAGCCGGCCCGGCCGGGACGGGGCGGGGACCTCAGCGAGGCGCGGGCTGCCCCGAGCGCCTGTCCCCGGCACCGCCGACTCCGGCGCCGCCCTGCCCCTGAGCCTGCCCTGGCCCGGCCCGGCCCGGCACAGCCCGGCCAGGCACAGCGGAACTGCGCGGAAACTCATTCCGGGTCCCTGGCCCTGTCCTCGCGCCGGCCCGCGCGCCCCCGGAGCAGGCGACGGAGCGGCGCGCCGCTCGAGGCCCCCGCTGAGCCAAGGCCCCGCCGCTGTGCACCCTGGGAAACGTAGTCCGTATTGCGCCTAGCGGGAGGGCGGCGCCTTGCGGCGGAGGTCGGGAGCACGTGGGCTGGGGACCCGCCGAACTCCGCCAGCCCCAGACGTTCTGCGGGCGACCGGGACAGACTCGCGGGTGGCGCTGATGAGCAGCTCCCTAAGACTGAAGGGGCCGGTGGATGGAGCTGGGAATCCAGGCTAGAGGATAAGGTGTGTGTTGTGGGTTCGCGGGGAGAAACAGGTCACTGATGCTGCGCTGTCTGCGCTTTCTGGCACCCAGGAAGGGGGCGGTCTGGGAAGAAGGTGTCAGCACCACCCTGAGAAGAAAGGGGGCTTGGAGCCCCTCAGGAGTAAAAAAGGACAGCTTTCCGGGCTGCCCAGTTAGCAACCCGGAAACCTCATACCATGGACAGTACTCGGAGAATTTTACGTGCTGCTTGGAAGCAACTTCTCTTTATGAGTAATTAGAATAAGAATAGCTCACCTTGAAGTGCTAGGAACAGTACTTTGCATACCTTAGGTCCGATTCTCTCAACATCTCGAAGGTGGGTATTTTAGTCACTATTTTCTGATGAGAAAACCGAGGTTGGGAAGGTTGAACTTTTCTTGTCCAGGGACACACGGCCTAGCCACAGATCTGGTCGGCCACAGACCCCAGCAGTCCCTACCCCTTACACTTGTCCTTTTATTAAATTTTTTTAAGTTTATTTATTAATTTTAGTAATCTCTAGGCTCAAACGCACAACCTAGAGATCAAAAGTCGCATGCTCTTCCCACTGAGCCAGCCAGGTGCCCTTTCCTGTTATTAACTCTTGCCAGCTATCCCAGAAGGGGAAATAGTAATCAAAAGGGAAAGGACCTCTGTACTTGTGTTCCGTGGAGGAAGCTGACATTGGCAATAGCTGCTGAGGCCTGAGGTGAATGAATGAAGGCTTCCCCGAGGAAGAGAAACTTGGTCTGAGCTTGAATAATAGAAACTGGTGAGGATGGGGCTCAATTAGATAGGAAGCAAAATTCAGTGGGAATTGAGACATTCAACAAATTTTAAGTGGGGTTTCAAGTGGGCAGTGATGATTGGATTTGCATTTTAGAAACACCTATCTGTAGTATGCAGAATAAATTGAAGGAAGGGGCTTTTCATCATGTTGGGGGTACAGGGAGAGAATCCTTGGCTTTCATCAGATTCTCTAAAGGACTCTATACCTCCAAAACAGGTTAAGAACCACTCCTATGGGGGCTCGTGGGTGGCTCAGTCAGTTAAGTGTCTGACTTTGGCTCAGGTCCTGATCTCGCGGTTCATGAGTTCGAGCCCTGCATGGGGCTCTGTGCTGACAGCTCAGAGCCTGGAGCCTGCTTTGGATTCTGTTTCCCTCTCTCTCTACCTCTCCCCTGCTCACGCTCTTTCTCTCAAAAATAAATAAACATTAACAAAAATTTTAAAAAAAGAAAGAACCACTCCTGTGAATAAGAAAGGTAATCTCACATGGCACAGACTCTTAGATCTTTTCTCAGATCCCTCAGCTTTCTATGCAACCTCTCCTTTTCCAGAGGACCTCAGTGAGTCGGCCAGTGCACATACACTCTGTCATAGGGATTCTAGGCAGGGGAAATAGGGCAACCTTTGGGCAGAGAGGAGGAAAGCCATTGGCAAGTGCAGGGGGAGCACATGGAACCCCAAACCTCAATTCCTAGATGAAACAAATCTAGAGAGAAGTTTTGGGTGCTCCCTGAAGCTGCTGTAGTTTTCAAAGCTGCCTGTAGTTTTCTTACAAGAGATGGTGACGTGATACCCCTTTGGAGGACACCGTACCTTAGTTCTGGGAAGATACTCAAATGGACGATGTAGTTTTGCAAATGTGAAACAAAGTCTGCAGTCAAAAATGGAGATAACCAGAACCACCTGTGGCTTTCAGGAGCAGAAAGTGCTCTGCCTGGTAAGATCATGTGTAGATCATGCCTCTAAGTTGTAGGCAGAGCACTGCAGTCCTGGAGCTTGTTTCCTTTGGGGAAAATGGCCTTATTTTTTAAAAGAGGGATTTGGGTTGTTGTGAGCTGCACACCGAGGCCAGTTCTTACAGGAACGTGTCTTCTCGTGGAGAAGGTGCTGTTTCATCTGGGACTTTGTGAGATGTTGGGCACAGTCTCTCTGGGGCCCCGAACGTAGCCTTGAGTTGGAAGGACCCTACTCGTTTGAGGACTGGCAATCTGGGGACTGTTGAGAGCCAGCGCCTTTGGCTTGGGTTCTGAACTGGCTCCTGCTATGAACATTGTCAGAGGTGCCTTCAGTCGGTCTCCTTTAAGTGGCTCAGAGATGACCACTGAAGGGCAGGGCCTGGAGGGTTTGGGGGCTAGGCTAGGCTTTCAAGTCTTTCTAGCAGGGGCTCCCTAGGCTCAGTGACCCTTCAATTGACAGGATGTCCCCCTTCACCCCTAACCAAGGCCGGGTAGTGTCTGCAAACTTGTATGGTACTGGTGCCACTTTCTTCAGGTGGAGGTGGGGAGCGCAGGAGACCGAGGATCCTGAATCAGTTTGGAGGCAGAAAGAGGTAAACACCAAAGGAGTGTTTGAAGGCAGTGCAAAAGCACCAGAGTTTGGGGAGCACCTAGAACTGGGGCAGTAAACACAGAAGAGTGGAAGCACAGACTTGTTTCTCCTCCTTGACCCAGAACGCACACAGCCCTCACTCTTGCCTGGGTGAAGGGGCACCTGTGCCAAAGCAGGCACTTAGTTTGGAAGGAATTTTGGTTCTCAGTGTCAGATGCCTTGGGCGGGGGGGGGGGGGGGGGGGGGGGGGGGGGGGGGGGGGGGCCTCAGCCGGCTCACTCTCATGGTGCTCTCCTGCGCCCTGGCTGCGGCTACTGCCCTTGTACTTACAGCTGCGGAATTAATCTCCAGCCCAGACCTCCTTCCTCAGCTCCAGACCAGCGTATCCCTTCCTCCCGACAGCCCTCCGGATGTCCCATGGCTCCTCAGACTCAGTAGCCTTTCCATATGTATGTCTTATTGCCAAAGAACATCATATTGGACAAATTCACAGGACCCAGGAAACAGGGTTGCATAGGACATGCAGGAAAGCTCAGGATTGCATGGACTTTTAAGATGACTCGGGGGCACTGTGGAAGGCCAGGGTCAGCACTAACCTCTCCTTCCTTCCAGGTGAAAGTGTATACCGCTTAGCTTCTTGTCCTTTTTCATACTATTTGCCAAATTGAACTTAAAAAATAATTATTTAAGTAATTATTTATTGTCTGTCTCTCCCGATTTTAAGCTTAAGGGCAGGGATCATGTCCCTTTCACTTCTGCATTGCTGGTGTCTACCTAGTGTCTGACATATAATAGGTAATAAATATTTGTTGAATAAATTAATATCTTTGTTTATCACTCAAAATGCAGGTCCCTCTGGGGAGGGGGGAACCTCAGTTCTTTCCTGCCCTCTTATCCCTTGATGCACTCTGCTTCATTCTCCCAAACCAGCCTCCCGCTGCACCTTCTTCCCACCTTCAGCCTTCTCAGATGCTCTTTTGCCCTAGGTGGCTTCATGGAATGTGGGTAGTGAGCTCCCCATGCTGGATTGTCTACAAGCAGAGGCAGTGTATGCACCCGTTAGGGTGCCCTGGAGGGTAGGACAGATTAGTGACAGTGGGGTGGGGCAATGTGTGGTTTTCTGTGTCATTACACATTGTGAGGCCCCAGGATGCCTGATGTCACAGGGATAGAGTTTTCTCCACCGGTAACTACAGGTCCCAAGTGCTGGGGACTGTGCAGGGGGGTGTGAGCTGCCCTTTCGGGACTGGTGAACACACCTTTGCCACCCACTCTGCCTGTGTTCTATGCCCCGTGTCCCAGAGCTGCTGGGTGGGGGGGCCAGCAATGGGAGATCACAGGCCTGTGATTGCTGAGTCAGCCTGAAGTGAGTGGGATGGCCAGCGCATGATCTCCATCCAGCTGCTTTTACCCATCCAGCCCCACTGCCCAGGAAAGGATGTGACAAACCACAGAAGTAAATAAATAACTTAGGAATAATAAATAGGGGTCCAGCAACCACGAAAGAGTACAGGCCCATGTCAGCAATGTGTCTCCTCCAATTCCATACGCCCCAGGGCCTGGGCTGAGGCTGGGACTTCAGAGCTGCTGAGTTCTCCAGAGGAGGAGTCCTGGGTCCGTGGCCTAGTCAGTGCCAGAGTCTGTGAGAAGTGGGTCCTAAGGTCTCCACAGCTGAGGTTGTCTGGTGCCTGCGGGGCTGGGACTTGCAGGGCGAGGAGCCTGGGGCCGCAGGTCAGTCGTCCTTCCATCTCTCCAGGGCTGATAGCCATCACTCACCTGGCTGAGGCCTCCATCTCTGGCCCAGAGCCCCCACCCGCCGGCCAGCGGGCTCCTGCGAGAAGGCCCAGGTTCGAGGATCCGCGGGTAAGGGTACAGTCCGCAAACCCCTGGAGCGAGGTCTCAGCCCAGGCAGCCGCAGGCAGTGGCGGAAAGGCGGTCCACGGTCCTCCAGGTGCTGTTGACGTCCATGAAGGAGACCGCCTCGTAGCGCGTGGGTCGGCAGCACGGCTGGCTGACGGGGCGCGAGCCGGGGGCGGCCGCAGGGCCCCGGCGCCCAGCAGGCTGGCCAGGCTGAGGTCGTGCGGGGAGCGCGCGCGGCGGCAGGAGCCGCTGCAGAAGCGGAAACGCACCAGCTCGTCGGAGCTGTGGCCCAGGCCGAGCGCGCGCACCGGCACCAGCTGCGACCGCAGGCGGCAGCCCCGCGCCCCCGCGGTCCGCGCGCGACTCCCCCAGCTCGCGCGGCCGCCCCGGCTCCCGGCCCGCGCCGCGCGGCCCCCGCGGGGAGGCGCGGGCGAGGGCGCAGGTGGCTGGGGCGCGGGCCGGGGCGGCTGGGGCGGCGGCCGCCGAGCTCTTCCGCCGCACGTGCGAGGCTGGCGGCCCCCTGCAATGAGATGGAGTCACTCGCTGGGTCCCGGGCCGGCCCCGCCCCGCCCCCCTCGCCTTCTCACCTACCCGGCAGGTGGCCGGTGGGGGCCGCCGGGGCCGGGGCGGGGCCGAGGCGCGGGGCGGGGCTGCGGGGCCCGGGGCCCAGGGAGGCCTCGGCGACGCTGCTCAGCAGGGCCAGAGCGGCCAGGGTTGGCCACAGGGCAGACTGCACAGAGAGAAAAGTGGAGCCTCAGGGAGGAAGAGGGCACCGAGGTCAGCTTGGGGTGTAGGGAGTTCGGGAAGGGGCTGGCTGGGGCAGCAGGGATCAGAGGCAGGATGGGCTCTTAGTTGGGTGGGGGGAGCTATGGAAGGGTTTAGATAGGAGGACAATGGGTCCGCGGCTTCAGGGAGCCCAGGGGAGAGGTCAGCTGAGACACTGACTTTCCTACTTACTCCTAGTCCCTCCTTGACCATTTCCCCTTCCGCTTCTGTCACCCGCCTGCCGAGGCCAAGCCATGCGTTCTCTCCCCAATCAGACCACCTTTCCTCAATACCCAGTGGCATCACTGGGAGAACCACTCACCTGCCGCCCAAGCTGGGGCCAGTGGGACAGCACAGAAGGGCCTCCACATCTGGGCTCCATCTCTGTCAATACCAGGAGCTCCCATCAGCTGTAGTTGACCTGTTCACACACACACACACACACACACACACACACACACACACACACCGCCCCCTTCTCTTGAGGCAGCTCGGAACATTGAGAGCAGGCCACCGCTCCACTTCAGTGTCTTCAGGCCAGGAACAAGGGGCTTGGAAAGGCGGACCCAACCCAGGAGGAGAAGTAACTACATCAAGAACCTAACTATGTGTTGATGCTTTGCACCTGTTCCTTCTTTCAGTTCTCACAACTGCATGAGGTAGATGGCAGAATCCTCATGTTCCACCTGAGCAAATAAGGCTCAGAGAAGCTCAGTGACTGTCTAATGTCACAAGGCCTCTTTCCTCAGGACCTTCCTGCCCTGTGCTACAGAGATGGAGCTTCCAGGAGCAGCTGGAGAAGGAACTAGGGAGCTTTTTCTCCATGTCACAGGGCAGGAAACTATGGCCTAGAGAAGAATTAGGGTGCTTGCTATTGACCTAGCTGATGTTAGTGAGACCCCGGCCTCAGCCTGTGTTGCCCACCCAGCACTGCAGCACCTTGCTGCTCTAAGATTTCAGTCTGCACCCCGAGCTGCCAGAGTTCTGTCTTCTCGCCACAGATGTCCCTCAAGAGCTAGTCCATGATGGTGGCTGATGGGTCCTCTAACATAGGGCCTGGGCATGGCTCCCTATGGCCACCAGGGGGCAGCATTGCCAAACCTGTTGACTCAAAGGGTGGATGGGCTTTTCCCTTTGCTCAAATACTCAGGCTTGAGCTATTCCCAGGAGGACCAGCCAGGCCTCCACTTCAACCTCGTCTCTGAGAGCTGGTCCAGGTTTGTCCCCCTTCCAGCTTCCTGTAGGTCTGGAAACCTGGCCCTGCTTTTATAAGTTTCCCCCCATGAACCATCCTTCCTGAGCCCATCCAGCCTTTCTGAGCCCCACCAACCTTTGGTGAACCCACATTGGCTGGCATTCCCATACACCCCTCTGGGGCCCTGGAGTCCTCACTAGCTGGTCTGCCCTTGGGTCCCAGCTGTCACTTTCCACCCCCACCCCATAGCCCACAGAACGTCTGCATACTGTGGGCCAGATCTCCCCAGGCCTCACTGGTGTGGTCCTCCAGGGCTAGGTGTGCTCTGCTAACTGAATCGAGCCTTGATGGGCCAAGCTAGTAACTGTTTTCAATGATGGAGGGAAACCTGGGCCAGGCAGCCTTAGTAGCCCCCTGCACTAGGGGGAGCTCAGGAGCAGGTCTCTTGAGGGCAGGGCAGGGCAGGTCCAGTCTCCCTTCTGCAGCCTGGGGCCACTTGGTGGTCCTCCAGTCCTTGCCCCGCTTCTGCCAGCCAGATACTCACCACAGGGGTCCTGCTCCGTGTTCTTCTAGGCACCTTTCCTGGGACCAGTGCTGGGCTTTTCCCCGCAGCTTAAAAGGCTCATGCCCAAGGCTGTGCACCTGGCAGCGCCTCTTTTAGCCAAAAGCGTGGCCTTGGCAGCCAGTCTGTGCCCTGTAGCGGCAGCAGGAGCCTCACATTACAGCGGGCTAGCGCAGTCCGACCAGCAACCGGGGGACCGAGGGGGCTGGGAGGGGCTGAGGGCTGTGCCTCCGGCCCAGGGGAGGGAGAGAGAATGTGAGAAAGGAGTGGAGGGGAACCATCCTGCCCGCTCCCCTAGCCCCAGGGCTGGGCCAACAGGTCAGCTTACCGAGGTGCAGGGCTCCGGGTCCGGGACGCAGTGAAGGCTGGGGCCTGAGGGACCTGCTGCTGGCCGAGCCCCTGAGCCGTGTCTGGGGGCCGGGCCCAACTCCATCCCTCAGCAGCCTCATGCCCGCCGCCATCCGGTGTCAAATTCCAGCCCCGGCGTCACCGGATCCTGGGGTGGGGCCCAGAGCGCCCCCGCCCAACTCCACCTTTCAGGGCTCACCTGGCCACTCCACCTGCTGGGATCGAGTCCCCCGCCCCCGCCCCCCCCAACTACCCTAGGTCCCCAGAGCTTGGGGGGAGGAGACGCTGGGAGGGGACCCTGGGACTCAGAGCTAAGAACCCAGGCGGCGGAGAGAGGCGCGGGAACTGGGCGTTCAGAGTTTGTAGACACGCGAAGTAGGGAGTCGGGAGGCTGGGCTGAGGGCGGGGAGGGAGGGGACAGGCCGGTCCCTGCCTCAGCCGAGGGCCCTGCAGTCGGTGCGGTCTCTGGGGTCCCGGCTGGCCGGCCGCAGTGGCTGCTCCTTGCTGTCTGGCCCACCGCTAACTTCTCCCAGCGGACCCATGGAACTCGTCATGTTGGTGAGGCGCTGCGCTGGGGCCCTGGGGGCCTGACCCTGCTCCAGCCGCCCTGCCGCAGGGCCCCACTGCCCGGGGCTTGGAGTGGAGACATCCGAGAACACCGCTGCTCACCCGGGCACCACAGGGGCAGTGCTGGTAGGCGCGGGTGCCCGTGCTGGAGAAGGGAGGGTCACAGAGGAGAAACATGCGCGGAGGCTTTGAGGTAGCAGCTGGAGGGTAGTATTTCAGGTGCCTAATTACGGCAATTTGGCAGGTGGGGTGGAGGTTGAGTGAGTAACATGGATAGAGGTAAGGAAAGGCCAGATCCTGTGTGTCATACTAGAGTCTGGCCTTTATCCAGGTGGCACTGGGGACCACTGAAGGGTTTCAGGCAGGAGGATGGTGTGACCAGACAAGCATTTCAGAGACTGGCCGCAGTGGGGTGGGTGGTCTGGGGATATGTAAGGAGGCTGCTGGGGAGAGAGGAGCCTGAGGCAGAGTGTGGGGCTAGCGGAGGGCTGCAAGCCTCTTTCGTGAGCACACCTTCTTGAAAAACTCAATTGATCCCTGATTGGATGGGGTGAAGAGGTAGGACAAAGGTATGCCTTTGGCCTGGGTGACGAGGTGGAGGCGATGCATGCTGGCAGCTGGGGCTTCCCGGAGGAGGGGCATGTGGAGGACAGGAGCTCACGAGTTCAGTGTCCGACGTGTGGAGTTGGAAGGACCTGTGAATTACCCTAGCGGCGATGTTCAGGAAGTAGCTGAATCTGTAGCCTGCAGCAACGTGGAGAGAGCTGGGGTGGAGATGGCAATTTGGAAATTGTTGACCAACTGACAATTGGAAGCCATGGGTGGGGATGAAAGTGCTCAGGGGACGTGTGTGGACCAGCTGTACCTTGACTATGCATCAGAACCACCTGTGGACCTTTTTAAAACCACCCACATCTGGGCTCCACCCCAGACCTGAATCAGAATCTTGGGGTGGGCATGTGCCGTTTTCCCAATCGGTGCAGGTTATTTTGGCATATGGCCGGGGCTGAGAACCACAGCTTTTGTGAGAGCAGTTTCTGTGCAGAAGCCAGACCACAGAAAACTGGTGGTGGCTGTCCGCAGGCTTGACAGGACCCTGGTAGGACAGGGGCCACGCAGTGAGTAGATCCTCTCTTTGCTGCCTCTTGCAACCTGGGGATTTATCAGCCGTGGCTGCCTCTTGTAGGCATGCAGCCTATGCCCTGTACAACTCCAGGGGGCGACATTCCCGTAGAACATGATGTGCTTTGGAGTTGTGCCCAGTTGCCAGCAAAATCCCAAGGGAGTTCTGGGTGTGCCTGTCTCTCAGGGTCTTGCTTTCCCCTCAGCTGAGGAGGCTTCTGCCTGAGGACAAACCACGGCAGTAAGGGGGCAGGTGGGAAGGTGGTGGTCCTTGGGATGGCAAGGACTCTTGGATTGGGATGGCAGGTGAGAGGTGAGGGGACCAGCCAGCCTGTCATAGTGGCAGCTCTGGCAGGAAGCTCACTCCATGGCTTCAGATGCAGGTGTATGTTTGTCCCATTCTCAGGCTTGCCGGGGGATGCTGGAAAGGGAGGGATCAGACTCTAGCGCTCTAAGGGGGTGGGGGTGGGGATAGCCTTTCTAATGTTCACCTGAGGGTGCCCAGAGGGGGCTGTGCCTTCCTGTTCTGTGTGGGGAGAGGGGACCCTTTGTGCTCTGGATTGGGGTGGGACATACTCTCCCCAGGGCTCAGCCTGGGGTGCCAGAAGCAGGTAAGGTCTTTGAGCCTGTGTCAGAGGCTCAGTATAGATCTTTCCTGGACTTGTAGGAATCTCTGTCCCTGCTTGCAGAACTGGGGTTCTGGGGACTCAGAGGTGCTATCGTAAGGCTGTGGACTTCAGTGGCTCCTTTAGGAGGACTGGGGTAGACTCTGGGGCATGCCCTTATACCTTTGGTCTGCTTCTCTTAAAGCAAACAGGGTGTAGGACTTTGTGGGATGGGAGAGGCTTCAGGAGGCCCCTAGGTAGCTACCCGCGTCCAGCAGTTGACATGAGAAGGGAAAGAGACCCAGGAATCTGCGTGGGCTAGAGAGATGGCCCTTGAGTTTAACATAATTGCTGAGGCCCCAGGTTCCTGCCTCTTCCAGGAAAGTCAGAGAAAGCAAGAGGAGGCCAGATTCGGGGAAGAGCTTTATTGCTTCCAGGATGGCTGCCACAGCCTGGATAAGGTCCTTGAGCCTCACTTCCCTCTGGTCCAAGCTAAAGGCAGAACCCAAGGACCTGACAGTCTCATTGCTGAAGTCCAGAACAGCTGCCAGGTTGGTCAGTCCAGGCTGGGGCACTGTCCTATGGATCAGCTGCAGCTGGGGAGGGGGGCGCTATTCCCATCAGGTTGGGCCAGGCCCCATCTCCCAGGCTCTGTAGTTCTTTCTGCTTAACCCAGGGGCTGTCTTGTTGGCTTAAATGATGGCTCCAGGGTTTCCCTGTGGGGTAGTTAGGGGCTGGTGAATGGGAATACCCCATCTTCTCCTCAAGAAAGGCCAAACAGTGTCATGAGCTGGAGAGGGCTGGCATGAGACCTTGCCCACCTCCCCTGTAGTCCCGAGCAGGGTCCAGGCTAGTCATGGCACCCCTACTCGACAGGGAGCCCACTGCTACCACGACCCGATAGGCCCCCTAGTGGGCCTCTTTCTGTATGGCAAGTGGACCAAAGTTGACCTCTCCAACCTTATTTAAAAATAAATTATCCCTACCCTCCCCCCAACCCCAATTCACAAAATGATAATACACCAAACACTGATTGGAGAAATGATTCCAGCAGCAGCCCTGCTGCCTGACGTCCACCTCCTGCATGCTGGGCCTGCTGGGCACGGCTGGTGGCCTCCTGGCCCTCTAGCTTCAAGGACCCAGGCTGAGAATGAGGCCAAGTGCTGGTCTCTGAGGCTGGCCTCTGGGCAGACACAGCTCTGGCTGCCCTGTCAAGGCCTCGCCACCCCTGGGGCCACTTGGCACTGTCCTTCTCGGGGTCTAAAGACTCCTGTGCCTTTCAGGCAGAGCCAGACCAAGGCCAATGAAGTGGGCAGGTGGTGGTGGCTGCTGCTTGCTCTTGGCGGTGCCAGGACCTCCGTGGCCATGTGCTGGGCCCGCCTCAGATGCCGCTGGTTAGGTCGGTGATGACACGTGCTTTCACCAGCTTCCGCAGAAACTCTTTCTCTCGCTGGATATTGTGCGTCCAGGACTGGAAGGAAAGACACGGAGATGTGATGAGTTGAGCTCAGTGCCCTCTTCTGACCACCACCCTCCCATGCTCCAGAAGGGCCACGGTTCATCCTCCCTCCTTCCCCACACTGGGAGAACTATGCCTCTTCTCCTCTTCCAAGTCTTAGATGTAGGCCTTCCAACCTTGTTCCCCACAGACTTCAGCACCTCCTTGTCTGGCCGTATGTCCAGGGCACCTAGGTCCTAGGAACCCTGAGGATAGGCAATGTGAGTCACTTAGGTCTGGCCCAGGCCTGGCGGGTGGGCCCTGCTGGAAAGAGAACCGCGTGGGGTGGCTTAGTCATCCTCTGGCCTGATGCAATCCAGTCTCCAAGCCTGGGGGCAGCTGATGAAATCCTGCCTCTCAGATCAGAGGAGCCAGGGGGCCCGAGACCAAGAGGCTCACCTTTCTGTTAATGTGGAAATTATAGGGAAGATGCTGCCTTCTGGGGCTTTCCTGGGGGAAGACTGCACCCAGGCTGAGGCTCTTTCCTGTCCCCAGTACTCCCACCAGGAGGCTCTGATGGCTAAGTCTCTGATGAAAAAGGGCTAACTGATTGACTCAGTGAGCGTGGACAGCCTCTTCACAGTTTGTACCCACCTGACTGCTCTGCTGGGTTGGTCAGCACCAAGCCTCACAGCGATGTTAACAAGCACTGTTTACTGGTGCTAAGGATGCGGGGCTCTGTCCTGTCCTTATTCTCTTTCAGTCAACTTTGTACAACTGGCCAGATCCTTTCAATCTAAAACGCAGGCAAAATTCCCTATATTCTCTGAGTGTTCCCTTCTACTTTTTTTTTTTAATTAAAAAAAATGTTCGTTTTTGAGAGAGACAGAGTGAGAGAGCATGAGTGGGGGAGGGGCAGAGAGAGAGGGAGACAGAATCTGAAGCAGCTTCCAGGCTCTGAGCTGTCAGCACAGAGCCCAACACGGGGCTCAAACTCGTGAACCGTGAGATCATGACCTGGGCCGAAGTCAGACACTCAACCAACTGAGCCACTCAGGTGCCCCTCCCCTTCAACTTCTTATGCTAACCACAAACCCAGCTGCCCCTAAGGACAGTGTACCCCAGATGCATTTCAAGTGGGGACTGTTCTCCTCTCCCCCAATCCACACTCCATGACACCTGAAGGTCTACAGGGTCTTCCTCTCTCTATTGGTCCATCTACACAACTGTTCCTCCAAACTCCCTAAAACCTCTGGCTCCCTTGAGGCTTCTGTCATTATATTCTGCTGTCTGTGAACTGCCCCCTCCCTGTTGCAGCGTGATTTGCCCTCATTCCTTGAAAAGTCCATCTTCTGGCATACTCTCTCTTTGAAGGCAGGGACTGTTTGGCACAGAGTAGGTGCTCAATAAATATGTACTGAATGAAATTAGATTTTGTGGGTAAGCTTAGGAGTGCCTAGATGACGCAGTTGGTTAAGCGTCTGCGTGACCAACTCTGGATCTCAGCTCGCGTCATTATCTCACAGTTTGTGAGTTCGAGCCCCACATCGGGCTCTGCGTTGATAGCACAGAGCCTGCTTGGGATTCTGTCTCTCCTTCTCTCTGCCCCTTCCCTGCTTGTGCTCTCTTTTTCAGAATAAATAAACTAAAACAATTAAAAAAGAAAGAAAGAAAGAAAGAAAGAAAGAAAGAAAGAAAGAAAGAAAGAAAGAAAGAAAGAAAGAGGAAGGAAGAGAGAAAAAGAAAGAAAGAAAGAAAGAAAGAAAGAAAGAAAGAAAGAAAGAAAGAAAGAAAGAAAGAAAGAAAGAAAGAAAAAGAAAATGGATGCTTAGAGGAATGGTAGGGCCAGGGTCTGAACAAATGTAGAAACTTACACTGCTCTCTGCTTATGTATCCCCTCCATCACCCCAGCAAGAAGCAATCGATCTGATGGGTTAGTTTTAAGAACACCCACTGGGAATCACCAATGTTTGAAAGCTCAGTGGAAGACTGGACATTTTTTTCCTTAAGTTTATTATTTTTTTAGTAATCTCTACCCCCATTGTGGGGCCCACACTCACGAACCCGAAACCAAGGGTCGCATGCTCTTCTGACTGAGCCAGCCGGGTGCCCCAAGCCTAGACATTTTTTATGACGTTAAGGGATTATTCATTTTTTTAAAGGTGTGATAGCGGTATTGCGATACTTTTCATAAAGCTCTTCTCTTTTAGAGAAAGTTACTGAAATATTCAAGGCTGAAACAATACAATATCAGAGGCTTGTTTCCAAATAATCAGCGAGGAGGGGTGCATGAGGGGATAAACGGATGAAACACTGGCTATGTGCTGATAATTGAGGGATATGGGTGACAGGTACTTGACAATTCGTTATTCTCTGTATTTATGAACACGTTTGACAGTGTCCATAATGAAAGAGCAAACAAAAAGGTGCCCTGGGGTGTAGCTCTCTTGAACCAGGAAATTCCTCCTCATTCTCCCTTCTATACAGACAGCATAGGAGCTTACCAGAACTATCTGCACTGTGTTGTCTAGAGTGTCTACGGGCTGGGGCAGAATTCTGGTGGTCCTGGGTCCCCAGCCTCAGCAGAACCCCGAATTCTGGAGGCAGCTGTCTTTCTGACAGCCCTTTTTGTCTTCATCTCTGGCTCCCTGTCCTTCAGCCAATCATTAAACGCCAGTGCTGCCCCAACTGCCCACACTTCTACCCTGTCGGCTCCCTGGGCGATTCCATCCATGCTGGCCTTGTATCTGAACAGGCAGCTGTGACCACAACTCACAAAAGGACGTTTCCAGACCGGGTCTCTCTGCTGGGTGGCACGGACCTCTGTGAGCCTGTGTAAGCCTTGGGCAAGCTGCTGCTCTGTCCCTCTCCTCCTCCTCGTCCACGCTCCCCGGGAGCACGTCCTATGCACCATGCCTGTCTCTCTGTCCTCTCTGCACTGCCTGTACTCACCGCTCAGCTAGCAGTCTAGCTCCTGGTCACCGGCCTTGGAAGCTGCTCTCCCCACCGTCCACGGGGCCCCCTCACTGGTGCAGCCACTGGCTATTTCCCAGTACTCATCTTGCTGGACTTCTCGACAGCACCCGACGTGGCAGACGGTCCATGAACGCTGCTCCCTTGGTATCCGTGACCCTGCACCTTCCTATCGCTTCTGTCCTTTCACTTTTCTCCCCTCTGAACTCCTTTGACGCCCCTTGCACATCCCCCAACATGCAATCCTTGCTCCACTGGCCTTCGCAGCCCGCACACTCCCGCTGGGCCTGGAGAATGGGCCCATGGGCCAAGTGGAGGGGAAGCAGTGGTGGGGCCAGGGTGCTGCCTGGTTCACTTGCCTACTGGAGACACTAAAGGTGACGGCAGGGACCCTGAACCCAGGCACCAGCATTTCCAGTGCATCCTCGTCTAGGACGTTGGGAGGTAACAGTGAGAAGCAGGGGTAAAACATTAATATTGGTAATACCGGTGGACCTTTATGTGTGCTTGCTATGTGCCAGGCCTTTTTTTTTTTTTTTTTTTTAAGCATCATCACATCTAATCTTCCCCCAAGGCAGTAGGTGCTGTCATTACCCTTTTTATTGGTAAGGAAAGGAAAGCACAGGGCCAGGCTCTGAACCCAGGCCATTTGATGTCATAGCTTGACCTCCTCAGCGCCCTGCATGAAGGGGGTGCGGCAGATACCAGGAGCCTCAAGCCAGCCTGTTTCACAGGGCTGGGCGGGGGCGGTTGGGCCTGAAAACGGAGATCTGGCGCACTGAAGAAAGGGAACAGTCTCCACCAGAGGGCTTTTCAGGGAAGGTGCTGTCCCTTCTACCTTCTTCCCGTACGGAGGCAAGCCCAGGCCCTGCGGATTTAGAATTCTGTTTCTTTCTCTGTCTTCTCACTGACACTGAAAAGTTCCTGGTCAGGGGTGTTCATCTCTTGCCTAGACTGCTGTGACAGCCTCCCAGCTAGTTCTGTCTCCACCTAGTGCCCTCATTTTTTTTTTCCTTTACTTATTCAAATTCAAGTGAGTTAACATATAGTGTAGTATTGATTGGTTTCAGGAACAGAACAGTGATCGTCACTTACATATAACACCCAATGCTCATCCCAACAAATGCCCTCCTTAGTGTCCATCACCCATTTAGCCATACCCCCCACCACCTCCCCCAAAGCAACCCTCAGTTTGTTCTCTGTACTGAAGTCTGTGCCCCTGTATTTCATGCTGCAGGCGCAGTGGCCTACTATGCACTAATCTACAGCCTAAAATCCTTCCATGGCTCCTTCTGGCCTTCAGAGTAGAGTCCAAGCTCCTCACCATGGCACAGAAAGTCCTGAGTGACCTGGCTACTGCCCGTGTCTACAGCCTTTCACCCTCTGCCTGAAACGCCGACACAAAATTTACACAAAGGGAGTATGTAAGAGACCACAGATACGAGGAAAGAGAAGCCAGGAGACAGGTAGCTGTGCCAGTGGTTCAGAATGGGTGCTGGCAGGGGACAAGAAAAGCAAGAAGATACATGAAGAGAGACAGATGGAAAGACCAACAGGCTCCTGGCAATCAGGAGGCAGGCTTGGAGCCAGTCACTGCTGAAGGTGATGGGGTCAGACAGAGAGTTCTGGAGCTGTGCTGGACCTGAAATGGGCCCCCTATTCCTGAACCCCATTCCAGGCAACAGGAGGCCCAGCCGTAAGGCAGTTTCTGGTTTCCCAAGTCTCTCTTACATTCTTGCAATAACTTCCCATTACTTGAGGTGGCCCGAGTGAACCCCAAGCATGAAACAATACAGATGGCAACTGAAGCCACGGATGGGGGTGTCAATCTCCCACAGAACGTGTACGGCAAGAGAAGACTGTCCAGGATGGAGCCCTAGCGAATGCTGACTCTGAAATCAAGGACGCTGAGAAAGAGAATGAGAGAGACTGGCGAGCGAAATCAGAAGAACGCCAGAAATTACTGACTCCGAAGCCCGAGCAGGAGAAGTTTCAAAGAGGAAGGAGTAGTCAACATAAAGCATGTTTCTGAGAGGTCAGGAAACATGTGTCCACTGGATTTGGCAGCCTTGAGGTGAGTCACTGGTGACCTTAGTGGGAGTCATGGCAGGTGGAGGAGGAAGCCAGGCTGGGAGGGAGTGAGGAGTGCAGCGGGCACGAGCCAGCAGGAGCTGACAGAGTCCCTGCCGCAGCCTCCGTTTTCCCCGCAGGACAAGAGGGTGGGGGAGCTTTCAGGGAGGACAGGGCTCTGGGCTGGAGAAGGGCGCACCAATAAGCGGTGAGCAGAAGGATGGCTGGCTGAGATGGGAACCCCTACACTTACAGAATCTGCACAGATGGGAGGCGTCTTCCAACCCCCCCTCCACCCCTCATTCCCTTGTGGGATCAGAGAAGCTGCTCGAAGTGCTGGCCCAAGATGTGCAGGTTCCAGGCTGGCATCAGTGGAAGGCTGGTGGTGGAGGTGGAGGGAGTTGTAAGAGGGGCTTACGTGGGTCCTGGGTGTGGAGGCAGAGATGCCATCAGAAGAGGCTGACTGATAGCCCGGGAGACCTGGAATGCTTCTGGAACATTAAGGCACCTGAATACAGGGATCACTTGGGAAGCAATGCTGGGCGATAGAGAGCTTCAGTGCTTTCCTCCGTGGGGGAGGGGGGGGGTGGGGAGGGGCAGAAGAGGTACAGGGACTGAGAGGCAATGTCTGTGGGTGGTTTGAGGGGGCACAAAAGTCCTCGGGGGGAAGGTAGGACTTGCAGTAGAGAAGACGGTCCTGAGCTGGTGCCAGGATGAGCATGAGGGTTGGGAATAGCAAGGATGAGGCAGGTGCAGGACCAGGGCAGGGAGAGGGTCAGGGAGGGAAAGTTTGGGGAGAAGGGTGGGGAAAGGAGTCCTGGGTTCAGGGGCACAGAGGACGCTCGGTGGTCAGAGACCTGAATACAGGGATGGACCTTCAGGGATCCAACTTAGCTAAGGGCAGGGCAGAGCGTTCTTGCGAGCTCTTGGCAGCCAGACCAGCTGCTGGCTCACCCCTTTCTGTTCTTTTGTGCTGGGACACCCCTCCATCGGCCCTGCCCAATGGACTGCCCCCCAGCCAGCCCGGCACCTCTTTGATGGCCGCCATGCGCACGGTCTCATAGTAGTGCAGGGGTGCATTGGGTGTGCTCATGTCGTAGCCAAAGCCTGCAACCGCCACCTCATCACAGCCGTGTAGTGCCATGGTCACTGCCACACTGCCAAGGGTCGGGATGTTCTAGAGGGGAGGGAGGAAGCGTAGAATTCAGCTGGAGGACCGAGTCAGGCTGAGACCCTTAGTGACACTCATCAGAGCTGAGTTCCATTTCTGAGGAACAAGCCCTCTGCCCCTCACCCTGCCACCCCGTCCTCCCCTCCCACAGCATCTCTGACCCAGCTCCCCTCTGCCCTCTCCCGGGGCCCCACTCTCTCACCCCGCGGCCCATGAGGCCATTGTTGAAGGGCAGTCCGATGAGGGTGAAGGCGGCCTCCTGGATGAAATACGGGTTGAGGATGCGAATCTCAGGGGGCTCCTTGGGCACTCGAGTGGCCACAGATTTCCAGAAGCCATCCGACGCACTCTGTAGACACAGCGTAAGTGGGCATGAGCTGGGCACACAGCTTGCGATGGGGCCGCGTGCGTGTGTCGCCAGACCCCAAGTGTGTACAGGCAAATGAGAAACAAGGTGGGGCCTGTGTGGAATAAACACCGTGGTAGAGGGATGACCTGGTGTGTGTGTGTGTGTGGCGGGGGGACACGGGATGTATGACAGTCACAAGAGGAGGTGGTGGGGAACAGAGAGCACATGGTGGGGCCATGGTGTATGATGGTGGACACAGAGTGAACTGCAGGGCAGGGGCACACAGCGTGGGGCACTGGGGTGTGCTGTTCCCGTTCGAGGGGATTCTTGGATCAGCACGAAGACCCAGTGGGCCAGTTGTCCCCTGCCCTTCGCAACTAGCTGAGGGGCCCACGAGGACCCTGCCCTCTCTCTCCTATCTGCTCTGCTGGGCTCTCCTCCTTTCCCTTCTGGTGTCTCCTTGCTTTCAGTCAACTGTTCTAAAGTGAACCTGAAAAATAAGGACAGAACGTGAGCTAGTAAGGCACAGAGGAACATAGTATGCCACTGATTAGTGGTGGATGACGTTAGGCAAGTCACAAGCTCTCTGAACTTCAGTTTCTTTAACAGCAAAGTGGAGATCTCAGGGAGTGCAGTCCCATATGGGAAAGGCATCAGCTCTGAAACGCGACATCCCAGCATCCATTCCAAGGCCACACCTTCGTCTCCTGACTCTCTCCCTTCTTCCAGTTCCCAGCCCTACATTTCTGTTCAGTACACGACCCCTTCCTGGTCTAGTCCCTGAAGTAGATCACGCCAGCTCTCTTGTGAGCTCCCTCAGTCCCCTGCCCCCTTGCTCTTCGATTGCCCCAGCCTAGGGAAACCCTGAACTTGGGCTCAGTCCATTCACCCACCTTTTCCACCCTTACAAATGGGCTTCAGTACTGCTGGAGAGAGTCACAGTAATCCTGCAGACTGGAGGCATTACCAAGCCATGGACTCTAATCTACTATTTCAGGGTGTTTGTTATTCGCCTAGAAAACCTAAAACAATCAACTAAACTTAGAAGGCACAGAATAATTTAGTAATGGGATCTGTACTCCAACAGAAAACAGTCACCAGATACAATACAAAGGAGATCCCATCTGCAATCCTAACAAAATCATCAAAACTGAGTAATAAACTTAACTATAATTAAAAAAAAACACTACAATCCTTTATCGAGAGATATAAAAAGAGGACTTGAAAAAAAATTGGAGATAAACCATGTTTTTAGATTGGAAGGCTGAATATTAACACAATGGCACACCCTCCCTGATAAATGAAGGCCTAACAGAAGTCTAAGAAAAATCCCAATATGGCTTTTGAAATTTACCAAAAGGATTCTAAAAACCCACCCAAAATATTCAACAGGTAAAATAGCCCCCAAATTTAAAAATTAGATATTAACAGGGGTGCCTAGGTGGCTCAGTCGGTTGAGCATCCAACTCTTGACTTTAGCTCAGGTCATGATACCTGGGTTGTGGGATCGAGCCCCGTCGGGCTCTGCACTGAGCCTGGAGCCTGCTTGAGATTCTCTCCCTACGCCCCTCCCCTGCTCATTCTCTCTAAATAAACAAATAAATAAATAAGATATTAAGAATATATTATGAAATTGCAATTATTAAGATATGGGATACGTGTATAAGAATCTGTGTGTGACACAAAGATCCGTGAAACAAGACAGCCCAGAAGTAGAGCAATATATATATTTGTTACCCTCTAAAGTATGTGTATGCGTGTGTATGTGTCTCTGTGTATGTATCCTGGCGCTTTGTGGTGGAATGCACACCTAGGTAGAATTCTCCGGTATTGCTATAGGAGTAAAATTGGTAGAGCCTTTCTAAAAGACGATGTGAGGGGCACCTGGGTGGCTCAGTGGGTTAGGTAGCTGACCCCTAATTTCAGCTCAGGTCATGATCTCACAGCGAGATCTCATGTTGGACACTGTGCTGACAGTGCGGAGCCTGCTTGGGATTCTCTCTCTCCCTCTTTCTCTGCCCTCCCCTGCTTATATGCACGCTCTTGCTCTCTCTCAAAATAAATAAAAAATAAATAAAAGGCAATCTGATAATATGTATCAAAAGCCTCAAAGTCGTTTTTATATCCACTGACTGCAATATTTCTCTTCTAAAAGTAGTCAGAATGGTGAAGACCTTTGGAAAAAGGTGTTTATTACAGTGTTATTCATAAAAGTGAAAAACTAAAAAAAAAAAAATCCAGAGGCTTACAACAGAGGTTCGATTAAATGATACATCTGTATAACTCAATGTTATAGACATCAAAAGTATGTTTTCTAAGAATTGTGTCACTAAGATGCACTGTAACTTATTTAACCAATCTGCTGTTGCTGGACACGGACCTGGTTTCTTCTGGTTTCTCCAGATCTGCTCTGCCTTCTGTGTTCTCTCTTCTACTATCCACCCATCTTCCAAACCAGAACACCAGGAATCCACATTAAATTCTTCGTATCTTCAGCCCATCCTGGCTTACTTGGTCATGTGCTTCTTTCAATTCTATCTTCTTAGAATCCCACAGACCCAAGGTCAGGGGCGACAGTACCCGGTAGGAAAGGGAAGTGTGAACATGGCCCAGATCTCACGCAGACCTGGGGAGGAACCGCTCCTGGGAGGGCCAGGTGTGGACTGAAAGGAATGGCAGGTGCCAGCCTGTGCCAGGCCCCTGTCCCCTCTGCGGAGCCTGGCAGGCTCCAAGAGTTCTCCCCCGGGGTTTCTGCCCGTGCCTGTCCCCCACACGTGAAGAGCAGAGGGCACAGGGGCTGCTTGGGAGAGCCAGGAACAGGCACAGCCTGGGGTGTGCGAGGCTCCAGGCTAGTTTTCACAGACAATACTTGATTTGTATCTCCTCCATTCTCCCCCACTTCACAGCTACAGATCCCAAGACAAAGTAGTATGCTCAAGGTCACACAAGTGGCTGGGCCAATACTCAAACCCGAGTGTCATAAAAGCAAGATGGGCGTTCTTTCTCCATGCTATTTATCACCATCACTACCATATTCCCACCCTCAGACTTCCCACCTCAGGAAGTCTGGGGCCTGGAGCTGAGGAAGAATGAGACCTCCCCTCTGCCTCCAGCAGCTCTGGGGTGAATAGGGGTCACCTGGTTGGTGCCCCACATCCCATTTCACGGAGGGCACTGGGGCCCAGAGAGGCGAGGAAATGGTCTGGCTGGATCCAACTTCAGAATCTGGCTCTCTCCATGACACCCTCTCTGAAACGTCTGAAGCCCCATATGTGACCACTATGCAAAACTGGCAAATGAGCTTATCACCTCAAACCCTCTGTGAAAATCTGATAAAAGCTTCAGCGGGGAGGAGGAGCAGCTGACCTGGCCACTTAGGTTTGAGGGTACTGAATGTGTCACATTTACTGGGACAAGGCAAAAAGTCTCTCTCTCTCACTCTCTCTCTCTCTCTCTCTCTCTCTCTCACACACACACACACACACACACACACACACACACACACACGCCTCTCTTTTTGACTCCCTGCTCCCATGCAGCACAGGCCCAGCTCCTGATCTTGGCCTCTGCTCCCTGCCTCAGGGGAAAAATGTAGGTCCCCCAGGGACAGGAGGCCTGCGCTTGGTCTCAAGTCCCAGGGAGCCCTGCGTGAGAGCCCTGGGAACTGGCATACGGAACAAGTCAGTGGCTCTGTTTTATTTTTCCCCATCTGTCACTGTCCTGAGGCAGAGTCTCCTTAGGAATTTCAGGGAAAGGAGGAACAATAAGACTAAGATATGATTTGGGTATTTCGGTGTTTCCCCAGCCATAAAATATCAAGTACCAGCCTGTCTCCTAAAATAGAAGCTATGGCTTCTCTTCTCAGAAAAACATATACAGGCACATACACATTACATTTTGCAACCCTTGCAGAGGTTCACAGAATCCCCGAACTCAAGGGATCTGCTGACTTCTGATTAAGAATCTCTGGTATCGTGGGGCGCCTGGGTGGCTCAGTCGGTTGAGCGACCGACTTCGGCTCAGGTCATGATCGCACAGCTCATGAGTTCGAGCCCTGCGTGGGGCTCTGTGCTGAAAGCTCAGAGCCTGGAGCCAGCTTTGGATTCTGTGTCTCCCTCTCTCTCTCTGCCCCTCACCCACTCGCATTCTGTCTCTGTCTCTCTCAAAAATAAATAAACTTAAAAAAAAAAAAAAGAATCTCTGGTATCAGGATGGGTTAAATAGGTGATGGGGATTAAAGAGGGCACTTGTGATGAGCACCAGGTGCTGTATGTAAGTGATAAATCACTAAATTCTACTCCCGAAACTAAATTTACACTGTATGCTAACTAACTGGAATTTTATCTATCTATCTATCTATCTATCTATCTATCTACCTATCTATCTGTTTTGCTTTTAGACAATAATACAGGTATTTCTGAGGTCAGTTATGATCGTTTGTTCCTTATTTTTTAAAAATTTTATGTAAATCCAAGTTAGTTAACATACCACTTACATGTAACACCCAGTGTTCATCCCGACAAGCGTCCTCCTTAATGCCCATCACCCATCTAGCCCATCCCTCCTCCCACCTCCCCTCCAGCAACCCTCAGTTTGTTCTCTGTATTTAAGAGTCTCTTATGGTTTGCCTCCCTCTCTGTTTTCATCTTATTTCTCCTTCTCTTCCCCCGTTTTGTTTCTTAAATTCCACATGAGTGAAATCATATGATATTTAGCTTTCTGACTGACTTATTTCCCTTAGCATAATACATTCTACTTCCGTCCACATTGTTGCAAATGGCAAGATTTCATTCTTTCTGAGTAATGTTCCGTCGCATGCATATACCACATCTTTATCCATTCATCTGTCGATGGACATTTGGGTCCTTCCCATACTTTGGCTATTGTTGATAGCGCTGCTATAAACATTGGGATGTGTGTGCCCCTTCGAATCAGCATTTTTTATCCTTTGGACAACTAACTGGAATTTAAATAAAAACTTGGAAAGGAAAAAAAAATCTCGGGTTATCAGGTGAGAAGGGATGAGAACCCCATACCCACCAACGTCAACGGGGCAGGTGGAAGCAGAGGCACCTGGGAGAGACCAAGAGGAGCCATGAGACAGACAGGGATGCGACTGAAAGAGCAGGAGCCTTGGAGTCTGGAAAACCGGGGTTCGCATCCTGATTTGACACGCGTGTGACCTGGGGGCAGTCACATCATCTCTTCAAGCCTCAACTTCCTCGGGCCTAACAGGGATGACGGGACCCACTTCCCAGACTGTTGCGAGGATTGTACGAGGTGCTATGCACTTTGCAAAAGCATCTGGCACCATGTTTGGCACATAGCGCGAGCTTAGTAAGTCTCGTCTATTATGTTTGTGAGCCAGTGTCACAGAAGTGGAGAGGCAAGGAGAGGGTGTGGTCGGAAACGCCGGATGCCACGCAGGCCAGTACACAGACACACACGCGTTCACACGGGGAAGCCTGCTTTTCCCTCCGGTTCCCTGCAGGAGGGCAGTGGGCGACGGAGCCTTCCCGCGCTGGGTGACCCTGCCAAGCCCGGCCCCACAACGCAGCCCTGTTCCAGAAGGCTTGCCCAAATTTGGCCCCAGGCCTCTCACAGCTCATTTCCCTGCCCCACAGGACACAACACAGAGGCCTATAAAGCCAGCCCATGACGCTGGCCCCAGAATGGTCAAACCTCTCCTCAAGGCCAGCTGTGGACTGCATTCCTTGTCGAGTCCCTCCCCCTCCAGGAATGTCCCTGCCTCAGTCAAGCCTGGACCCAGCTCATGGGTGTGCAGCCGCCAGTCTCCCGCTGATGCAACAGCCAGGAGCAATGGGGAAAGCTTCTGGGAAGAAGGTGCCTCCCTGGACAGGTCTCCTTCCGCAGCCCCTTCCTCCCTCTCCCTCAGGAGATGAGAGATCTGGGAGTAGAGAGGCTGACCTTGGGCTGGTGTCCCGCGGCCCAGGGCAGGGTGGGCGCACTCACTCGGGCTCCCGGCTGCTATTGCCTTGGGACAGGCTACCCCCTCTCCCTGGGGTCACCCCAACAGCTACCAGGTCTGCCCACCTCCACCTTCAATTCCTTCCCTTCCCTGCACAGGTCTGACCTGCACACTCTCAGGAGGACTAGAATGTTCAGTGGCTTTCCACTGCCCACGGAGACAGCCTGTCAGGATAATTCAGCGCGTGGGTCTGGTTTTTGCTTTTGTTTTCCTAAACCAACATGAATCTGTAACTCAGTGGAAAAGACAGGGTAGTATACAAAGACCTCAATACATGGTAGGATGATTATAATGTGAGCAAGAGCCAAAAAAGAGGCTTAGAATACCTGCCGTGCTTATTTAGAATACAGAGGAGACATACCCCAAAAATGTTCACACACGTGGCATATAAAATGGGAGGGAGGGCAAGGTGACACAGGAACAGAACTAGAAGCAAAATGAAGAGCTCAAAAAGAAGCTATTTACAGATGCAGATACTTCAAAGCTAATGACTGCAAATCACAAAGATCACAAATACTTGGGTGCCTGCTAGACATAAACCATGTTCTTTTTGTACAGACATATTCTATAGTATTCCAGACGACCAACCCTCAAAATGCAGATTACAATCATACAAAAAGAGACCTTCAAGAGCATGTGGTCCAGTCCCCTGCTGAAGAAACCCAGGCCCAAGAGGCTTGTTTTCTTATCCAATCTATGTCCCCTGAGGATCCACTACCACTGTTCTTCCCCAGCAACCCAAACCTAGTGATCCATCTCCCGTGACCTTGCCCTCTCCCTCCTGCCCGGGGACTAAGCAACTACCAAGTCTGCAGCTTCTGCGCTGGCTCACCGTGCGACCATACGCTTCCCACCTTCAAGCTTCAGCCCATCCTGCTTGCGGCCTGAGCTGCCCCAATTATTCTGCAGGTCTGTTTTTGAACCCTGACACCTTAACTGCTCACTCTGTGTCCCTGGCCTATGTTTTTGTCCTATCTAAGTCTTATTATCCTCGTCTATAGAGTAGGGGAAATAAGAATAGTTTCTGCTTCATGGCGTTTTGGGGCTATGACAATGAAGTCACGCGTGTCATATGTCTGGTGACAAGTCAGCTCTTTGGCTTCTGCTATTGTTTAGTCCACAGGATGAAGTCCGAGCTCCCTGACGTGACCTTTATACCAAAGACCCGTCACAAGACCCTTCACCGTCTGTCCTCTGCCTACTCAGCCTCGTCTGCAGCCCTTGCCCCCACATACATGCAGGCCAGCCCCATCGCTTGTGGGGCCAGGGACAAAATTTCAAATGGAAGTCCAATACCACATGTCTGAATCTTGGATTCTAAATATTTGAGAGTTATAAATCAAGGTACCAAGCTGTTAAATAAAAATATATTCTCTTCTCCCTTGAAAAACCACCTGGGGACCCAGGTTTGAATTTAGAATCCGGCCTCCTGCAGATCTGTGCCGGGCCGTGGTGCTGTGAGGAGAGACAGCCCCAGCCCGGCTCCCTTCTCTCTCCACTCCCGTCCCCACCCACGCCACGAGAAGCGTTGTGCACACGTGAGCAGACTCCCCAGCCCGCACCTCCACCTCCCTGCAAACAGCCCTCCTTGGGCTTAGGGGTCTGCACAGAGAGGTGGATTCTGTCTTTAGGAGGAAGGAAGTGGACTGACCACTGCGAGTGCAAGAAATTCTGAGGTCTCTAGCAGCTGGTAATGGTCTAGCGCCTGGGGATGCGCCTGCGGGGGGCAGCTCCCTCTTGGCCTGCTTACTCCTCTTCACTCCATGGCAGGGGTGTGGTAGGAGGAGAACCAGGTGCCCTCCCGCCCCCGTACAGGGGCACTGCACTCACGTCGCACACCAGTTATACTGAATTATTTTTAATTCACCAACTGTACCACACTCACTACCAGTGCTCTTCTCTGTGCCCCAAACTTCATCTACGATCTCCAAGAGGCTGAGACGGGCAGCTGGTTAGGGTCCAAGGCAAATTTACTTAAGTGTCCTGGAGGCTGAGAAATGGGGTGGCTGGACCTTCCCGCCCAAGTGGCACTTGCCCTGTGCCCAGGCCCCGTGCTCTCCCTGACACACTCACTCCTGGGCCCTTGCCTGGCTGAATCTCGCTTCTCAGAAGGGGACCGTCACCTGCAGGGGGAGCACACTGTGTCCAGCGTCGCCACGTGTACTGTCTTGCTCGCTCCTGAGGGCAGTCTGACAGGGAGCCACACGGGGAAGCTTTTCCTGTCCCCACTGTACAGAAGAGGAAAAACGAACCCCGAAGACATGGGCTGAGGCAGAGGAATCATCGTTCCCAACACCGAACCCAGCACTGCTTTGCCAACCTTGCCTACACCAAAGGAGCATGGCAGGGGGGGGGGGGGCGGCCGTGAGGACGGCTGTGAGGACAGCCATGAGGACAGCACTCCTTCACGTCACCGAACTATCATTTACATAATAGACCCCTCAGGTTATATTTGGGTTTGGCCATTATTAAATAACACTCTAATAAAACAATCTTTGTGTGCCGATCTGTCCTTCCTTTGGGTAATGGCTATTGGTGCCAAATGTCATTTTCTTTCCAAAAATCTTCTCCCCGTTTATACTCCGACCAGTAGCCTCTGAGAGCACCTGTCACTGAACTCTTGCCAGAATCACATATGATCATTTAAACATGTTCTTTAAAGATGTGGTGGGTGATAATGGCATCCTGTTGTCTTCACATGAATTTCTCTGACTGCTGGAAGGTTAAACATATTTTTGTTACTAGTTATATTTCCTTCTGTGTGATCTGCTCAGTCTCCTGCCCTTTATGTGCTGGGGTCCTAATGGTTTTCTTGTCAACTCTCATAACAATAACCATTTGTCTGTCATATTTCCCAAACACACTTTCCAAGGCTCTGTGGCATCCAGTCTCTTCATTGTTGTGAATTCAGTTTAAATTTTCATATATTATCAAGTCTCATTTCTCCTAGCGCGTCCACCCCTTGAAAGTTCTTTTCCCTCCGGGGATGTGATTTCTATTCTACTTACTTCAAAGTTCCCTTTGGTTGTATTTTTATATTTTACTTTTTAGTCCATTTGGAATTTATCTTGATGTGTGCTTTGAGGAGAGGGTCAAAAAAAACCGTTTTGAAAGCTATATTTGGCAAAAGCAATGGACAGAAATAGGAGTCAGCTTGGGGCCGACTTCATGAGGTTGACAGACAACTGAAAGAGGCAAAGCGCCAGGCACTGTGCAGTTCTCGTTTTTTTTATCAAGGACAGTGATCTTGACCTGCAAAAAGAAGATCAAACATGGCTAAAGGAAAGAGAGGCCCCAGAGAAGCAAGAGGAGAGCAAGGGTCTGGATCTAAAAGAACGACCTCCCAGGGCCATGAAAGGGGGAGGCAGCCCAGCCAAGAGGAAAGAGTCCTGGCTGAGGGTCAGAAGACTTGGGTTGGAATCCTGACTCTTCCAGAGGTTCCTGACTTACTCTGGGCCTCAGTTTCCACATGTATTTATTCATTTACGTGTGGGCCAACTGTGTTTAAGACATTGCTGGAGGCGATGGACTTACAGAGACAAACCCCATGGTCCCGGTCCTCTGGGGGCTTGTGAGAGTTGGCAGGGCAGTGACCCCTCAGGCGTGAGGAGTGTTTCGGTGGGGACTCTGAAGAGAGGCATCTATGACAGCCTCACGAAGGGGAGCAGGTGAGGCGTGGAGGTGGGATATAGGATCTCTCTATTCCGGCACAGCCAGAGTGGAGGGTGTATGTTGGGTGCAAGGAAGAGGGGCAAGGACAAGGAACGGGTCGGCAGGGGCCAGGTCATGGGCGCTATGCCACAGAGCCTGGTTTTATCCTGCAGGCCAGTGGTTCTCACAGCTGAGCCTGTATCCAAACCTCCTGGAGGGCTCATTACAACAGATGGCTGGGCCCACCCCCAGAGGTTCTCATTCACCAGGCCAAAGGTGGGGCTCCAAATGCATTTCTGCCAAGTTTCTAGGTGATACCCATATGTGGGCATAAGAAGGCCCTTTGAGAGTGGCAACATGTAGGCAAAGGGAACCATTAAGCAGGAGAAGGAACCAACCAGAGGGACACTTGAGGAGGATTCTTTTGGACACAGATTTGGAGAACAGACTGGAGGGTGACTGGACTGAAGGCAGGGAGATAGGAAGCTGCTGAAATAAGGCAAGTGAGGTTATTTTTAAAGGGGGGAAATCCCAGATTTGGAGACTGAATGAATACAGAAGGCAAAGGAGGAGGAATGAAGCATGCCTCCCAGGAGTTTGGCCACAAGCCTGTAAGACCAGGGACTATCCCCGCAACTCGGTACTGTGCCCAGTTCACAGCAAATGCTCGCTGGGTATCTGCTGACAAGTTGTTCCTTTAAAGGGAGGCAGAGGTTGAGTCCACTGGATTTGGAATCAGGTCGCTGCCAGCAGAGAGACAGGTATGGAAGCTGGACTGGAGAGGGTGGGGAAATAGAAGGGGAAGAAATGGAGAGGCATCGTGGAGAGGTAATGACTCTTTCTGGAAACCTGAAAAGGAAGGAAGGACAGAGGAGGAATACAAAGTAAAGAGGGCTTTTAAGGTGAGAGAGACCTGAACAAAATTACATGTGTGAGAGGAGGATCCAGTAAGAGGTGAGAAAAGAAGTAAAGGAAGATAGTTCCTGGGGAGGTGGGACAAGACGGCATCCAGAACCTGGGAGAAAAGTGACCTTGGATGGGAGAGGCACAGAAAGCATACTGGGGGAAGCCGGGATGGATGGGGAGGCAGGTAACTTCATACACTGGAGGCTGGGAAGTCCAGAGTTCTTGATTGCTGACCACCTTTATTCTCCCTGTGGAGTAGGGTGTGAGACTTCGGCTTAGGACAGGGATGGAGGTGTAGTGGAACTGAAGACGGTGGTGAGTAGGCTCCGAGAGGAACGACGGCCAGGGACAGGACACAGGGGTGGCAAGTGGCATCAAGATGCTGGTAAGGTGGGGCACCTGGGTGGCTCAGTCAGTTAAGCAGCCAACTTCAGCTCAGGTCATGATCTCACAGTTCGTGAGTTCGAGCTCTGCATCGGGCTCTACACAGACAGCGTGGAGCCTGCTTGGGATTCTCTCTCTCCCTCCCTCTCGGCCCCTCCCCAACTTGTGCTCTCTCAAAACAAATAAATAAACTTTTAAAAAAAGACGCCGGTAAGGTAACACCACTATCTCAGCTCAAGTTTCTCTCCATGGGGACTCCCTGGCAGTGGACTGGCTGGATGAGATAGTCGTGGGGAGGGGGAGTTGTCAGGCCAGGGAGACAGCACATGAAGCCCGGGGCTCTGTGTGATTTTGGTGATTGGAATTGGCCGAATGAATGAATGAATGAGAGGTGTTACATGTTATGGTTACACAAGATACCTCTGGCTCCAAACGCGACCCTCCCACTTACTGTTACTTGTCGCCTGGCCTTGTAGGGTTGTTGACATGGCTGGCTGATGCACTGCTTGTAAATCGTGTGGCCCAGAGCCTGGTATGTGGAAGAGCTCAGTAAACGGCAGCTCTTATTCTCATGGGCCGTGACAGGTGGGAGCTGATCGACAGAGGATTCTACGCAGCAGGGTGATGTGGCTGAGCTTATTTCTTAGCAAGACCCCTGAAGCAGTCAGAGCTGGGTATGACTTCAGTTCTCCCACTCAGCTAGCTGTATGAGCTGGAGCAAGCAACTCATCCTCCCTGTCCCTCAGTTTCCCAATCCCCCAAATGGGGGTAGTAACAGAACTGATCTAATAGGATTGTTACGAGAATAAATTCAAAGGAGGCTGGCAAACTGGAGAGCGTAACACGTGACAGCTGTGACGAGGGTGGCGGAAGCCGGAGGAGGCAGAGGAAGAGGAGAAAGGAGGACGAGGAGAGAGGCAGGAAGAGGGGAGAAGAGAAGGTGGCACAGTGATCATACTGATTATGAGGCTCAGTAACCAAGAGGTCACCGATGACAGTGACGAGAGGAGCAGGGGGTGAGACGGCATGAACCCCAATCCCTCAGCACTTTCTGTCTGCGTGCAGAGGAGTAGCAGTTAGCATGTGGCCGAGGGGCCGAGCATGGAGGCCTCCTGGCCCTCAGGGCAGAAGAGGAATGAGCCACCAGAGCTGGCTGCAAAGGAAACAGTGTCCCAGGAGAGCTTGTCTCTGAGGTCTGGCGGGGAGATGGTTGCTGGTTCAGCAGAAGCCTAGTCACAGCAGGAGGAAGCCACGCTGCGTGCCAGCCTCAGCACCCTTTCCAGGTGCCCTGTGCGGAGTCGCCCCTGACGTGAGGTGATGTCCACACTGAGCTCCTAAGGCTCGGCATCCCTCCCAGGTCTGGAACAGCATACAGGCTTAGGTGCAGATGGACATTCAGTCCCCATCTCGGGCCCAGTCCAATACGGCCTCATAGGCAGGGACCTGGTGGCCCTGTTTGCCCTGTGGATTTCCTAGACTATTAGCCCACCCCTGCTGTCTCTCCCAGGAGGCCCTGTGTCTCCTGCCTCAAGGCCTGGCCTCGGACCCCTGCTTTAGGTCATCTCCTAGGTCAGACCCTACAGCCTAGACAGACAATGCTTCATTCCCTAGTGCAACTGGGCTTTTCTACTGGCACCAATAATTAATAGATAGATAGATAGATAGATAGATAGATAGATAGATAGAAGTAGCATTAATCATTGCTACAGATAGCACTTGCTAAGTGTTGAGCACCAGGCCAGGTGCTTCTATATTTCAGCTGGTTTAATATTTAAAACAATCCTGAACAATGGGAAGGATTACTCCTGTTTTACGGATAAGACTAAATCTAAGGGGCCTGGGTAATTTGCCTAAGGTAACCCAGCTAACAAGTGACAGACTCTAAATCTAAACCCAAGTCTATATGACTCCAAGGCCTGACCTGCTTTCCCCTCTTAAGCCATGTTGTCTTCCCAAATTCTGGAGCCCAGTCCTCTCTTGTGCATGAACGTGGCACCCTGGCTGGCCTTAGGCCCCTCCCTCCTTCCCCAAGTCCTGAGCTACAGCTGGGAGGTTGGGCCTGTGTCCAGGCTATCCAGGGGCCAACCCCCCAGCCCCTGTCTTCTGTCCCCCTGCTGGGCTGGAACCACACCCATTCCAGCCCAACCTAGGTCTCAGGGCCTCACTGAACTGACAACCAGTCAGAGGCCCCGCAGCAATGAGACCAGCTTTCCACTTTCAGGACTGAGGAGGGGGACAGGGATGAGTGGGGGATTAGGAAGGCAGCTCCTTTCTGGGTTACCGGGCATTCTGGGGCATGGGAAGGGGAGGCTGGTGGAGGCGGGAGGAATGGGGCCTGAGTGACTGCCTCTCACATGCCCTGTCCTCTCCAGACCCCACGGACAATGGACGGAGCACCTCCAGCCTTCATCAAGCATCAGGAGGGTGCTCAGTGACAGCACCTACTACATCGCATTACAACTCTAGTTTCGGGCCTGTTCCCACTAGACCGTGAGAGACAGGGAGCAGCATGGTGTCAGCACACAGGACACCTCAGTGACGCCTGGCAAATGAGCGCATGGTGAGATGGAGTGAGATGTGCCTCTGAACATTTCACAAGAGCTGGAGGCTGCCCTGTCCCACCATGGCCTTACATACACCTGCACCTCCGTGTCTCCGGACCTCATCGTCCCCACTCAACAGTCCACTGGTGCTCCTCTGAGCTGCCCTGAGCATGGCCTGCTGGGAACTCCTCCAAGCTTGCTGGCTGGCTCAGGGCTCCTGCGGGCTGGGAGATAACGAGCCTTGTGGTAACTTGTCTGGAACTTGTAGTGCAACTGTCCAGTGAATGAGGGAACCAAATGGCCACAAACGGTGACAAGAAAAGTTCCCATATGGATGAAGACAGTATGGCCAGCCTTAGCACAGGCTGTCTTCTGGGTTGTCCAGTCTTCCTTTCCGGTCTTTCCTCTCTCCAGACCCCACCATGACTCCTGGGTACCAGAAAGTTCCACCCACTGAGCAACTTGTTCACATAGCAAGAGGCAGGCAGCAGCCGTGACCGAGGCCTGACGCTTGTTCCAGCACTGCCCAGCCAGTCCTTAGCTCCCAAATGCAGAGCTGCCTCCTGCCAGAATTCTACAGGTGAGGCTTCCAGCAGGTGCAGAGAGTTCCCCAGTAGCCCAGAGGCTGCATGGCTGGAAACATTGCTGCAGGAGCAGGACAAGCCTGTGGTTGGCACCAGACGGGGAGGCCCTGGAGAAGCAGTCTCTCCCACATTTACCTGGGTCTCAGATGCCAGAGAAGTGGAGTAGCGTGTGGGAGACGTCCTGTGAACTCATCGGCCCTGGGCTTGGAGTAGGGACGGGTTCTAAAGGACAGGCTTCTTGGGTCACCAGGAAGTGCTAGGGCGGGTGAGGCCATCGGCACTGCTGGCCTCCTCTGGCAGCTCACTCTAAAGGCCCAAATTATCTTTTTTTTTTTTAAATTTTTTTTTTTTAACGTTTATTTTATTTTTGAGACAGAGAGAGACAGAGCATGAACGGGGGAGGGGCAGAGAGAGAGGGAGACACAGAATTGGAAACAGGCTCCGGGCTATGAGCCATCAGCCCAGAGCCCGACGCGGGGCTCGAACTCACGGACCGTGAGATCGTGACCTGAGCTGAAGTTGGACGCTTAACCGACTGAGCCACCCAGGCGCCCCTGGCCCAAATTATCTTTGACTTTGGAGCCAGGGAAGGATCACAGAACTTCAAAGGACTCCTCCCTGTCCCTTCTCTCTTCTCACTCACCCCTACCAACCCTGGGAATGAGTTCTCACTAACACAAGGCCAGTCCTACATCTCCAGGCACGGCCAGGCCAGGTCAGGACACAGACATCCACCAGAGTGACCATGTGCCTGAGCACAGCCCACACTTCCTCATCCCAACTGCTCTAGTATCTTCGATCAGACTGCAGCCTGGGCCAGGCCAGGTGGTAAGCTCCTCAGAGTCTTCCTGGGAACAGTGAGGCCCTAAGTGGCTAGAGTACAGTGAGTCTCTAATTGGCTGCCTTCCTTTTCTTCTTTCTTTCCTTAGTTCCGTGGATGAACTATAAAAGCCTTGAATTAACTGACCTTGTTGTTCTCGGAAGGAACATGTAAAAACAACCCACCTGGCTGCCCTGACCCACCTCCTTGGCCTGGCCTCCCGGTCTGCTCAGCAGAAAGCAGGATCTGGTATTTGAGCCAATTCCAGATCATTTATGATGACTGGGCATTGAGGGGTTAAAAAAAAAGCCAGTGGGATCAGGGCCCTGCCCTCCAGGAGCTCTTCTGACAGGTGTCCATGGGCAGAGGAAAGGATGTGCCAGGAGGGGGTGGGCAGATGGTCAGAGGCCAGGGTGAGAAAGCAGCTCCCAGCCGCCCTGGAGTTCACCAAGGTGGACCAATTCCCTCCCGTTTCCCCTTAGAAGTGCCTACCTGTGACCCCAATTCTGTTGCCTTCAAAGCAAAGAGAAGGGCTCTCCCACTAGTATCCAAGCCATGGTTCTAAAAACAGAGGGGTGCTCCTTCAGCCCCATTCTCTGCCTGGTTTGCATGGGCAGTGGGCCTTCTTGCAGCTGGAGCCGGCTGAAGCCAACCCCTTCCTCCCCTTTGGGGAGCCAGGCTAAACCCAGGGGAGCCTGCCTGTCTCATTCAGCTTCCCCTTCCCCACTGTCCCACCTACCTGAATTTCTGGACCTGACTTCTGTCTTCTCTCTCGCTTGCTACCTACTTGACACTGCCTGCACTTGGCCTTGCTTGGGAAAGGGCTGTGGAGTTAAACCAAATTGCACTGAGACCTCCATAGGAAGGTTAAGCTGTTCCCACCTCCCAACTCGCCTCTAAACCTCCAGAAAGAACAACTAGCTTCTTACTGTATGCGGAGGCCATCTGTCATCATTCTCCTCGCATAAGAGGCTTGGGTGTTGGAAGACGAATGGCCTGAACTCTGCAGTACTCCTCCCCTGGGGTGGCTGGTGATAGCCGGTTGAGGGGAGAGGGGGGAACGGGCCTGGACAAGTTGGCAGGCATCCCTGTAGGCCCCGAGCTGTGAATGGAGGACTCAGGAGGGGATTCCGTGGGTGGTCCACCAAAAGGAGCAGTCACTCTACTTGGCCACACAATCCCCTAGAGAAACGGGCCTGGGCCCTAGTCTGCCTAGGACAAGGAGTACAGAATCTGATCATTCCTGGAGTAGAACCAGACTCAGTGGCAGCTGGGGATCTAACTGCAGGTCAGCGGTACAAGTACAAAGCAGGGAGAGGTGGGACTTATGGGCTTGGGAACTGGCACCCTCAAGCTCACTGAGGGGTCCAAATAAGGCCTTCCTCCCTTGGCTGGCAATGAGGGTGGATCCACATGAGAGTCAGAGTGTGAGGGGGCTTGGGGAGGCCACTACAAGGGCAGGGCAGGGCAGGGCAGGGCAGGGCAGGAGAAGATGAATATTAGGAGTGATGCTGGGGCTAGCCAGAAAAAAGCGTTCCTTCCAGGGGGTCCTAAGGCCAGGGAAGGGCCTGCAGGGAATGCTGGAGAGGGACTCTGAGTCTGGCTGAGAAAGAACTCACAGGCTGACCTGGAAGCCAGGCAAGGCCAGGGCAAAAGGGGAAGCAGCTGGCGTACGGGGAGCTTACCACTCTCTCCTTGTAGACAATGTACTTCAACCACTTGAAGTCCTGCCACTTGAAGCCAGCGAGGACAAAGAGAGAATCGCGTTCGTATTGTTCGGGCCGCTGCATGGCGCCCTCAGGGTAGGTGATGCGCAGTGTAGTTTTGCTGCCCACATCCTTTTCAAAGCCTTTCACGGGTGCTGAGTTCAGTCTACAGAGAGCAGGCCCAGTCAGAGCCTGCCTTGAGCTCACTGCATGTAGTCTGTGGGCTTGTGTTTGGGAGGCACTATGACTCCGGAATTCCCCAGGGGCAGAGAATGGGGAGCCAGGTCACCTGGAGTCACCTAGCTTTTGGAGCCCTTCAAGCCAGGGTTCTTCTTGAGGCTTCTGCTGACCTTAGCCCAACTGGCCAGATGGCCAGATGGTTCTCAATGGACTCAGGGGCCAGGGTTTGGGCCAGGACACTCAGGTGCCTGAGGCACTGCTTTGGGGAGCTCACCTGACCACAATGTCATAGTCATCAATGCGTGACCCCAGAGACTTGTTGGCAAGGACACCTCCATTGCCCACGATGATGCAGCGGCGGCAGCTGAGGCTGAGGGGAGAGAGGCAGAGACCTCTGAAGAGCTGTCTGCTAGGTCTCCTTCTCCCTACCCCTTTGGCCCTTGGCCCCATGCCTTTGGCCGTGTGCAGGCTGGAATGGGGGAAGAGCAATGGGCTTCTGGCAGCATTCTGAGGCCAAAGGCATACTGTGGGTAGTTAGGTCACTCGGGACTCTCTGACATACCTAGTCCCAGATACTCTCCAGGAAAGCGTGGGTGTGGAAGGGGCAAGGGCACTAGTTCTGGGGTGGTGAGGAAGGAGCCTCTGGTGAGATGGCCTTCTAGGCTGAAGATTCCCCAAGGGTTAGTGGAGTTCAGGAGAGAGGGCAAAGTGTGCTGAGTTTGAAGGCTGTGCCAGAAAAGCAAGCAGAGAGGACAGGCCTGGGGGCACCAGGACCCATGGCTGGGCTTATTTTCAAGTCAGAAGCCCCCATGCTTCCAGTAGCCACCAGAGAGCCCTATGCATTTTGCTTCCCCCACCTGGGGCTTCCCTCACCCAGGGCCCACTGGCTTCAGCACTGTCACCGCCTCCTGCATTTAAGCCATGGCATCTTCCGCTACCACCACCACCCATGCCCTCAGACCTCTGATGGCTGAGGACCGAAATATCTTGCCAAGTGCTTTCAGTCCATGGGGTGCAGACCCGCTGGAGGGCCTTGCTTATCTGCTCACCATCCCCAGCACGTGTGCTGTGCCTGCATGTGGGCACACGATACCCCGGGAAGTCTGGCTGGACCTCAACACCTCTGCGCATGCCAGGCAACTGAGGGCAGGAGGCTGGGTAGCAAGTGGCTCACCTGTCCAAGGCAGGCGTCAGGCGGTACTCTTTGGTGACTGACAGGATGGCTTTGATCAGATTGTCTGTGGACAGAGGAGGGAGGTTATTGTTAGAGGGTCACTGACGTCCCCATGAAGTGGTTTGCGAATGACGTTGGAAGCACATGCTACTGCGTAGGTTGGAGGTGGATAGGAGGGTGGGGAGAGGGGACTCTGGGCACAAGGTTGGGCTGGGCCACTGGCCTAGCTTTCTCCCTGACGAACAAGATGGAGGCAGGGGTACAGGCAGGGACACTCAGCTCTGCCTGGAGCCGGTCCCCAGCGCTGGCATGCAGTTCCTCCCCTCAGGGCTCCCCAGCCCTTCCTGGGAAGTCTCCTCTGGCTTTCAAAGGCTCTGCAGTCAGGTCCCAGGACATGCGTTCCCAGGCCTGGGAACTGCTCAGAGACAGAGTACATGCTGGACTCACCTCTGTGCCCTGACTGAGCAGAAAACCAGAGAGCAAATGAGGAGACCACCAACGCTGAAGAGCTCAAGTGTGCCCAGGCAGCTCCCGACTCAGAACCCTTTGCCTCACTCACCCTCTGATATGGTCTTCCCCTCACTTCTCCCCCCAAGTACTGCCCATCTCCAACCTTGGTCTTGGCGGACTGTCTCTTCCTACTTCCTTCCCTCTTCAACCTCTGAGGGTTGACATCTGCCCATCTGCACTCCACTCAGGCTGCCCCCAGCAAGGGCCCAGGACCTCTGTGTTCTCAGATCCTGTGACCACTATTCAGACCTCATTCTTCTTGGCCTCTCACTGGCTTTGGCCATGGTCATTGCTCTCCTTTCAAACTCTAGCATAATGAGAACATTATAATATACTGTATAATGATACTGGCTTTGGAGTCCAATCCTGGCTTGTGCTACTTCAGGGCTCTGTGACCTTAGATAAATCACTTCCTTTCTTTGTGTTTTAGTTCCCCATCTTTCAAACGAAGATGGTAATTCCTACTCTGCAGAGTCATTAGGAAGATAAAAAGATAATGTGCACAGAGATCTAAAGATAAAGTAAGTAAATCGGTACAACCGTGGTGAAGACCATCTTAATAACATTAAGCAAAGATGTAGATGTGCACAGACTAAGATCTTGCAGCTCTCCTCCTAGGTAGATAGCATCAGAACACTCACTCATTTGTTTAAGGAAACCTGTACGAGAAGGTTCACTGCAGAACTGTTTGTAATAGCAAAATGTGGGAAGCAACTAAAAAGCCCGACAAAGGAAAACAGATTAAACGTGGTACACAGAATACTACCCAGCAGTAAAAATACATAAACCAGTGACCTTTGGCTTTGGGTACTAATACAGATATGCCTGTAAAGCATAAGCAAAAAAATCAATTTGAAACACACACACACACACACACACACACACACACACACACACACACACACAGAGTATTATTTGTAAAGTGTAAAAACATGCAAAAACGATATCAGATTTTCAATGGATATATAAATATGTCACAAAAATAGATAAAGAGACATTGAAACGATAACCCCCAAACCAGGATAATGGTCTCCTGGAGAAGGAGGAGAATGGAATGGGAAGGGATACACAGAGCTTTAATTGTATCTCCTGTTTTATTTCTTAAGCTGGGTACACATTGCATTGTATTCACCTTTATTCTTTTTTATATGCCTGAAATAGTCCATGTAAAGAAAGGATGCCTCCCGACTTAAAAACGACAACTCCATAATTTTTTTTTAAAAGATGGGGTGGACGACACTGTCAGATGCAGCCAAGAGGTCAAGTTAGGAACTGAACAGTATCCTTTGGATTTCCCGGGGGCACTGAGCAGTTTCACTGGAATGATGGAGGAGAAGAGAGTGCTCCAGAGTAAAGGGTGAGAAAGAAGCAGTGAGCACAGTTAATCTTCCCAGGAGGTGAAGGAGAATGGGTAAGGAAATGAACCTTTAAGGAGTGTTCTATACTAAGTGCCTTCAGATGTACCTTATGGAGGGCTTCAGGGAAGGCCACAGACACCCTCCTTTTCCCACCTCCCATTTGACCTCTAAGGAAAAGCATATTGCTACTAATTGCCCAAGGTCAAGGTATGGCTTGGGTTTTTGTTTTCTAGGAGGGGACCTTAGCAGAAAGGGTATAAATTAGCAGGTGCTCTCTTGTTGCTGGCCGATGGGCTATGGACCAGCCTTTCCAGGCCTTCATAGCTTTGTAGGATTGGAGTCTTGAGTGAGGATTTGGGAGAAAAGTAGGCTGCTTAGCTACCTGTACCCAGCAAAAAGGAGTTCTTCACATGGTTCAGCCCTACCCATTAGATTTGCCCTTGGGGATCTGAGGTCAAAACTCCCATTCTAGAGTGTCCTCCTGCTGGTCACTGTCTTCTTTTCAGGATGGTGTGGACTGGCTGAGTAGAGGACTCAGGTATTTTTAAGTCCCCTGGCCAAATGATATCACCCCTTCAACAGTTATCTTATTTAATTCTGACCACAACCTAATACAGTAGTATTATTTTCTCCATTTAACTGAGGAAGAAATTAAAGCACAGACAGGTTAAGTAACCTGTCCAAAGTCACAGCTGATAAAGAAGTAGTACTGAGATCTGATCCTTGAATGTCTGATCCTAAAGCCCAAACTCAACCATGCCATGAAATAGTGCAGGAACTTGACAAGGCATCAGAACCACTAAACCGTCAGAGGTGGGAAAGTCAGGAGGGAACTGCATGAGCGAAGTCCCTAAGGCAATGGAAGGGGACAGTTCTGAGGGCACCGGGGGGACATCGGCCTTGGACAGGGTAAGAAAGAACTGAAAGGGAGACCGGGGTAAAGAGGGGATGATGGAGGAGCCTGGGGGATGGCCTCTGTCTTCTCAGGGATTTCCCCCTCGTACCTGGTCCTCCAGGATGGATCTCCCTGACGTCCTTTCCTGTGATCTCTTCCCCCTTCAGAGCCATTACTGTCCTGCTCTCTAAATATCTGTGTCTCTACCAGACTGGAGCTTTTTTATGGAGAAGGATGGTACTGTCCATTCCACTGTTGTATACCTGGCCCTGGCCAAGTGGTGGGCTCGGAGTAAACGAAGAGTGAAGCAAGAAAAAGAAAGGAAGGGAAAAATGGAAGGAGAGGGGTGGATCCCCAGCATGGGGACTTCTGAGGGTACAGCCCTACCCTGAGTGCAGGGAGACAGGCTGAGGGATGAGATGTTAATGTAGAGTGGGCCAGGGTTCCCAACGTACCTTGACCTTTGATCCCAAAAGGCGGCACAAATTCCCGAATCCTAGCCCACTTGCGGAAAGAGTCATCCAGGAACATGGGTGCTGGCTTGGAGAACCTGGAATACAACAGGGCTGTTGAGGATCCCCAAATGCAATAAGCTGGGGTATGGACTGGCTCTTCAGTACATCTGTCTTGGCAACGGATCTGCCGGGAGGACCTTGACACTCCAGCACACCCTCCCTGCCCCCGGTCAGTGGGTAGCTGCTGACATAGCTTGTCCAGTGGAACCTGAGTTCGAAGGGGCAGATCTGGCCAGTCTCTATGTGGCCGGCCATAGGGGTGGAGAGGCAAGATCCACTTGCCCTGGATGGAACTGCAGCACGCCAGAAGCTCTCTGGCAGGCGACCCAGGCATGCACCCCACCAGTCGCTGCAGCCCACGCTGTTCCTGTGGTCTGGGAACATGGAGATGACACACGGGCCACGTGAGCAGAAAGATACCCAAAGACAGCCAGTGCATGGAGACAAGAGTTTTGGAGAGAATTCTGGGAGGTGGACCACCCAGGGTGAGGAGGGAGAATTCACAATGAAGACGGAGAAGAGCCACAGGAGACAGACGTTTGGTCGAGAAGAGAAAAATGGGAGCGTCCCATGGCTGAGAGGCAGGGCTGAGCGGAGGACTCAGACAGGTAGGAGCCTGAGCACCTCTGCTGGCAGAGACCAGGAGGGAAGGCTAAGCTCCTCAGGAGGTGAGGGAGGGACACTAAACACAAGGGGGATGGTAATGTGGGCCTGGAGGAAAGATGGGAGGGAAACAGGGGGAGAAGGAAGGATGAGTTGATGCTGAGTTGAGAAGGGAAAAGAACGTTTCACTTCTCTCGGGAAAGCCCAAGGAGTGGGCAGGCCGTGGAGCAGGCTTTCAGGGGTGGGGGTGGTGGGGCAAAGTCAGAAGGGATTCATAAGGCAGTGTGGACAGAGGGAAAAGCTACAGGAGAAACCGAGCTCTTTGGGGATGCTTGGACAACACAACCTCACGTGGAACCAAGCACCCTGGCTCTAAGACCTTTCTCAGGGCACCTGGCAGCCTGGAAGAGGGCCAGTACCTGGTCATCTACTGTGTGTTGATTCTCGCTGTGGGGCCTGCTTGGGGCCTTGCTGGCCAAGAATGAATGTGTGGAGGCCTAGGCCTGGGCTCCGTCTCTGTATTTCTAACTCAGTCTGAATCAGCCACTGAAAACCTGAAGACTAGAGGAGAGGCCCTCTAGTCTGGGAGCCTGGGAGGTAGCCTGGGAGGTAGCCTTCTGAACGTACTCCAACTCAAGCAAACCATTCTCACTTCCATCATCACTGACCACTATAATCAGCCTACCCAGGAGGAAGAATACCAGTAATCACTTGGACGTCTAATATTATTACAGATTTTGAAGTGAACTTGAAAGAGGCAGAAAACTTTCAATCCTGCTCCCTGTCCCATTACTCATGGCTGGAAAGACGTTGTCAACACTCGACAGCACGGACAGGCCATTCCTGCCGAACAGCCTGCCTCTGGACTTCTGAGTCAGCACACTTCCCTTCTGTGTACAAGGATCATGTATGTCTCTCATACCCAGTATATCAAATCCAAGTACATTAACATATTTGATGTTTCACCAGAGGCACCAAGGATCCTGGCCACAGCCTATATGAAACAGCGAAGGAAACAAGGTCCCTGGATAAGCCTGGAGTGAGAACCTCTCCTCCTGTGTCAGGAGCTTATAAAATGTTTGCAGGGGCGCCTGGGTGACGCAGTTGGTTAAGCGGCTGCCTCTTGGTTTCAGCTCAGGTCATGATCTCACAGGTTTGGGAGTTTGAGCCCTGCGTTGGCCTCCTCACTGCTTGGGATTCTCTCTCTCTCTCTCTCTCTCTCTCTGCCCCTTCCCTGCTTATTCTCTCTCTCTCTCTCAAAATAAATAAACTTTTTTAAAAAGCTGGAACAAAGTCTTTGCAAAGTTTCTCAGTCAGGCTTGGACAGGCTTTATCTGCTTCCCAATATGTACTGGACATCATATGCTAATAAAATCTTCTAAGGTCTTACCAATGTTCTCAACATATTTTTTCCTTTGCTCTCTTTTCTTCCTGAGAAAGCGCATTTTGTTAATTTTTACTTTAAAAAAAAACTTATTTTCAGGGGCGCCTGGGTGGCGCAGTCAGTTAAGCGTCCGACTTCAGCCAGGTCACGATCTCGCGGTCCGTGAGTTCGAGCCCCGCATCAGGCTCTGGGCTGACAGCTCGGAGCCTGGAGCCTGTTTGCGATTCTGTGTCTCCCTCTCTCTCTGCCCCTCCCCCGTTCATGCTCTGTCTCTCTCTGTCCCAAAAATAAATAAAAAAACGTTGAAAAAAAAAATTAAAAAAAAAAACTTATTTTCATTGTAGCTTGTAATATATGCTAATTATGGGGAAAATACTGACAGGTGCACACACATAAACAAACAAACAAACAAATAAATAAAACCCATAATCCTAAAACACAAAGGCAACTAACCTTATGGTATATATCTGTACTGATTTTCCTTTTCCCATATTATTTCTTAAACTACTCTGTAGACTACTTTTTTCACTTTCTTTTTTTCAATTAAAAAAATTTTTTTTAATGTTTATTTATTTTTGAGAGAGAGACACACACACAGAGTGCAAGCAGGGGGAGGGGCAGAGACAGAGGGAGACACCAAATCTGAAGCAGGCTCCAGGCTCTGAGCTGTCAGCACAGAACCTGATGTGGGGCTTGAATGCAAGAACTGTGAGATCATGACTTGAGCTGAAGTCGGATGCTTAACCGACTGAGCCACACAGGCGCCTCTTTTTCACTAATAATGAAAACATTGCTGTGGAAATGGACACAACTTTCTCATAATACACAAAGGCTAGATCAAACAACAAAAACAATAAGCTGCTGGTCACCTGACACAAGTTGGTCCCCAACAATTGAATGTACAGGATACACAAATGAAAATATGACCAAAAAAGCAGAAGTTGCAACATTAGTGTTCTAGCCTGAATGTCTGTGTTCCCTCAAGTTTGTATGTTGAAATTTCATTCCCAGTGTGATGGTACTTGGACGCGGGGGCCTTTGGGAGATAATTAGGGCATGAGAATAGAGGCTTTATGAGTGGGATTAGTGCCTTTATAAGAAGAGGCCAGAGAGTTAACTAGCTCTCTTCCCCCATAGGAGGGTACAAGGAGAAGTCAGCCATATGAACCCTAAGATGCCTCTCACCAGAACTCGACCTTGCTGGCACCATGCTCTCCGACTTCCAGCCTCCAGAACTGTGAGAAATACATTTCTGCTGTTGAGAAGCCACCCAATTTACAGTAGTTTGTTACAGCAACTAGAGCTAAGTAAGTAATGAACAAAAAAAATTCACGGGAGAGATCCTGGCAAAAAGCATTAAATGGGTCTGGTAAGTGTTTTTTAAAATCTTTGCCTCTAGGGGTGCTTGCATAGCTCAGCTGGTTAAGCGGCTGACTCTTGATTTCGGCTCATGTCACGATCTCACGGTTCATGGGTTCAAGCCCTTGCATCAGGCTCTGTGCTGACAATGCAGAACCTGCTTGGGATTCTCTCTCCTTCTCTCTCTGCCCCTCCCCTGCTTGTGCACTCGCTTGCGTTCTCTTTCTCAAAAATAAATAACTAAATAACCTATTTATTTCTGGTTTTTAAACACTGTCCATCTCACCTTGTTCTTTTATTGGGTCTTTCTGTTTTAGGTGCTTATTTTGTAGACCCTCTTTATTCCTTGACAGATCAAGCCAGACTCCTCTAACATTTCCTACTGCTACTTGGGTGCACCTTTGTGCAAAGGGTACTCTTTTTTCCTGCTCTGGATATATTTAAAAAACTTTTTATTATGGGAAATTTCAAACATGCACACAAGTTGAGAAACAAAACAGTGAACCCCCATGGACCTATTACTCAGATGCAGCAATTATCAGTCATGATCAATTTTGTTTCCCTTCTACCCCATCTACTCTCTCTGTGTATTATTTTGGAAACTCTCAGAAATTATACCATTTAATCCATAAAATACCTTAGCATTAATTTCTAGAAGATAAGGACATCTTTAAAAACCTAACCACAGGGGCACCCTGTGGGTGGCTCAGTCAGTTAAGTGTCCGACTTCAGCTCAGGTCATGATTCCATGGTTCATGGGTTCAAGCCCTGTGTTGGGTTCTGTGCTGACAGCTCAGAGCCTGGAGCTTGCCTCGGATTCTGTGTCTCCCTCTCTCTTTTCCCCTTCCCTGCTCTCTCTCTCTCTCTCTGTCTCTGTCTCTCTCTCTCTCAAAAATAGACATTAAAAAAACCCAAACATAACCACACCTAAACAACTCTTCTTAAAGCCATTATCACACCTAAAACACTATAATTTCTTAATAGCAACAAATCGTCAGTTTCAGATTTCTCCTTAATTAATGTTTGTTGTTATTTTAAAAGTTGTTTATTTAGATCAGAATGAAAGCATGGTCCACACACTGAATTGGGCTAATCTCTAGTCTCTTTCTAATCCATAGGTTTCCTCCTCTCTTTTTCTCTCTTTGGCCTTTTCATCTTGGCTCCTGAATCCTTCTAACACACTCCAGTAATCAAGGAAAGAAAATGTCCTTGCTTTCTAGTATGTGAAGATGTTCCCAGGTTTGTCCTATATATTTCTTGCCTCCATCTGAAGTCAGTCATTTTCCAAGGAGTCCTGGTTATTGGAAATGGTATTTAGAGACTACCATCTGGGTGGCTGGGTCGCGCATGTCACTATGGTTAGTCATTTTTCCCAGGTGTTTTCAGGGGGAAAAAGCCAGGAAATAATTTTTTTAACATTAATTAATTATTATTATTTTTAGAGAATATGCAGGTGTGGGAGAGGGGGAGAGAGAGAGAGGGGGAGAGAGAGAGAGAGAGAGAGAGAGAGAGAGAGAGAGAGAGAGAATCCTAAGCAGGCTCCATACTCAGCAGGGAGACCAACATGGGGCTCAATCCCATGACCCTGGGATCATGACCTGAGCCAAAATCAAGAGTTGGACACTCAACCAACTGAGCCACTCTGGCACCCCATAAACAGAAAATACATCATGCATTTATACTAGTATTCCCAACCCAAATTCAGGATTACAAGATTTGTACTTACTTTCTTTTTCTTGTTTAATAGCTTTATTGAGATATAATTCACATGTCATAAAAGTCATCTATGTAAGCTTCCTTTATATTTGTATCTCTTTTCAATTAAGTAGACATTCTTGCCTATAGTGATAGCAACACAATTACTTATCTGCTTTATCTTAATACATATTTACAGATAGATACATGTAGAAAAATATATAATATTTTTAGCATAACATTACTAACACTCTCATTACTAAAAACAATTTAAATACAGTTTCTTTACAGTTCTTTTTGTCTCTGGGTATACCCTATTAGAGAAGTACAGACAAGTGATGGTGCTTTTGCCACTTGAAATAATTCTGCTGAGTTTTAATTCGTTAATGATACGTAGTTAAGTCCATTTGTTTCATTTTGCTTTTGCTTTTTAGGGGTTGCTTATACCCCATTTTAATTTAATTTTGTTTTATGACGATATAACACTTTACCTAGTGCCAAACTAAATTCACAAAACAAGATACATTCAGAGGAGTCTGACATTTATTTCTGTGTCTGACTTCTGTTGCTTCTATTCCCCTACAGTATTTATTTTTTATTATTAACTTCATTTTATTTGTATTTTATTCACATTAGTATTATTCCTACAATGAATTCATTTTTATTTTACCCTTCCTTTCTTTTTTTGAGGTGAGCAAATACACAGTACATATATGTGTGTGCAGAGTACTACTATTACCTTCTTTATTCAATAAAAATAACATATACTGTTTCGCCTACTGAGGTGTTTTTTTGTTTGTTTGTTTGCTATACAATATACTGTGGTAATCACTCCATAGTAGTATGTAGAGTTATATACTTGATAATATTATTCAGTCCCCTGAGTTGTTGCAATCTTGTGTAAAGTAGGTTCTACCAACAGCGGTTACAGTGAATAGCTTCATGCATACGTCTTTTCTCTTTGCCAACGTATCTTTGGAATAGATCCCGAGGAGTGGGTTGGTTGGGTCAAAGGGAAAATGCACATAAGTATTTTGCTCCATGTTGCCAAATTACGCTCCACAGGGATTGTGCCCCACCAGCCATGTAAAAGTACACTGTCCAACACTGCAATGCGGCCAGTCTGATAGGAGAGAAAAGAGTATCTCTGTGTTGTTTTCATTTGTATCTCTTTTAGTGTAAGTGAAATTGCACATCGTTATATCTATAAAAGGGCCATTTGCACTTCTCTTTCTGTTACCTTGGTTCCTAGCTGTTGCCCATTTTTCTATAGGATTACTGGTTTTCCCTTTTTTTCTCCCAGCTTAAAAAAATTATTTTAATGTTTATTTTATTTATTTTGAAAGAGAGAGAGAGAGAGCGTGCAAGCAGGGGAGGGGCTGAAGCGGGGAGAGAGAGGGGGGGAGAGAGAGAGAGAGAATCTCAAGCACGCTCTGTGCCATTAGCACATGCGCCTGATGTGTGACTCACAAACCGTGAGATCATAACCTGAGCTGAAACTAAGAGACGCTTAACCAACTGAGCCACCCAGGTGCCCCTCTCGCAGATTTTTTGAGATATAACTGACATCTAGGTTGTGTCACTGTGTAAGAGTATGATGCGTTGGTTTCATATACTCGTATATTACATTATAATCACCAACATAGTGTTAGTTAACAATCTTCCCTTTTTTGACACCCTGCATATATTAAATATATAAACCCACTGAGACACAATTACAAATATTTCTCCTAGTTTGTTTATTTAACATTTACTTGGCTTATGGCATTTTCTTGCTTTCTTTTTTCCCCTCATTTTTTGCAATAAGTTTTTTAAAAATGTAGTAAAATTTGTCAACCTTTTACCTTATTGTTTCTGGATTCTGAGTCTTAGTTAGAAAAATTCTCTTCATTCTCAGGTTATGTCTCTTTCCTGGCTAGAATCCCATCCATTTCTCCTGTCTTTCTTGCCAGGACCCTGGACCCCCAGTTCCACTGTCTTTTTGCCCCATCCATTAGGCAAAATCTACCCAGAGATTAATCTAATCCTACACTCTTGTATTCTTTGTGCTGCTAGAACACACACACACACACACACACACACACACACACACACCCCACATTGAAGTGAAATGATACCAATACAAATTCATAGACTTGAACCTTAGGCTGGACCCTCAACTTTGCTCAGTAGCTATTCCAAACCTTCTCCACACTCCACAAATGCTCTATCCTTTCCAACCTTGTTTAAGCCGATTATTTCTTCTCTCACTTCACAGCCCAATCCAGGACACTCAGATAGGAACTCATTCAGTTTCCTGCTTCCTTATCTCACCCTTTCGCCCCCCAAAGTTGATCTCTTCAGCATGCTCTGGTTCCCTTTCCTGTTTGTCGCCCCCCCTCCATACCGCACCCCGAGGCATACAATCAAGCTCAGGTCTCTCTTATGTGAAAACAAACACACAAACCCACTCAACAAACTTTCCTGAGCACATACCCCTTTAGCCATCCATCTCTCTCTCTCTCTACGCCTTCGTGGCGAGACATCTAGAAAGAGCAATGGATATTCTGTCTCAACTCCCCCATCTCCTGTTCACTCCTTAATCTAACGTAATTGGGATTTACTCTTCTGAGACTACTATCACACTCCAGCACGGTGCACTATTTGTAGCTTCCTGAACATGCTGGTCTTCACACGCTTACATGTGCAGTGCCCCACCCCCCACTCTATTCCCCAATCCCCTCCCGTCTCTATCTGCCTGGAAAATCCCTTGTTATTCTTTCAGTTTAAAGGCTATTTCCTCTGGACAACCTTCCCTGCTGCCTCCAGGTAGGCCTGTCGTCTTCCTACAGTGTTTCCACTGCACTTTGCTCAGCCCCCATGAGGTGGCTCAGTGCCTGCAGAGGCCTTGGAAGCTGAGCTAGGGGCCATAAACAACAGGAAATGGGGTGGGGTGGTGGTAGAGGTGGTGCATGTATGTGTGTTTGTGTTAATTCTGCAGGTGGCCTGGGCAGAGCCTCATGCTACACCTGGGACGGAACCAGGGGCTTCTGTCCCGGGACTAGTGTGCCAGTGTGGGGGCCTGGCCAGGGTGGAGGTGGCCTCTGAGGTGCAGAAGGACTGGTCAGACTAGCGGGGGTGTGGGACGCCTGACCTGCTTGCCCTGGCCTGGGGGGTAGCAGGGTAGGGTGGGGCAGGCTCAGGCAGACGGGCCCCAGCCTGCCAGCCCAGGGCTCCAGCACGCGAGGCAGCCTTAGGATCAGGTTTCAGTAGGGTGTGTGAGTGCGTGAGAAGGAACAGGGGAAGGAGGAGAGGGAAGTTGCACTGGAACCTGTCCTTCTTTTCTCCTTAGATCCTAGAGCGTAGTTTGGAGACTTGTGGCACTAGGAGGGCACATGATGAGGGTGGGTCTGACCCCTGTGCCTCTCATAACAAGGCTGTGACCACAGGAACCACAGGCTGCCCTGTCCACAGACCTACAGACTCTGACCAGCTAGCAAGGCAACCCAGGGCCCTCTGAAGATAGCTTTCAGCTCATTTTATGCCCAGTGGTGTGACTGAGGCGCAGTGTAGAAGGTGAATGTCCCCAACTCTGGCTCATCAACCTAAACCACTACTACTGAAGGTCCAGCACTTAAAAAAAATTTTTTTAATGTTTATTTATTTTTGAGAGAGAGACACACACACAAAGTGTGAGCGGGGAAAGGGCAGAGAGAGAGAGAGGGAGACACAGGATCTGAAGCACTGAGCTGGTTAGCACAGAGCCCGATACAGGGCTTGAACTCACGAAGTGCGAGATCATGACCTGAGCCGAAGTTGGACGCTTAACCAACTGAGCCACCCAGGTGCTCTGAAGGTCCAGCACTTTAGCCTGTATCCAGAGACCAGCAAGAAAGGTGACTGGGTCTTATCAGGGCGTGAGGAGTACTTATACGTGGGCACCAGCAGACCCAGAGAAGGATCTCCCTCGTAGCTCCCACCAATCAAACTGAAAGAGGAGCCTCCAGATGCGGGTTTGCTGGATTAGGTAACACACATCTTCTGTTCTCTATCTGTGCCTGTCTGGCCTTCTAGCTAGTGAGTGTGAACAGCCTAAGCAGCCCAAGGGACAAAGGGAAGACAGAACCCAGCAGTGGGTCCTGAGGACCAGGGGCCACAACTAATCTGTCTGTTAGATTCAGCCATAGACCTTGGCCCCCCAGAAGTGAGATTGTCATCCAGCAGGGTGAAGGCCAATCCCCACAGATCCACTGTCCCAGAACCTGTTCTGGGAAGTGGGGAGGTGGACAACACAGAGGGACATGGGCTTTCTAGAATCTACCTGGTCTCGTTTGGGATCTTGTTGCAGCAGCCCCACCACAAAAGGCCCTGCACAGTAAGACCTTGGTATACATCCAAGCCAGCAAGATGAGCACTTCCTAAATGCCTCGCAAACTTCTGTCTTCCTGCATATTTCCCTCACTGACCACCTGAATGGGTCCCCTGGAGAACAGGAAGAGAAAGGATGGTCAACCCGTAGGGCAGGTGGACATATGTCCAGGGAGAAGCAGCACAGAGGTAGAGAACACAAACAACAGGTAACAACCAACAAGTCCTGTTCCAAACATCAGCATGCAGTTCCTGCCTCCTTATCCTGTGTGGGACTAGATGGAGTAGAAAATGCCGCCCTATCCAACAACTACTGGCCTACTCAGTGCCAGCCCCTGTGCTGAGTGCTGGCTGGGGCCTAAAGGAAAATCAGCCCTGGCCCTTCCCTTCAGGAGCTAGTAGTAGACACAGGTAAACAAATAATCATAAAATGCATCCGTCCATCGTGCATCGTGTAACAGGGATACAAAGGTCTTAGACCGACTTAGGGCTACAGGAGAATCTTCGTGAAGAAGATGACAACAAAACTGAGCAGGGCCTTGAAGGACAAGTAAATGAGCCTGGTGGAGAATGTTAGGAGGAGAGTTCCAGGAGAAGGGTAGTGTAGGCAAAGGCACAGGAGAGAAGAGAATCTTCCCGTCTAGGTATCGCTGGGGCCACACAGAGTAAAGCAGCACGTACCAGGGGTTAGAGTAGCTCAGCCTGGTGACCCCTCCCAATGAATCTGCCCCCTAGTCCCACCCAGGGGGTGGAGCAGTGCGTGAGGAAGGAAGGAGCTGGTGAGTGTATTCCGACTGGTGTAAATAAAGCAGTTGAGGTGTAAACTCTGCACGGAGGGAAAGGCCAGGGCAGGGCGTGCATCAGCCCCGCCGGGGTTGGCCTGGTGCCCTGACGCTGTGTCAGGACCAATTTCAAGCCAGATCATCACTGGAAACTCGGGCACTCGGTTCATGCTCTTTCTTGTTGACACCTTGCAGTGGGTATCTGTATTCCTTCCCCCTCCCTGTGTAAACGCAGGCTACTTTTCATTCCGTATGGTTCCACTGAGCTGACCTCCCCTCCCCCCACTGCTGCTGGGAGGAGCGCATGTCCCAGGCTGGCCAATCAGGACGGTTCACCCGGAACCAGAGTAACTGGCTTAAAATGGGCACCTGATCCAAGTGGGACAAATCAAATTCTTCTCTGAGGTCTAATATTTGGCCACTGGGGGATATGGGAGTCTCTTTTTCTCTGAGATAGTGAGCTGTCATGACCGTGTAAGCCAAGAACAGGGCTTGTACAAACTGCAGCCCATAGACCAGATGCCGGTTTCTATAAATAGTTTTATTAAAACACAGACATGCGGGGTGCCTGGGTGGCTCAGTCGGTTGGGCGTCCAACTTCAGCTCAGGTCACGATCTCGCGGTCCGTGAGTTCAAGCCTCGCTTCGGGCTCTGGGCTGATGGCTCAGAGCCTGGAGCCTGCTTCTGATTCTGTGTCTCCCTCTCTCTGCCCCTCCCCCGTTCATGCTCTGTCTCTCTCTGTCCCCAAAATAAATAAACGTTAAAAAAAAAAAAATTAAAACACAGACATGCTCATTCATTTACCTAATGTCTGTGCCTGATGTCACACTTTAACAGCAAAGTTAAGTAGCTGTGGCAATCGTTTGTGGCCCACAAAGCCAAAATATCTACTAACTGGACCTTTAAGAAAAAATGGGCTGACCCTGGGCCTAGAGCTGCTGGAGCCATCTTCGTGGCTACATAGAGAAAACAGTCTACATAACAGGCAAACCAAGAGCCAAAACACTGGGAGAAAGACACCGTTTGCGTCCCATATTCAGGCGAGCCTGAAGATAGTTCAGCCCCTTGATACAGGTTTCTACCCACGACAGCTGCTACCTAGAGGAAAAAGTTTAAGCTCTTTCGTCTGGTTTATGAAGCCCCTGTGATCTGGCTCCTGTCTACCTCTCCTGCCTCAGATACCCCCTCCTCCCTTTCCCTAAGGGCTACCCATACCCAACTATGTAGAGTTTCTGTAACCTGCCAGACTCTTTAATGCCTCCACGCTTTCATACATGCTATTCCCTTCGCCTGGAATTTTCTTCCCCTTTTCATTCACAGGCTGAATTTCTGCTCATTCTTCAACCGGACCCCAGCACCTCTACCTTCTGAAGGTAAGAGTCCTGGGGTGCCTGGTGGCTCAGTCGGTTAAGCAACCAACTCTTGATTTTGGGTCAGGTTATGATCCTACGGTTTGTGAGATCGAGCCCCGTGTTGGGCTCCATGCTTTCAGCGCAGAGCCTGCTTAAGATTCTCTCTCTCTCTCTTTGCCTCTTCCCCACTTGTGCTCTCTCTCTCAAAATAGTTTTAAAGTTTATTTATTTATTTTGAGAGAGAGAGAGAGAGAGAGAGAGAGAGCAAGTGGGGGAGGGGCAGAGAGAGGGAGAGAGAGAGAGAGAGAAAATCCCAAGCAGGCTCTGCACTGCCAGCACGGAGCCCAACACAGTGCTCAAACCCACAAAGTCATGAGATCATGACCTGAGCTGAAACCAAGACTCAGACACTTAACCAACTGAGCCACCCAGGTGCCCCTCTCTCAAAATAAAGAAACTTTAAAATAAAATAAAATAAAATAAAATAAAATAAAATAAAATAAAATAAAATAAAATAAAATAATAAAATAAAATAGAATAAATAAAATAGAAAAAATAAAATAAAATAATAAAATAAAATAAAATAATAAAATAAAATAGAATAAATAAAATAGAAAAAATAAAATAAAGTAATAAAATAAAATAAAATAATAAAATAAAATAGAATAAATAAAATAGAAAAAATAAAATAAAATAATAAAATAAAATAAAATAATAAAATAAAATAGAATAAATAAAATAGAAAAAAAATAAAATAAAGTAGAAAAAATAAAATAAAATAAAATAAAATAAAATAAAATAAAATAAAATAAAATACAATAAAGGTAAGAGGTCTTCCCTGAGTCACACAGGGCTGACGGGGCCCTCCTCTGGTCTCCATGGTTCCTTGTGCACTCTGTCCTCATGGCACTTACCACACGCTAGAGCAATCGCCTGTTTCCCCACCAGACCGTGTGGTAGCCCTGGCACACGGCCAAGCACACACACAGGTGTTCAGCAAACGCCTGCTGGCCAGAAGCAGGGGGAGCAGCTCAGGTGGGGGACTCCACAGTGTGGACCCTGGTGGGCCACTCCAGGCCTAATTTTTGCTCTGCTATTGAGGTCTGGGGGCTGCCTTCTTGGGGCTTCTCACGGAAACTTGGATCTCCCTGCTCCAAATGGCCAGGCTTCTAGCGACGTTTCTATTGTTTCAAAGCAAACCCTTCCTGAATCTGAAACACGGCCAGCTACTGCCCCTCGGCCTGCTCTAGGACTGTGGCCGCAGACAGACTGGAGCCACATGTATGACATGTATGACAGGCAGGGAGGCCTATGCTGAAGGAGGAGAGGAAAGGCTGAGCCAGGCGCCCTTCAGGGAGCAGTGCCCAGGCTCCTGCTTGACAGGGCTCCCACTGACGATGTCGACAGCCTGTGCTCAGTGTGGATGAAGGAGGGGGGGAAGGGGCTGAGACTTCCTAGTGAGGGGAGGGAAGCACGGGAGGCAAAGGGGAGAACTGTGAGCTGAGAAGCTGCTGAGAGGCAAGCACTCCTCTCCCTGTGAGAGCGTGGGTGATGGCCAGACTGCCCATGGGGGCCATGTGTCTTTGGTGCCCACCATCCATCTCGTCAACGTGTGCTACAACAGCTCAGAGTCCCTGCCTTCGAGGATGATGGAGAAAGCAGCCAAGCACAGACAGACACAGCTGTGAAACATCTGACAAGGGCCACAATAATCACAACAGTAATGACAGCAGTTTACAGTTATCGAGACCTTACTACATTCTGGATGCTGCTCTAAGTGCTCTACGCACATTATCTTTTTTCATCCTCACAACACCCTCATGGATTGGCACTACTTGCACCCGTATTTTTACTGATCACACTGCCTGTGGGAATACACTCAAGCCACCCACCCCTCTGGGAAGCGCGTTATTGGGGCTGGAAAGAGGACCGAGCCAGACTGCAGGGGACTGAGGAGGGAGAGAAGTAAGTGTTCAGGAGAGCTCAGGCCATTTCGAAATGAACTTGGTAGTGAAGGAGAAGACAGAAATAGGATGATAGCTGCTGAGTAGGGGGGTGGGTAGGCAATGAGCGTGTTTGTATCTGGCCAGAAGGAGACGAGCAGAAGAGAGAGGGGGTGCAAGAGACGGGGCAGGGGGACAAGGGAACGAGGCCCAAGGAGGAAGGGGGACAGGATCCAGAGTAGAAGGGGAGGGACACAGAAGGCAGGATACCTTCTCCCTGGAAACAGGGGGGCAGGATGTGAAGATGGCCACTCTGACAGGTGCAGCTACAGACAGGGGAACCTGAGAGAATGCTCCCCAGACAGACTCTTTGCTCTGGGAAATGCCTGGGCCTGGGGATTTGGGGGATTGTGGGTATGAAGGTGTAGACTGCAGTAACCTGTGAATGGTGAAGACTGGAACAGTCACCGTGATAAGTCCACCAGGGACAAGGAGCGCTGAGCAGTGCTGACACTGAGAAGAGGCTGAGGCCATGGAGCCCCAGTGGGGCCCATGCATGTGTTGTGTTCTCCATCAGCAGCTCAGCGGCCCAGAAGCAGAAGAGAGACATGGTTGGATGAATACAACAAGCATGGGCATTGCTGTATCGGGTTCGTTGGAAGGATCGGAACATAACGCAACACAGAGAAATGATGAGAGTAACACTGATGCCTAAGACCACACTCCTTGCTGCCTTAGGGCCTTTACTCAGCCTGGAACGTTCTTCCTCCAGATATCCATTTGGCCTACTCCCTCCTCTCCCTCCAGTCTTTATTCAAATGTCACCTCTCCCACAAGGTGAACACTGACCAGCCTATTTAACACTGCAATCTGCTCCTACCCGCCTACTACACTTTCTCTTTTCTCTACAGTATTTATTTTGTTCTGATTTACTAAATAATTTCCTGATTCATTGTTTAGTGTCTGTGCTTCCCTGGTAGGACATAAGCTTCGTGAAGGTAGGATTTTGAGGTGAGGACATTATCCTAGATTATCCAGGTGAGCCCTTATGCATTCACAAGTGTCCTTATAAGAGAGAGGTGGAGAGAAGTTTTCCCACATGCAGAAGAAAAGGCAATATGACCACAGGGGCAGAGACTGAAGTGATGTGGCCACAAGCCAGGGAACATCAGCAGCCATGAGAAGCTGGAAGAGGCAAGGAACAGATAATCTCCCAGAGCATCCCAAGGGAGTGTGGGTCCTACTGACACTTTGATTTGTGCCCAATGACGCTTATTTTGGACTTCTGGCTTCCAGAACTGTGAGAGAATAATTTGTTATAGCAGCTACAGGAAACTCACACAAGTACACTATTTTCTCAGGCCCAGAGATAAATGAAATTCTTAGAAGAAGGCTTCAGCCATTTTTTCCCCTCTGCTTAGACATAGTGATAGTGAATGAGCAGAAGCTGTCTTGTTGTATGAGACCTCTTGCCCTCAGAGGAGAGGGCTGGGGCAGGCAGTCCAGGGGAGGGGCACAGGGCAGGTGTTGCTGACCACCATCTACTCTGCATCCCACCACAGCTTACGGGCCCAGGAAGGACTGGAAAAAAAAAGACTAGAAAGCATGACTGTCTTAAGAGGGTTCAAGTTCCAAATACCCAGATACTTATGCCCAACTGGTGGTTGCCAAATTTCCATCTCAAATCCAGACCTATATCCTGTGCTCAAGACTTATTATCCAGCTGCATCTGGAGTGTCTTGGCCAAGATATGTCACTGGCACCTGAGTTCAACATATTTTTAAAAAGGAATCCATGATCTTCCCCTAAACCTATGCCTCTTCTCTTTTTTTCAGTGAAGAGCACCCAAGTCACAGACTAAGGGGCAACCTACCTGGCTGCTCGCTGCTTCTGGGGTCTCAGGGTGGCCTCGCTGCTTCTATCGGCAGGGAAGCTGAAGGCTGTGCCATCTGTGCTGGCCACAGAAGCCTGAGCCTCTGACCCAACGTGCTGGATTATGTCACACACCTCTTCACTGGCCGAGGGTGGACAAGGCATCAATGCAGACTGCTCTTGGAATTTCCTCTGCAGGTCGCCCTGGGCCCTAGCTGGGCATGCTGTTCCTACAGGGAAGTACTCTAGCCGTCTTCTTTAGTCCAAGCGCCCCAGCTTTGCTCTGGACTTTGGAGACTTTGGGTGAGGCTGCACGGGCGGGATGTTCTCTCTCCTAACGCTACACCAATTGCCAAATGGAACGGGTCAAGCTAGTGACAGATGGGAATCCCACCAGTCACAGTGTTACTGTTCAGATCCACAGAGAGAACAGTCTCACAATAAGAATTCCAGCCCACGTGAAACACAGACGCGGCTACTTGCACTGTTTCCGCCACCTTTTGCCTCCACACAGATGGCCTGGCCCCTGCAAACCCAAGAGGCCCTACCTCTGCACAATAAGCTGAGAGGTGTCCCGAGGGACAGACTCTCTTATCACCATGTCTGACACTTACCGCCATATCCTAAATACTCAGGAGAGCACCTAGCATATTGTAGTTAATCAACGAACAAATGAATGGCCAGCCACAACATGTGGGGCCTGCACATGAGGCAGGGATCCGTCAGAGCCGTAGACCAAATTGAACCAGCATTCAATTTCCTCTTTCACATCCATCCATCCTGTGCTCCGCTACTTAGCTCTGCATGGCCATCTAGCCAACCACCCGGAAGGAGGACCAGAGACTTGCTAGAGTCATGGAGTCATTCCATGTACTTTCCCAAGACACGCATTGTTAATGCCTGGTAGAATAAAGGGTCCTGCAGACAAGCAGGCCCCAGCCCATCCTGCCCTTCCTTGGAAGATCTTCAGATTGCACTGTTATCCCTAGAGTAACTTGTTCCGTCGATCAAATTTTTGGATCAATAAGTGATGTGATGCTTTTGACTGGTTAGTCTAGATCAAAATCATTCAGAGGTTGTTTTATTCTCCGAGGTCACCCCAACCTAAATTGTTGACTCATGGTGAGGTCTGTTGTCCCTGTTGGTTGATTGGTAAGGTCTCTTTGAGCTAGTTAATTAAAGCTCCATGGGGTCTTCTCGTCTTGTTATTATATTCCCATCTCTTCACGGGAAGGTCAATTTCACAGATTGGAAGTAAGAGACAGTAAAGCCCTCGTGTGGCCATTCATACAAGTCCCTATTTAGGGAACAAGTGATTATGCTACAGAAGTTTCATATCATTGATATCATTGACCTAGGTTCAAATCCCTAATCCTACCTACTGATACCTTATAACAGCCTCTGTGACTTAATCTCTTATACTTGACGGCCAAGACCCTCACTTCTGATGCTTGACAGGCTCTCGTCCCCTTATGACCTTTGCTGACTTTCTGATCTCTGCCAGCCTTGACTGTGGCCATAGACTGGTTCCCAGATTTGGTGAAGTCTAGCACCACCTTCCTTAGCAGGCTCCTGTTCCCTCAACTCCAGTCTCAGTGTAAAATAAAGTGCAGAAGAGAAACCCTAAAGCAGTTATCGTCAGTCTCAATACTTGTAGCATATTCCTTCCTCACAAAGCCAGAAACAGGAAAGATGAGCTTCCTTCTCAACTAGAAACTGGTAAACTCCAAGGGGGAGGGGGGGCTGCCTTGACCTCCCCTCTCCTGGTGATCTTATTCTCTACCCCACCTCACTTATTTACTCCTAAATTATACCCTAGACCGGGTCATTACTGATAACCAAAGCCCTCTCTAATCCCAATCTCAAACTGTCTCTCTCGCCACCTCCACCTCTGTAAGCACAGCTCACCTACTCTTGTAGCTAAATTCCCATCCTTCAACCCACTAGATCTTCAAGCCATAGGTTCTGCCATCTTTCCAATGTCCTTCAGCTCCTTCTGTTCGTACTGTAATTCTTACCCATCTTGAATTACACATCAATCATAATAATCACTTCCTTAATTCACCCTCAGCTTCTTCGTTCCTCTCTCAGTCAGCTAAAACACAATCGTGGCTAAATTCTGCTCCCTACCTACTCCGGGCATGTGCCTGCACAGGTGAAGGAAGCTGGCTGGAGAAAGATGCACGCTGGTTCATCTTTTTTTTTTTTTTTTTAAGATTTTAAAAAAATGTTTATTTATTTTGAGACAGAGAGAGAGCAAGAGAGTGAGCATGAACAGGGGAGGGGAAGAGAGAGAGGGAGAGAGAGAGTCCCAAGCAGGGTCTGCGCTGTCAGCATGGAGCTGGACGTGGGGCTCGATCTCATGAACCGTAAGATCCTGACCTGAGCTGAAATCAAGAGTCAGACACTTAACTGACTGAGCCACCCAGACACCCCTTGTCTCACCTTAACTGCAAATGAGTGAGGCCCCTGTGCTGCCTGGCAACCATACTATATGTTACTAGCTCATTCTCCGGTTCTAGATAACTATTCACACCTTCTCCTCTTGTCATGTCCCCAACACCTCCTCCCTCATTCTTGCTGTCCACAGATGGTGTCACTTACCACGGCACCAAAAGAGCAGAAACAGAACAGAGTTTCCATAAGCTCCCTATCACCACTTGCCTGCATCTGTGCCCCCAGTCTCTACTTTCTTTCCTGTTTGAAGTCTCCATACTCACCACCGGGCCAGCTTTTGTTCCCTAGACCTGATCCCTTCCCATTTTCTACAGACACTGCTCCGGGAAGTCTTCACTCCTGCATCATCTCATTTCTCGCTGATTCCCGTTAGCCTAGAGATGTTATTTTCCCCCCATAATGAACTTGCCCCTGCCCCCTCTCTCTTTTAAAGCTTTAACATTTTCACTTTCCCAACTCTCTATTACAAAAAAATCAAACATACAGAAAAGTTGAAAGAATAATACAATGATCACCTATATATCTACCACCTAGATTCATGCATTTGCTTCTTTCTCTTTACAGAAACACACCTTGAAAGGGTTGCCTACACCTGCCATCTCTAAGCTCTCTCCTCCCATGTGTCCTGAATCCATTCTAATGACTCCCTCTCAACTCATCATTCAAGGTCACCAATTTTCTTTTTAAAAAAAAATTTTTTTAGGGGCACCTGGGTGGCTCAGTCGGTTAAGCGTCCGACTTCGGCTCAGGTCATGATCTCACGTTTCGTGAGTTCAAGCCCCGTGTCGGGCTCTGTGCCGACAGCTCAGAGCCTGGAGCCTGTTTCAGATTCTGTGTCTCCCTCTCTCTCTCTGACCCCCCCCCATTCATGCTCTGTCTCTCTGTCTCAAAAATAAATAAACGTTAAGAAAAAAAAAAAATTAAAAAAAATTTTTTTTTAATGTTTATTCATTTTTGAGACAGAGGGAGATAGAGTGCAAGTGGGGGAGGGGCAGAGAGCGAGGGAGACACAGAATCTGAAACAGGCTCCAGGCTCTGAGCTGTCGGCACAGAGCCCGACGTGGGGCTCGAACCCAGGAACCGTGAGGTCATGGCCTGAGCTGAAGTCAGGCGGTTAACCGACTGAGCCACCCAGGTGCCCCATCAAGGTCACCAACTTTCATGTTGCTACATCCAATGGTCAATTCTTATTGACCTATTAGTAGAGTGACCACACAACATTCTGATCTTCCTGGGACGATCTTGGATTCCATGTCTCCTCCTGGAGTAATTACTAAAAGTGTCCTGATTTGGACAATTCATAGGCGCACCCTACCTACGAGCAACATATGATACAGTTCATCGTTCCTCTTAAAAGACTTTCATAGTTTGGTTTCCAGAACGCCACATTTTCCTGGTTTTCCTTCTGTGACACTGGGCATTCTTCTTTCTCCTTTGCAGATTCTTCTGCATCTTCCACAGCACTAAATGCCAGTTTGTCCTACGCCTCAGTCCTTGCTTTTCTTCCGCATCTGCATTCACTGATTTGGCAGTCTCTTCCATTTTCACAGCCTGGACCTCTCCCCTGAATGCCAGACTTGTACATTCTCCTGCCTTCTCGATACCTCCACTTTCATGTCTATGAGGCCTCTCAAATTTTACGTGTTTAAACTCGAGTTCCCGATACTCCCCGAAAACCTGCTTTTCTTGCAATCATCTCTCCATCTTGGTAAAAGGCACCTTCTTTATGCTTCTAGTTGCTCAGGCTAAACACTGGAAGTCAGCCTAGATTCTTTTCTTTCTCTCACACCCACATCTGAGCTGCTGGCAAACCTGTCATCTTTACCTTCAGGATATCTCTTCTTACCGCCTCCGCTGCTTCCACCGCGGTCCGAGTCACCATCTTCTCTCTGGTAGATTATTATAACGGTCTCCTAATTGGACTCCCGACCTTCCTGGCAACAGTCGACTCTCATCAAGGCAGCCAGAATGATCCTGTAAAACCTATGATACTCCTCTGCCCATTCCTCCATCCGTATAATGACCTACAATATCCCCAGGCTTTGGACTTCTCTTAACTTTCAGACTTCATCTCTTATTATTCTCCACTCCAGCAACACAGGCCTCCTTCCTGTTCTGGGATCCCACCTCAGAGCTTTTGCACTGGCTATTCCCTGTCCCCAAAGGGCTCTTCCCTCAGATGTCAGCACACCCCCCCCCCCAACTTCCTTCAGAGTCTTACGTAAGTGTCATCTTTCCAGGGAGGGCTTCCCCAGGCACCCTATCTAAAGTGGCAACCCGTGGGGCGCCTGGGTTAAGCGTCTAACTTCAGGCTCAGGTCATGAGCTCATGGTTCCTGAGTTCGAGCCCTACATCGGGCTCTGTGCTGACAGCATAGAGCCCACTTCAGATCCTCTGTCTCCCCCCACTGCCTCTCCTCTGAGCATTTGCTCTTTCTTTCTCTCTCTCTCTCTCCCTCAAAAATAAACATTAAAAGGGGTGCCTGGGTGGTTCAGTCAGTTAAGCGTCTGACTTCAGCTCAGGTCATGATCTCACGGTCTATGGGCTAGAGCTCCGCGTCGGGCTTTGAGCTCAGAGGCTGGAGCCTGCTTCAGATCCTGTCTCCCTCCCTCTCTGCCCCTCCCCTGCTTGTGCTCTGTCTCCCTCACTTTCTTTTTTTTTTTAATTTTTTTTTTCTTAATGTTTTTATTTATTTTTGAGACAGAGAGAGAGCATGAGCAGGGAAGGGGCAGAGAGAGAGGGAGACCCAGAATCGGAAGCAGGCTCCAGGCTCTGAGCCATCAGCACAGAGCCTGATGCGAGGCTCGAACTCACAGACCGTGAGATCATGACCTGAGCCGAAGTCAGACGCTCAACCGACTGAGCCACCCAGGTGCCCCTGTCTCCCTCACTTTCAAAAGTAAACATAAAAAAATTTGTTTAATAAAAAATAAACATTAAAAAAAAACTTAACAAAAATAATGTGGCAACCGTTCCCTAACTTTCTAGTCCCCACTCCTGCTTTAATTTTCTCTGGCACTCCCCACTATCTAATATACCACACATTTTACTTACATGTCTTGATTTTTTTTGCCTGCTTCCACTAGAATATGAGCTCCACGAAGGCAGGGATGTTTGTGTATTTATTTTGCTCACTGCTGTATCTCCAGCACCTGGAGCAGCACCTGATGCCTAGCAGGCACTCCATAAATATTTGTAGAATGAATGAATGTAAAATGGGGCTAACATCCCCACCTCACGGATTACCGTGGAGATGAAATGAGATAAAGCATGCAAAGTTCCTGGCACACCATGTTGCTCAATAACTGTCAGCTTCCTTCACCTCCCTCCCTCCCCTCCCAGTTTTGGTATCAGCCATGCCCTCCCTCTCCCTCGGGGAGTGCCGGGTCAGAGGCAGGGGTGATGGCAGTAGCTGCCTTACCAGCAACCACCGAAAGCCCTCCCGGGATTCCCTCAGTCCCGAGGTGCAGCCCTGCTCCCAGACACTGATTTCTCTGGTGAGGTGTGAGCCACCTCGCTTTAACTCAGGAAGCTGGAGGCTCCAGAATGACTAAGTGAGGCTTTCAGAAACCCCATCTGCGACCAGATCTTTGTATCGAAGGCCCAGGGACCGTGGTGCCCAGTACCCCAGCCTCTCGCACACACCCCAGCAACACTGCTCTGATGTGCCTCACCCCTGGGCGAACGTCTTAGCCTCGCAGGTTTGTGCAGTGACACTACCTCACTGTCTCCCCAGCCGTCCTCCAGAATTCTCTACCACAGTGCTTCTGGGCCCCTCCACGTTACAGTGTGCAACCTGCCCAGGACTTTGCCCACTTCATTTCAGGAAGCCCGGTGTGCTCTGTGCCCCAGAGACTACTGCTGTCCCCACACACAGGAGGGTCCCGGGAACTAACATCCTTGGCCAGCTGCCGGCCAGGCACAATCCGTTCTGGCTATGGCCGCTCCCTTCTGGAATGGCCTGAGTCCTGTCCCTGCCCTGACTCTGGGCACGCTTCTCTTCACTTTAGGAACTGAGGCAGGCCTGGGGTTACCTCTTTTAGCATCCCCGCCCCTATACTTGGATGACTAAGCCAGCTGGAGAAAACCCTCACAAGCACAACTGGTGCCACTACAGATCCCGGGTCTCCCACGTGGCCTGCTCTGCTGCTTGGCGGTCTTTGGGCTGCCCATTCTCCACAGTGGCCTCATAAGCATCTTCCACTCTTCCCAAACCTCCATCCTAGCACCCCGCCCTCATGTGCAGCGCGTGAACCCATCTCCTGCTTTCTAGGGAAAATTAAAGCCACCAGCAGGGAATCCCTTCACTCTTGCACTGCACTTAACAAGCCCATCTATGTTTCTACCACTCTCTCCTCTTGAGATCAAAGGCCAGTCCCTCCCCTCCCTGTCCTCAGGGACCTTGTGGTGCCACCCACCCAGTCATTCTCTCCTGTGTTCCCACCTCTCCTCTCTGTGAACAGGACTCTCCGACACCCTCTTCACTCTCATGGCCATACCCTCTTCCCTCCCTCACTCCCCAAAGACCACACACAACGACCACAGGTCCTGCTTCACAATTCGGCCCAAAGTGTGGCCTCCTCCAGGTCCCCTACCCCAGAGGCATAGGTCTCGCCCAGGACTTCTCTGTCTCTAGTTCCAACCTCTGAGGCCCCGTTCCTGCCTTGCCTCTGACAGGTTTCAAGCCTCTTATTCTCAAAACACGTGTTCTGACACTGGACCAGACTAAGCAAAGGCTGACTGTTCTCAGCCTGATCTCAGACCTTCCTAGGAAGCCCTTCCTCTACCCTGTCTCTGGTCCCTGAGCGCTGACTTCGCCTGATCCCATCTTCTGGCTCCCTTGTTCTTGGCCTGGCCTGTGACTGCTAGGGGCTGGTGGCATATCCAAACCTCCTGCTGGATTGAAATTCAGCAGGGTCTGTGTGGTTCCTATTTGCATCCTGCATGGTGCTTACACTCTCACCTACTGTTTTGCATTATAATAGAATTCTTTCATCCTCACAAAAGCCATGTGAAGTGAGCAGGGTGGGCATTTCCCCTCATTTACAGATGAAGAGACTGAGGTTCAAAGAGTTTAAGTGAGTTGTCCAAGGTGAAAAGGTGCTAAGCCAGGTCTGAAACCTGGGATTTCTGATTTCAAAGTCAGTGTGCCTCCTAGGACTCTGCAATGCTGATTTAAAGGATGTGTCTTGGAAGTGCGCCTGGGTGGCCCAGTCGGTTGAGCGTCTGACCCTTGGTTTCAGCTCGGGTCGTGATCTCCATGGTTCGTGAGTTTGAGCCCCACATCACCCTCTGCGCTGACAGTGAGGAGCCTGCCTGGGATTCTCTTTCTCCCTCTCTCTGTCTCTCAAAATGAATGAACTTAAAAAATAAAAAATAAAAAAATAAAGGATGTGGCTTGTGGATGGAGCTCTCAGACACCACATGGGGGTTGTGACAACGTCCCAGAAGAGCATGTGGCCAATGTCCTCTCGGATAGACTCATTCAGGTATAAGACACGGGTAGCAGAGTGGGCGAGGTGGTAGGACAGTTCAGGGGTTTGGTAGCTGGTGCACAGCTCTGTTCATGCCCACGAGGTCAGTGGCAAGATTCTGTTTTAGGCTTATCTTGGTCACTGTTCTTACGTATATTGTTTGGACAGGGATAGAATCGCTTGGTCATCAAATCTACGGAAGACAAAGAAAGGAAAGAAACAGCTTATGCTGGAGGTCTAAGGAGGATCCAGAAAGCTCCAGACAGGCAGCTACATGGCCAGGCCTGGTTTAGGCCCATAAATTCCACCATACATGCTGAGTAGGACAGGGATAGGGATTTGGCATCAGCATGTATAAAATAAGCTTCCAGTCTATGAGACGTGCCCGCTAAAGTAGTGTCTCTTGGAGGTCAGTCACTATAAGGAACATCAAAAATAGGGAAATGCCTACCCCACTATCCTCCGTGCCTGCAAGGCTACCTCGGAGTGAGCCTGAGCTCCATTCTGGGTGTCTCCTAAGGGAACAGCAATAAAGTGGACCTGTCCCAGAGAAGAGGACTACCATGACAGCAAGGGGCCTTCCGTAATTCAAGGGAACTAAGGTGTTGCAGGCTCAAGATCACCAACTTCAAATCTCTGACCATCTGATGGAGGGGATCCAATTTGTTCTGCGTGGCTCTGACAGGCACAATTAGGCCCGTAGGTGGAAGTCACAGAAAGACAGATTTTGCCTTTTCCTAGTTAAAACTCTCTAGTTACGGAGGATCTTGAAATGGATGGGCTGTTTCTGCAGGTTAAGAGCCTCTGGTTCTTGGGAATGGGGGTAGACTGGGCAATCTCCATGGTTCAGAGACACCGGGTTCTAGATCTACCAAGCCCGGGGAAATGGCAAGAATCGTCTCCTCCATGGGCCTCCCCGGGGTGAGGCTGGGCTGGAAGTGGTGGCAGGTCCAGCCTCCAGTACCACCTCCATGGCTGAGGCTGCAAATTCAGTCACTCAGTGCTAGTGTCTGGGGACTTTCTTGGTAGGGCTGTCTACAGCTTGGTTAACTTGTCTTCTTTCTTTAAAAGGAAAAACTTCAGAAAGGGGGGAGGCTGTGGGAGACTATTTCCATCTCGGGTATCTATTCCAAAGCTCTGGTGTTTTGCCAGGATTTAAGCATGGTATACACGACACTGTTAAAAATAACTCCTTGATTGAACAGGAGGCGTGGGAGAGAGGGGACAGCCAGGCAATTTTGCTGGAGGGTCGGGAGGTGAATGTGGAGATGAAACTTGTACCCAGAGATCCTGGGAAGGTTTTATTCCAGAAGAGTTATGTAGACTCCAAGAGCCTTAAGGACCACAGAAATACTATCCCTCAGTGCTCCTTTTCAGAGAATTACCCAATAAGTGCCCTGCTTTGGGCATGCCTAGGACATAAACAAGCTACCAGTTTTGAAGGGCTCTCCCAGGATTGAGTCTGCCATTTTTCGGTCCTGATTGCCAGCCTATGAGACAAAGGTCAGGGAATAACAACAAGAAGTTGAAGCCAAGAGAGGTTAACAATGTCAAAAGCCACAGAGAGGTCAAAGCCACAGAGGCCAGAGAAAGGTCTACTAGATTTAGCTACTGGGAGGTCCTTGTGATCATATGTGAAGTCTTCCAGACTTTTCCTTCTATAACCATAGCATAAATGGAATTATCTCATATGTACTGTTTCACAGCTTGCTTTTGAAAAATTTAATGATAAATTGTGGGGTCGTGACAATAAATATAATCTGACATCATTTTTTATGACTACATAGTATTTCATCATGCGGGCATACTATATTTACTTAATCATTCTCAACTAAGAGACATTCATGTTGTTTCCAATTTTTTGCTATTATAAACATGCTGCGACAAGCATCAGATTACAATAACTTACATGCACAGACATGATTATGTCCTTCTGTTAAGTATTTAGAAGTAGAATTGCTGGATCAAGTGGAATCCACATTTTATATTTTATTACACATTGCCTACGTTGCCCTCTATAATTGTGGGGAGAACAAAATGCTGTTCTCATGACTTCCTCCAATCTTTCGAGCCATTCTCTCTCCTCTTTCTCCCTTATGTGTTGGGATTCCCCAATTACGTCCTTCTGTTTTCTTCTTCCTCCCCAAATTACAAACTCAAATGCCTACGAGAGCCAAGAAGGTACTGTAAATACAGGAATTGGGCCAGATGTGAGACAGTAAGAAGTGGCAGGGTTATAGCAAGCTGGAACATACACACTGCCTACAAGCATCCACATTACTTGAAAACACTGTGCCAGCCACACAAAGCATGTCTGCAGGTGGGTTTAGCTGGTAAACAACTAGTTGGGACCCAGTCTATACACTTTTCCTACGGTACCTCATCCACTGCCAAAACTCCATCTATATGCTGACAGCTCCCACTGCATCATCTCGGGCCCTGACCTCTTCTCCTGGACTCCAGACTCATGCACGCAAATGACTACTCTACATCCCCCAAGCGTCCTCAAAGCATCTCAAAACCATCATGTCCCCAACCAAGTTCATTATCTCCATCCTTTCCTCTCCTCCTGACAAAAGCCAGAAAGCTAAAACCAGAAATAACTGCCCTTCTTTGCAGGTCCCCTATCTCAATGAATGGCACCCTCGGTTTTCCTATCTGGAAGCCAGAAACCTTGGGAGTCATTCCAGATTCTTCTCTCGCCCTAGCCTTCCAAATTATCAAATCAATTCAATAGGCATAATAAGCACTTCCTTGAGTACCTAATCAGTACCAGGTGCTATTAGGTGCTAGGACTGACCACAAAGATGGATGATATGCAGCCCCTGCCCTGGAGGGGGAGACAGATAACAATGTCATGATCAGATGTGGCGGTGGTGGTGTGGTGGTAGGAGAAACACCATACAAGATGTTCTGGGATGAGAGAAAGGGCATTCTTTGATCCTATTTCCTAAGTGTTCCTCAAATAGTCCCTATTCTCCATCCTCACAGGATTGCCATTTTCAGTGACTGCAACAGTGTTGTAACTGATCTCCACGTTTCCAAGTTCTCTCCTCCAATTCATCTTCCATACTGGGTTAGAACAATCTTTCCAAATAGCAGATCTGGCCATGTCTTTCTCTCATCTTTTGTCTAAAACATTTCAATAACACCCCATGCTATTCAGGATAGAATAAAAATCCTTTCAGAATGACTCGTAAGGTGTCCCAGGATCTGGCCCTGGATGACTTCTCTAGTCCCGTCTTCCAGCATTATAGGATATAACCCTACACCCTGAACATGCCAAACCACTGGCAGCTCTCTGAATACCCTTGTGTGTCTCATGCTCTTGGTTTATGCATTCCCTCTGTCTAGAACACCTGCCCTATCATTTCTCATTTGCCTAATTCCTATGCAATCTTTAAGACTTGGAAAAAATATCACCTCCTTCAAAAATCTTTCCCTTACCACTTCACCAAAAAAGATGGCTTCTCCAGGTGTTTTCTGTTACACACCCTCCCCTACTCCCTACTGCAGGCTGATAGCAGGGGAGGGAAAGGAACTTCTGAGACATTTTGCCCTTGCTGCTGAAGGGGACCATGACACGTCCTTACCTGGAGGTCTTTGAGAACAGGCAGTGTTCAGAAACCATGGGATTGTGGGGCAGACAGTGAGCAATTCCAGAGGTCAGGAGACCAGAAAAAGGCACAGTTCTTTGGCTCTGGTTGGGCATAGCCTTGAGGAGCTCATGAATATTTCTGGTCCATAGACTACATATTTTGAGGAGCTACTGACATGACCTATCCTACCCACTGACATTTAAAGCACCCACTCCTGCCAAATACAAACAAAACAAAAACAAACAAAAAAAGAAAGCAAGTTTCAACTAAATGATGGTGAGATACCACTCACTGTTGTACCAATGAAAGGATCATCTCTGGCTTTTACGTTTTTATTTTATTAAAAAAAATTTTTTTTTAACATTTATTCATTTTAAGAGAGAGAGAGACAGAGCGTGAGTGGGGGAGGGGCAGAGAGAGCAAGACACAATCCAAAGCAGGCTCCAGGCTCTGAGCTGTCAGCACAGAGCCTGACGCAGGGCTCAAACTCACCGACTGCGAGATCATGACTCAAGCCAAAGTGAGCCGCTCAACCGAGTGAGCCACCCAGGTGCCCCTTTTTTTATTTTTATTTTTTAATTTATTATTATTATTTCTTTAATGTTTATTTATTTTTGAGACAGGGTGTGAGTGGGGGAGCAGCAGAGAGAGAGGGAGACACAGAATCCGAAGCAGGCTCCAAGCTCTGAGCTGTCAGCACAGAGCCTGACACAGAGCTTGAACTCACAAACCATGAGATCATGACCTGTGAGATGAAGTCCGATGCTTAACTGACTGAGCCACCCAGGCACCCCTATTTTTTTTAATTAAATTAAAATTTTTTTAGAGAGTGAGTGTGCTCAAGTGGGGGAGGGGCAAAGGGGCGGAGAGAGAGAGAAAATCCTAAGCACGTTCCATGCTGAGCACAAAGCCTGACATGGGGCTTGATCCCACGACCCTAGGATCATGACCTGAGCCAAAATCAAGAGTCAGACGCTCAACCAACTATGTCACCCAGGCACCCCCATCTCTGGGTTTTTTTTTTTTTTTTAACGTTTATTTATTTTTGAGACAGAGAGAGACAGAGCATGAATGGGGGAGGGGCAGAGAGAGAGGGAGACACAGAATCGGAAGCAGGCTCCAGGCTCTGAGCCATCAGCCCAGAGCCCGACGCGGGGCTCGAACTCACGGACCGTGAGATCGTGACCTGAGCCGAAGTCAGACGCCCAACCGACTGAGCCACCCAGGCGCCCCCCCATCTCTGGGTTTTAAATGCTAGAAGCAGATTATTAGAATGAAAGTTGAGAAGTACTGTAAATAATAATGGTACAGGAGTGGATCCAGAAATCCAAGCCTTCTCTGACCCCCTCAATTTAATTAGGTGTCTCCTTTCTGTACATTCATGGCATCCTACGCTTTCCTCTACCATTGTGTCAATAATCTATATTATAACCATTTTGTGTTCATGCCTGACTCCCCTTTCTAGACCGACTTCTAGGCTGGGAATTATATGTTACTCTGCATCCTTAGTACCTAGCATGGTGCCAGTACATGGAAATGCTTACAAGATACATACCGGGGGAGGGAGTCAAAGGAAGTTTAGGCAGACAGATTTCAAGTGGAGAAGTCTGGTGATAAAGAGGGAGATATACAATGAATCTGTGTGATATCGAGAAAAAAAATGTCTTTTATTACGTCAGAGACTTGAGGAAATTGTCAAGGAACTGCATAAAGACTTCGTTATAAGAATATGGTTCAGAGCAATGTTGAACCAAATGAGGGTTGCTGGAGGGGTGTTACGTGGGGGGGATGGGCTAAATGGGGGATGGGCATTAAGGAGGGCACTTGTGGGGATGAGCACTGGGTGTTGTACATGGGTGATGAATCACTAAATTCTACTCCTGAAGTCATTATTACACTATATGTTAACTAATTTGGATCAAAATAAGATTAGAAAAGAACGGGCAGTAAAAGTAGACTTAAAAAAAAAAAGAAGAAGAAAAAGAAAGAACAGAAAGGATGGTGGTGCTTCTCATCTCCCCTGGATGTTCCACTGGAATCTCAAGGTCAGCATTTCCCCCAATGAACTCAACAGCTGCCCCCCAAACTTGTGTTCTCTAGGATAGGAAGTGGCACCCCAGCTGCCTCAAACAGCAGGGGGGCTGTTTTCACTACTCCCTCCACCAGCCACTTAACATCCCCATTTCTCTCCTGCTGACATCTCACCAATCCACCCCTGTCCCATCACTGCCTCCTGAGGGTCGCCCTCCTCATTCTCACCTCCTCTGACCACCCGCCCTTCCCCTTTTCAGGTACTGATCTTTCTAAAGCACAAATCCCATGCCACCCCTCCCCCGCCTTGCCTTGAAACCATCGCTGACCTCATCATAAACTCCTTGGCATGGCATTTGGGGCCTGTTCCAAGCCCAGGGCCTGTACTCCAGGCAGCCCAGGTGACCTGCCAGGGAGCCTCCTTCCCTCAGGGTGAGTGCCTTTCCTAGACTCTCTGCCTTGCCAGCTGCTAATGTCCTCTAATAGTCAGCATGGGTGGCACCTCCTCTAGGAAGCCCTTCCTGCCTCCCTGCCCCCATGTGGCTAGATGTCCCTAATTCTGCTTGGCTTGCTGGTTCCCTGCAGTCAACCCATTCTCCTGCTTGTCACCCACTCACTGCAAGCTCCTAGGAGGCAGTGACCATTTCTTACCACTGTCCCCCAAAGCTGTGCATAAGGCTTGGCAGAGAAGGGGTGCTCAGGGGCTGGGAAAGGGGCGGAATCTACCTTGGGTCCCTAGGGGTCAGGAATGGGGCAAGTCCCCATGGACAGGGTGCAGATGGAGATCTGTGAGGCCTGGTCCGGTCTTCACAGAGGTGGAGGATGCGGGAGGTTTTCTTGTATGCTGAGGGCAGCACTGCCATGCTGGAACCTGTGCAGGGGGCCCGAGGGATTAAGGCCACATGCTGTGGGAATGCAAGCTGGTGCAGTCATTCTGGAAAACAGTATGGAGGTTCCTCAAAAAAACTAAAAATAGAACTACCCTAACAATTACACTACTAGGTATTTATCCAAGGGATACAGGTATGCTGTTTCGAAGGAACACATGCACCCCCATGTTTATAGCAGTGCTATCGACAATAGCCAGAGTATGGAAAGAGCCCAAATGTCCATTGATGGATGAATGGATAAAGAAGATGTGTTGGGGCGCCTGGGTGGCGCAGTCGGTTAAGCGTCCGACTTCAGCCAGGTCACGATCTCACGGTCCGTGAGTTTGAGCCCCGCGTCGGGCTCTGGGCTGATGGCTCGGAGCCTGGAGCCTGTTTCCGATTCTGTGTCTCCCTCTCTCTCTGTCCCTCCCCCGTTCATGCTCTGTCTCTCTCTGTCCCAAAAATAAAATAAACGTTGAAAAAAAAGAAGATGTGGTATATATCTACAACGGAGTATTACTCAGCAATCAAAAAGAATGAAATCTTGCCATTTGCAACTACATGGATGGAACTGGAGGGTATTACGCTAAGTGAAATTAGTCAGAGAAAGACAAAAATCATATGACTTCACTCATAGGAGGACTTTAAGAGACAAAACAGATGAACATAAGGGAAGGGAAACAAAAAAAAATATAAAAACAGGGAGGGGGACAAAACGTAAGATACTCATAAATATGGAGAACAAACTGAGGGTTACTGGAGGGGGTGTGGAAGGGGGGATGGGCTAAATGGGTAAGGGGCATTAAGGAATCTACTCCTGAAATCACTGTTGCACCATATGCTAATTTGGATGTAAATTAAAAAAAAATTAAATTAATTAAAAAAAAAGACCACATGCTGTACAGACATGCCCAATTCTAGGGGGCTGATGTTGGCTTCATGATGGAGCCACGCTTTCCCCAAGCCATTCTTCATTCTTTATAGTTTCTGAATTGCAGAAGCAGAAATTGCTCACCCTCAGTCTGAAGCTTTTCGTGACTTGTGCAGAAGAAATGTCATCAACAGCCTTTTGTTTAGGCTTGACTTGGGTGAACGTGCCAAGAAGACTTGCTCAGAAGAGTCTTTTCAGATGTCATTTCTGTCTCCCTAAAACCCTGCTCCATGAAAGCCATTCACAAGCCGGTTTTTCTGCGGCTCCAAAGCTGTCATCCTCTCAGTCCTGCCACAGCCCACAGAGCTACCGTGACACTCACTCGGCAATGGCATGTGCTGTTAGCCCGGGGCGGGGATGCAGCAGTGGGGAGGCTCCCAGCCGAGTGTCTCGCTTTCAGCCCGGCCCGAATGCCCCGAGAACCCTGAGGTACAACTTCAACTTACATCCCCTAGATCGTGATCTGGCACCATGCCCACATTTTTCAAAACCATTTTCCCAATGCCCAACACAGGCACTCGATAAATGTGCAATGAGTAAATAAACAAATATGCAACGCTCAATTATTTGAGCTAATTGAGGGAGACCATCAAACTCAGAGTTTTGAGGGGAGAATTATCTAGAAATTAACATATTCTTAGACTTGGAGCGCCTTTGCCCTCTCCAGGCCAAAGCTAGCTGTGACAGCTGTGCTGGCAACGGACAGAGGCAAGGGAGATGGGAGCTGTCTCCAGCTCATTCTCAGTAAGCGGTGACACAGGGTGAATTAAAGGTGGAAATGAGACCGGGATCAGTGGAGGACTAATCAGAGGGGGGCACTACCAAACGGCGTGTGGAGCGTCAGGCAGAGACGCACAAAGGGCTGCGGGAGCCCCAGGGCCCACTCTGCCTGGGGATCCAGGGAAGAGCTTCAAGGAGGAGGCGACATTTGAGTCGGGAGTGTGAGAGGTAGAGAATGTGAGGAGATAGCAGGTGCATGTGGCCAGTCGCCCGGGCTGAGAGCGCACCCCATCCAGGCCCCTTCTGAGGGGGAAGCTGCCACGAGCAGCTCTTGGAGTAGAGATACCAGGGCATGGAGCCAAGTGATGTGTGGGCGGCTTGCCGAAGCTAAAGCAGTGGTTCTAAAGGCAGAGAGTTTGCAGAAGAGCGTTCCAGGCTGGGGGAACAGCACGTGTACAGCACAAAGGTGAACAAGACCATGGCTTAGTAGGGCGAGGCCACCCGGGGGGTTACGGCACCAGGAGGCATCAGGTCCCTGGTGCTCTGACAGCTCTGAGAAGCCGTTTTACTAAATTACAAGTTATCAGTTGCGTCCTGTGCGGCTGGAGTTGCCCAGAGCCACACTTCCCGATATGTGGAGGCATTCCTGTATCAACAAATGCCAATCAC